>NW_025763674.1:0-600000 GCF_020744475.1 Fusarium redolens | reverse complement strand
TTGAACATGAACTCGTGAGCGAGGAGCTCGACAAGACCAGTGTACATGAGAATACCAGCACTGATGGCGTCGAAGATACCGTTGGTAAGCTTCTGGTCGTTGGCGTTGTTTGGCTTGGCTCCGATACCAGCGGCGATACCAATGGGGGTTGATAGAGCAAAGATGCAGCCGAGCAAGTAGGGCATCCACTGTCGGTTACTGGGCCAAGGAGCGACAGCCAGACGAGAACCGAGACCGAGACCCTCGAACATCTGATGGAAGACGAGAACGATCAACAGAACGGTGAGCTCATCAGAGGCGATCGTGCCGAGGGTAAGACCGATGAAAACACTGTGGAACACAACACCGAATTCGAGAATGAAGATGGCGAGGAGCTGGCCAGCAAGTCCGCCCTGAGCATCGCCCTCCTTGTGCTCACGACCATGAGCGAGATGGCTGTCACCACCAGGAGCGTAGCCAGACCCCCTACGGTCACCGTTCTCAATGTCAGGGTTGCTGGGCTGCTTCTTGGCGATAAAGTCCATAGCAGGATCGAGCTCGTGGTCAATCTCCATTGAGTGGTTGTGCTCCATGTCGGCGTTGCTGAGGCGCGCGGCGAGCATTTCGACAAAGAACATGACGATAACAGTCATGAGCGCGATGGCTTCAGCCCAATCGTAACCCCCCAGGCGATCCTCGAGACACGGGTCGGTCAAGTTCTCGACAGCGGGAACCAGCAGATGCATAAAAGCTGTTGCTATGATAACACCAGTACCGATGAACTTGCAAATAAAGAAGGTCATCTTAGGTACGGGGATCGTCTTCTGGCGCGCCAGGAAAATGGGCAAGAGTGCGCCGATAGCCGAAGAGGCCATGATGATGAAGATGGAGCCAATTCGAAGACCCTTTCGGCCGAGATCGACGGCCTCGCCGCTGCAGGCATCCGCGTCGGCCATTTTGTCGATTAATGGATGTCAAGAAGAACAATGGTAAAGGATGAAGCGATGAGTAGAGTCTTATAGGGAGCGTAAGACCCAGAAAAGAGGCGCGGGTCTGTAGGTAGTAGGTGAGGTGAGGTAGTAGTCGGGAAATATGTCGTCAAATGCCAAGGCGCGCAAAGATGCGAAGCCAAGGATTATTTCGATGCGTTGTTCCCCAAAGAGGAAGCGACCAAGGATAATCGTGCTGTATGATTCGAACGGTGTCGAAACGCCAAGACGCGCGCTAATTGTTAAACTGTTTGCTTGGCCTGAAGCTGATTGCAACTCGATAAACCTGCGAGTCGCGATGGGTTTTATAATACAGCGAGCGTTGCGTGACGTGCGAAATAACGAGAGAAGTCGAAATTCGCGACGAACCTTGATGGCGCAGACCTGACTTATAGAAAGTGGGCGAACCGGTCTAGCTGACCAGGTTTAGCTTGACAGAGGGTCCAGCGGACGGAAGCGAGGTGCCGAAGGCTGTAGACTAGATTTGTTCGAGCCGCAAGCGCGTGGGATGGTTGATACTGAAGGGTGGGTTGTCTGGGACCAGGGGTTTCTTGGGACAGGATATAGTCACGGCTAACGAGATAGGCGTGATAATTTTTGCATATATGCTTATGATGAGTGTTAAAGTTAAAGTAATAAGGTTAGGAAATAGAGGATAGAAGAGCGAGACATCGTTGCATCAAGGCGATTGAGTTCGTATACAAAGCTTCTAGACTTTGGTACTGAAGCAAAAGGACTCTAGAAAACTCAGCACAACTGATAAGGTCTTGCATTATACCCTCTTTGGCCCCAGGTCCGTTGGATGAACTCTAAGGCAAACCATGTTTTAATCACTCGCTACTCTCCTCAATAATTCACCCCAATGACCAACTCTCTGTGACACTCGGAGAGTTAGTTATTCACGTCCCAGGGACATGGAACTCGGCAACTGCCACATTCCTTGGCACCACCGTCATGATCCACTGTGACCAAAAGGTGTGACTTGAGATGTGATAGCACATTCTGTCTCTGGTTGAATCTTGAGCCGTAGAAAAAGACGAACGTGGTGGTTTGAGGTGGGAGTGGGTCGAATTAAGGTGAGGACCTTGATGGCCATGTTAGCCTCATAAAGCTCGGCTAGTACCGTTTCGGGCTGTAGAAGTTTCTATACTGTGGCTAGTGATTCTTCAGGTACAATTATCATAGAGTAACACGAGTGTGTTTGCCAGAAGAAAAGCATCATACGATAGGGAGGTTATTACAAATTCCATAACTGACCCTGATCATGAGTCACCTTGTGTTGCAATAAACGTCACACGAATGGAATCAATGTTAAAAAGAGCCTCAATCTCAGCATGTGGCGTCATTACCCGTTATCAATCATCAGATATCTCATTGGTTCGCTAACTCCAGCAGCCACACTTGACATTCCGGAGAGATAGCGGAGACCATCAAGGTTCTCAATCAGCGCGGGCATAATCCATGTCTAAGCCAAAAGCGCCCACGCAATTAGAAACGCCAAAAGGTCTTTCAATCGGCTCTGACGGCATCTCTAAACCGTTCAGCTGGACGATTACTGTGTCTTGAGTTGGTTGCACTTATGCATAAACGGTTGTTTATACAAGGGTTATCACATGAGAACCACCAAGAGCTGATGATAGATGCTGTCAGAGAAGACGTTGACAAATAAACAGTAGTAATGGGAGATGCACTATGCCACCCATCGCCAGTTCCAATCTATGCCCCTTGAAAAGCAATGCCTCCAACCCGTAACGCCATTGAGATGCTCATGATAATACATCCAACCTAACCAATACAAAACACCGACATCTGCAGTGCCCGCTAACCATCTTCCGCGTCGCTATTCCCGTTGATATGCACCATCGTTAATCCAGCTGCATCATACATATGAGCTACCACATAGAACATGCTAACATGATCCTACGGGCCGACTGCAGTAGCGGGTTATTGCCGTCCTGCAGTAGTCCACGCAGACGGCAGGGCTTCGTGATATGGTTTAATATCCGATCATGATGAAAACTGGATTTCCAATCCAAGCGTTCGGAAAGGCTTGTCAAGTTTCCTCAAGTCGATCGAGCTTCCTAAACTGAATAGGAGAGATTTGACCCGCCCTTCCCATAGCACCCCTATTCGCATGTTTTGGTCAAGGCGAGTCTTGAGTACGCCTGCATATCTCTCTTCTCCGGGCTTTTCAGGGTCTATCTCTTCCTTTGGGGGTGGAGGAGGTGGTGGTGGTGGCTTGACGACAACTGGTTCGGGATCATCCAGACGCCATTCCAATTTGGCTTGAAAGCTGCGCTCCTTTGGCCGTTTCACCTCTGGTTTATCGTCAAGAACCACTTTGTCATCAATGGCTGGCTCGTCATCAAGAACTGGTCGAGTAAATGGTTTCCGCCAGAGCTCCATACCAATAGCCCAAGCGCTTTCGTAGCTAAACACATTAAACTCCATCCGCGTAGCAAGACTGCAATGCCTGCCTGCCACCACGGCATAACTTGCACTGATATTACCCATCAGGGGATTCAGTGTCAACGTCGCGGATAAAGGCGTTCCCTTGTGCGCGGGTAACGTTGCAAATCGGGTTCCCACGCTGATTCCACCTGACTTGTTCAGGGTGCCGTAATAGATTTCTCCACCGGTGCTGAATCGACCATAGATCCTTTCCCTATCAGTGTTTCCATTGTCGATGGCAGCCTGGTCTGACGGCTTCTCGGCATCGCCGCCGAAATTATATACGCCCCTGAAGCCGAGTAGCCCTCCATCTGAGGACGCCAGTCCTTCGAGCGCATATTTCCCCACGTCATATTGCGCCAGGCCTAGGACAGTGCCGCCGTTCTTAAGGTGCTGGGCAGATACAGAACTGAGCTGGACCTGAAGCGCAGGAGACAATCGTTTGACGAATAGGGCTTCGAGTAGCGATTGGGGTAGGTAGAGTCGGCCATATAGGAGTGACGATTCCGGTTTATCTTTCGGCGTCTGGAGGAGAGGATTGGTTCGGTGGGGGAGTTCGGTGAGAGGTTTGTACGAGCGCAAAAGCTCTGGTAGATTGACCGTCTCCGATTGCGGTGTCAAAAGAAGTCGAAGCGGGACTGATGAGAAGAGGTATGAAATAGAGCCATCGACGATACCGACTGAGCCAAGCTGGTAGGATGTCGCAAAGTTGGGGCTCGCGAGGGCAGATAGGGTGAGTCGTAGCCCACGAGGGGTCTGAAAGTTCAGAAGAGCTGCAAATCCTCTTGTCAGTACACATGCCAGGGCTCAACTGAGATTCGGTGCATACCATCACTAGTCACATTCAGCGCTGCGTACGAGTTGTCGCGATTCCATCCAGTAGCTTCGTAGAAGGCGCTGTGGACATAGTCCATAAACTCGCGCATGTCAGGCGTCGATTATCATGCCTCCCTGGGAGTGACGACTTGTCACTCCGGAAGCAGAAGGTTTCAATTATCACTCGAGGTGTTGAACTAATTGTATGAATGATGAAGGTCGAGCTGGTTGACTTGAGGCGGGAAAATGTCGGCAACCTGGCATCATCGCTACCCTGTACTTCCAGTTCTCTTTCTTGTAGGACATTACTCCCAGTCACGAGAGAAATATCATAATTTTGGTACTTTACATGACTTGACGGGTCCTTCAAGCTCTCTCATAAAGGATTATACCTACTACGTATTTATATTGTAAAAGCCCAAGCTGCTGTGTCACGGAGGCAAAGCAATTGTTGAATCACACCAAACAATTGCAAGCCAACACCGCAAAGACACATAAAGATTATAATTAATCCACGGCTCTAAAATATCAACAGACCCACCACGTTTTCGACATCGCGAGTGCCTCGGCAACATCACGACGACTGCGACTCAGGGTGTCGCAATCAAAGGAGAACACCAAAAAAGCAATAAATAAAAAACGAAAAAAATTAATTCTGAAGGCAAAAGAATCTCCGGTGCGGGGAGTCGAACCCCGCTCGCCGCGGATTTTATTGCATTGCAATTGAAAACGCGGAATGATAAACCGATACACCACACCGGATGTGATTTGTTGAAGGGGTAGCTCACACTTTAGTATATAAGCATAGGTCTAGCTGTTGTTAGTGCTAGCCCTATACACCTAAACCTCATCGAACTAACTCTACAGAATTAATAGAAAAGTGTGTAGATGGGATATTTAATTCTTCGAGAGATGCTTATTATAAGAGAGATATCCTTTATTAATATTATTAATTATAAAAGGTAATCTTTATATTTATATTCTCCCCCTTATATCTAATTAAGGATACCTAAAGTACGTAAATAACAACATCTAATTCTACGTAGTAGTCCTTATTTACTTAATATTCTTTTAAACCAAACTTTAAGAAATTATAAGTTTATTTGTTAGCTTGATCTTAGGCAATTGCTTATAGAGGTCACTGGAGCGAGGTGTTAGGGACGTGGGAGAATCTTAACTTATAGAAACCTTTAAAGGAAAATATTATAGCAAAATAACCAAAAAGTGCGGTTAAACAACACAAGCTTCATTGTATATTTGGAGACATAGTTATGTGAAAGCGCGGCCTACTAGACGTATTAATCAGTTTACTTCTCTAACTTCGCCTGTCAACTGAGCATAGAGCCATTGAAGAAAGGAGTAAACTAAGCAACCATTCTGTAAAATGAAATCACTGATGTACCATGAGGTCTAGCATCACCTCATATATCCCAAATATGCCTTCCGACCATCCCTGTTCGAAGTTTGTGTAGCGAAGTTCGTTCGGCAACCTCTTCTCGGAGGGCCATCAACTCAACAGCGTTCACGACATCGGCGAGCAAGTCTTCAGTTTATTGATCACTAAAGAGTGAAGTGAGTAAATCACATTTTATTTTGATCATAGAATGTCTTGTAAAGCTTCTGCTATAGGCCTGGTGATTACTTCAGTACGGAGAAGCAAACCATGTAGGCGTGCACAATGCCACCAAGCACCGAGAAAGGGCAGCGTCGTGCAAGATTTCATTGATAGTTCGTGTAAATAAGAAAAAAGAACATCTATGCGCTTTGAGTACATACCGAGTCTACAGCTGTGCGGAAACCAGTGTTCCAAAAGGCTTCTGGCATTGTTCGACCCGAGTTACAACCAGACTGGAAGCAATGTTGTAGCCACATCACTGCGATTGCCAGTCATCGATGATATTAGACGAGAAAAACAGAGAGCTAGATAAAATATAGTCACAGCAAGATGAGATAATGTACCAGGTTATTCCGGAATCATAAAGTTCACAACAATGAAGATGACGCCTAAGTTCTATCTCTGGCGAAGACGACAGACTTGAACTGGGGCCACTCCTTTCTTGAGCTACTCTCCTCTCGCCCGCAGCATTTCATGACTGATTCAGCTTTCGCTAAACCTGTTAGTAATATTTTGCGACAGTCTCGCAAGCAACGATCCAAAGAGGCAGGTGAATGCACTTGTGTTGGGCCATGCCTTGGTCAAATTCAGAGATCGACATGATTGATTCAGAATGCTGGAAATGATTCATCTTGAAGTTAATGAGACGTAACAGGTCAAGTATAGGGGCAGGATTAGTCTTTCCCCTGCTTCCCTTTCGTCACAAGGAAGAATATGTCCGCCGGGTGAAGGGAACTCTTAACGCTTGAAGTAGGACAGCCTCGAGAAGTTAGAGATTTTATGTCAAATCAGCTAAGTTGGAATAGGAGTTGATCGACAATTGAGTGAGACGGGAGATCAGCTAGAACAGCGGTAGAAAGACTTGGCTTTGACTTCTGCTGCATGATGTTACCCTGATGTTGTAGCGACATGCACATTTCGGGGGAACAACCAACCGAACCACCCCAGTAATGGCTAAAGTGTCCCAAGCTTCACCTGAGTTTGGCTGAGCTGTCTCACGTCCAGAACGCCATTCCACGTGGTGGCTTAATCATGCGGGTTTAAGTAGTTGAGGGGGAATAACGCCTCCTCTGATGGTGTGCAATATTCAGACGAACTAACTTAGTACTGCAACACAATTCCCGGCAAGAATACTAGTGCACCCGTGAGGCAATATCGTATGACTTTACGCAACTATCCTTTTTATAGCACGGTAATGGGAATGGTACGGGTCTAACGACAACGATAGATTCTTGAGGCGTTTGTCTTTAAGCAACGGAAGACAAGACCTGGTTGTCATGCTGCATTTGAGGCATCGAGATGGCTTCAAGCTGAAGGATCATTGAATCATGGATGATGTGCTCGGACTTTCATTATATTCTTCCGTCCGGCCTTATTTGTGATGAACTGACAGCGAAAGTCTGACACTGGTCTAGATGACTCGTTCCAAGGATGTATCAACTGTTTTGAGCCCAACTTATACATCAGGCTGTAAGCCAGCTCGCCCTGCAAGGCTTAAGGATTCGTCTGGTATGTCGGACTAAACTGTTCCGTTCGATGAAGAGGAAGTGGTTTCAGGTTCTACGCCTTTGACATGATTAAGTTATGGCTTGTCTGACAGACTGTTGTTCCACGTGGGAATGCCTTGCGGCTACTGTCGGACAAGGTCGAGGCTGATGGTATTTTCGTATATTCTGCTAAAGACCAAAGTAACCAGAGGCCCTACCGGAGGTTTGCAGCCGCATACTTGATCTTGTTGCCCAGGGGGTGGCAAATCTGGATGATAGTTGTGATTCTCCGGAGCATTTTGTGTGCTTCCTCAACACAGCTCTTCGTAATGAGTAATCTCGCCCTCGAAGCAATTTCGACGATCGACAAAATTCCCAACGGGATTCTTATCTTGCTACAAGGCTTGTCAACTCCAGGCTCGCTTCCGACTGGAGATAGCCACGAAGCGCAATCTGGCCCCTGGTTCTAGTTCCGCACGGTCGTGAAGCTAGACGCAATAACCAACGAAGCTAAACCCGTAGGACGAGATGCTCCTCGCTTTTCACGCCGAAGATCATATATTTTTGGCCGATGTTGCCCTAGTTTCTAGGAGAACAACGGCGACCCGGGACGTTTGTGAAATATTCTATTGAATAGTATGGGCGCTTGCAAGACGGGCCGTCTGGATGATATCGACCTATTCTCTTGTGATGCTTCTAGTGTCGGAACTTTTGGGCTATGATTCATGAATGGTAGCGTAATTGAATAATTAAAGAATCTTCAAGACTACCAGCGGCAAGTCCCATGTATTACGGGCAAAACATATCCCTAAGCATACCAGCCCAAATCTGCGCCAAGGGTCTGCCTGTCTCGAAACAACAGACAAAGATTCATGACAATAGAGTTTAGGGGATCCGGGGACTCATGGTTCCGGGAACTATTGTCGATTCTGGAGAAAGCCAGGTTAACGTTCTCTCCTCACCTTACCCCTGTCTCTTGAACCAGGTCGTTGGGTCACTTGCAATGGCTTTCGAGTCACTGAGACAAGAAAATGTGATAGAAGCACAGAATTGCAACCCAAAAGCCAAAGCGGGATGTGAGCCATTCTTCCGCAAATTGTGGATCCCCAACAACTAGCTAAAGCGATTTTAGTTGTCGATCTCAGCCCTGTTCAAGTCCTGACTCGTGCACTAGATCCTACATAAGCAACTAACATCGCAATCTTATCCGGACGTACGGAAGTTTTATATACGACCAATGTTCAGTTCAGGATACGACTTTGCTGAAACTGAATCTGGAGACGAGAAAAAAGCAGATCGACATTTCATGGAGAAATGGAAATTACGGGGATGTTCCCCGGACTTGATGCATGTAAGTAAGTAATATCTCGTGGGCCGAAAAAAGCAATGAAAGGAAAAGCCTATCAACAGCCAAAATCCATAACATCTTCATCGTCCGGACTAGACGCTCCAAGGCCCTGTATTCTAGACGCGCCCCGGAATTTACTACAATTCTGACAAATTAGCTTACAGAAGCTTTTGTGGCTTTCTGCGGTCCAGTTTCAGCGGCCACTCAACGCCACTGGAGCCCTCGTGTCTAGCGCATCATCACTCATGGAACAAGACCTGGAGATAGGGAGTCAGTAGGGATTATGCCTGTTAATTGTACCAATGCACCGGATGCAAATTCCGCCACTGCAGATTCATCCAGTGACTAGCTTAGTGTGCCCAGTATCTGTATGTACGACTCGGATCACCGCCTTCCACCAGCTTTTCTGAGGCCCCAGGGTTCTTCCCTTGTACCCGGCAAGCCTAGACCAGCATTGGATGCACAACTAACTCCTGCTGAGAATTGAATCTTGTTCTAGTGGATATCATCAGGCTATAAACTACTGCGTCCCTCGCATACAGGTCATTTCTCATGTTGTGTTGTGTTTCATATCGACTTGTACAGTTGCCGTTATCTGGGGTAACTTGATTTCACCCTCTTCTTACGAACCAACCAACACCGGCGAGATAAAGTCATTCTCGATCTATTGCCACTATGGCGACCGAAAATGGCTTCCTCGTCCCTCCCAACTTCAAGGAGGAGCCTCCTTCTGACGACGACATGAATTTTGCTTCGATTATCTGGGGTTTATCCTTGGGCGTCACCATCTTCAACTGCGGAAAAGCCATGCGTCAAACTCAGGCAGCAATCAGAAGGCGAAATCGATTAACTCTCTATATCATGTTTATCTGGCTCGAGGTCTGCTCTAGCACAGTTCTTGGAATAATGGTCTGGTTGTATCTCCGTGGGATTATACATCCGAGCTTTCAATATTACTTCTTTATCAGTATGTCACTCCGACCTTTACACTCCTCATGTACTAATCTTTTAGTCGTCTTTTGGTCGATACAGGTTCAATGTCTGATTCAAATTATCATCAACCGAGTCAGTCTACTTATGGTTGTCCGTCGAAATGGAACTGTACTCAAGTGGACTTGCTTTGGCATCCTCTTGGCAATCAACATTAGCGTTTTCTGTGTTTGGATTCCAGCACGTCTTCAAATTAGTGAGAAGTACATACATGTCAACGAAATTTGGGACCGTATGGAAAAGGTCCTCTTCGCCATTATGGATGCAGCCCTCAACTTTTATTTCATTTGGGTTGTTAAGCAGCGTTTGGTGGCAAACGGTCTTCAAAAGTATACCCGTTTATACCACATGAATATGTTCCTCGTCGCAATCTCGATTGCCTTGGACGTAAGTCGCAGTTCTTCAAACTCGGATTTGCCAACTTATACTGACTTTGCTCAAGATCCTCCTCATTGGAATGATGTCTTTACCAAACAGCTTCGTCTACGTCCAGTTCCACCCTCTTGTTTATCTCTGCAAACTTCACATCGAGATGAACATGGCAGACCTTATTGGCAAGGTTGTCCGAGCCGGCAACAACCAAGTCGATGGAACACACGATTACAGCTCTCGCTCTCGAACGACTGTCAAAACTGGTACTCGACCTGCTGGAGCCGGTCGATTCGGAGGCGGTCTCACACGAACACATATCGAACTTGGCGAAGAAGATGAGATTGAACTCAAGCACCGCGAGAACCTCGAGGGAATTAAGAAGACTATTGTTACAGAGGTCATTCGATCACCAAACAGTGAAGATGACGAAATCATGGAACATCACGAGAGAGCAGTCAGCGAGGCGAGCTCTACGAACGCTCGTCATGAGCCTTATAGTATTGAACATGCGAAATAAGCGATTTAACCACTGGATACTGGGAACTTAACATATATATATATATAATTAGAGAGAGAGCTTCATCCTCTGTGTACCAACGATAGAATATAACGCAATTAATGGGACCTCGCAGATGCACCGTGAAAACTCTTCAAGACTAATGATGTACGACTTTCTTATGACAGCGAGAAAGCAGGGCCAGTCCCTGTTGAAGGATTTCAGCTGGCCCCGTCTATCTGCAGGTCCCTTTGAGGATCTCATGCAGTCCCCGCAAAGCCCTGACAAGGATGGATGGGCGAAGGGGATGCAACGCCACCAGATCAGGGGGTTTTCTGGGGTAACGAAGCCATTTTCCGCGTCTGGCGCCTGGAGCTGACATGTTCCCATTGTCCGATTGTGACTGTGCAAGGATTAGCTTGCATGGGGTTTGATACGAGTGCCAACTCGTCCTCATTTTTGAAACTGCACGACTCATACCCCATCTCTCAACGTTGTGCTACCAACAGCCTCACATGCCAAAGACTTGGTCTCTCTATTATAGATCTTTTTCTCGGTCCCGGGTTCCTGTTGCCTGGCTCTTTCCGGCAATAAGACTTCTTGGGAGAAACCGTTTCTAAGCCCATCGACTAGTACCGCGCTTGCGTATCTTAGTTCCGTTTGCGGACAATGGGATGAACGATCCTTCAAAGAGGTATGGTCACGACGCTATCCAGAGATGGCATTTACTAAGCAAGTTGGGATGATTAAAAGTTGGGGTAAGTTATTGATTGTAATAAGCAAATGCTTTGCAGTCCACAATCTCGGTCTTGTCACCGTTCCCCGGACTCAAAATGTGAGAGCTCAGACATGAGGCAGTGGCTTTCTTTAGCAGACGCCACCGTCGTTAATAACGCCCTGCAGGGTTCCAGAACTCAGAGCCTTCGATTCCTGCGGGTTGTTGGTCTCTTGTCACCCAATTCCTCTCGATACCCTGTCAAATAATAGTACATACATTGCTCGGCTTCTGTGATTCCATAGAGGCACCTTTATGCATCAGGTTTCCATGTCCACACATCAAATACATAAGTCACTTCACCTGTGATATCCTCCCGTGATTTGATAACCTACCTCCTCTGCATATTAGATATCAGGAGAAAATTTCAAAATTTTGAGATCACGCCGACTGCCTTGACCAAAACACTCAGAGTGACAAGATGAACTGCTCCAGGTTGATGACCCTGGCCTCAACTTCATCCAGATCCTTCCGATCAATACGCGCAAGTTCGATCTCTGCTCGTATCTCAGCAACTTGTTTCCCAATATCAACCAATGTCTTTCGATTTTTCGTGAACTGTCCAATCATCTCGGTGTGCATGTTTTGGATCCGCTTCATCATCTCGATGTGCATCTTACGCATTTCATCAGAAACGCCCCGTTTCGCTTCGGTTGTCGCACTGGTGACGAGATCCTTCAACTCGAGGAACTGCTTGCCTGAAAGTGCAGTCTGGGCAGAGTCGTTCTCAGCAGAAGATTCGTCACTAGCCAAGGATTCAACATCTGCTTCGTACACAGCGCCAGGGCTGGCGCATAGCTTTGGGATGTTGGACCTATAAGTAGATGCATCCACTGGCGCATTGTTGGACCTTGACTTCAGAAACTCGCTGTAAGAAGCACTGTGAGGTCCTCCAAGAACCATGCCTCGCATTTTCGACTCGACCTCCTTGAAACGTCGAGCGAGAGGCTTGTCAGGGTCAGCGGAGCGGAGCTGGTCCAGGCGAGGCTCGAACTTAGGGATTTCGGATACTGTATTAGCTAACAGGAAGTTAGTATACAAGAAACCAATGGCTGTGAGGGTATGTCTCACTGAGGGTGTAGTCCTCCTCTTTGAGGGAGAAGTCGCTAGGGTTGATCTTATCATCTTCCTCAAGCATTTTCTTCGCAAAGCAAGGAGTCACAACCTTGAGCTCGAGTTTCTTGGCGGTGTGCTCCTTGGGAGCAATGCTGGCAGCGTTGTGAACAGGACCGGTGAAGCCACTGAGATCTATACCTGGATACTTTTCCATGAGGGCAAGTCTGAGAGTTGGGAGTTTCTGATCAGGGTATATGCACCGGAGGATAACCCAGAGCCCAAACGTGATATCGTTTTTGTAGAGTTTGTGTTTGCTAGGGACCCTTCGATTTGTAGGGTTAGTTCGCACCTCAGGGAGGAGGCGATAGATATGCATTTTGTCTTGAGGGCTCCATCCTGAGGCGTACGTCTCCCAAGCCTGCTTGAGTCGCCTGAGACTTGCCTGGTCTTCAGGCTCTTGCGACAGCCAAAGCGAAGTCAAGTTTGGGAATTCCAAGTCAGTGACATTTTCGCCTGTGGAAGAGGAAACAGTCTCTTGAGTTCTCTGCTTCTCGACCTTGCGATAAAGTTAGTAGGAGCCCGTAGATGAGTGCGGCTGTATGTATCGTACCTGCTTGGTTGATTCCATTGTTGCCTGTGGACAACAGTTAGCTGAGAGGTCGAGGAAGTTACAACACTTCGGAAATTTTTGAGGCGACAAGTGTCCTGATCAAAACGTAAGATGATGGAGGAGAAGAAATCTTGAAAACCAGTCTCGTATTTCTTTGTTTTGCTGTTGCAGTGACGCGTCTGTGTTTGCTCTCTTGCCTCAAGTCAAGGTGCGCAGTGCTTGTCACTTGGCAAATGCTTTTCCACCAGAAATCAAATAGAAATGAATTTCTGATCACGCAGACTTGACAACCTAGCATTTAAGACTAAGGTAACCCTCCGACCTAGGTAGGCTTAACTTGTACCCTGGTATATGAACAACTATGGGATACTCGGTGTCTTCCTTGCGCCCTCAAGCTGGCCATGTAGCATCTCATCGCACCGTATCTCACTCGATTGCATATTCTACTCCTCTTCGGATCAAACAAAGTTGTCATGTGTCTGATGTGACTTAGCTACAAGAGCTGCTCTTGGTCATTCGTCATGGAATTGACCTACTTGAGTGTTATTGCCTAACATAAGGTAGTAACATCTGGTGTTCCCAGATGATAGGAAGCTTCTACGAACAGGATTCTCCTTCTCTGCGTATGTAATGAGATTAAAATTAGGTAAAGTAAAAAAGCAACCGCAATTCCCGCATCTTGAGATTTCTCTCCTTCTCCTCTCAACGCAAAACAAGGCCATCTCTTTATTATTCACAGGTCTATCTCAATTCTTTGGTATAAGCATTGTTCAATATGGCTCCAAGCAAAGAATCAAAAAAGCCTGAAAAGATTTATCTTGTAATGTCCGATGCAAAACAGCGCAAAGGGCGTGGGAAAGTAAGAAAGCCCTTGCCTGATGCGCCGCGCTCAAGTCAATACATTCGATTTGCAACTAGGTATCCAATCTAATCTCCGATAGAGCCTTCAGAGCCTCGACCAGCATCAACATCGTCATCCGGAATTACGGAAGTGGAAGGAAAGAAGAACATTGACTCTCCTTCTGCCACCGATTCGCCTCCGAGACGTTCCCCTCGCCTCACAAGGAGCCCAGAAGACGATCCTAGTCCTTCGGACTACGTACAAAATGATCAAACTAATGGACCTCAGAGACTCCCCCCCTGCACTACCAAGAGTCCGGAGGACGATCCTAAACCTTCTGATTCTGTCGAAAACAACCAGACTTTTGAACGTCGCGAACAAGCCCAGGCTCCACCCCGTACAAATCCGACCCTGCCCGGTCAGCCTTCAGCTCTACCTTTCCAAGCTGCTGCGATACCATTTACGCCTCCGACAATACCATTTCAGGCTATAGCGGTGCAATTTCAACCTCCGACTATACTCTATGGGATCCCGCCTGCGCCTCCATACCCAGCTGCGCCAAATCGGCATCTCAACCCAAGCGAAGTGTCTGCTGCTCAAAATAGCATATCACAGCTCCAGGACAATGAAAGATTGAAAGGTATGCTGGAGTCGTTCCAGGCTGCAGCTCGCTCTATCCAATGGAACGCTGAGCAACTAGATCGGATGATTGCTTCAGTATTAGGATCGTTACCTCAACCCGAGTAGAAGCTTGATTAGAAACCAGTGATAGGGAGCAACAGTTTTACTATACGAAATAGCTCATCTGTAGCTTAAAAAAGACTATCAATGGTGTAGTGACTCCCAGACTGCTGCTGCTGATGTGGGCAAAACATATTTGAAGCGTTCTGGGGTTGATGGGTGAAAGTTGCTAGATGAATATATTTATCTAAATATTTTAGTTTCCTCGAGCAACAGAGCTTCGCCTCATCCTTTTCTCACCAACGTGAAGGATTGGCTAGTCCAACACAGTTTTACAGCCGCAGTATTGTTTCTCTTCAACTTGTACTTGTTATCCCTATTTCGCTTTGGCTATCTCGTAAGCCCTTGAAGCTGCCCCGACGTAACCATTGTCTCTTTTGTAGTTGTGGAAACTCCATGACGCGTGAATACCGGACTACTAAAGAGGTTGCCTGGTGCTCGTGAAGGGCCAGCCAATACAGCTAGCCCACCCAGTAGCTAACTTGGCTAAATGACTCAAGCAAACGAAGGAAAAGAGATATGATCAATGTATGTAGTTCAGGGTCTTGTAATAAAGTACGACTACATGATCCAAAGTTTATGAGTATTTTGTCACATCATTATAAACCTCAAGGCTCAGGTTTAACTCATCCAATACGCAAGTATTACTCTTCGTTTTCCTTAGCCCTCGGAGCCTGGCTAGGCCACAACGGATAGACTATACTTTCACAGCCCTTCTTCTCTTGCAGTAACGTTTCTCCAAATCCCCAAGTCAACTCCAATTCAAACTTGCACCCCCATCACGGCAACCTTCTCCTAGCGTTCGGCCCGTCCACCGGTCAAGTCCGATTTTGACGATCTCGATACCCCCGAGACCTTCTAGAAACGGCCTACCCCCCAACTCAGAAAGGTTCTCTCACAAGCAAAAATAGCACATTCTGGGTTGAGGCGTAGAATGATCTGGCGGATATGACGTTTGGGGTAGAAAAAGATCGAAGATGTGTTACCCACTTGCCTTGTATGGAAGCGATTTGCTGCTCTGTGCATTATTGCCGGAGCTTAGTCCGGCGCTTTGCTGGGGGTCTTGGCTTGGCGTGGCCTTTTTTCTTCAAGGCTTGAAAATTTGTTAAACACCATCGTGAACGGATGAGGCCGTTGTCGGAGAGGGAGGTTCTCACTTTGACTCATTCAATTCACTAGCTTTGTATCGTGATCCTCATGCGCCAAAGATGCGCCAATATGGCTTCAACCTATCAATGTCATTTGTGCGGCCTGATCTGGTAATCCCTTATCACCCAAGTCTCGTTATCATTCCCCAGCATGGGAACTTATCTCTTGACCCCGGAATCCCCAGAGTTTGAGTCTCGGTAGAATGGTCAGAGATAAGGCTAATGCTCTTCAAATCCGGGCAGCCCTTCAATTGGGCCGTACACTTGCCTTATCTCTCTGGCTGCTGAATGCCCTACATACATGTCTTGCATATAGTTTATTTGGATGTGAGACCATTTCTGGGATACAAATGACAGGCAATGCATTGAACAGCGAGACAGAGGTTGGTCACATGATCGGAGTTCTGCTTCATGCGCCGTAGAGACAACTACATGCTTGTTTTCGTTTGAGCACCATCTAATCCAGAGCTTGTTGATAGACTCAGGAGGTCATTGGCATACACGAATGCAAGTGATTGAATTGATTCAGGACACCAGCAGCCATAAAACATGACATGTGGAATCTTGTTGGACGCCCAGAAAGATGTGGCTTTCGGAGAACAAACCAACGTTATTCCCGGACAGGCGATGTCCAAGTGCAAGAGATCAAGGGACCAGTGGCATCAGGACTGCATTGAAACCAGCAGATGTCCATTGAAGTGAATTCCCATTGCTAAACTGGCATCACGGCTAAGGTTAAGCACCCTCTGTAGCATTGTAAATGGAAAAGTCATATGTGTTCTCATATCATCTTGTCGGCTAAGCTAGACATTGAAATGTGAAGTGTTGTTATATGACAAGTCTGTTCGTGATGGCACGTTTCTCTTGAGTGTCCCAAAAAAACAGTCGATTGATGCACGGACGTGGCCGGTCGAAGATTTTAGGCACATGACGCACAGGCAACTGGCATCCAGAGAGGTCACTGTCGGCATAGAAACAACCCTGGGTGTACGTGTAATTGCAAGGATACGGTTCCAGGTACCGTAAGCACTGTGTGAGAACAGAGAGGCTTCAAGCTCGCCAGATGGCATGGCTGATGAGAAGGACAAGTGAGAGCACCTCGCAAGGCAGACAAGTTTCAGCCAACTGTCTCGAGGCGTGGGCATCACGGAGTTGTGTTCCGCACATTAAATCATTATCGGATACCGTACCGACAACCTGTAGCTATTTGCCGTCAACGGAGGGAGAGCTCAGACCAACGCGGAAAAGACAAAATTTTGGTAGGTGACGATCGATCTGGGTGTAAGTTCATGCAATTTGAGCCTCATTGACTGATAGGCGTCGATCGCTCACCGTTGCAGCATTTGGTTGTAACCGTGCTGAAGCCAAGCTCAAGCTTTATTGCAATTATCTCATCAAAACATTTGCCGTGGAGCCGAAGAGCCCAACTTATTATCATAGTTGATGCCAGATGGGTCTTTGTTGAAGGCTATTGCATGTTTGCGACTCTGCTAACTCAGACCGCTTCGACGTATTGGTTTCAGGAGTCGTGATGCTAGGTACGGAAGACTCCTTGCATTTTCGTTTGTCGGAATGAGACGCTTCACATCGGAACGCTGAGAGAACAAGACGGGCCGCTAGATCGCCGCGAAGTGGAATTGTCCTTGTCAAGGGAGTTCCGAATCCACCTGAAGTCTCAACTCGTCTTGTGATACTCCAGGCCCCATTGTAAAGGAGGATCCAATGGTATAATTATAGCGTAAATTTGCACCTTGTTCCAATGCGGCTCAAAACTGGCCCGCGCGTTTGTCTGTGCAAATGAAGGAAAATTTTCTAGAGGTGTGTAATTAATAAGACGGTCGTGCACGAAGCTTCCACCACGTAAATGTTTATTCCCAGCTGAATTCAAGGGTCGCCAAGAAACGATCTTGGACAGTTTTCCATGATGCGATGGTCCATCGAAAATGGTGCAAGTAATGGCGAATATTTCTGGTTAACCACGAAATTGTTTTCACCTGAAAAATGCTAGAAGCCAGCCATTGAGAAATGAGGACCAGCGGCAAATTCTAGAAGCTGAGGTCTGGAAGCACGTTGCGCTGGTTTGATCCGTGATTGCACCATCATGACGGCCCCCTTCCCGAGATGGCGACCTACCAAGGTCACTGACAGGGCTGAGGAGTGAACGCGCAAGGACTTCCCACGATGGGCACGGGCTGCGAATTGAATGTTGGCTTGTTGTTCAGGGGGGCTCCAACTTTTAGGTAATGGCTGAGGTACTGTATGGCTGGAGACTGATGCATGATCTTCAGGAACGGGCAATGCGTTATATGTTTGTACCCTGGCACAGAAGCGAAGCTCCTTGAATCGAATCAATTTTTAGTCAAGAGCCGCATCATCTGAGATGAGGCTCTCCTGCTTTCTGTCTCGGCCGGAGATTTTGGTGGTGTGCACAGTGGTACTTGGTGATCTCGTGTTAGACAAGAACGTGGCATGAAGACGAGTTAACGAATCAATAGTGACCTCTTGCGTAAGTGAGAGAGCTTGTGTGTGTGTGGGACTTCAACTTGTGGCGATTTACAGTACCAAAATTGATGCCAAGATGGTGTTGCTGCTCCACTTTCAACTACACGAGCTGATGAGGGCATCTAGAATCAATCCCTTGAGAGTTCCGTAAATATTCGATTTTGAAGGCGGGGAGCCTTTTGGCGCTCCCTCGGGGTAGGGAGTAGCCGCGGCTAACAAGCGGGCGTCGGAAGCTTTGTTATGCGTCTATGCATCAGATTCGGGAGTTGATGTTGAAGAATAGAGTTCAGCAAGTTGAGATAGGATCCCCTGAACTCGGTTTACACGGCAATTGCATTGTTGTGATTTCGTTTCGTTTCATTTCTGAGTTGACACGACATGACTACGATCTCGATTTCGAGTATTTCGATATTGACACAGTGGCTGACGCAAGTTACCTCAACATGATGAAGTCAATGTATATGCTCTCGATGTATCGAGATAGGTCCGTATAAACCATGTATCAGACCGAGCAACGTAGTTCAACCACGTGTATCGACCAAGACCAGTCACTGATGCTGATACAGTCGTCAATTATGGAACGTTTCTCACCGGGTAACGGTGACATCCAGGAAGGTGAATCCTACCCTGCAATGGTGAGAAAAGCTCATTTTCAGGAACTCTGATGATGGGTCAAAATTGCTTCACGATGCCACAATAGATGGTTTGTTTTGGGAGGGGGGTGTGATCTGATTCACCCTAAGGTACCAAGCCAATTGGGCGTCCTGGTGGACAAGATCCAAGGAAATCTGTTTCTGATGCTTGACTCATCTCCAATAAAAAGCTTGGTCTCTTTTCCAGATCGAAGTTTTGTATCAAGAAACAACAGCCCAAGTTGGCTTAGTTTTGGGGACAAGGAGCAGATGGTCAGTTCTCTCAGAGATTTTCCCAGGATCCTAGGGTGTTGATGACACCGTTAAACCTGGAACTTCTTGGAAGGTGAACGGAAGGAATTTGCTTGATGGAAAGAATCCACAACAAGGTACGTATCCGTCACGTATAAGCTTTTCATTGGTCAACTTCCAGCCGCGGTCGCCTCTTGGCTTCTCTCACCTTAACATACGGTCAGTGACGTCCACTTGACTGTAAGAAAAAATCTTCATCTTGTGGAGACGTTTCCCCACTGTGTCTCTGCCGTTTTTTTGCAGTAGGAATAGCCCTTCAAGGGATGGCCCACACGGTGTGCATTGAAACTTCATGATATAATAACTGTAGCGTCCAATACGTAAATCTTTGATCAGAGACAGCCGCATACCGTTTTTTACTCAATGGATCGGACTTATTGTGGAACCAGCTCAGAAGAACTCGAACTCTTCTCCAAAATGTTCTCTTTTTCTCTCCTCTAGGCCTGGCTTTGTTCAGTGGGACCGGGACCGGAGATGGAAATCATCACACCTTACTTTACCTGTAACTAACGAGAGTGACAACACGAGGTTAGTGACTTTCATGGTTAATTGATGATGTCCACATGATTCATAATGCAAAAGTGAATGCAATTCTTTACCCCAATGCAGCTCCAATTTCATAGCCTACCGTTCAAGCATCTCCGAATTGCTCAGCCACGGAGGTAGAGTTTGATCAGATAAGCCATCATAAATTATTGCTACTGTACCGACTTCATCTACCGGTAGTTGCGAAGCTTAAACTGAGACGACTGAGGCTTGATCCCGTGCTGATCTCACTGAACTCTCAGGCATAAGTTAAGTAGGCAATGCATTCTCGTATGTTAATTTGCCCATTGCCGCTCGTTTCCGTTGGCCGACACTCGGAGTTGGCCCTACCAGGCCTCTCAGCCTATAATTGCCCTTTCTGGGCAACACAACTCACAGGGATTGGATGATGTGTTTCGTTAGGTTCGTTCTCTTCTCTTCTCTCTCTGGTAGCAGTGTCACCCACAGGGGTTCTTACTTGTAAAACAGCACCTGATGTTCCTCTCGACAGGGTATTCGAGCGCATACACCGCTTATAATAAAAGCTTCAGAGGATGTAATGTTTGCTGAAGTTGGCATCCACTTGAAATGTCCGAAGAGGGAATCAAAACATTAATTTTGGAGTAGGAAAAATTATCCGTTCCTGTTCCCGTCGGGTTGTATGACTCTATGGCGTACAATTTCCCCGAAGGCTCTCCGGAGAAGTCTAGCGCTGGAACTGGAAATTTACAGCGCTACGGTCCACTAACCGTCCTTCGACAATCCTTCCATCAGCGCTGTTGCTTAGCTGCACGTGGCCATGGTGCACTGTGCCTGCCACTCCCGAAGTTGGTAAATTCCCAGATTTCCGAGGATAGACCTCAACACCGAGGAAAGCACATCATCACGAAATAGCATCGACGAATTCCATCGTATTGATTGATATGCGGCAATGGCATAGTTTGGCATTGATAATCAACAAATTGCTTATCTGGGAAATAGCATCTGACGAGACGTATGCAGCCCAAGACAGGCTGGTGATGTGCTCTGCCGCGTCATGTGCCGCTGTATCGAATCATATTTTGCTGGGCTGATGCTGATTTCTGATGTTGCGGCTGGTTTTCTCGATCCTTTCCGTCAGTTGTTCCCGAGGAAAACTAACACTGACACTACCTAGGTTAGTGACATCAAGTCAACAGAGGGTCCCCCCTTGATCAACCCTGTGCGCCCTGTGGCTTACCGGGCCGGTCTTCGGCCTGCTACGCCGATTCTCACTGAGAACTCATGAGGCTAGTGTGCGTCTAGAAAAAAACAGACTCACTCGGAGACATGGCCCGTCTGATCTTCAGTGCACAGTAAAGAGCCTGCGGGTGCTTTGCCGAGACAGATCGGAGGAGGACATGCATGGGCAGAAGGAAACAATGGCTGGGTTGCTGCATGAAGTTACACTTCGTTCAACTAACACAGTTCACTAGGGCATACAGCAACACAGCACAGCAGAATTCCATTCCAGGACTCATCTGAAGAGATTTTTTGTAGCAAATTGTTCCTTTCAACTTTTCAGCGGCCACAACCGGTCAGCGTCGGTACGTGTCTTTGCAAAAGGACTCCATCGTCGTTTACTTGGTCTATTCCACCCATGGGGGAATAAACCTGGTCCAACGATCCACGATCGAACTTCGCAAGATCCAACATGTTCTTATTGACCCACTATGTCCTACGTTGCGCGACACTGTGTTGTATGTCCCTGATGGGCATCAGATCAGAAACGTTGGAGCATGCCAAGAGAGCATTAGCCTGGTGCGTACCGTTCGTGGAACATTCTCTTGGCCAACTGTAACGCCGCATTGCACCCATACGGACTGTGCCAGGATCTGTTGTAGACTGTGCTGATGCTGAATCCACCTTGCTGGTTGCACGCCCTTCGGCGGTCTCCAGGCCTCAGACCTACCCATAACCCACACGCCCAAAGGGGTTACAGGGCTTCCAGCGCGCGAGCAGAACTGGCAGAGTCAGGCGGGAGCCGCCTGTCAGTGCATATCCACCAAGGCGCCACTTAACAAGCTCGCCATAGCAGGGCAACTTTGGGCTATGACACATCGTTTCCCCAAGGGACGGAGCACGAGTCGAAGGCTCTGAGTTCAGATATTTAGTCTTGGTGATGCCCTCGATCTTTCCACTCGAAAAGGCTCTCCATATCTTCCCCAGAATCATCTTGATTTATCTTCAATTTCCCCAGACTTCCATCTACTATCCCGGGTTGACAACACTTGACTAAAGTTAGTCCCCAGATACATCGACTTACAAAAAGTTCACTTACACACGAACGAAACAACACAAGAATCAACTACAGGTACAATTGGTTATCTGAGAGACACTCGATACCAATTGATATCTCAGTCACTCGCTCTTCACAGAAGTTACGAGAAAAACGAAAACAAGTCTGCCACCACTTACTCGCGGCATCCACAGCTAGTAGCCGGCACTCAAAATCCTTGCACACCACCTCGGAACAGGTTTGAGTCGCTGCATCGTCATTACCGACTTCGCATTGACGCAGCTTGCAACATTTGTAAAGTCAGAAGACCTACTGCCCCTGGCTATCTCCCGCCGTATACACCCACATCATACGCCGGCGTCGACAATACTATTTCCGGTATTACATCACCCTGAAGAGTTTTTGCGAAAATTCGTTCACGCCGAGTGCTATTTTAGCCGCCAACCCCCACCATCCAAACCCGTATAATCAACCACAAAAGAGAGCGTCTTACAAAAGGATCGCTCACTACCGCCGCCATGCCCCACCGCGTGGCTAACTTCATCCGCACCTCTTCTGGCAACATTGCTCAGATCAAGAAGGTTGCTCGATCACGCACAAACAGCCCTTACACATCAGACGGCGAGGATCGACCTCAAATCCACGCTGTCAAGATGACCGAACTCGCAGATGCCGTTAAGAAGCATCACCGAATTTCTCTGCCTTTTGGCAAGTCCCACAAGGAACAGCCTTCAGATGTTTCTATTGACTGGAGCATCGAAAGTCCACCTGTGGTTTTCCACGGCAACACTGAAGAGAGCACTGGTGCTCTTATCACTGGACAGATGTTCCTGGATGTCAAGGAGGAGGTTGTCGAGGTTGGAAGCTTCGCAGCTTCTCTCAAGCTTCACATTTACCAGAAGAGGCCTTACCAGGGCCACTGCACAGATTGCCAGAACCAATACACTGAGCTCAAGAGCTGGCAGTTCCTCGCTCTGCCTACCACGCTTCGAAAGGGTCGTCACCCATTCCCTTTCTCTATTCTCCTGGATGGCCACCTCCCTGCTACCATGGACACTCCCCTCGTCGCCATCTCATATGAGTTCAAGGCTGACGCCTATGTCACCAAGAGCGTGCACTCAGCCAGTGGCTCTGTCACACCCGTGCGATTCGAGCGAACTGTCCCTGTTAAGCGATCTCTTCCCGAAAACGAAATCCCTCACCACTCTGTCCGCGTCTTCCCTCCTACCAACATCAAGGCCAGCGCTCACTACAACAACATCATTCACCCTACGGGAACCAACACTGTCAGTCTGCGACTTGACGGCCTTATGAGCCGTAACGATAAGGCTAAGACCATCGACTTCTGGCGACTGAAGAAGGTCACCTGGAGACTCGAGGAGACCATCAAGACCGTGGCCCCTGCTTGCGACCGACATGCTCCTGCAGTTGACGACGCCGAGAAGAAGAGTCTCCCCCGCAACGAGGTCCGCGTTCTGGGTGAGAAGCACCTCCACGATGGCTGGAAGTCTGACTTCACTGGCACCGATGGAAAGGTTGAGCTTGAATTTGACTACTTTGCCAATCAGTACAAGTCTCACACCAAGGAGCTCAAGTATGCCTGTGACACCAAGTCTGCTGAGGGCGTCGAGGTGACACATTCACTCCTCATCGAGCTTGTTGTTTCTCGAGAATACGCTCCAGAGGGTAAGCCTCAACTGGCTACCCAAACCGGCACCGGCCGCATCCTGCGAATGCATTACGGTGTTGTCATGACTGCTCATGCTGGCATGGGTGTCAGCTGGGATAACGAGGCTCCCCCGGTCTACCAAGACGTGCCTCCTAGCCCCCCTGCCTACCCTGCCGTTGAGTCCCCAGTTGAGTACGAGAGCCTGGAGCATCTCGATGCCCACCGACTCAGCAGTTTTTCCAACTCATCAGATGACGGTAGCCAATAGAGCTGCCACCTGGAAACTTACAACATTGTCATTTATTGCTTAATACTCGCATTTTTTCCCTTTGTTACCAACTGCATGAGACACGCGGCGATCCGATTTGCGAAAAGAAGATACCCCAGAAGCGTTGATAGGAAGACTCAGTAACTTCCACCTCTACATTATAAAGAAAGGGAATACAGAACACATGGGAAATGACTTTTGAAACGGAGTTTTTGGAGTACAAAAAGTTACAGTGGATTGGATATCAGGGACAGGAGAGCCCATGTGTTGTATAGCTATCAAAGCTTCTGTATCTAGTTATGAGAAGAAAGGCCGCTCAAAGAAGCAGGCTTGAAAACATTGAATAATTATGAACCATTTCAACTCTCAAGCTCGACGATATTCTCATGTGAATCATTGGTTACTTGGCAACGAGCCAGTTTCTGTTTTGCTCGTTGACTTGCACAGAGATTGTCGTATGTAGTCAACCGGATTCTCGGTCTAGAACAAGACAAGTGGTGTGAGCCAGATGCAGCCAAGAATGAGGCGTCCGGGGTTAGATAACCGAGGCACTCCTTTATAACCGGAAACAGAAGCAATCTTGAAGTCTGATAAGCAAAAACCTGGGGTTTGCGGGCGGACAACAGCCCGCAGTTAGCCATGATAGGTCAGGCAAGACGCCGGTGTCACAAGCAAAACTGGCACATACATTACACGGAACAATTGATATGTGAGCTTGAATCCGCAAGGCGGGGTGAATTCTCGCGTCGACCAAGAACATGCAGCGTTGATCGTCAAAAGTGGTGGTCAGTCTGGGATGCATGATGTATCACGCGACGTGTAGAGACAACAGGATTCCGCACACAAAATTGTGTCATTGGCGTACGGACTTGAACTCCCGGTATAACTTGCCAGAAGAGGGCGCAGCGGCTTGTTCAAAGTATTGCCCGGATGCAGCATCCGTTATGGCTTTGATCCGGTCTTGTTTCCGGTCTTGTGTGTCACATCCCATGTGAATTGATGGCGTACATATTTAGTGGATGGTGAAAGTTCAAGAATAGAAATTACAAGCTTGGTTAGATTAGCTACTTAGCTATCTGAGAAAATATGCTTGTTTGATGGGGCTTGTCTTGGCTGGCTTGGGAGTCGGAGAGAGCTTGGGAGGATATCTGCCGGTCTCGTGATCGGATGAGCTTGGAGTGCACGAAGAGCTACGTTTCGCACTTAGCTTTCAACATAAAGCGCTGGAAGGAGGATTTGCTCTCATCTCGCAGTCAACAACGGCTTTTGTGATGAACTATGCTTTTGTTAGGTAACTCGTTGTCTATTTTGTCTTGAAATGCTGGGATTATAGATATTCTCTTATTAAACAACCTTGGCTTGGGAAAGATATACCCTGACTGATAGTTAAACATCTATCAGAAAGCAAAGTTATATTCATTCGAAACTTGTGCTATTTATCAATTAAGAACTCTATCAGAGAGCACTTTCATGTTCATTTATCCGTTTCTAAAACGATTGCAAAGCGACTTGGAGCAGGAATTAGAGCCTGGTTTCTACAATTCTTAGGCAGTAGCCCATGTCGTCTAATAACGAGACATTAAATATAAACATCGAGAACCAGTAAAGATCAAAAGTTTATTTAGGCCGCAAACATAGAACATCAAGTCCCACCCTGTGAAATATCTTGGGCAGGAGATTTATATAGCTGGCTTACTCCCCAAGACATCGCCGAGCACGCGTCCACGGCTAATGCCCCCTCTACAATGGTAATATTTGCGACCAAGTTGTAAGTCTCTGTAATATCAGTACCTAGCCTGTTGTTTCTGTCATAAGATAGCCTACGTTTAGGATAGTTAACCTTATCAGGATAGAGAATTAGGGATAGCTTAGACGAGCCTCAAGATGTCTCTGAACTTTACGATCAAGCCATCTTCAGAAAATTATAAACTGGACTTCTGTAAACTGTAATAGACCAAGGCCTCCTTGTGAGTCTGAAGGATACTTGGAAAGAATATCCGGATTCATGAGATGATGATGATAATGCAAGGATAGAGGTCATCGATCATATCCTCAAAAGAGATATGAAGCTTACCAGGGCCAATAGTAAGCGGCCCATATGGTATAAGCTCAAGAGTCCAGGCAATATCATCTTCGCTACTTGAGTGGGATATTGAGTGCACAGTCTAGATCATACAAGAAAAAGACAGAATGCCAGCTAAGCAGTCTGGGCTGGTCTATGTCTCTACATAGGTATAAATTTTAAGCTTTATTATCTTAGTGAATTATGAGTATACTACCATAAACTAAGGAGTAACTTCACAAATACTAGGGTGAAGCTATGATAATACAAGTAAGTATACCGATTCCCTAATTTCCTAAACCCCAAAGCTTACTGACGACGATAGACTCACAAAGCCCAGCGAATGACCCCGTTAGTCTTGAATTTTGAGTAGCGATTGTCAAGACTGCTGCTCTATCAACAACACCTCGCGTCAACAACTT
This sequence comes from Fusarium redolens, assembly GCF_020744475.1. Taxonomy (NCBI): domain Eukaryota; kingdom Fungi; phylum Ascomycota; class Sordariomycetes; order Hypocreales; family Nectriaceae; genus Fusarium; species Fusarium redolens. Next base: position 573,637 of record NW_025763674.1, on the reverse strand, counting down.
ACCCAAGTAAGTCACCTTGTGATACGAGAGACAGGGCAACCGGAAACCGAGATATGCCGAGATCGATTCAATGACTAAAACACCGTATTATCATGGAGTAGTGATAAATTCCCCGAATTCACTATAGGTTATTGATAGTGTATCGGCCCAGCATCGGTCGCATCAAAAAAAAGCTGTTTGAGACTCGTTTGAGAATCGAGAACTCGTAAGTCGACCCATAATATCGAATATTTTTAGACGACGATCTCCTGATAACACTCCAAAAGTAACATACTTGGAAGCATTCTTGCAACGAATAAGCCAATTGTTGCATGGTTGTTATAGCTGATCTTATGCATCATATGATGGCGGTCAAGAAAGTGTGACTGATGCTGATTGGGTAACTTCATGGTTGATCAAAGTCAAGTCTCACAGCATCGACTGTGTATAGTTGACGAGGAGATGCTTGGTATTAGTTATGTTGCTCAAGATGCTCTTTGAGATGAGTTCCTCAAAAGAGTGGTATATAGATTTGCCAAGCAACTGAAGCATCTATCGATAGCTTACCCCAGATTTTGAAGCTGTTGCTGGAGACGGAGCTTGAGCTGGAGTGTGGATACTCCGGGTGTCCGGAACCGGCATCTACCATCAGGTACAGAAGAATGGCTATCAATGGTATCATATCATGATACATGCAGCAGATGCCAAATTTTCAGTCAAATTACACAATTATCCCCCTGATTAGAGATGCCAGGTATCAATTGCTCCTGATACTCGTCTAGAGTCACACGACTCGATGGGTTTTCTAGCTTCCTCGACTAAACTTGCCCGATTCCAACCGTGGTCCACCAACAAGGTCAAGTCAAGACACAAAGAAAGCTTCAAAGTCTTCCCTCCCGTCAACTCCCGTGGACGACAAACCCGGGAGAGTGCCAACGCTAACGCGTGAAACTGGTGATTTAATGCAACTGTTCAAGGGTTAATCATATCAATATAAACAGAGTCTCACACCGTAGCACGGAACTTGGCCGAAATGATGCCTCAGGCTCTTAGTTACCCCGTATCCACTTCCCTTGAGCCGAGAGTGACCTATGATAGCTCCGAGCTATGAGTAACAGTTTAGCACCTTTTACCCCGGATTTCGGCTTCTGCGTGTTACTCATAAACTCTTGCATTCCTCCCCTTCCTATATCTTCTGTCTTTCGTTCTCTTTACCTATGGAATAAATTGTATCTTCACCTATTATACCTACCTTATAACGAACACAACGGAATGGCCCCATTTCTGAATACGCCCATGGACACAAGAAATACCTTCACCGATAGACGATAACCTCTTCGTGAAAATGGCTACTTGCAGTCTCAAGTCGCTGCGGCGACCATCACTCACCCTCATGTCTGGAGCGAGGAAGAGGTCTTTTCGTTTCAATGGCCTCATCTCAAAAGCTGCAACTCGTGGTTTGGCTACCGTCACCGCTCAGACAACACAGCCGGCCATGATGATGGAGGATCACAACACTAGACTGATCAACATGGGTTACAACTACAACTACATCGAACATGTCGAAAATCTCGAACAGTACCGCCTTGGAGGCTTCCATCCCGTATCCCTAGGTGAAACTATCAACAACCGCTATCTCATCCTCAACAAGCTCGGTCATGGTGGCTACTCCACCGTATGGCTCTCATGGGACATCTTGAAACAGAAGTACGCCGCATTGAAGATAGTACTCGCAGATTTTGGTGAAGATTCAACAGAGGTCGATGTTCTTCAACGTTTGGAAGCCAAAGCTGGAAAGAAACATCCTGGAAGGTCTCTCATTAGACATGTCACCGACAACTTTCACTTCGATGGTCCCAATGGAAGACACACCTGTCTGGTTAACGATCCGGCGATGATGTCGCTGCGTCTTGCAAAGGATGCCTCATCCACAAGACTCTTTCAACCACGGACTGCCCGAGCTATCGCCGCTCAGGTCGTTCAGTCCGTCGCGTACCTCCATGAAGGCGGTGTAGTACACGGCGACCTCCACCTCGACAACATCCTGCTCCAGCTTCCGGACCGAATCAAGCGATTATCACCGGATCAACTTCACGAGCGACATAGTCACCCGACAACAGTTCCTGTGACGAGGCTCGACGGCCTTCCCCTTGACGAAAACGCACCTCGAAATGTCGTGCTGCCAATCTGGCTTGGTCAAAAGAGCGAGGATGTAGCTCTAGCAGATGCAAAGATCTTACTAGGCGATTTCGGCGAGTCCTATTTACCGAGTCAAGAAAAGCGTCAGTATTCCAACGCTCCGATTCGCTACCGGGCACCCGAAACTCAATTCCCCGATGTGTGTCAACCTCTCTCGTTCAGCTCTGACATCTGGAGCCTCGGCTGTCTCCTCTGGAACGTCGTCGGACAACGCCCACTATTCGACGCCTGGACCCTCTCAGAAGACGACATTCTTCAAGACCAGATTGATCTTCTCGGCGAAATCCCAGAAGAGTGGTCTGTCTACGGCGCTAAGCGATCCGAGTACTGGGTCGAGGACATCGAAGAAGAGACATCGACACAAGCCGCTACTCAGGGCGGTTTCACATGGGATGTACGCTTTGAGCGCTGTGTGCAGCAAGGACGAGAGGAGAGCGGCATGAAGCCCATGTCAAAGGATGAGAAGGAGGCTTTTATTGATATGATGAAGAAGATGATTACTTTCCGGCCTGAGGATAGGATAACAGCTAAAGACCTGCTGGAGTCGCGATGGATGAAACAGTGGGCTTTGCCGGAGCTGAAGAAACTTGCGGCTTCATGATTGATGTTAAAAATGGGATTGGCATTCTGAATTAGCGAGTTTGGGAAAAGCGTTTGTTTATATGGGCCATAAATCAGATTTACTTAATACCAATTGATGCATGCTTATACTTATCACGATTTTGGAAACTGGGTGATTGTAGTAAACTTTTTAACATCTTGTAAGTGACCAGTGAATAACATAATGTGATCATCAGATTATTCACATATGTCATATGCAATTATATATAGTTTATACTTATTTCTAGTTGCAGATGATAACCTACTTTAAGGGCCAATCTTGATGTTAGTGACCATCGCTGTTAATGTCGAGACTTTATTGGATGGCTGTTACAAGATCTGCAATTGAGGAAGGTTTGAGACAACTGGCGATAGGGGGATCAATCACAATGTCGTAGGTATGGCCTGGTTTGACTAAATGTCTTCATGCTTCCAAATATTTTGGAGGAAGAAGATGCATGCTGCTCTTTTTCGCGCAAAGAATCTTACATGAAAACAGTAATCTACACGAGTAATCATTACAAACGGCGATTCAAAAGAGAAGCCGTCACAATTGATGATAGAGAATAAGTAGACATCCCTCAAACTGATGGTAAAAACAAAAAATGTCCCTGCAAAGCGCAAAGACTTAAATGAATGTATCCGCGCAAAGGGAAAAGGTGCCAGCAGGCCTTATGTGTTTGGATGAGAACTTGGTCTTGATACTAGAAGTTTGTATCATGTCCTGATTTCCAAGATCTCCATAGCACGTAACTCTAGACAAGCAGACTCGTGAAAGGGCCAGTTTTATACCTTGGAGGAGAAGGAAATAGCCATAGGTCAGAGATGGTGTCGCTTACGGCTTAATAGCAATCCGATACCGATTACTGCAATAGAGATACCTTCAAAAGAAGCTAGTTGGCATGGATTATAGCTGCTCACGTTCACATGGATTGTAGCACTTGGCTTGGCTGTGTTTTGATCTATGAAGCATGGATGCTCCTTGTTTCACAGACTATTTATAGAGTGCTGTCCATACAAGGGTTCTATATCATATATGGATAATGATCTTAAGGAAATTTTCTTTAGTAACTTTAATTATCGGATCTCGTAGCCTAAGAGAATAAAGAAGTTGAGGAGAAAGAGGCTATGATATCAGGCCCAATCATGGCCATCTATTTTTCAACGCATGCAAACCAGCTCAGTCCCACGACATACCATCATCGTCGTACCTAAACAACCTCAGAATCGCTGACGCAACTTGTTCTCCATCATGTTCCAGATCCGCCGTCTCAGCCGCCCGATCCGCATGCTCCAGATCCTTGATCCCACCACTGTCAATTCTCATCTGAATCTGTCTCTTGACCATGTCTTCGTCAAACGCCAGATGCGCTTGCGATGTGAATAGCCGGTTGGGGATATACAATCCCTGAATGGATGTGTGACTACTCGTGCCCCAAACATGGATGTCGGTATCGGGCTCGAGAAGGCCGTTGGATGACTCGACGGTGGGAGCTTCGAGGACTTGGTCTTGGTGCATTTGGTGGAGATACACTTTGTCATCGTGAGTGCGGAAGAGGCGCTTGCCTACGGGTGTGAGGGTAATGGCATTGTGACCAAGTTCCCAGTCATTTGTAGGTGAAGGACCGACTTTGCCTCCTAGAAGACGGGAGAGAACTTGGTGGCCGAAGCAAACGCCTGTGAAGTGAAAGTCTGGGCGCTTTATCCATAGTTCTAGAAACAGTCAGTTTTCCATTCAACAAACAAAGAACGGGCTACTAACGCTTCAAAAGATCGAGCAAGTCATGAATCCACTGGTTGTCGCCATGCGCGTCATACATACTGCCCGTAATGAGCAGTCCATCGTAACCCTCAAACTCCTCCACCTTTGGAATGCGGCCGCCCTCTTCTGTCACCACAAAGACTTGCTCTGTCTCAACACCCAACGGAGGATGATGTTTGCTTCCAGCCTGTGAAAGATGGTGATGCAGAATCTCACCAAACGAACCGCGCTCGGTCTGAGTATCAGGATGAGGAGTATCAGTCTCGAGAACAAAGACCTTGACGACTTGTGCGTCAATTGTGGGCTTGTAATGTTGACCCATGCTGCTCGCTGTTGTATAGAGCTTTCGTAGTGGTGACGGTGGTGTAAGTGTGCGAATGTGAGGTTGTATGCAGGATGTTGGAGGGGCAGTGAAGCGCGGGAGATGCTTTGCAGCGTTGGATGTATTTAAACGACAGGACAACGACCGAATTCCAGTTTTGAGCATTTTTACAACATTATAATATGTAATTGTACATACAGGTTTTTACTTGGCCTCAAAGGGTTCTATAGGCTTGATTTTTTTTCTTCGTCTTGACGTCAGCTAAGACTCTTGTCGAGGGCGAACTGGGCGAGCCAAGCCCATGATGACGGCAGCGGGTCACGAATAGTGGGCTTGAGGCGGGATGCACATCTTTCCTGTTGCATGTAAATTGCTGTCAGAGGTATTTGTACCTGTAAATCAGGGGATTGGTAGGGATCTCTGTTCCAATGGGAGTGAGATGGATTTACCAATCGAGGCTTTGACATGAGGGGCACCCACACTCAACCTTGGCTTAAAACAAGCATACCAAATAACCATGATACTCTATTCAACAACGCTAAATTCGATAAATATTTACAGTTTACTCTCTTCCTCTGAGCCCCAGTAGAATGTACTAATCTCAACTCCAACATACTCATCATTGTACTTCTTTGTCTCTTCTCCCTCCCTGGCTGCACCCGCGCACACAAGCAATGGCATAAAATGCTCTCCTCCATTAGGCGGGTGCATCATATCAGCATACGGAAATTTTCTCCACTCCTTGAGAGCCTTCCACCGCTCATCTGCATCCTTCTTGAGCGTCGCCTCAGTCAATGTGTTATTCCATTCATCAGACAAGGTTCGAAACTGCGCCTGCTGTTCAGGCCCCGAACTACCCAGCATCATCATGGCGCGAATGTTATGAAAGCTTGCAAAGCCCGAGCCAACAACGGCGATATTGTTGGCGCGCAGTTTTCGCAGTGCTGCGCCCATGCGGAGATGTTCTTCGGGATCCTCTGACTCAAGAACTGAGACTTGGACAACGGGGATGTCGGCTTTGGGATTGACGAGCAGAAGCGGAATAAAAACTCCGTGGTCCCATCCTCGCTCGTCATCCAATTCAGGTGTAAGACCTTCTCCTCGCAGAGCATCGGCGATCTCGTTTGCGATCTCTGGGTGTCCGGGCGCTGGGTACTTGAGAGAGTACGATTCACGAGGGAACCCGTAGTAGTCGTAGAGTAGCTTATGAGATGCGCCTGATGAGATGGTGGGCTTTGCGGTTGACCAGTGCGCGGTGACAAGGATGATGGCTCGGGGTTGATCTGGGGTGCCGAGCTTGAGGATCTTGGGGACGCGATTCTTTAGGGAGTAGACAATGCTTTCATGCTTAGGGTCGCCAAGAACAGGCATGGGGCCTAAGAGTATTAGCTATATCCGTAATTGATAGCGACATCATATGGTGTTGACTTACCACCGCCATGCGATAGCGCAATTACAGGAGCAACCTTTGACATGGTGGATAAATGTCTCTGAGATGAAAACGACTTGAATAAAGATGTCGAAAAAGTTCTTCGTGCAACAAGAGGCCAATTCCACATGAACTGCTATTTGTTGACTACCTTATAATTCTAGCTCATCTCATCACGGCGGGGTCCTCAAGCTATTTATCCTCTTGTCCCATGATAATGGGCCCATCATGGCTTGTGGAGCATTTTCCGATTTCCGCTTGCTACTTCCGAAAACCTCTGCCGAAATCGACAAGATTCATGATCTCAGCCAATAGAACCAACCGCTCTTGGTCATTACCCGCGCGCGTTGCTCCACTTTGCTCCCGCGCGTCACTGTTTGTAATCCCCGCTTCCCGAGGGTCGGCTCCCACTGTATTTCTTTTTGGTGATGACCTCAATTGCAAGTTGCCACTCATATTATAAATCTACAATGCACTCATATTAAAGGAGATGAGAAAGAGTCTATTAAGAGCACATGCTGTACTCGACTCTCATAATGTGGTATTATGAAGATCTTAGTAAAGCTTAGGTAGGGTAAGAGAAATGAAAATGACGTCTTGTGTAACTCCGTACTCGACTCCTGCTTTAGATAGTCTTGGAATTTTTATCCTGTATCTTGACCATAGTATTAAGCTTCAAGGAGGCCATTTAAAGAGTGGATCTTATAGATAAACGCATGTAATTCATCCAACTCGGGTACTCGAGTACCCGTACGCTATCAAAGGTACACCTAGATAAACACAGATACATCACCCCTACCATGGCCAACAGCCTTGATTCTCGATCCAATCTCAAGAGGGCTACCCTCAGTCACCATAAAGTGACCAGAATCCTTGGCTGACTTTTCAGCCGCCCCAAGAATCTTGTAGATGTTGCTACTCACAAGATCAATAGCCTCCTTCTCGTTCAACCGTCCACCTCCGTTCTTGAATGCAGTTCCCGCTGCAAAACCCAAGTCACGAAGCTCCCAGTCTTCTTGCAGTCCAATCGCAGCAACTACGCCTGCGTCAACCAAGGCATCAATGGTTGTACCATTGGTGAGTGGTGCACCGGTCAAGGCGCGACGTGAGTCCCAACTTTCGCCCTTTGCCTGTAGCGGCGACAGGATGACTCCAACGCCAGCCTCTCCAAGCTCCTTGGCCAACAGGTGAGCTTCGGCACCACCAACGATGGCCAGCTTGAGACCCCCAACTCTCTTGCTTGAGTCAGCTGTTGCAAGTACACTCTCGATCTCAGACTTGATCCGAAGAGCTGTTGCAATGCCATCTGCACTGTTGATTGTGAGGGCCAGAACTTGCTCGCCACTGATCACCTTCTTCAGATACGCCGCTTCTGAAAACGGATTGGTAGCAGGCTCCGGAGATGTAGCAGCCGTAAGTAACTTGTTTCTCAGTCCACCGAAAGCGGCTGAGTAGCTAGTTGAGCCCCTGACATTTAGATCCAGAGTGTAGTGAACTGCCAGATCAGGAGCAAAAACTGCGCCTTCTTCCAAAGTTGTCAATGCCGAAGTCAGGAATCCGACGCTGGTACCGAAATGGGTTGCACCGCCCACAAAGACTGGTGCTGAGACGGCTCTGGTAACTCCGTATCGAGAGGCAACGTGCAACTTCTTGGAGTCAAGTGCAAGGCCATCGATAGCCCGAGAGAAGATCAATGGGTTGGGTCCATTGTTAGTTACCTCCTCAGCATCAATCTCGCTGAGACCCAGAGTACCACCCACAGCTGTAAAAGATCGAGTCAAATAACCGTTATTAAGCGCAATAGTCTTTGCGCCAGTTGCAGCCACAGCTTGGAACTCATGATCGCAGGTACCAACACAAGAAATCTTGCCATTGTGGACAACCACATTGACCGGCTTGTCTTGAGAGTCGTAAGTCTTATCATCTTCAAGGAACACTTTCTTGACACCAGTGAAAAGCACAGTATCGAGCTTGCTTGGCTCCTCAACAATCTCAGCAGGCTTCTCAACAGATGCAGCTGCTTCTTCTGATTTCGTCAGCTCAATAGGGTCCTCGAACTGAGCAGTGCCGTCAATCCAGACTTGCACAGGAGTTGCGCCAACACTGAGAGGGTCACTATCCCAGACAACAACGTCGGCATCAAAACCAGGCTTGACCTTTCCCACACGCTTGCCCAAACCGAGTAGTTCAGCGGGAGCAGATGTAACACTGGCCAGTGCAACGTGGTAAGGAAGGCCGTAGTGATAACCTTTGGCTGCTTCAAAAAGGACGTGTTGCGCATTGATAACAGGGTTGTCGCTGACATACACTACTGTGAGGTTGTTCTCGTGGAGGATCTTTCCAGCATACTCGGAGCCAATGTACGCTTCGGTCTTGTAGAACATGTTATCGGCGAAAAGAGCGGATGCAGGAGGACGTCCACCCCAGGTTCTCTTGAGAATCTAATCACTATTAGTAAAAGAAGCTCTGTTATTCAGCAATGTCCTACCTCTGGAACCAAATATGTCTGGTGAGCATGATGGAAGGCTCGGACAGGGAACTTGAACTCATTGGTATGGTCCACCATGGCCTCTAAGTCGGGAATCGTGTAACAATGTGTGTTGATATGAACTTGGCCACGAAGCGCAGCAGTGAGGGCCTCCCAAGCAATCTCACCAGGAAGATACTCATCCAAGGACTCAACACCCTGAGACTCGGCCTTGGCACACCAATCATCCTGCTTCTGGATCAAATCTCTCGCTTGCTCAAAAGCGTGGCGGAACTCGTAGCTTTCACCCATACGGCTGAATGGTCTCTTCCCAACTCCGCCATGAACACGCTTCGCGTTCTCACCGCATGCCATCTTCATGTATCGCCAGTTGCGGTCTGGGTCGGCAAGCAAGTCCACTGCACTAATTTCCTTGCGGCCATCAGGTTTACCAACTGCGTGCTTGATGACATAGGCCTCTCCACCGATATTGTTGCCGGAACCAGGGAGGATAAGTGAAGTTGTAACACCACCTGACTTGATGACCTCGATTTGAGGATCAAGCGGAAGCAATGAGTCGATGGCTCGAGCCCAAGGTGTGATGTTATCCGACATCTCATTGCCGTCTGAGTTTCCCTCTAGAGAGGGCAATGGGTAGACGCCAGCATGGCTGTGAGTATCAACAATACCGCTGGTCAAGCGGCGGCCATGGGCTTCGTAGACGATTGTGTCATCGGGTAGCGAAGCAGTCTTAATGTCCTTCTCAACGCGTCGAATGAGGCCCTTCTCGAGAAAGACATCACCTTGCGCCCACTCCCAGCCCTTGCCGGTATAGGCATCTTCCTGGCTAGTTCCTTCAACAGGCTCTCCAATCCAGATAGTAGCGTTCTTGATCAAAGTGGGCTTGCCGCCGTCGATATAACGAGCATTCTTATCTCGGCCGAGACCAGGCGGGTCTTGCGGCTTGACACGGAACTTCTTACACGTCTCGAGGTCTTCATTGAGTTTCTGTATAGACAATGTGGTCTTATTTCGCGGTGCGAGTTGTCGCCATTGTGCAAAGACTATGAAAGCCAAACAGGCTAGAGCAAAGAGTCTGATGGCGCGTGAGCGACGCAACAACCGTCTGTTCCGCTGTTGACCAGGATGAAGTCCAACTGGTGCTGGAAGCGAAACGGGGCTGTAAGGCGGAAGCTGTGCCTTTTCATCCATTGTCGCTTCTTTATTTGAAGCTTCGCAACGGTCAATGGATGGGGGTTCACAAGATATGAAAGGTGAAAGAGGAGGTGAGAGCTTTGGAATGAAGATCCCGTCTCGTCACTCAGTGATAAGAGGTGACTTCGCAAGCCTCGGCTGGGATCTCACAGTGATTGGTCTCCACTATGGCGAGCTATCGACGGTGGGTAACGCTGCTACAGGGGACCCCAAGCTCTCTGATTAAATAAAGCTCATACACAATAGTCAAATTGAATGATATCTAGGTAAGCCTTACAGTCATACTGTTCTGAATTTTCCGGATACCAGGAATTATTCTGAATCTATTTACCATAAAGCTGAATTACTTTCTGAATCAAATATTTTTCCTCCTTCATAGTTGGTGCCTGAGACTTATAATGTCTTACCTGACGATCCTTTGTTGATGGCAATGTGCTCATTTTATTGTCACCTTACACTTTGAGACGAGTATGCTCTGGAACTTTTGTTTATCATCTCCCTTCGGAACAATGGTAAGATTCGGAGCTGGAATCGAGACAATTGCATCATAATCACTTGAGGCATGGATTTGATGTACCTACCTAGTAGCGAGTCTGAGCGAGATATCGACCCTTTAACTAAGATGCTCTGAAAGACAGCACCACGACTACGGGCGTTCATACAATGCATCACATAAGCAAGCGATCAAGTACTGTCCCAAGAATTTATGTAGTATCGTCATGAAGATGTAGTTAGGATCATGAACCCTAGAGGTTAAGCTTTTCCCATAAACTCGCATCATAAAGTGCCTAATACTTACAAAGAGACACCAATTGAGTCATGGCCAAGTCCTGCACTTCAAGGATCAATCGAAACTCCCAGCCCGTAATCTGAGAAGAATAGCCCAAGCCATTACATCAACAACTCACGACTATCCATTAGACAGATGAGTTAATCGTCTGTTTGACTGCCACTTCAGACATCGATGGCACCGTAGAATTCTCCAACTCATACAGCGGTGGCATAGGATCCAGGCTACGACCCATGACACGCTTTGTATACCATCCCAGTCGCTTGGAGTAGTATCGAACATGATCACGATTCCGAACGCTAAACACGATATCCAGTTCCTCCAACGACAGTGCTTTCGTCTCTGGGAGCAGGAAATACGTAAAAATGAACCCGACGCCGTTCCATGTTGCATACCAATAAAAGGCACCTGAGGGTGTAAATGACCTTTCCATCATAGGCCATGTAAAGCTGAGTAAAAAGTTGAAAGACCATGTGATCGATGTTGCTGAAGCCATACCAAGAGCTCGGATATGCAAGGGGAATGCCTCGGCGCTATATGTAAAGGGAACAGGACCGAGACCAGGTGAGTAAACCGCCATGAAGATGTAGATACTGGTGGCAATGAGAGGAAGACGAAGGCCGTTGTCTTGAATACCGAAGCATGAGCCAGTCCAATACAGACAAGCACTCATCATGGGAAATGTAATGAGCAGGAGGTTTCGGCGGCCAAAGGTATCAATGGTCCAAATTGCAGGCAGGGCAAAGATCCAGTTGATGGCACCGCCACCAAACGAGGCCAGGAGGGCTTGAGATCGGGTATATCCTGCGTCTGTGAAGATCTTGGTGCTGTAATATGCGATTACGTTCACTGCGTTTCTGTTAGTTCCACCATATACCAAAGAAAATGTCATGGGAAAGCATACCACCACAGAACTGCTGCATCAGCATACAGAACCACGAAGACTGAGCAGCTCTCCAATTCCTCCGAACTGTGAAGAACTCCTTCAGAGGATTTCGGCCTTCTTTAGAGTTTTGCTCGGCCTCCAAGAATTTCCAAGCAAGATACAAATCCCGAGCAGCTTGAAGGTCATCCCGGCGAAGCTTCCTAAGCGAAAGGTATGCCTTCTGAAAATCCCCCCTATCCATGTACCAACGAGGGCTCTCGGGGAGAAAGAAGACGAGAAGGCCAACAATCAACGGTGGAAGAGCTGTCGAACCGATCATCCATCTCCAAGGTGCAAACTGATTCGGCCATTTCAGGTTCTGAAAAGCTAACGAAGAAGCAAACCCGAGCATGATGCCGAAAGCCGTCCACATCTGCCACATCATGGTCAAGGCGCCTCGGATCGCTTTGGGTGCACATTCGGCTGCGTATATAGGGGTGGTACTTGACTTGGCACCAACTGCGAGACCGAGAGTGAAGCGTGCGATGAGGAGACATATCCAATTGTTAGCAGCAGCTTGCCAGATTCCTGTGATGAAAGCTAAGAGACAGGAAAAAGCGATGGTTCCTCGACGGCCGAAGTACTTATTCAATGGAGCATTGAGCCAACATCCGATGAGCGCTGCAGAAGCATAGGGAGCGCCGTTGGTCAAGCCTTGCAATGCTCGTTCTTGAATTTTGTACTCTTCGAAGTAGAAGTGCTAGACTTATTAGCTTTTTTTGTTTCCAAACTCAGGGAGTACTTACCTGTGCACCATTGATGACTGTTTGATCCATGCCCTGTACAACAGCGCAACCCGCACACAATGCGCAGAGGAGGTAAAGCATCTTTGGCTGAGACTTCCAACGATGCTCATCTTCGTTCCTTAAGATCTCCTTATCCTCTTCGGTCAACTCCTCTATCGCCTCGTATCCTTTGGGCGTGTTGATAACTTTGGCTATGAGTGCGCCCTTGGAAAAACATGGGCTGAAGCTGTCCAGCCCCTTATCTTGAGCAAATTTCTCCGCATCGGCGATCAATTCGTCATGTGTCATGTTGGCCAGTGGATTTTGGAGTACTGCAGTTGCTGTTCTTGTCTTGGATTCAGGAGGACTGGCATCCTGTAGTGCCGAATCGGAGCGAAGCTCACCTTGAGCTTCTTTGTTCGTTTCCATGTCGGCTGCGTATTAATGATTTAGGGGTATGAGACGGCAGATTTTGAAAACGCATTGGAAGCAGGACCTCGAAACGTGCTGAGGAAACATTTTCAAGCCCCTTTCGAGGATCAGACCTTTTCTTAACAGAATAATTCACGTGGCATCTCGGGGCTTCTTCCCAGATACTTTGAGTGGTGAGCATTTTATGCAGAGTGGTGGTCGAATCGATGACGACTCTGCCTTCTTCTCAAAGCCATTGAAGTGTCAAAATCTGAGGTATTAGAAGATAAGAAACTCGTCTCTTGGTCTTGCCATTTTTCTCATAGGATCTCAGCTATCAGAAGCGTCAGTTGTGCTCATTAGCTTCAATAATACCGTTTCTGCTGGTTTCGTTGGCTCATGAAGGTTAACTCTACCTCAATATGCTTGTCGGCATTTCAGATATCAATTATAGGACAAAACGCGGGGAAGTAGTTATAATGATGTAGACTTTCCACGTTTGCTCATTTAACGTTCACCGATAGGCTTGAACGAGGTTGTGATAACAGCCTTACTTACTCATGAAAAAACCTTACTCATTTAAAGACTACCTACCTATTCATAGCTCCCAAGGAATCCATGGGCACTTGGGCTTAGCCTCTTGTAACTCACATCAAAACCTTTCAGAACGCGATCTTTCCTGAATTTCTTGGTCTTATCAAATACGCATGCATCCATGACCAGGGTTCGCAGTTCTCGTGGCTACAGCCATTCTGAAATCGCATCATTGAGTTTAAAGCTCGTTTATGCTGTGACCCGCCCGCCTATCTATATTAAACTGGATGCTTGTTTTGATCGTGATCTGGCCTCGTGGCTGACGTGTCCAGGGTATGGCTTGTCAATCAACGCACAGTCTCACTTCAAGACGTTCGTGTTCCTAGAAGAGTGTGTGTACCCCGACCTTGTTAGTACGAATCATAGGGCCAAGCCAAAACATTGTCCAGGTGTTTGTGGCGTTAAAAGGTTATTGAGAGTTATCCAAAAACAAAGGCTTGTTTGCAAGCTTGGCGTGTACATCGAGTCTTGACAAGATTCGACCCTTCAGATCAGGGGATGAAACTACTTCGATAGTCCTGATATTAGCTTGGCCGGCGCTTTCCTCTTTTGTTTTGTGTCCTTTGAGTCTACCTATGAATTAGAATTTCCAATACTCCGAGCTTACGTCTGTGATTGCTTGTTGTTTACCGATCAGGTACAGAGTAGGATCGAGACCGTTGAATAGAGTATCCACTTTCAGATGCTAAGCGCCATGATCCATGGTTTAGGGAAGGCTGTGTTACTGTTGCTAGGTGATCGTCACACCTGTAGTTCATCCTCGGGCGTTTCGGGAGACATGGTAAACAGTTGAGTAAGAGCTCTGAATGTCATGATAATTGTCAATTGAGGATAGAAGCGAGAGACAATAGAAATGAATTGAGCGTTGAAGAAATGTAAGCAATTAATTAACCTCCACTGATAGTCTTCTAGTCGCTGAAATAAACTGGGCCGTCAGAAATTGTGAGACTTGGTGTAAGACAGAGCTGTCCGAATTGGGATGCGTTGCCATGCCAACAGTGCGACGTAATTTGTTTGGATTACCTTGCTAAGCTCCTCCCCCACCATTGGATCCTCACCTCTCTCATACCCGCAACCAAACCCGATCCAAAGCTCCGCTCGCTCCGTACTTGACTTTACTTGTTCTATTGTACTACAACATCCTAAGGAAAAAGGAGGCATTCCGAAGAATCATTCATTGTCTTGTATTGCGATACCATTTGCGCGTTGTTTGTCTCTGCCGTCTTTGTCTTGTCCCGCCGCCATTCGACGACGATCTGAACCTACACCGACCACAAGCTTGTACACAATCAACGCCTCGTTTATATCAGAGTTTCAACTACCAACAAGAGGCGCAAACCAACATCAACACCAACTCTGCTTTCACCATCTCTAGTACGCGATTCGGATCTTCTCAGCGGCAGCAGCCGTCGGGATACAAAGTATCCTTCGCTTTTTAGACCTTGAACCGTTACTCGAATAGCTCAGCTCGTATTGTCGCAAGTACCCGAGTCCACTGCATTGCATTCCAGCCTCTTCTCGCCAGTCATGGACCCGAATATGTCACGCCCACCCGACTACAGCCTCCCTCCATATGATGACGAGGACCTTCATCACACACCCACCGGTTACAGTCCCGCTGCTGTGAGACTGTTGACATCCGAAGAACACTACGACTCTCACACGTATGTACTACCCTTATCACCCAGCCAGAATCAGACACAGACACCTCCTGCACGCCCTGCCCCATCTCCTTCTGCTTCCCCTTCTACCTCACCTTCAAAGACAACACCCTCCCCTCTCAAACCGCCAGTAGCGTTTCCTCCTCCATTGCCAATTTCACCTGTGAATATCACCATGTCTTCAGAAAGGGAGGAACGGACCTTCGGGTCCAGCCCTGTCCAACAAGATGACGCCCAAGAGAATATCTCGAATGAGAATCAAGAACATCCTTCACCAAATCCCCCTTCATATGCTTCATCAGTGGCCGAATCCCAGACCTTGTTGCCTAAGAGGCCAATTATCGGCGGCCAGACTGCAAAGCTGCAGAACAAGAACAGAACTAGTGTCCATGTCGCATTCGCAGATCTTCCTCGAGATCTACCAGAGATTCCCGATGGGATCAGCGATAGACGAAGAGTTCACAAGGAACAACTTCACCTTGGATTAGACACGACGCCTCCCATACCACCGCGCCCATTGAGCCGCTTAAGGGATATAAACTCACATGACAAACTTCCTAGTATCCGAAGTCCTCGAAACCTCAACTATCAGCCGAGTGTTCGATCATCGAGATCTGGTTCCATCTTCGACGATGCCCCATCAATGGCGCCCCCGGAGGGCTCCTACGTGTCCTATGGCATGCATGATAATGGCTCTCCTCAGCGACCCTGGACACCATCATCACGGATGTCCGGATTCACAAGATCCGATCTATCGAGGCCTCCTCCTTCGGATGGCATGTATGAGCCCTCCGACTTGAATGGCAGTCCCAGACCAGGAACTCCATCATCAAGATATGGCGGCAGTCCACGACGTCCACTTCCTCCTGCGCCTCTCTTTTCAAACTCAAGGCAGCCTGTCCCGCCAATTGCTGACGATGCGACTATCTCCATTCCTTTGCATGATACTTACGATGACGATGTCTTTGCGCCTGAATCCGACCTGAGCGATGCACGACCTCATCCAGTTGACCGCAGCTCATACATGTCTTCTGAGTCGCAGGACACCCTGAACGAGGGAGACATGGAAGACTACGACAAGGTTGAGCATTATGGCCCTGCCCCGACTGGCGCACAAGAGAGAAGAGGTGTTCGCGCACCTCAAATGGCAAGAAAAGAGGTTCAGCTCATCAACGGCGAACTAGTGCTTGAGTGTAAGATCCCAACAATTCTGTACAGTTTCTTGCCTCGACGAGGCGAGGTTGAATTTACTCACATGCGCTACACCGCCGTCACATGCGACCCTGATGACTTTGTCGAAAGAGGTTACACGTTGCGACAAACATTTGGCAAGACTGTTCGAGAGACGGAATTGTTCATTTGTGTCACCATGTACAACGAAGATGAAATAGGATTCACTCGAACGATGCATGCCGTCATGAAGAACATCTCACACTTCTGCTCTCGATCGCGCTCCCGTACCTGGGGTGAGACTGGGTGGCAAAAGATCGTCGTCTGCATTGTCTCCGATGGTCGAGAGAAGATTCACCCTCGTACTTTAGATGCACTCGCTGCCATGGGTGTCTACCAGCACGGTATCGCAAAGAACTATGTCAACAACCGCGCTGTGCAAGCACACGTCTACGAATACACAACTCAGGTCTCTCTCGATTCCGACCTCAAGTTCAAGGGTGCCGAGAAGGGCATTGTTCCTTGCCAGATGATCTTCTGTCTCAAGGAAAAGAACCAGCGCAAGCTCAACTCTCATCGTTGGTTCTTCAATGCCTTTGGGAAGGCTCTCAACCCGAACGTCTGCATCTTGCTGGATGTTGGTACTCGCCCTAGTGGCACCTCGCTGTACCATCTCTGGAAGGCCTTCGATACTGACTCCAACGTCGCTGGCGCTTGTGGAGAGATTAAGGCTATGAAGGGCAGACTGGGCGCTAACCTGCTCAATCCTCTCGTTGCGTCCCAGAACTTCGAGTATAAAATGTCCAACATCCTTGATAAACCTCTCGAGTCCGTCTTCGGATACATTACTGTCCTTCCCGGTGCCCTGAGTGCGTACCGATACCACGCGCTTCAGAATGACGAGACTGGTCACGGTCCTCTCAGCCAGTACTTCAAGGGTGAGACATTGCATGGTCAACACGCTGATGTCTTCACTGCCAACATGTACCTCGCTGAAGATCGTATCCTTTGCTGGGAGTTGGTCGCCAAACGTGGTGAGAGATGGGTTCTCAAGTACGTCAAGGGATGTACCGGTGAAACCGATGTGCCTGGTAAGATATTCTAATACTTCAAATAACGAATGCAATACTAACTCAGCGTAGATACTGTTCCTGAATTCATCTCGCAGCGTCGTCGATGGCTCAATGGTGCCTTCTTTGCCGCTGTTTACTCCCTTGTCCACTTCAAGCAGATTTGGTTTACCGACCACACCCTTGCTCGTAAAATCCTTCTGCACATGGAGTTCTTGTATCAGTTCATTCAGCTCATGTTCACCTTCTTCTCCTTGGCCAACTTCTACCTCACCTTCTACTTCGTTGCAGGCGGTTTGACAGATCCCAAAGTCGATCCGTTCGGACACAACATCGCTACCGTTATCTTCCACATCCTGCGATATGCCTGTGTACTTCTCATATCAACACAGTTTATCCTGTCTCTCGGTAATCGACCTCAAGGCTCTAAGAAGCTCTACCTTATCAGTATGATCATCTACAGCATCATTATGGTTTACACGACATTTGCTACTTTTTACATCATTATTCACCAACTCACGTCTAAAGACGACAAGATCAAGATGGGTGATAATGTCTTTACGAATATGATTGTATCTATCTTGTCTACGATCGGCATGTACTTCATCATGTCTATCTTGTATCTCGATCCCTGGCACATGATCACGTCTTCGGCACAGTACTTTATCCTTCTTCCCAGCTACATCTGCACCCTGCAAGTCTACGCCTTCTGTAACACACACGATGTTACCTGGGGTACCAAGGGTGACAACGTCATGAAGACTGATCTTGGTGGTGCTGTGGGTAAGGGTGAGACCGTCGAGCTGGAAATGCCCAGCGAGCAGCTCGATATTGACAGTGGATACGATGAGGCTCTTCGCAACCTCCGTGATCGTCTCGAAGTTCCTGAGCCTCCACCTAGCGAATCTCAGTTGCAAGAGGACTACTACAAGAGTGTCCGAACCTATCTCGTCCTCACATGGATGATCGGCAACGGTATCCTTGGTATGGCCGTATCGGAGATCTACAGTGCTAGAGGCATTGGCGATAACTATTATCTGCGCTTCCTCCTCTGGTCCGTCGCCGCACTCGCCGTCTTCCGTGCCATCGGTTCCACCACTTTTGCCATCCTCAACGTGATCAACATGATAGTTGAGGGTCGCGTCCGCTTGAGTCTCAAGGCACCTCGATGGATGGGCGGCCTAAAGGAGAGAGTCAACGACAAGATGAGCAGTGTGTCGAGCAACCTACGCAGTTGATGTGCACATCATCTTGAACTATTTGCGCTTGATTTTTGTTATGCATTTAGAAAATGGGCATCTGCATCGGCGTGGTTTGGCGTTTTGACATTTACATCTGCATGGAAATGATGAACCAATCCCAGCTCTTTTCGCTTGGAGGATGACGATGGAGCAGATGAGTTCTCGAAAACTATATGATGCCGACCATGATTGTCGAGGCAACGAATGTTTTGATCGGAATGTTTTGTTTAATGGCTATATGTGAGGAATTCGCTTCTGGGGTAGGAATTGTGTAAATAGCAGAGGATAGATGTGTATACCCCGGGTTCAATACGATGCTTGTTAAGATAATCTCGATCAAATGTTCATCAACGTGAAGCAAGGGTTAAACTTTAGGCTTGAAAGTTGAGATAAAGTCTGTATAATTCAACAATCTAGATCGTTCACGCAAAGTCTCAAATCATTGCGAAAGTGTTTCTACATGGAATAAATGCGTTCCTATCAGTTGCGCCGGCCAAGTAAATACCACATCAAGCTATGCAAAATAAAGCAACAAATCATGATATCAAGGTTCATCCAACAGATCCTTCATTCTTTTCCTGTTCCGGCTGATGCTAACCATAATTTTCGTCCAGTCCTTTTAAGTCGTGATCTATTCCTCGTCCTCTTCTTCCTCGGCAACCTGGAAGACTGTTAGTTCTTGTTACTTGCAATGGATTCAAGTGTACTTACGTTATCGTGGAAGTTCTGGCCATCAGTGGTAGCAACAATGATACCAGAGCGGACACAGAAGTCACCAAAGCGCTCACCCTCGTTTCGCTCAAGAGCATATCGCTTAAGGAGAGGCTTCATGATGGCGAGGATCTCATCCTCCTTAATGCTCTGGCGATATAGCTTGTTAAGGCGCTGGCCATGGTAACCACCACCAAGGTACATATTGTAAGCACCGTACGCCTTACCGACGAAAGCAACCTCAGCCAACCAAGGACGAGCACAACCGTTGGGGCAACCAGTCATACGCATAACAATAGAGTCCTGGCGAAGACCGTTCTCCTCAAGGCATGACTCCAGCTTGGAGATGAGCACAGGCAGGTATCGCTCAGACTCAGCCATGGCAAGACCACAAGTAGGGAAAGCGACACAAGCGGAGGAGCTGAGACGAAGAGCTGAGAACTGGATGTTGTCGAGCTTGTACTTCTTCATGAGCTGCTTGACATCGTCAAGATCCTCATCAGCGACGTTGCTGAGAATCAAATGCTGGTTACCAGTAAGACGGAACTCAGACTGGCCCTTAAGAGACTTGGCAATCTCACGCAGACCAGTCTTCATCTGGAACTCAGGGGTATCCTCAATACGACCGTTCTCGATGAAAAACGTGAAGTGGTTGAGGCCGTGCTCATCCTTCTGCCAGCCAAAGGTATCAACGTTGCTCTTGAACTCGAAAGGTCGCTCATTCTCAAACTTCTTGCCCCAGAGCTCCTCAACCTTGCTGCGGAAGACAGGCACAGTCATGTCATCAATGGTGTATTTGAGACGAGCGTGCTTTCGGTTCTTGCGATCACCGTTGTCACGCTGGACGAGCATGATCTTTTCGCAGACAATGTGCACATCCTCGGTCTTCACAAAACCGAACATGCGACCAGTCTGGGGATATGTCTTCTTGTTGTTGTGGGTAGCACCCATACCACCACCAGCAAGAACGTTGAAACCGGCAAGGTTGCCGTCCTCTCCCTTGATAGCAATCAGACCAATGTCGTGAGCATACACATCAGTATCGTTGTGAGGGGGGATAGCAATAGTAATCTTGAACTTTCGGGGGAGATAAGTAGGGCCATAGAGAGGCTCGAAGTCCTGAACAGCATCACCAGCAACCTGGGTCTTCTTGTTGTCATCATCAGTCAACCAAATCTCGTGGTATGCAGTAGTTGATGGCAAGAGGTGGTCACTGATAAGCTGAGAGCAGGCAAAGACTTGACGGTGGTACTTGGACTGGGTAGGGAGCGAACTGCACATGACGTTTCGGTTCACGTCACCACAGGCAGCAATGGTGGTCATGAGGGCTCGATTGATAGCTTGCATAGCAGGCTTGAGCTTGCTCTTGACAACACCGTGGAACTGGAAGGTCTGTCGGGTAGTGAGCTTCATGGTTTCGTTACCAAGCTCATTGGCAATGTCGTCCATCTGAACCCACTGCTTGGGAGTGGAGATACCACCAGGCAGACGGCATCGGATCATGAAAGAGTAGGCGGGCTCAAGACCCTGGGCCTTTCGTTCATCTCGGATGTCACGATCGTCCTGCATGTATGTTCCGTGGAACTTGGTGAGCTGCTGGTCGGAGGCCGAGATAGCAAGAGTGGTGGGGTCGTTTAGACCCTCAACAATGGTACCACGGAGGTAGTTGGAGGCCAGCTTGATGTCCTCGTTGGTGATAGGCGGGGGCTCATCGGGAAGGCCATCGACCTTATCGACACCGAGGGCGGTCCAGAGCTTGGGCTCCCACTCCTGGTAACCAGTCTGGAAGCTGTCGGGGTCCTGATCATCACCGAGACCGATATCGATCAGATGCTTACCACCAAGGTTGGTCAAAACACGGTCAAGATCCTTGGCAGGCTTGTTGTAGTAGATCTTGTCCTCCTTTCGAGGCCAGTAGTGGCTGTCACCAAGACCAAAGATGGAGTAGTTGACGGCAGCGAGGTCGAGACCAGTGTTGTCCTTGATAGCGTCCCAGAAAGGCAGACCGTTTTGAGGGAACTCACCCTGACCAGCGGTAGAAGTGATGAAAACAATGTTCTCCTCAGTAGGGAGATCCTCGACAGGGTAATCCTCCATAGCCATAACAGTAGTCTTCAAGCCGCGAGCACGACCTCGGCTAGCCAATCGCTTGGCCAGAGTAGTAGCATTGCCGTTGTCAGAAGCATATAGAATGGTGAGAGGAGCGCCCAAAAGACCTTCGAGGAGCTGGTTGTACGCATCCTTAGCCTTCCTCTTTTGTTGAGCTCGCACCTCACTTCCGAAGTCCTTGACAAGGGCGGCGGCAAACTTAGGCTCCTTGGCAGCCAGCTGAGTGAGCTGGTTGTCGCGGGCAAGGAACTTCTTGAGCTCTTGCTTGATCAGCTCAGAGTCGAGAGAGAAGTTGGGTTCGCCCTTCTTCTCATTGTCGGGGTTCCATCGATACAGAGGCCAGTAACCAGTGTCAACAGCCTTCTTGGTCTCCTGGAGAACAGTGAGAGGAGAGTCGGTCTCACCGAAGTAAGGGAGGTAAGCAAGAACGACGGAAGGGCCCTCGAACTTGTCAGCCTCAAGAAGGGCTTGGAGAACTTGGGTGTATGAGCTGTAGACGGCAGTGGATGCAACATATACGTTACCGAAGTTCATGGCGTAGAGACCAATGTCCTTCTTGCGGCGGTTAGCATCAGCAGCAGCCCTCTCCGAGTAAGGAGTAGAGTCGATGATGAGCATGTTAACATTCTCACCAGAGGCAAGGACGTGGTGAACACCAGAGTTGCCAAGATCGTAAGACCAGGCATCAGAACCAGTCAGCCAGAGGGACTCCTTTCGGAAAAGACCCTTAGCAGAAAGGAGCTCAGCAGCCAGAGAAGAGCCATCGGTCTCCAGTCTAGCAATGACATCGTCGGCAATCTCAGTAGACTTGGTGGCATCATCAGCGTTCATAGCCCATCGTGCCAGCCAGCTCTTGGGAGCATCGGTAGTGAAACTACCGTTGGTAGCAGCATCCTTGACTTGAGAAACGAACTGGCCACGACGTTGCTTGCGAGCCAGGAGGGAACCGAAGCCGAACTCGGGGCTAGCAGCAACATTAGGGGAAAGGCCAGTGGTAGAAGACTTGATAGCATTGGCAACGTAAGCTCGCTTGCCAAAGAGCTGATCAAGAATCTTGGTATAAGCGGTCTCGAGCTGAGGAGTCTGGAGGTCATAACCAGTAGGCTCCTTCCAAGCCTCCTTCTTGCCGACCTCGAGGTTTTGGATAGGCTTCTCGGCAGTGAGGTTCTGCAGAACACCACGCAGGGCCTGAACGACGACATCGGGGGCAATATAGCCAAGCTGGTGGCCAACAATAGCCTCAACGCCACCAGGACCGCTCTTCACGGAAGTCAAGACGTCAATGAGGAGAGGGCCCCACTTGGTAGTCTTGCGGTGAATTTGCTCCAACACGGCAATTCGCTTGACCGAGCGAGGAATGGCCTCAACAAGTCTAGAGCCGATCCAAGGTCGGTAGAGGCGAGGAGTAAGGATGGCGGTGTTGACGAAGATCTCCTCAGGGCGGGCCTCGTCGATGGCTTGAGCGAAAGCACCGGCATCGGAACCAAAGATGAAGAGGCAGTTCTCAGCGTCAGGAGGGCCAGAGTACTCGAAGGCGCTGTACTCCCGGCCAACTGATGCCTTGAGCTGAGCCCAGATACGTCCAGCGGACTTGTAAATATCCTCGGAGGTAACCTGAGGGGGGGCAGTCTCAACGGTGGTGGCGACTGATGAAGGCGCAACAGGAGTGCTGGCCTCGCTATCTTGGCTGGACTTGACCGATGTTCCAGCTGAGGGAGCCTTGGAGGCGTTGGCGCTAGGGGGTACAGTGAGGTTTCCACTCGCGGCGGCACCATTCACTGCTGGCGCATCGTGGTCTGAAGAGACGGCAATGTGGCCATCATCCGCGTAGATGCCGGTCTGTGAAGAGGGAGCAGAGCCGGCTTGGAATCGGCGAACGCTCTCGATGTCGAGAACGTCACGAACAACGGCGGCATCCTCGATGGCAATAGGCTTGTCCTTTGCCGATGTAGAAGGGGCAAAGAAGTGAACGACACCCTTACCAGTTCGGACAGCAAGGGCGTGAGCAGTCAGAGCCAAATCTTGAGCCTCCTGAAGGGTCTCAGACTGAACAAATGTGAATCCCGAGTTACGAATGGCGGTGATAACCGAGTAGTCGGGGAACGTCCGGGGCTGAAGAGAGACGTGAAGGACAACAGGGTAGTTGGCCAATTTGTATAGGTGTGAGACGGAGGGGAGCAGAATGTGGGACGTGGTGGTGACTGAGACGAGCTTTCCAGCTCGGATGGGTGTGTATACTGAGAGAAGAGGATCGGTGTTGTGTCGTACAGGGATGATCTGGTTTGACAGTCAGCTAAATTCAATTACATGGTTCAATATGGTAATGGCTCAATGAGCGAACTCGATGTATAAACCATTCAAACCATATTCCTCTTCATAGGTTTATGAGTAGTAGTCGCTCATAGAGTCCTCCTAAGAAGATCGGAGATTTTTCGGAGAGCATCTAGGAGGGGTAAATTGCCCTTGAGCAGACTAACCTCAGGAACTGTATCAGCACTCTGAGCGACCAAGCTGCTGTCCTTGCGGCTGGCGTATCGGTTCAGGTGAGAGGAGAATTCGGAGTCGGTGCCAATCGCGGGCTGGACAGAAACAACGACATCGCTGGAGAGGTAGGCAATTCGAGCCACTGTGAGAAGCGCATTAGCAATCAATTGGTCTTGTTGCGGGGCAAGCTGAAATGATTGAGATTGAGAAGTTCCTGTTCACTCTGATCTGCAGACGTTCCATCTGCGCGGACAAAGCTCAATCGCTTTGCAGTGTGACAGGTTATCTCCAACTCATGCAGCATCCCGGTACCGCCTCCAACGTCTGGCATATAGGAAAACTCACCAGCCTCCTCAGGAGTCTTGATCTGGTGCTGTGAGGCAGCGTCCATTGTGTCCTTTTCCGTCGTCGTCTTCGGCTCGTCGGGTATTATGATCGAACTGTCTTTTAAACAGACAGAGCAGACAAAGCTGCTTGCGCCTCACTCGGTGAAGGGAGAGTGATGTATAAGAGGAAGATGGAGGAGAGAGAGATGGAGAGAAAGGAAAGAAATCTCAATGACGGTCTCGCTCAACAAAGCAAGATCCGAGGATCGTGAGTGGTATTCTTCCTTTTCTATAGAATTAGAAAAAGGTTTCTTCCCTCTGGCTCTCAACGTCCAAAGGAAAGGAAAGAAGTTTGTAAACTGGAGCGAGCAGAGACACGCCCTTTTGCCTTAACTTTAGAGACGCCCCTCGTTCCGTCTGGTCTTGTCTACTGGGTCCGGTCCCTCGGCTGTGCTTTTGCTCATTCGCACGTCTTATTTTTTCTTTTCCATTCGCCGATTTTTTTCCCCGCGCCATTAATTTAGTTAGAAAAACAGCTGCAAATTCCATCCAGACGCCGCTCAATGGCCACAAGATTGGCTTGTATGAATCCTCGCCCTCGATTGCGTGATCGATTAGCGGGATGCTATGCCCCGGACGGCGGGGCTCAGTACGTCCTGTCGACATTGGGGGTGCTTTCTCAGGGTCGCGCCTTCCGCTGGAACCAGGCCAGTGCACGACTCCGCGACCACCGATAGCGAATGAGGAGCTTTGGATTTGCTTCGAGCTGTTGTGCAATTGGCCTGTTGCGCCTTATGTAATGCCATCAGCCAATGAAGCTCCCCGCGCGAACACCGGCATTGGGCAGGAGATACGTACAGGGGTACATGGCGAGCTGGACCCACCCCGAGTTCCTGCTGAGGGATGCTGTTGGGCCACCGACGGTCCGCGCAAGAATTACCAAAATGATGAGAGATTCTTTCGTTGCGAAGAATTGCATGACCACCCCAGAAACGAAAAACCACTTGCGAATTACAGGGATCGCTCCGACTACCGGCCGGTGTCCGTATGTTCCTCATTTCTTCCAATGATATTGGACCCTGAGGGTTCATGAGCTTACTTTACGATTTCATCATTCATATCTGAGACGGAGGCAATTGGTAATCCTGTCGGCTATGTTCACGATCTCACAATATCTGAGGTCATGCATCGGAAAGAAAAGAGTCATCTAAGAAGCACAGACATTAACTATCCATATCGGAAGATACCCTCTCGCTGCCTCCGTAGGCGGGAGTGTCCGAGGACGGAGGCTAGCTACTTTATACTGAGGCTTACTGATTGATTAACTGCTCATATATCATTGGCCGGTTTCTACAATGAAACCATATCAAGGTGAAAGTAAACAATGATGGCAATGGCAGCTTGTGAAAGGACAGGTCTTAGTATTCAATTTCATTGTCTAACTAAAAGTGTATTAGGTGCTAAGCTGTGTAGCAAGTATTATCATTATCCCAATATTTTGTACTCAATGCACCCAGTTCATAACCCAGAACAACTCTAGTATACAAGAGAATAACCTTGCGTACATCGATCCACGATGACCCAATGTGCAATGACGAGATAATATCATGTGCCTCTCACGTCTTTCAGCATTGAACTGGGATCGTCCTATCACGCAATCCGCTCTCAACATCTTATGTCGGCTCATCCGCTCAGATAGCCCGCAGCGGCCGTTCAGAGGATCCACAGCATGCCGCGATTTCGCCGCATATGCCGCACTTCCTCCGTGCTGGCCGAGTCATCGTCGGCATACTTTCCGTGCTGGATTGGACTTGATTTCATGCTTGTTTCCCGTTGAATCTTCAAGGTACCACATTCTTCCCTGACAAACTCCGTCTATCGTGTTGGTCCACTGACCATGGACATGCGAATTGCTGAACCTGAAACACCGCTCATATGTTGCAAAGAGAAGACATCATCTCCCTCACGGCCTGTTCGCTTATTGTTCATCTCTGACTTCTGATCCTGAGATCAATTCATCAAGGTCGCCCAGTGATTCGCGGTAGATTCCATATCAAACGGTTTTAAACCTCGCCAGAGAGCGTGCCCGCTGAGACGGGCTTGTTAGGTCCTCCCAGATTGGGAGCCCATTCGTCAGACTCCCGGGTGTCAAGCCAGTAAGCCCTGCCACATGATACCATCAAACGGCCAAGGCGTCCCCGGCGGCCCTCACCGTCAGGAAGATCCTCAGCGAAAGGACCCTCTTGGTCATCAACGCCAGGGCCTTCCAGAATCATCAGTTGCATATACTTTTGCAACACCTGCTGTGCATACGCCATAACGATGAAACTGAAATATACGCGGATCAACGTCGCGCCAACAATCAGCAACATGCTGGCAGCCGTTTCCTGAGGAACGACTTTGCCATGCATGGCAGCCTCCTTCCGCAGGCCTTGCATACCCTCAGCCACAAAGTTAGGGAGATCCGTCTTCTTGGATTCGGTTGTCTCGCTCAGTTGAGTAGAGAAGTACCAGTCCAGGCCAAAGGCTGCGGTGTATGCTGCATTGATAACGGTATCGATGATGTAAAGCCACGCGAGCGCCAAACATTCGAAGGGGCTCTGTCGTCGAACATGAGGAATGAGAATTGCTAGTCCTACGAGAACCGCGATAGAGTATACGTATGTTGAGAGCTGAAGGAGAGATAGCTGATATCCAGTAAGAATGGCCAGGAGTCCGTAAACGCCAGTGATCTTGTTGAAGACGAGAGCCAGAGCGATGAGTTCGACGCCGGTCTGGAGGCTTGTGATGCCGAATAGGCTCTGCAAACAGTTCAGTTAGCATTTGTTGACCTCATCGCCGTCCTCGTGAGACGATGTCAGGATCGAGTCGCGTGCTCCTCCTTACCTTAGGCCGGGGTACCCGGAGGGATCGAGTAAACCGAGACATGGCGGTGCGTTCTCTTGAAAGTATGATGTTTCCTTCCGGGACCTTCGAACTCAATGGACTATTCCTCGTCGTTTGTTGATATCAAGACTGAATAAGGAACGCGCAGGAGAAGAACGAAATTGCAGGGACAAATGAATGATGCAACCAGGGTCTGCTTCAAGAACTTGCGCCCGAGACTGCCGGTGTAATCTTAAATCACGTGGTAATCGTCAAAAAGCTGGGCTGAGTTAAAAACATGTCAGCCAATCATAATGCTGACGCAGCATCTTAAATCTTTTGAGTTTTGGGTGGTGACAGCAAGCCATCACGTCACTTGCTGCAACCCCAAATCCGCCCCAAACCCGCCCAAGCTGTAGATTATCTTTCTGCGCTTGTGCTTGCCTCTTCTAGGTGAAGTGCGGTAGGTTTAGAAAAAACCAATTGAGTCTCTTGATCCTCCTCAGATTTCCGTTTCGCTGGCCCGCTAAATCGAAGCTCTTGATTCGCAAGACACGACAGGACATCTTCCTGATCTGACTTCCATGGAGTTGAGTTGACTGAGAGAAGTTAATCACATGTGATCCTCTTCTGACTGCCCATTCGTGCCCTGATAGATACCCTGACTTTCTATTTTGCCGTATTTTTCCAAGCTTGCTTATTGCCTGTCCTTGGCAAACAGGGTCCATTTGTCTTCCTACATGAAGTGGCTTTTACATCTCTCCACCAGAAAGTCGCCGGCTCTAGTCGGAACTGCGTGTTTTCCTCCTACACACTCTCTCAAGAATCACCTTTATATTACACTATTACCCTCCATACAAACTCTAGTTCCTACATCTCAGACTTTCCCCTTGATTAGAACATCGGCTCGAGGTGCTAGGTTATTCTCAACTCAATTACCCTACACTTCTCCACGATATCTCCCCACGACCCCTCGTCATCCGCACCGCGGGGTCCTGCACATCCCACCAACCCACATACGCAGCTGTAAACAGACTCAAGGTCTCAGTCTCACTTACAGGTCCAATTCGAGAGCCATGTCTTCAGCAAACCTAGTCGAATCGGCCAAGAAATTGGCCGCCTATCAGGCAGTCAATGACCACCTCGATGCTTCTTACAAATTCGTCGGCATCGGCTCTGGCAGTACTGTTGTTTACGTTGTCGACGCCATTGTCAGCAAGGGCCCCGAGTTCTACAAGGGAATGACCTTTATTCCTACTGGAAGCCAGTCGAAGGGTCTCATTCGTGCTGCTGGTCTCAACCTTGTCAACCTTGATGAGAGACCTGTCGTGGATGGGCTTCCTGTTCCTCTTGACGTTGCCTTTGACGGCGCTGATGAGGTCGATGAGGATCTCAATCTTATCAAGGGTGGTGGTGCTTGTCTGTTCCAGGAGAAATTGGTAGCAATTGCTGCTAAGAAGTTCATTGCCGTCGCTGGTATGCACCGAGGGTTTTTGTTTATGACAAATTTGAAATAAACTGACAATTAACAGATTACCGAAAGCAATCTCCTAGATTATGTACCACTTGGAAGACAATTCCCATTGAGGTTCTTCCCCTATCTGCCCCTGATGTCTTGACCCGTCTTCGAGCAATGGGCTCGCCCAACCCTGTTGTTCGTTCAGGCCTCCCTAGCAAAGCTGGAGAATGTGTAACAGACAACGGTATGTGGCTTATCGACGCCCCGTTCTCTCCCTTGCTTCTTTCCAAGGACATCAAGTCGGAAGCGGATGGTCGTGGAAAGGACGGTGCCTGGGAAGTTAATGCGCTCGCCGAGGAATTGGTTCGAACCCCTGGCATCGTTGAAATTGGACTGTTCCACGGCTTTAATGGCAGTGAAGCCGTCAAACTGGGCAAGCAACTTCAAGCACAGAAGCCAATTGCTGCTTATTTCGGTCTCGCCAATGGTGAGGTGCAAGTACAAAATGCGGCTTAAACGGCTCAGAGTATAAACCGGGAACGAGGCACTGAAGATGCAACAACTGTTGATGGATGATTGCCAAGCCCGATGAACAAAATGTGGAGAACACTCACGATGAAGGGAATGGATTGGATAACCATATAATAAGATATTCTGAAGCGGCATGGCTGATGAAAGCGCAACGAGATAGAAGCGAAATGATTGACCAGCTCAAGCCAGTCGAATCAACATTAAAGTTTCTTATATAACGATCGTAGGCTCGTAGTCCTGGTTGTATTATACAAGCTCCTGCACTCAGATCCACACGCTATGCTTGATATCCTATTTTGTGTGCGAGGTAGCCAGGCTTCTTTCGCATCTCGAGCACGGCTTGCGTTTTCCCAGATACTCCTGTACTCCAGTCCGAATCGGTGTTGACGTATTCAGCATGCGCAGCCCTCTTGCGATTGCTGCGAGTTGTTTGTCTTGACATCAATCACTAAGCATCGTGTTAGTTACCTTCGGAGATGCCGGGCATAAATACTCACTCTGGTTCGAAGCTTGCGCCGCGGCATCGCTTCCCTCCATGCCAGGCAAGGCTTGTGCTATCCTCTTGAACAGGTTCTTGACGTTGTGACCCAGCTTTGCGCTCGTCTCGACAAACATCAGGTTGTTCTTCTTTGCCTCTTCCTCTCCCTGCTGTGTGGTAACTTCCCGCTTGTCGTTCAAATCTGTCTTGTTTCCAACCAGCACAATAATAACATCGTTACCTCGCTCGGCTCGTACGTCGTCGATCCACTTCTTGGTGTTTTGGAATGACTTAGCGTCTATAAGAAGAGCGGTGTTAGCACGACTCGTGCATAGCCACATTGAAGGCGAGGGGGTAGCCGGGTAGTGGGGTCATCAGGGGCACATACTAGAGATATCATAGACAACAACAGCTACGCTTGAATCGCGGATGTAAGAAGGAATCAAGCTTCGGAAACGTTCTTGTCCAGCAGTATCCCATAGCTGCAGTCGCACCGTCCGGTCCTCGAGGTACATGGTCTAAGTGGGCAGATGTTAGTGTGGCCTAGGAGTCGGCTGTCACGGTCCTGACCTTGGAGAGGAAATCAATGCCAATTGTCGCCTGATACATGTTGTCAAAAGAATCATACATGAATCGTGTGATTAAAGAGGTCTTTCCGACTGTTGTGATCGATATTAGTGATTTTGATCGGGACGGTTCCGCAGTCGGACATCGACATACCACTCTGTTCTCCTAGAAACACCAACCTGAACATCTATTAGCTGAATAATTTAATCATAAATGCTCGATGTACACACTTGAACTTCTTCAAGGGGTTATTGTAGGATCCGCCAGCCTGCGACATCTTTGCGGTTCTGATGTCTCGTTCGGAGTCTTGTAAGGGACGGTGGATTTGACAGCTGTCAAGCTAGATATGAGGCCGCTGGAAGGGATGCGATCTTGGTTTCCTCGAGGAATAGATTCTCTGTCTTGGCGACGCAAGAAAAGGAAAGAATAACAGAATGATGCGACCTCAGAGTGGCAATTTGTATTGTAGGGATAAAAGGCTAATTACCAGCTGGAATCTGGAGAAAGGAGCGTCTAGATCCTGGATTTGGCAGGAGCATATGACATGGAGGCCACCCTGAACGAATCCGAGGAAGTTGCACGTGCCGATAAGAACATATCTTCGCCGTCCATTACGGAGTCCCCATCGAGTCAAGCGCTTGATTGCTTTGCTTCCGTATTTTATATGGAGGTAGCGGGTCGAGACTCCCGGCTCCATTAAAAAATTAAGAAATCGGTCCCCCACCACTTCTATCGACAAGCAGCATTTTCGTCCTTCATTATCGACAACGCGATATCCTTTTCCAGAGAGGTCTCGCAAATATGCCAGTGTTACAATCCAAGAACGCCACGGGAGGCGATGCCCCCAAGCAGTTCAATCAGCCTTCACGAAAAGGCAAGAAGGCGTGGAGGAAAAACGTTGATGTTACCGAGGTGCAGAAGGGTCTTGAAGAATTGAATAAGGAGATTATCGCTGGGTAAGCTAGACTCTCAACACTTCTTTGTCGCTTTGCTAATTCCCTAATAGTGGTGTCATCAAGGAAAAGTCCTCTGAAGACTTGTTCCTTCTCGATACCAAGGGCGATGCCGGTCTCACAAAAAAGTTCAACAAGCACATCAAGAAAGGTCTAAAGGCTGACGAGATTATCAATGCCCGTTCTCCCGTGCCCGCCGTTTCCATGCGCAAGCGACCAGGCGACAAGACAACAAACGGAATTCTTCCTGTGAAGCGCCAAAGGACTGATTGGGTGTCACACAAGGAGCTCGCCCGACTAAAGCGAGTGGCTGATGGAGAACACCAGAACACTGTCCAAGTACAAGATGCCACCTATGATATCTGGGACATGCCTGTAGAGCCAAAGGCGAAGGATCCCGAAAACTTCTTGGAAGAGGAGGTCAAGCCCAAGGCTCCAAAGTCGATGAAGAAGGAGCCCCTTTCTTTGTTGGAGAGTGGCAAGCAAGTGCCTGCTGTCCTCAAGCCCACGGGAGGATACAGTTACAACCCTGATTTCAACGAGTACACACAACGTCTGGAAGAGGAGAGCGAGAAGGCTCTTGAAGCTGAGCGCAAACGTCTGGAGAAAGAGGAACAGGAGCGCATTAAGCAGGAGGCTGCTGCCCGATCAGCAGCCGAGGCAGAGGCCGCAGAGGCTCGTGCCAACCTTTCAGAATGGGAGGAGGATTCCGAATGGGAAGGATTCCAGAGTGGTGCTGAAGATGACAAGCCATCTGCCAAGCGCCCACAGAGAAAGACCCAAGCTCAGCGCAATCGCATCAAGCGCCGCAAGGAAGAGGAGCGTCTCGCGAAACACAAGGCCGCCATCAAGGCCCACCGTCGCCAAGCTCAGCGCATCCAAGAGATCGCCGAGGAAATTGAGGAGAGAGATCGCAACAAGGCACTTGTCTTGCAAAAAGACGACGAAACCGACCCTATTGATGAGCTTCGTGCCGAGAAGTTGCGGCGCAAGCAGCTCGGCAAGTACAAGCTTCCTGAACGGGATCTTGAGCTTGTTCTTCCAGATGAGCTGGAGAGTTCGCTGCGACGTCTCAAGCCTGAGGGTAACATGCTGCGGGACAGATACCGAAGCATGTTGGTGCGCGGCAAGGTAGAGAGTAGAAGACATATTGCTTTCCACAAGCAGGCCAAGCGCAAGTTTACAGAGAAGTGGACATACAAGGACTTCATGATATAATAGAAGATAGATGGGCGTCTAGGTGTTTTAGGGAGAAAATAATATTTCGACTTTTGCTGCGAAAAGGCCTCAAGAAGCGTAACTCATAGAGCATAACTCCATCAAGCAAATCAGGCTTGCGATTCCTCTGCAACACCGCGTCTACAAACGTGCTTTTCGCAAGTCCTGCTATGCCTCTATGCTAAGCTCCAACGCCTCAAGGTCTAAAGAAAATGATAAATATTAAAGTATGTCATAGAAGTCGGTTTAAAAACTCATTAAATCTGTTTATTGTTAGAGACGTCTGTGAAAATGATAAGGGATACAAACCTCGTCCAAAAAGACCTCGCTTGGTCCAGTCCATAGCCATCAATAGTCGTGTTCGCAAACTCACGCTCTGAGCAAAGTAGACGGAGCGCCAAGCATAGACAGCCCAGAGACCACCAGCCAGGCTTCGACCCTCACCAAGATCAAAGATGGCAGAGTTACCAACATAAGCGAGACTGCCTAGGTGCTTGTACTCAAAGGCCTTGTAAACAGCGGCATCAACATCACCCTCGCGAATGTCGTTGGCGTTCAGGCCCTCATGCATGCGGGCCAGTTTGTTGAATTTGCGAGCAAGATATTGTCCTTGCTGATGAGCGCGCTGAGCAGTAGCAGGCAAGGATGTGAGCTTGTCGTCGACTTGCTTCAGCAGTTGTGTTAATTCATCGAAGTCGAGTGTGCCAGATTTGTCCTTATCAAATTCCTTGAATAGCTTGTCCACGCGCTTGAGATGGTTGATGGACTGAGGAAATCGTCTCTTGACGTCCTCAGCAACACCTCGCCAGTCAGCGAAACTGAGCTGAAGTGTCTCAGGGTCTTTGCCACGCTTCCAGGCCAAAGAGCGGAGGAAAGTGACGACATGGTCGGCAACGTTGTTCTGGACAGTGGAACAATCACCGATGGCGTATACATCGCCTAGGGGTGAGCCATTGAGACGAAGGTGAGTGTCAGTCTCCAAGGCATGTCGGTTGGTCTGAGACTTGCCAAGCTTAGCAGCCAGTGTTTGACAGAATTGGGTTTGCGAAACACCAGTCGACCAAAGGCAGAAGCCAATAGGCAGCTCCTTAGTGATCATTGTGCCATCCTCTTGCTTCTGTGTGAAAATGATCTTGTCAGGGAGAACCTCCTTGACACGAGAGTTGGTGAGGACATCAACTTGGTCGCGAGCAAAGCGTTCCTCAGCATATCGTGAAACAGTCTCGTCGTATGTGTTCAGAATGTGTCCACGGCTCTGGATAAGATGGACTGAGATCTCGTTACGTAGAAGTCGGGGGAAGTGTCTCGTCAAATCCTCGTTGAGAAGGTCGAAAAGCTCAGCAGCGAACTCGACACCTGTAGGGCCACCACCACTGACACAGAATGAAAGTAGACGCTTTCGTTCCTCATCCGGACATGTAGGCAAGTTGGCCAATTCGAAGTTTTGAATGACCTGGTTTCGAATCATACGCGCGTCATTGATATCCTTCAGGAAGTAGGCATTCTCCAGACCCTTGACACCGTGAGGGTTGGTTGTTGAACCGACAGCAACGACAAGCTTATCATACGGCACATAGAACCTGATGTCTTTACCGTTTGCATCAACCTGTGATACTTCCACCATCTTGTGCGAGAAGTCGATATCCTCAGCCTTGGCGCGAATGAAGTGACCGTTTACTCGACTAAGAATTCGTCGGATAGGCTCAACAAGAGATCGCAGCTCGAGGGTACCGACTGTAGCTGAGGGAAGCATAGGGGTGAAGAGGAAGTAGTTGGTTGGCGAAATAACAGTAACATGGTAATCGTCTGGGTTCAGCTCTTTGAGGAGCGCGACACCTCCCCATCCGCCACCAAGAATAACTAGTCGTGGCTTGTCTTTCAGGCGACGTTTCTCCTCTGAGTCGTCATCGTCAATGAATACCTCAGCGATTGGCAGGTTCTTTTCGCCACCATTGCGAGGCTGAAGGGCAATCTTTGAGATGTCGATATCGCTCTGAGTGGGGTGCTCGAAATATGTGCTGGCATCATAGATGAAGAAGCCAACGATACCAACGCCGATAACTGATATCGAAATGCCAACCCAAGCTGCTAAGCGGTAGCAAAAGTTAACGACTCTCGACTTTCCTTGGGGGAGTGGTTTTCCTGATAAAGCGCGCACGAAGAACTGGGAGGGTAATTGGCGGGTGGTTCGGCTAGCTGCTGGAGAGCCCTTTGTGATTGATGGCGATGTGCCTGTGAGCTTGACGAAGCTTCGCGATTGCGCCGCGTATAGCGGGCGAGGAGCGAGAGACGGTTTGAAGCATCGAGAGCTGGCGATGGCCCTGTTTTGGCCGGCGCGAGCCAGTCGCGCGGCCATCATGGAAGAGACGGGCATTATTTTGCGGAATTGGTGGGATGTTCGACGTCAATGATAAGCCAACAAGGTTGAAGAAACGTTTGGTGCTTTCTAGATCATGGCACGAGTAGAAACACAAAATGTTAGTGAGAGAGCACTCAATGGATGATGCAAGAAGAGAACAAAAGTGAAGAAGAGAAAAAAGAGTCTTCAAGTTTCAATTGTATTGTGTAATGCATGCATCTAAAAAAAGGATTTTCCCGTTTACGGAGCTCTTGAACCAGGGATGAACTGGGCTGAAAGGTGGTTGCAGCTGAGACTTCCAGTCCATTGAGGGTGAGAGGGTGGTACTTACAGCACGGTACAGCTACGTCATTACTAGAGCTCTCCTTCATCACCACCACCTGGGCAATTTCTTGGCGATCCATGACAACCGAAGATCGGCGACTCCACTACCGTACAGCATGTCGCACTTCAAACATCAATATCTCATTTGCCATCGTCATTGAATCATAGGCCACATATAGACAAACACAGGTATTCAGTTGAAGCC
Source organism: Fusarium redolens (assembly GCF_020744475.1). Lineage (NCBI taxonomy): Eukaryota > Fungi > Ascomycota > Sordariomycetes > Hypocreales > Nectriaceae > Fusarium > Fusarium redolens. The sequence goes on along the minus strand of NW_025763674.1, from coordinate 538,488 downwards.
GTATCGATTTCTCGGATATGTCGGCCGCCATGTCATGACTTTGGCCGGCTTGCGTCAAATATCACCGAGTGGCTCCTCTTTTTTCCAAGTATCCTGTTGGTTTCGGACGTCCCGTTTCGTGGATCCTAGTCGTGGATCAGTTACGTTACAGATGCTGATGAGATGCCAATTGTGGTGGATCTCAAGATTGCGAAGAGCTGACGCAGCGACTAAATGCAGCGTTGTTCGTGTATTTGCTTCCTTTACGGATATAATTATCGGACATTCCGATAATCCTTATCATCAATCTTGATTTGACTACCACTATCACGGTGTTGTTTCCAAGCTTCTGCCATTATATATCATGACAGAAGTATACTATATATGGGAGTAGTCCATCAGCAGCGGAAATACCTCTTCTCGACCCATCGTTCTTGTTGGTAGTCGAGCATGTTGCAAACCACGACTGTAATCTCTGGGAAAACGGACGTCAATCTGTGAAGTCCAACCTTGCCGGCCGAGTAGGTTGCTAGAACAATACGATCCTGTTTTACGCCGTGATCGACCAGGACTTGCACCGCCATCAACGCTGCACCTCCAGTGGCCATCTGGGTGTCCAGAAGCAAGACGCTTTCTTGATCTGCAATATCATCAGGTAGTCGTAAGTAATGAAGTTCCGGCTCTCCCGTGGAATAGTCGGATTGGATAAGAAGACGACCCGTTCGGCAGTCGGGAATAGTCTTTCGAAGCGCCGGCTCAAACGCCGATCCTCCTCGGAGTACAATAACGGCGCAGACCTCACCCGTTGATATAAGACCCTTGTATTCATATCCTTGAGGTGTTACAATATTCTTGGCCTCGAAATGGGCATTGTTGAGGGCCCTATGAAGTGTTAGCGAACACACAATCTTTCATACTCACGGCCTCTCAGTCTCTTACTGTTCAATGATCAGACTAGCAAGCCTGTCAAAGTAGAAGATGAAATCCTCAGGATCTGTGTCGATGTCTTGAAGAATGGTGTTCATGAATTTGAGCTGTCGTGTATCATCCAAGACCACAACCCGTTCAGAAAGCGGCGAATCCTTACTTGCTGCCTCCAGACGGGACAGTGCCTCTCGATGATGTCGTGATTTCTCGAACAGCTTCTTCTCGACAAACTGAACCATCATTTCTACGAACATGAGCGTTTACGCCGGTATTTCAAGATTTGGGATTACTCACCAAGTGCAACTCTGTTCTCTATTCCTCTCGGCACGATCAAATCGGCAACCTTTCGTTGAGGTTCAACAAACTTGAGGGTGTCAGTTAGCCTTTGTAGAGGTTCTATGTTTTTGATACAGCAGACTCACCTTCTCAAAGTTTGGCTTAACGAATCCAAACCACTGCTTGATGATACCCTCAATATCTCGCCCACGCTCTCGCACATCACGGACAACTATACCAAATTGGTCAGAAATCCTTCCATAGGTGTTCATAACGTCAAGACTTACGTCTTCGTGACAGACAAGTATCTGCATCTGCTTCACAATAGATCTAAATCTAGTGTTAGGTTCATTCATCCGCTTCACTAGTGCATCGGTTTCAACATACACCCATATCAAGCAGCTCAAGCACTCGGGGATCGTAAAGCGCAAAAATACCCTCTAGGACAAGCACGTGAGGCGAGTAGATGGATGTTGTACGGTCCAGCCGAGAATGCTTGGCGAATGAATAAACGGGAATTTCAGCCCGTTTTCTGTGAGTATGGTGAGACGTCAGTTGTGTGTCAATGCTAAAGCCATTGCCGACTACACATACCCAGCCTTAAGATCCCGTAGCTTATCGACCAGAACATCGAAATCGATGGCCTATGAGAATAGCATTAGTTGTTATTCTGGCAGTGCATACGGTGTCATAGAGCATACATCAGGCGAGTCGAAGTCATATTCGTTGGCGAAGGCCAGTTTAGACTGCTCAGGTGTCAAGGTCTTATAGAAAGAGTCCTGTTATATATGAGCTTATGTTCAAAGTATAGTTTCAGAAATTCATGCCATTGACAAAATAACGACCCAGGGTAGGTTCAACTTCTTGACGATAGCCTGGGATAGGGTCGATTTGCCTGAACCTGAGCTGCCCGCGACGCCGATAATGCTGACATCCGCCCAAGGAGGTGAATAGTAAGCTCGCTTCTGAACCGTGACATGACTCTCGAGCCCGCCGTTGACTTCAGGGATTGCAGAGGCGGACATTGCGGTGGGCTAGTTCTCGATGAGGTCACCGTCACCTAAGATCTGGAGCGAAAAGTACGAGGATTGGATGAACGAAAGGCGAGAATATTTGGCAGCTGGAGAACTCAAACTTTCCTCTCCGAAAACTAGCCCTGCAATGTCCACGAGCTGTACGAGTATGGTGCCTTCAAAGTTTCGACTCGAGGGTTTGGCTTGCCCGTTGTTGGTGGAGCAGTGAGCACGGCCCTGTCGCGTGTGTGATCCACAAAGGGCCAAGAAGAAGCGGGACAGCAGTGAGAGCTTCAGTGAGGAGATGAGCTATTGCTAGCAGTTGTAGCTATAGGTCAGAGGAAGGGTGAGAGTGATGGTACATATATAGATATACTTTGGTGGTTGAGTTAGAAGCAAAAGGGTAAGAAGATAAATCAGCTCAGCCCTGGCCCTGCTCATGTTTTGACGATCGACCTGACCTCGTCAGGGTTCTCCTCATACCGTATCTGTATCTATCGAAAGACGGCGATGGCCGAAGGCGCATTGCATTCTCCGCACGATCCAAAGAGATAAGCTACTGTAATTAAGTCTAGCCCTGTTCTACTGTAGGTATCACGCCTCTAGCTCGATCATGGTGACCTCTGTTAGAGGTAATCTGTGGCTTGGCTCATGACATCGATCTCATGAGTTAGGGTACCATGACCATCGTTGATGCTCGGATCAGAGCTCATTAGCTGTATTACACTCATAGTATTATACCTGAAATATTGGTTTGACACCTCAAATTATCATTAAGGTCATATCATGGATATAGTATTGCACAGCCCAAATCGATTCATCGAGAGCAATGGCTTAGCCACGGCATACAACGGAGCTCATTTTCAGGGACCTTACCGTAATTTTGGCGGGGCTGTCCTTGATAGAGACCTGAGGCAGACAGGGCAGAGCTCAGTGGAGCTTTTCGCTGACATGATTGGTTCTCAAGCCCTGTTATGAGGCTACGGGCTCTGGACCCACGAACACGGCGCTACTTTTCCTCCAGCCCCCAATCATCTTTTCTTCTCCTCCATCTTCCGTCAACCTCTTCTCTTTTCTTCTTCTTCTTCTTCTTCCTTACATCGTTTAGAATAAACACAAAAAAGTTTTTCTACGAGTAGCATACAGATCACGAGCCTGGATTGTGGCTTGATTCTCCATGCGCTGAATCGCCTACTTCCGGCTATTGCTTCTATACCGTGCCGTCGATTAACCCTTCTCCGTTCAAGCTTCGACTCGCAGCGATATTTGTGCTGGGATAATTAGACAAAATGGTGAGCTTTGTTGTCGACAAGCCGAGCTTCAGCCCAAGCTTTGTATAGCTGGGTGCTGACTCGAGAATCAGACGTCATCTGCTTCTACAGCTACTCCCGTCAAGCATGCCTTTGACCGGCGTGTTCAAGATGTCAAGTCTCCCAAAAGGTACGATACTCTCCCCTCCTGCCATGTCACCTACCCCGGTGAAGTGATGAACGCACTATCAATGGGAATCTCTCCTAGCATATAATGCGGAAACACGATATCAATCTTCTTTTTCTGAACACACCATTCAATGCATCTCGTTGTTGCACACAATTTCATGTCGCCAGTTGCTAACGACTCTAAAGTGATATCAACGCTCTGATACTGGACTATCTTACTATGGAAGGGTATCCGAATGCGGCAGCAAACTTTTCTAAGGAAGCCAATCTCGAACCTCACCAGGACACACAGTACATTATCGCGAGGCAGGAAATCCAGAACTGCATCCATAGTGGAGATATCAAGACGGCAATAACGACACTCAATGAGTTTGATCCACAGGTATGCAATTCCAGCCCCCCATATCCTTTTTTTATATGATTAGAACACGAGTTTTACATGCACCACTCATAGAGCCTTCGGGCCTTTGATGAGGAACAACCACTTTTTATGATTACCTTTCTTTTTCACTTCTAATTTCATACATGTTTGAATGTATTGTCGCTAACTCGACGTAAAGATTCTAGATGGAGATAAGGCACTTCACTTCACCTTGCTACGACTTCAACTCATTGAACTCATACGCGCTTGTAATGCGAGTGGTGATATTCAACCTGCCCTCACGTTCGCTACTGAGGAACTGGGCCCCAAAGCACCCACGAACCCTAAGTTTCTAGAAGACTTGGAGAGGACCATGGCACTGCTCTTAATTCCATCAGACGCGCGCGAGCCCCAATTAGCAGCTTTGCTAGAGCCAGAGTTGCGACGAGAAGTTGCAGACAGCGTAAACCGGGCGATCCTTGAAAGGCAATCCCGAAGACGTGAAGCAGCTATACGTCAGCTCGTCAGAATGCGTGTCTGGGCTGAAAATACTGCCCGAGACAAGCGTAAAAACCTACCTGACCGACTGGATATTGGCTTGAACGGAGAAGAACCCGACAGCCCTAGACCTCACATCGGAAACGGCCATGACCCCATGATTACAACGTGACATTGATACCCGACCTGGAGGCATGTTCAAAGAGTAGTATTTTTGATTGTGTGGCGCTGTTCTTCGTCCAACTAGCGCTCGGCGTTTGGGATAATATTCACATTCTTATGGTAAGGATTAAGACTAAGACAAAGGGTGTCTGTAAGGCGTTCTGAAGAGGCTGTCATATATAGGCTGTGGACCTCGACAGCGTTCTAGAGGCAAGGTCAATTATTTATTCATCACATACGGCATTTCACGCGTGACATTGCCTAAGAAGAATTTCTTATAGTCGAAAAACACTGAAATGAGCCTTTATAACATATTTACATGGAGCCGGGCTGTCCGAGCCATCTATTTCGTCCTGATGTGCTTAAGCTTCCTGGCAGAATACAGGAAGTTGTTGGCATAAGCCTTGGGTGCAAACTTGCGAGAGTTGGGCTCCTGAACAAAGTACTCGTAGCCCTGCTTCTCAGCAAAGTGAATGGCATCCTCCTTGCTCGAGAAATTGATGTGGGTGCCTTGCATAAAATCACCCGAAGATTGCCAACCGATCAAAGGGTTCTCCCATCGATGTCCTTTGGGAAGAATATCCCAATCCATTCGCCAGCGTCGACCTCGCCAATCGCCGGACTGAGTCGCAGGCTTAGCCTCCTGGTAGATGCTGTAGTTATTGTTAATTCCTGGAACTTTCGACGACAATCGAATCATGTATGTGGGCAGACGAACCGAACCGTTCGGGCCTGGAGCTCCATGGGAGCGCCTGAGATCACAGCAGCGGGAAGGATCTCTTCGCTGCCATTCTGGACGGATCGAGGGACGGGCGTGTAGGTGCTGGCATTCAGTCAGCACTTGTATTCCATCTTCCAATTTTCAATCGCGTTTCGAGGAATCGTACGAGGTAGCCTTGTCAGCCTCGATATTGTAGTCGGGCTCGCTGGTAACAGGACCAGTGATGGTGCCGCTGGCTTGGGTGACGTTGCTCTGGAATCGTCGGGGGGCGGCGGAGAGGGCGACTCGAGGCGCAGCAGCGCTTCGCAGCATACGAGCCGCACTCTGAGATCGGAGGGCGGCCATGGTGCAAGGCGGTAGCTTTCAATTGGTGATATGGGCGTATCGTTTCTTAAGTGAGTGATGGTGGGCTGCGGCGATATTCTGAGGTTGAAGCAAGCTTGAACGGCGCGATCCTGATTGGGTGGAGCGGATCAGTGGTTTTGCCGAAGTCGCGGAACGAGTGCTTTTCGGCAAGAACCTGACCGTGGGCGGGACCATTCATCTCGACAGAACCTCAAACTCCAGCCCTTGCAATTGAGCGTCACGCAGACCCTCGACGGACCAATTCTCGAGACTCGAACCCCCCGAAACACCGACATCATGAGCTTCGTCACCCGCCGAGCGCTCTCGACGCTCATCCCCCCCAAGGTGAGAGAGAGCCCCTTCGGTTATGGGCGCAAACCCCCGGTGCTCCGATTGATTCCGTTGCTAACACCGGATTTTCAAAAAACAGGTCGCTTCTCCGAAGGTACGCAGAATACGATGAAACTATTATCCCACGGAGCTTCGTTTTCGATCTCGACGAATTTTGAAGGGATGAGGACTTTTATGGGCGATCGATCAATGGAGGGAAATTTCGTCATGATGTAGATTCGGAAGGCTGACAGAATTCGATCCACTACAGGCCATTGGCGCTGCTCCTGATGCTATCCGCATGCAGCGTGTCGTCAGCTTCTACGAGAAGCTCCCCCGAGGTGCCGCCCCCGAGGTCAAGGCTAAGGGTCTCCTCGGCCGATACCAGGCCAAGCACTTCGGCAAGAACCCCACTGGCAAGCGTACGGACACCCTCTCTGAAGATTGGATATGATTGTTGGATTCTGACAGTGATTGTGTTATAGCTATCATTCACCTGATTGTCTTCCTCGTCAGCATCGGTTACGCCCAGAACTACTACTTCCACCTTCGTAAGTATCCCTATCACAAAGATGAAGGGGAGCTGTTTGTTAATGCTGGAATCATCTAGGCCACCACAAGAACAACGCCCACTAAGCAGCTTAAAATGGCATTTAGATACCTTAGATGGATGATTGTGTGAGAGGGAGCGGGGGTCGTGTACATATAAACTCCGGAAACTTCGCGGTCGAGCACGCGCCTTGGCTTCCCTATGTATCTCTAACAAGCAAGTGATGTGACATTGCCATCACGTTTTTGGTTATGCGCTGTTCTCTGGTTCTACATGGTGCTGTGCTTTCGGAGCGGAAGCTTCTCCCTGTGTACCTCTGTCAGAATTGTAAGCGTTTTGGGTAGTACTGCATTCTCAAGCTCTTCCGCATTCTGCAACAGAGAGACTGATTAACTGAGCATATGTCTACATCTTGTTAATGCTAGATTTGTGCTTACTCCGATGTCCGGCTGAGTTTGCACTATCACACTGAAAGTGATTAGTGTGTACACTACAGTAACAAAGCTTGTGCAGACTTGATCAAACCTAAGGAAACCCAAGAGGAACTCTTGACTTGCAAGATTTAGCAATTCGAACGTCCCTAAGTGAATGAGGTTACCTGGATAATTAGAAAAATACAACATGACGTTGAACTGCATTGTTTGCGGGATGTGAGGTGTCACCAAGTCAATTAGACAGTGTACGTACCTAGTACCATAAAGCCTATTCTTCAGGATGAGCTTGCTCGCTTTGTTGACCTATTCATGCAACAGGAAATGCTTAAGCAAGTGTCCGATGATACCTAGCAATATTGAATGACTCTCATGAACATTACTATCAGGTCTAAGTTTAGATCAGATCAGATCCTTTCTAATCAGCTGAGTGGCCGGTAGAGTCATTCGGCTCCATGATGACAAGCCATTTGATGATACCCCTAAGCTCCAGGGCGTACCGGCCTTGTAGCTGGTAGCTGGCAGCTGGAATTGGTCCCGGCAGCCCTGCCACTGGCAGTCAGGGGCCAGGGAAGGATGGCCAATCCCAGCCCCTTATCGATTGGCCGCTAAGCCTAACCCAGCCTCCAGCATCACTTTCGGGCCTCTGAAAACTGGCGTCTGTCTGTCTGGCCTTCCACATCACAAACACCAGTGCATCAGCCGCAGTTACTCCGGGTACATTGATACCTCACCTTACACCTCGCAACTGACACGCCTTGCAGTTTGGTGATTTCTCCTCCTCATATCCCACCCCCGACTCTTGGATCGAGCATCATATCAAATACCTTGCAACCGGACGAACGCAGATCGCCTTTCTATACCCATAACATCCTCCGATCCCCACTACCTACCGATACTCTTGCCCTCCCCGCCCCGCGGTGTCGCAACTGATCCCGACTTCGAGATACGACGTTTCGTCTACCTCTAAACTCTAGTCCGACCAGAAACCGACGAGACTAGGCGGAGAAACTCATCCAGAGGGCTTCTTTTGCTTACCCCACGACCGGCGCATTCTTACCACGTATGATGGCAACAGAGGCTGCCGTTGATAAAGCTGCCGATGCCACTGCCTCTCAGTCCCAGCCTGTACGTTTCATCTTCCCTGCTGTTGCGAAAGTGAACTTCCAGCCGGTTTGGTTTTGGCGAAATTGGCACATCGCGGCCCTTTTCGTTACCTGTTTGAGCCTGTAGCTTCAGTTAGCCGAGCTGCTGTAGCTTGCCTTACTAACAGACTTTCTCATGAACTTAGTCGCCCGACGCCGAAAATGTCGACCCCGTCCGCTCGAATTTGAATGGCAGTGCCGGCAACGATGACTACGAAAACAAGCACATTACAAGCGTCGAAGATCAACTCACCTCCGCTGATGCTAGTGCCAGCGGAGGTTCAGATACGGAGGCATCGCGCGCAGATGCTTCAAAGACGAAGGATGGAGAGAAAGTGCATGGCCGCGCAGGCTCCACAGTCAAGAAGCCTGCTTTCAAGGCTGTCTCGGTCAATAAAACATTCCTCGCAGCAAAGGCGACTGCCAACAGCGCTGCGACCAAGGCCGCCGAGAAACAGCCTGCCGGTTCCAGTACGCCCCCGACGACATCGGCAACCTTATCCTCTTCGAGACCTCGCCTTATAGCAAAGACCGGTAGCAGTACTCGCGATTCATCGCCTCGATTTTCTGGTGGTGTGAATGGGGGAAAGCCCGGTAGTGCACCTGATGCAAATGCAGTTTGGAACAAAAACCGACGTACGTGCTGTATTCTGGATCAGCCGAACTAAATGAACTAACGAAACTGTAGCTGTGCCGCCGCCTGAACCCAAAAAGTTTACCGATGAGGAGCTTAAGAAGTATGGAATTCATATGGCCAGTCGTTTGAACGAAGATGATGCACAGGGACAAAACAAATGGGCAGACATCGACGACGACGATGAAGACTGGGCTCCTGAAGCTATTACTTGGGGTGATGGCACGAAGACGACACTTCCTCACCCAGACGAGCACCCACCGCCGCCATCAGACAGTGGCTCTGTTGCGTCTAAGGGGAAGACCCTCGATAAACCGTGGTCTCCAGCTCCACCTGTTGCTGTGAGCTCTCCCCTGACGAAGTCGAGTAATCTTGCCCAGGGCAAGGGTTTGATTTTGAAGAGTGGCTCCCAGGAAAAACCAACTCTTGTTGCCAAACCTCCAGCTCCCCCAGCACCTGTCAAGTCCCCGTGGGCGCCTCTACCTCCGGTTGAGAAGGCTTCACCTATTCCAGAACAGGCCAATCTTGCTAGACCGCCACATAACAAGGGCATGACTCCGCCGCCTCCAAAAGAATTTGCGGCAGATGATTTCAATCGATGGAGAGATAGTTCATCTCACGGAGGCCGGGAATTGTTTAACTCCCATTCTGGGCGCTACGAACCTGTACACGACAATCGACGTGGCTCGATGAGAATGGAACAACATCCAAGGCATCATCCAGCCCTATTGCAGCGACCACCCCAACCAGACTATCCTGCTGAACCCTCTGGTGCTTTCCAGACTAACAGGATTTCTCAGGAACCTCCTTTTGCTAGACGACGAGGATCATCCAACGTTAGTGGCGGAAGTGGCTCGTTTATGCAGCGTATGAATAAGGGAGGTGAAGGGCCACTACCCCCTCCTGAATTACAGGAAGGTCGTAGACCGTCTTTCGTTGGCTCCGTTGATGGCCTTGTCTCCCCCAACCTTTCAGCCTCAGGGCATGGCCCACCAAGGGGGCAACCCCATTCTAACTGGATGCCTCCTCGAGGTTCTCCAAATCCTGCCTTTGCGCAACCACACCACCCTGCACCTCTTCCGGAGCAAGTTGCTGGTCCACCCCCTCCCCTTCAACCTGCTAGCGATGAGGTCGAATATCAGAAGAAGCTCATGCGAGAACGTGTCGAGTTAGCTAGGAAACGACGCCAGGAAGAAGAAGCCCGTGAGGAAGCTGAACGCCGGGAGCGTATTCAAAAGAAGTTGGATGCTATGGGGCCAGCGCCAGAGAAGAAGACGGAGAAGAAGGAGCCCGCAGAGAAGCCTGACGATGCTTCACACCCAACACATATTCAACAACGTGATCATAGTAGTGCGGCAAACCAAGTTCCTACACAATTGCAGCAGGATGGCGACCACTCTGCAACAGCTCCGCCAGCTCGACAGCAACCTCAAGATTCTGATTCTAAAGTTGTACACACTCAGGGCACAGCGCCAGCGGCCAGGCGTGTATCTCACAGCCAAGAAGCCAAGCCTAGTGAACTTTGGGGAGCAGCTGCAGCCTCACGCCAGGACAGAGCTGTGTCAAATTGGGGTACCGGCTCACAGCCCCGTAATAATGTTTGGGGGTCACCTAATAACGACCGAGGCCTCGGTAATGGTACATTCAACACTGATATCGGGCGTGCACCTCTGGATAATCGCCCAGGTTCTCAAGGAAACAAGGGACCATCGCCTATCGCCCCTCCGAATAATCCACGACAACCTTCTCAAGCCCGACCTCAACCTCCAGCCCCAATTGGTTCTGGACCTTCGCGATACGGCTCTTCTGGCCCTCACCCTCCGGCAGGATCTGATGTGGCAAGCAAGTGGATTAATGCCGTCGGTGAAAAGGATAAACAACTGAGCGCTAGCCGATTAGCAGAGCGGGTTGAGCGTGGTCGCCTACTTGCTGAGCGTGGTGTCAGTCTTGAGGATGCCCAGCCGGTCATCAAGGACACATGGCGCCAGGTTCATGCTCCCGGTGATGGTACAAGACGAGCTATCGGTCCTCAAGAAGCACAGCCAGCTGGCCCCTGGAGGAACCCTGGTGATGATGCAAAGGAGGATCCTAATAACATTGGAGTGGTGGGAGGTGGAGTTCCAGGCCAGGCCGGAGCTTCGCAGAATCGAACGTCTCGATTCTTCCCTACGAGAGACTCGCATGATAGAATCAACGAGAATGAGCCATCACGATCCAAATCACCAACTCCCCCGCCACCTACGATGGAAGGCCACCCAGCTTACGAGGGTGATGTTATGAAACCTCATGTGTCGCTTCCAAAGCCTCACCCTGTCGTGAAGCTACCCCCATCTATGGCGGCCTCACAACCTCCCTCGAATCGTGTACAGTTCGGCTGGGCGCACCCACCATCCTTCAAGGATGTCGCTCGGGGCCCTGTGAGCCCTAATCGTGCACCATTAACAGCCGGGGAATCTTCTCAAGAGAAGTGGCAGAACCGAATAAACAGTTTACTGGGTTCAAAATCTCCACCCCAAAGGTCAATCGGCGTCGATCCTGCAAGCAAGAGTGCTCTGGACCATGTTGCTCACCACGACTCGGCCACTGTTTCTCTACCTAGAAACAATGTTTCAGCTCCCGCCCATTCCGACAAGAGCCTCTCGTCACCTGTCACCAAACCCATGGCCGAGGAATGTTTTGAAGAGCAAGAGATGGGATCCTTACCTCAGATCCGACTACCACACAAGGCCCCCGAAGCCGCTTGGCAGCCGGCATTAGCACCAAACAAGCCTCTGCCAAAGAAATTTGCGGTTCAGCCAACTGTCATGGAACCATACTATTTCTCTGCCGACGTTGTTGGTGGCGGTAATGTTATAAGAATCATGTTCCCTAATATGCAGGAGGCGAGGACTGTCACTATTCCCTTCTCAGCAACTCGAGGTGGTCGAGGCTCGCAAGGACGAGGTGGTCCCAGAAATCGGGGCTCTGGCTATGAACGTCGAGGAGGCAAGCGAGATGTGTCGAGCTCACGAGGAGAATATCCCCCGACAACCTCAGGCCGAGGAGGCCGTGGTAGCTACCGCGGTCGAGGTTCTGACTGGAGCCGCACCCCAAGTAATCCTGCTTCTTTGGCTGCTTAGGAAAGCAAAGGAAGCTGGAGGAAGCCGGCTGAGACACAGGCATGACACCAGTCTCAGTCTATTACATAATACTAGCAGAGCATCTTGTGTTTACCGCTTTACCTGCTGATGCGTTGGTCTCCCCTCCCAGTACATAGCGACCCCCACCATTCCGAAGTCTGTCTTCAGGGTATCATGGAATGAGCTTCTGCATAAATTGTCTGCACAGCCATATACTGCAGGCTTTCTCAGCGTGCTAGCATTTGCTTCCTACGCACATGCTAAACGCGCTATACCTTTTTTCTGTTTTCTTCATCTCCCTTTATAACACTAGGGCTCTGTTTTGTTTTCATAAAAGCATACATGGCGGGCATTGCTTTTTGTGAAAATGATAGGATCGCCTCAAAAGGGGGACTTTACGGGCTCTTCAAGGCCCACAAACAACCCAAACCAAATGAAACACGCGCCATGTTCTCGATGACAGGGGAAGGAAGGACGGCGTCTGAGTAACAAAGTTCGATGACCTGCTTTACTTTGGGTCGGGACTGGGTTCGCGATAATCGAATGTGCTAGGTTTTTTCCCCTTCTTATTTTTGTACTTTTTGTATGAAGGAGCTGGATCAGATGAACCTGGAAATCAGAAACAGCCGCAACGGACTTATGGAGAGAAATCACGATGATGGGAACGATGAGCGTTTCTACGCCTTGACGGAATCAACGAGTGCGTACGAGGCTCTGTCAGGCAGACGATTGATCAATCATACAAATTTCGCGAACTTAAGTGCCTCAAGTGACTGTCCCTGGTAAATCACTGTGCGATGATGTTGGCATGTAATCGTAGTATGTATGTCACACTTGTTTGCAATGTGTTGTTCATATAATGTTTGTACATTAATGGTATCTATCATATTCAACATCCTCGTAACAAGATCCCCTTCTAAAATTCCACTCATCCCATGATGTACAGTCGCTCACAATCAGATACAACAGGTCGACAATGTAGTATCACAAACTCCTAAAACGCCCGTCTTCCGAGGCGTTAAGTCATGACGTGCATATTAACCTCCCTTTCATTTATACTTTCTCATTTGTTTTAGACAGATGCTTAGAACTCCTCGATCGCACAGTTGGGGTGCACAATGTACATGATGTGGGAGGGATCTGTTGAGGAGCTTGCCTCACCATCTGTGAGACCTTCGCCGCGGAGAGCCATGAGGATGTTTTCCTGGAATCTTGAGTTAGGATAAATCTTGGAAAAGGGGGATGTGTGTGGCTTACCTTGACCATCTTCTTAAGCACCATGTGGGCGAGAGCCTTTTCTCGGTGATAATCGTCCTCACCTTGAAGCTCATCCTCCTTTTGCTCGAGATACCAGTTGACCAACTCATCACCATCGACGCCTTCCTTAACGCCGACCTCATTATCAGTGATACGCCGAACAAACATATTGACCATCTTGATGTAATTGTCGAATGTGATGGTCTGCTTCCTTCTTTCAGGGGCAACACTGCTACGGCCAGGCTGTGTGCCGTCTTCCTCCATGACTGCGTCGTGTTCTTGGCCACGGCCAGACGCAGCATCAGCGGCACGGAGAAGCGTCTCGCTATCTTCTTCGGGTTCTTCGTCGTACATCTCAACATCGTCGTGCTCGACGGAGATAATACTCTGTCGCAGGAGGTTGTAAGCCTCGACAACCATCTCAGAGCTGATCTCTTCTACACAGTTGACCTTTGCAATAGCCTCGGAGAGACGAATCATACTCTCGAGCTGACGGACTGTGATTCGGTACGAGTTTTTGCCTACACCTCCTTGGGCATCGTCAGCGCGAAGGTCCTTGTACTTCTCCACGAGGACATCCTTCGCCTCTTCAGTGAACTCGGGTCGGAAAGTCTTGGCAAACCGGATGTATCGCTGAAGCTGTTCTGTGCTGAACTCGGGCTCAACAGCCTCATCACGCAACTGGTGGATACCAACAATGTGCTCTGCTAAGTGACGGTCAACTTGCTCGTTACACTCGTCGAGGACAACAAAGAAGAGATCGAAACGAGACATGATAGGTGCCGACATGTTGATATTGGAACGGAGGGTCGTCTTGCGGTTGTAACGACCACCAACAGGGTTGGCAGCTGCAAGAATACTGGTTCGAGCATTCAATGTAGCTTGAATACCGGCCTTTGCGATCGAGATGGTCTGCTGTTCCATGGCTTCATGAATGGCGACTTGATCTGCGATATCCATCTTGTCGAACTCATCAATAGCACAGACACCATTGTCTGCTAGCATGAGCGCACCAGCCTCAATAGTAAACTCTCCTGTCTCCTCATCCTTGACCACCGCAGCAGTAAGACCGGCGGCAGACGAGGCCTTGCCACTGGTGTAGACAGCACGGGGCGCAAAAGAGCACACGTATTTCAAGAACTGAGACTTGGAAGTGGAAGGATCACCGACAATGCAAATGTTGATATCACCTCGAAGTTGCATACCCTCAGCCGTGCTCTTGTGGACACCAGACATGAGTTGGAGAAGCAGACCCTTCTTAACGACCTCATGGCCGTAGACCATGGGAGCAATAGATTGCACAAGACGGGAATAGATATGGTCACCGTGGACCATTGCTCGCAGGTCCTCAATTTCAGAGGGGTTCATGGACGCTAGAACAGCAGCTTGGGCATCTTCCACTGACTGCTCTCCCTCGTTGGCTGTGTTCTGTGTCAAAGCATTGACAACATCGGTAGCACCACTGGCAGCCGACTGGCCAGATGTTGAAGTGTCTGGGTTCACCATGCAGGCAAGGAAGGCAAGACGATATGTCAAGTCACGTACACCCAGAGCCTTGAGACCGCTGATTCCACTTCCACCAGCATCGGCTCCTCTAGGCGCATTGCGGTCGTCGCGGATAGCAGTCGGTCGCAAACCTGGAAGACCAAGTTGGCTGACATCAGGAACGACGATCAGAGCACCAGTGAAGATGCACTTCTCTCCAGCTTTGGCGCGGTCAACAATTTCACCACGCAGAATAACGTCCATGGTTCGAGGCATGCTGCCTGTAGGAATCTCGGAACTGTTCTCCTGAATTCGCACCTTCTGCCAATCGACGAAGGTACTACGACGAATGTCGAGTTGCCAGGCCACGCGGTTCTGGCATGTCGAGTTCGGGCATTGCGTAGGTTCTGTGTATCGGAAGGTCTGCTCAACATTTGGCACAACTGTACGACAGGCCTCGCAGGTGAAAGTAGCAACAGACAACTCGGGACGGACTTCGGATGTTCGTGTGACTGTCCCAGAAATAGAAAGAAGCTGGCCAATGTTGGCGGCTCGGAGGGCACGGACTCTGGAAACTAGAGGCAAGTTGTAGAATGCGATAGAGAAGAGCTTGTCAGTTTGCTGGTGCTCATTCTTGCGGTGTGACGACTCGGACTGGCTGGCAGAGCCGAGATGACTGGCCGCAGAAGTTGTGAGGTTGCTCGAGGCTGTGGGCTGGCGATGTTCGCGGAAGTACATAGGCTCGTACTTTGCGATCATGTTGTGTAAAGCAGCGGTGAGAAAGGGGAGGAATCGATAGTATTGGCGCATAACACCGTCTGCCAAACTGCCATTCTCCCATGCAGCCAGATGTCTATAGTCGACGTAGAATGTCGAGAGCGAGTATGTGCGCATGCCCTTGATTTGGGCGACATAGTACTTGTCTGTGGTGACGGCGCTGGGTGTAGGCGCGCTTGGTGTCGGGGCGCTGATAGGGTCCTCGGCAAAGCTGATTTCAAAGAGAACGGTTAGGCAACGTTCCATGTATATAAGGAGTCTACGCAGATGCACTCACTTCTCGATAAAAGACTCAAAGTGTTCCTGAACCAGCAGGCCAATTCTGTCCTCAACACGACTAATCTCAGTAGAATTTGGGATCCTTGAGCTTCGTGGAACCTGATCATCCGCAAATCCATCACCCTCGTCATCACTTGGGGCTCCCATATTCTCCGAAGGAGGCCCTCGTGGGCGCGCTGAGGAAGACGAGGGGAAGCCCATATTGCGTCTAGGGGTCTGGGCAGCCCGCGAGGGGGCATCCGACATCATGAAGCCGGCATCGCTCGAGGGAGTAGCCATTGCGGCGGTTGAATTATATAATGATCGTCTGGACCGGTTATCAGTTGACAAGTGACGACGCACGCAATGGTTTGGTTGACCGAGTCTTGGTAAGATGGATTGATTGTTGAATGTCGAGGGGAGATTTTAGTTGCCAGGGCAAAGGCACGGATGCTGTGTGGGGTCATCCCTGGCGCTGCAGCTTATTACAGGGCGACGCGTTAGAACGCGTAGAGGGGCTAATTACGTGACGCGACTTTAATTGATTGCATCGGGGGTTGACCAATTAGCTCGCGCTATTCATGTAGCATCATGAAGTATCACGATAATAGATGCTTAGATATATTACTGATGATACAATATATCTATGTATTCATAGTTGTTTGTGGTTTGAGTCTATATGATAGCTGAAACCCCAGGTTTATACAAATTCATGCCAACATTATGGCCCATAATTGTACCAGCCATTCGCATTGAAAAACGTTGAAGTCAAGTGTATGAGGCAGCTCGATCGTAACGATGAATTGAGCTTGTTGTGCCACTTGTACTAATACCATCTGGTCTGTAGCATCATGTCTTGATATGAAACTGTACTATCAGATTGGTAGGGCATAGCGTTGGGATGAGAAATTCAAGACATGTCCCGGAGTCGGTCTCTAACGGCTGTTGAAAACCGCTACTTTTCTTCTCTTGTTTCTAATTACAAAACGCATGAACAAAGATGGCGTTCTATATCAGAGAAAAACTTCAACATAAAGCAACAGTTGTGATTATACGCTGACGTGAAGTATCCAGCTTGCCCGTTTCCAGTAGGTTGTTATAAGAGATTCAGAGGTCTCTCTTACGTATGTATGATAGCTCTGGAGTCGAGGACTTGGGCAAGTCATTTATCAGTAATATAAAGGCTCGTGTAGTTACTGGCTCCTAACTTCTCAGGACGCAAACATCAAGTGGAGAAATAGAAGAGATGAAACTGCTCCTCTTGCGACTTACATGGTCCCAGACCAGACGATATCATCCGATGCTTATCTCGAAGACTGTGTTTCTAAAGACTCAGCCCGTATTTTAGAAGCTAGGTTAAGACGAAAGTATCCTTCGCTACGGTAGATCTCTATGGGGTTCTCATGGGGACTTCGCTGCCTGCGCTGGCAAAGAATCTTCTGACCTGCCCACCACGCGCAAACAGCCGAGTCATAATCAACAGATCATATGCCAAAGCGGATACATCAGCTCTTCAATCCCTTGACCTAACTCCACGAATAGTAACTCCTTTATTTGAATACCGATACAGTATGGACTTATACTTTCAACTGCTTATGCTATATACCTGACTGAGCTCGGCAGGCAAGGAAGAAACGCAGCCCGAGGTCCACCCTGAATTCTCATTTGTAACTCAAACCTAAATCAAGGAATAAAGTCGTCAAAGTAAAGTTACCGTTTGTCAAAAGTCCCTGACTCAACGTTCAAGCCAGGCGAAACCTAAATCATGTGTTCCGTCCCGTCCGGCCGTTGAGAGTTTCACAAGACGCTAGCCCTCAAAGGGTGCATCTCAGCATGCAATACACCGTCATGAAATACTACAGTAGCAATCTGATAGCAGACCGACCATCCGAAAATGATACATAATACATACATATTCAAGTGATCGACTAGTCGCTGCTTATCATCAAGTAACCATACCTACCTCTGAATGCAACTCTTATGCAGGGACCTTGTGACACGCCCTAGTTGAAGCGACCGCGCGCAATTTTAACACATGCCATTCGACAAGTTTACTCCACCACCTTCTGCCTAGTCAACGGTCGAGAATGATTCGAGTCTCCAAGAGCAACGATTCATTCATTTCCTGGCCTCGTATAGGCCCATTCCCAGCATTCTTTGCATCCTGATAGTAACCCATGATGGCCTGGCAACGTCCGCGTGGGAATGTCGTGCGGATGTTACGTTCCCATGCCTTTAACATCCCTGGAACTGAATCACCACAGTTTAACCATGATTTTAACTCATCTAAGATTATGATTATCCACTATCTAATGGTAAATTGCCCACAGAATGATGTCCATTCCTTTGCCCAGCCGGTATAAAACGCCATTCTACATAACCGATACCAAGCTCAAGCCGAGGAGGGAAGATTGAGATAGCCATACAGAGCAAGGGCCATAGGAATGCACACAAGGGTATAATGCCTATTGATCAAAGTCCATCCAAACCATATATCCCAGCAGCTAGGGTAAATCGACATAAATAATAACAACCCATGTAAATCTCCTCTTGACATTCCATCATAGTACCTCCGTTCAACATTCCATTCGTGTCCATAATCCCAGTCACATCATCCCGTCTATCCTGTAGCCATCCAATCCAATCCAGACAGAAACAATCCAATAAAATCCTCTATGGTGTAGATACCTGAGAACAAGCGCAGTCCCGTAGCGAAAAGAGAAACAAGAAGAAATAAGCATGGAATAGGCGACAAGTCTATGCTACCATACATGACCCATGTTAGTAAATGAGGTCACTGCCTCGAGAAAAAGGTATGAAAGATAAAGAAATGTCACGGTGTGCCTTATTAGGCCGAGCAAGCATGAAGATGAAACAAGAAAGAATATGGAAGATGACGCCTAGAAACGTCGTGCGCAAGCTTGGGCATTTGGTGCAGTGTAGCGCTAGCGTAGTGTTGTATTATGTAGGTGGCGCATGGCGTCGATGGTGCGGTGCGGCGTTGCGTGATTGGTTTGGCGGCCAGAGGCCTACAGGTGATCCCTGCTTTGCGCTCGACGGATCTACCCGCCAAGTCGTGGTTGGGTCCAGCCTCTAGCTCCATTGATCCATGGCCAGCAAGAGGGTGTGGTTGAATGGTACTGTAGAGTGCCGTGCTTTGACCGCATGACCATCCTGCGGGCACACGCTAGAAGAAAGAGGATGGGGATGGGGGTCAAAGAGTTGCGATATTCCCCGAGGTTGGCGCCCGAGCCGTGGATCGTCTTGTTGGTTGCTCTTTCACCTGAGCTCTAGGTCAAGCTTAGGGACAGGGCCTGGCGCGTACAGCATCACCCAGCCACAACCTGCACGTCCAATGGCGCCATCATCAACGGGAACCTCAGAGCCGACATGGATCTGGGAGGGCTGCTTCGAGACAAGGTGGTGTCTCGTTGGACGCCGCCATTGGCGTGCGCCACAACACCTGACTATCCCCCACGACCCTCCTCCAATGTTCACGAGGCTGCTCGATACAACCTCCCGACACAACTAAGCCATCAACACGAGATAGAAGGCCCGCGGGGCACTCAATGGTCATCCGATGATGACCTAGGCGACAGAGCGCCACAGCCCTTTCATGCTCTTGGTGCAGGCTCCGCATATCCCGCTGCACCATACACTGGCTGAGCTGTCTGTGATGTCAGGCTGGGATAGCCTTCTGGGTATGTTGCAGGCGTTGGGTCCCATCGAGGAGGAGTTGCAGTCGGTGGGTGATGGCTCAGCGGGGTGTGCAAACCGCTTGTTCCATATCCTCCGCTTCGGCTGTCGTAGGTCGAAACCGCTGGCAGGGGTGTTGTGTTGATACGCAGAGGCGGTTGCTGCGGGCTGTGGTGACGAAAACCAGGGCTCAGTGTTCGAGATGCAGCTGTAGAGTATCCAGGCGCCGTAGTGTACGGTGTCCAGCTAGTTTGAGAGCCTGACAGTGATCGCGGGGAAGGTATCGAGTCGTGATGCTGAGGGAGCGAGTATTGCGTATGAGCATCAGGGTGAGCTGGGGCCATGCTTTGTCCTGGAGGCGTGGGTAAAGGCGCATACCCTCCGTTGGACTGGCTCATCATGGGGGGAGGGGCCGGCGTGCTGGGATTAACGCTGTACTTGCCGATAATCTTCTTGAGGGCAGACTCAAGAATTTTCCATGGGAATACCTTGACGTCCTTCTCAATATTGCGGGGCTTGGGATTAGGAAAGCCCATAATGATCTTGAAGAACTCCTCACTATCCGGTTTGGCCTTGGAAACTGTCTGCGGATGGAATCCTTCCAAGTTACGGCGAATACGGTTCTTCTCCTCGACACTGAAACGGTTCGGCGCTGCGACAAGTTGCTCGAGAAGGTGGATAGTGTCGACCGATGTGACATAGCACTCGCCCTTTTCGGCCCACCAGATGCATGATATGCAGATGCTGTTGGTTGGTCGCTCATTGACGCTTACCGGTTGGCAGGTAGCGTTCACAGTCGACCCCTTCTGTGTCTTACGGAAGAGGACAATCCGACGACGGTTGGCCCATTCCTCTGATGTCCAGTTCTCGGCCATCGATTCCAGCTTGCCTGAAATCTTCAAAACTGCCTTGCCAGAATAAAGCGAGATAGGATGGTAACTTGTGTTGTTTCCAGCATTGGCAGTGATGGTGCTAGTTCGGACAAGTTGGGGAGCGCCGTTAGAGTGAGACGGAGACGACATTCCCAAGGGTGTCAAAGGCGGACGTCCAACCAAGGAAGTATCCAATCCACCTGGGCCCCTCCCTGTGCTGCCCAGCGTGCTCGGATAAGGGCTCCATCCAGCCGTTGGACGCCGATGGTAGTGAGGATCCGTGAAGCTCGTGCTTCTATTGTAAGTACTAATCATGTCGTTGTTTGCTTGCGGGAATGTATTGGCATATTGTCCTTGCTGAGGTGGATATTCATAGGTATTTGTACCAGGCTCTGATGGTAGCTGAGGCTCACCTTTGGGTGAGGTACTCGGCTGATCGATCGTAGTGGCAGGTGCCGCGTCCTCATGCTTAGGCATCTTAGTCGACCTCGTGATGTCATCCCCCGACCCTTCGAGATACTGAAAAGTACCAACGGGAATGCGAGAAATTTCTTCTCCAGAAGGACCGTCGAGGACGAGTGACAACGGCACATTACTGTTTGCACAGTTTGTGACCAAAAACTGAGGGGCATCTCCACTGCAAGTGTAGATAAACCCTGACCCCTCTTGTATATCTCGAGAGACGTCTTGAGCAGAGCACTTCTCAGATCCGAACACCAAAAACCACGTTGGAATCGGAGTAGATAACGAGAACAAGTCGTATTGAGATGAGAGCTTGACATAGACCTTGGTGCCAAAAATGCCCGTTGCGGGTTGGCATGATAGAACTGCAGGGCCAGAAGGCATATACTGTGCCACGGCGGCACTGTTTGATGCAAAAGATTGCTGGTTCAAGTGGGCAAACTTGTCGGATTGTTGCTGAGTCGGGTAGGTCTGCGTAGAGTACTGTTCATAGCCTGCATCTTGGTATCGGGCCACATCGTAACCAGCTGATATTGTGTTAGCGAAGTTCATTTCGGGATCTTGTCAACAAAGCTGCTCTAACAGTCCTAAGATGACTCGGATATAATATATTATTGACTCCAGTCTCTCATAGGCTGTGCCATTGAGCTTCGGATCTGTTGACTTACCATGCATGGAAGGCAGCTGGGCCTTGGTGTAAGTCGCCATCTCTAAGAGCCTAGGAGGGGAGTCCCCTCGTGGGTCTCCCCCGGTCTCTGCTCGGGCAGCTTCTTCGTAACGAAGCTCGATCGTGTCAGGCGATTCAAGCCTGTCGTCAACTCCTACGATGATGGGCTTTTGCGGATGGTAGTCAGGCTATGGATTGTCGATGTCAGTGTTGAGCTCCCAAAACACTATAGAGGCGAGACGTTGAAAGACAGCAGAAGTCGATAAGAGGAGACAAAAGAGAAACGCTTTGAAGACTCGTGGGCGGCGTCGAAGAACAAAAGGGGTCCGTTTGTCATGGGAGGGTTGGAACAAGGTCTAAGTTACGACTCACCTCAAAAAGCTTGTAGGGAGGACACTGGAACTTGACAGTAGACATTCAAGCTGCTGGGAAGGGAGAACGATAGAAAATGGTTCTTGGTTCAGGGAGGCGAGTTGAGAATGTTGACCAGTTGTCTTGGACAGAAGTAGTCGCGGTCGTAGTTAAAACCAGGTCTCGACGAGGTCTTATGCAGCGGGTCTGGGTCGACCAAGACAATGATTGATGTACGAGTCTTGACTCTCGTAGATTTGATCTAGCACAGAGCATGCAGTAATATACAGTGATGATGCCGTTGAATGCTTAGTGTTGTCGGTCAGGCTCTCCCTTGAATTGCTTTTGCGTCCTGGAAGTGGCGCTTTGAGACAGACGAGGTGAATGGCGGGGATTCTACTGGAGAGCTGCAAGAAACTGAGAGGGGTAATCTTGATTCCAATCCAGTCCAAAGACACTTGCATTCCAAAAGGGCAGATTTCCTTGCTCTTAGTTGCAGAAGCCTCTTCAGTAGAGGGAGAATGATACTCAACCTGGGGTAGTGAACTCTTTGACGCGGGAAGGTCAGGTTAGGGTGCTCAGGTATGCGTGGCAATGTTGATATAAATACCTTATAGAAGAAAACAAATAAACGGATAGTGTAAGGATAGCTTGTTGAAGATGGCCGTTGAGCGAATGTTCCTGGAGACTCTGTCAGATTTGGTCTTTTGCTGTGTACTAGGAGGGATGATGGCGTGGGCTTGCCACCTTGGTTGTTGTGCTTCGAGCAACACAGCTTCGTAGCATTAACATATTGCGTACCTTGCAGACCAGTTTTCAATTGCGATCAACAGGAACAAACTGAGACTAAGGGTCAAACGAATGTCTACAAGGTTGTAATACACGTCGTTCAGCTGCAAGGGCGTATGAGGCTGTTGTTGGTCAGTTCAGCTTCAGGACATCGCTGTGTTCACGAGAGATCCCGCGAGCCTATGGATCCGACTTGCTCGGATTGAAGCTAGGGCGTGGAAGAGAGACAGACAGACGGGTAGATGGTTCAGTGCGGGTAAGTGACTTGACTTAGATTTGGGAACTTCAGAGCCTTGACAAAGAGTGTTGGTGCAGGTGTCGGAGGCAGATGAGGGAGACGAAACATGAGAGAGCATTTCTTTTGGAAAGTTGGACTTGTGTATGCAAAATATTGCCCTGCATCAAGGGGAGATGGTGATGATTCAGATGTTTTTGAAAAGATATTGGGCCGAAGGGCGGGGAGGCAAGGAAGAAAGGGCGAAACAAAACCAGTAGCTTGAGCTTATGGATTGATGTATCTATTCCATCCCTTCCTGACGGAAGCCAATGAAGATGGGGAACACCTTGACTAGAGGAGAAATGGAGACGAAGTGCAAGGGTAAGGGAGGGAGGGAGGAAAAGGCGCCGTCTGGTTGCTTTTGGCCTTGGACATTGTCAAGTCGAGTCTGCGGGACCCTGCCTGGCGATCCCGCCCCCCGCTCGTCTATCTCGAAAGTAGCTTTTGGAGACGAGGGAACAACCATGAACTTGCATACAGAACCAGTCTGCAGTAGTGGCAACGCTGGCTACAGCAAAGGAGCTAGGCAATGCTGGAGGGAAATGCCGTGGTTGTGGCATCTGCGGAGGCTAGCAATCTACCACCTTGGCCGTTATGCCAGATCCTCAAGTGTCTCAAAGCCTCCTGCAAGGGTGATGGCAGCGTCAACAGGTGGGGAGGGGATGTATCATGGGTTCGGGAAATGGTGGTGAAGCTCGATCTGAGTTGCTTCTGTGTGCCAGTCCTCAGGAGGCATGACTTGGGATACTTGACTGGTGCTCACATATAATCTATCATGTGCTACCCCGAGAAGGCCTTTGCTGCTTTAACATCTACCCACAAGCATCCCGAAGTCTCCAGGACCCATGTTATCATGGTAAGCCATGGCGGCAATAAGGAGACACCACAAACCCGTGGCAGCATTGACGACGAAGAACCTGGATGCACCCCCTTTGATGGGACGTTGGGACCGTCCGTGATCAAACGGCCTCAAGAAAAAGAGGTCGGGAGCAGGAGATGAACGCAAGGAGAGGAGGCACACTAGCCTCAAAGGGATATCTTTTCTTGGTATTGTGCAACTCAGCTGAAGCGCAAAAAAAAAAAAAAAAAAAAAAAAAAGGCAAGAACTTGAGAAGCCAAATTAAAAATAAAAGAACGGTTTGTAACGTGCCTGAACGATGGAATGTGTGCGTAATGCGTGGGTAGTCAATCGGGAAGCCTGGGGGTGTCGTTAGCCTGGTCCGCGATGATGTTACGCTTCGACAAGGGAATCGATAGTGGTGTGCAAGGGTGTCGGTAGTGCATAGTGCACGGCGCAGGCGACATCAGCTGGATATCAAGGGCCAGCCAAGATCGTTTGTAGGGGCTGAAGAGCGCTATCCAGTAATAGCCGTGGAACCCACGGGCTTCAAGGGAGGAAAGACTCAAGGGATAAAAAGAGGGTCCCATCCCAGAAAGGTGCGGTCCTAACCGTACTGGGTCCGCTCCCGTCTTCCCGTCTCCATTTGTTCTCTCCTTTGTGAATTCCTAACTACTCGTTGGGGGGCATATTTCTTAGTAGGACAGACCCCCAAAGTTCATACAGCATGCGAGAACAGGATGTTGCAGCCGGCAGACCAGGGTTGATACAGAAACAGATCAGAACCATACACAACTCACCTTAAAAAGCAAGCTTGAAAGAGAGATCTTCGGAAGCGGACCGCTGAAATTTCAATCTTTCAGATCACCGCGGAGCGAAATTGCGATGGAGCTCGCTGTTCAGCTTAGCCTCCAACAATCTTGTCCCGATGATCAGTCACCAAAAGAGCAAAAGCTTTTGAATCAACAGACCACCACACACATCAATCGACCGTATTCGCGTCAACGATTCAACTTTATCGACCACCACTTCAGTCGATACCCAAGGTGAGGATGCGCCAGGCAGACTAGGCGTGCAATCGTCAGCGAAGCCCGGGACGGGCTTAACTCTTGCTCGCCGGGGGTGCTGGAATTCCGTGTCGCTGAACAAGGATTAAACCTGATCAAAATATGATCCTGGTCCGCTTGTATAGGATGATCAGTGATCGTCTTTTCGGCACTCTTCTGAGTCAAATCTGTCAACTCCATTTCAATTAGTCTCGTTTTTGCTTTTTGTGCGTATGTGAACATTCTGTCAAAGCCCCTGGTTCCTACGGTAGGCCTTTCATTCCTTCGTAGATTGATATGAAGGCTCGTGAGTTGACGCCAAATGGCCAAACAATTGCGGGCTAATTGTGCAATTCTATCGCGCTGGTGGAGTAAAAGCGTGGGGCAAGGGATAAAAGGAAGGGAAAGCCAAAGGGATGCATGGGTCGTCAAGGTGATCATTGAAGCTTCTCACACTGGCGTCGCGGTCTCTCTCACAGTCAAGAGACTTGGAAGCACACAAAACGCCACTGCCGTCGACTCTTGGACGAAGCTGAGGAGCGACATGGGCCGTTGATACGAGTTATAAAGCGGGGAAGAACAATAAGAAAATAACCAAAGAGGATGGCCATGGTGGAAGTAGCGAACTCAGAAGCCCCAAAAGATCATATTGAACCATACCTCTTCAGTATAGGTGGTAATTCGAGTAAAAGATGATAGCCCTTGTTCGTTAACAGATACAATAGCTGACTCGACCTTGGGTAAAAGAGATGTCAGTAACTGTAGCCAAGCGCATGCCATCAGTTGCCAGACCCATTCCAAGTCAACTTCCTTAATTCGGTATGCCCTGGCAAACGTAATGGAATCCTTGCCCGGCTGAATTTTGGCGGAGACTAGAGCCGGAAATACGATCTGATGATTGAGTGGAATTATGGTATAATAGATTTCCGTCTGTCAAGCTGTTTGTTTATTTGACTCAAGGCAAGTATGCACATGAAGTCTCAAAGGGGAGTGCCACTTATCTTATACAACCTCGTCACTTGCCATTGACAACAGCCACTGGTTTTGTGTCCCCATCATGGCAATTTACACATATATGCAAGTAATTGCCTAATACCCGCAGTCGAGAAGCGCGCAACGCCACGGACAGGGGTGTCCTGTGCGAGCTACGCCCGATCAAACACCTGAATGTCTGATGGGAAACAAGCGAGCCAGGTAAACCAAAACTGCGCGATTCAATAAGCAGAATTGAGCGGCTCGAATCGTAATTTTCAGTCTCGCGACTGAGAAGGCATCTAGCAGGTGTATTGTTCCTTCTCCAATTGCCAGTTGCCGGGGGTGTGATTGATGTAGCATGACACTAC
Organism: Fusarium redolens; assembly: GCF_020744475.1. Taxonomy (NCBI): domain Eukaryota; kingdom Fungi; phylum Ascomycota; class Sordariomycetes; order Hypocreales; family Nectriaceae; genus Fusarium; species Fusarium redolens. The sequence continues at coordinate 512,440 of NW_025763674.1, read as the reverse complement.
CAGGGCTAGGTTGAACGAAAACCTTTGAACGAACGCCACCTCGGCTCTTGAAAGGTTCTCAGACATTCAACGGAAAAGCCAAGGGAATATCGCACTGCTTCTTCTGCTTGACGTTTCCCATAGCTCACAGCATCAAGGTTCAGAGCTCGAGCCGGCCTGGAGAGAAGGTGTGGGTGTGCGATCTGCACAGGGAACCGGGGTTATCACTTCAGGGGTGCAACAGTAGCCGTAAGGATCGTCCTTGCTTGTAGCATCTAGCTGTACTCAGACCTGCTGATTGACCAAGCGAGCAAGCAAGACTGGCCCAACTGAGTTGTGAGATCCTGCAGCATGTGCTATTGGGATGCTAGTGATAAACATGGCACGCGGGCCGCTCGCAAGGGAACCGCCTTACAGCAGACATAAAGTGCTTGGTGGACGGCGCGAATCAATTCAAGTATTGGATCAGGGAGACCAATCAGGCCTCTTCACTGTAACGAAGGGCTTTGGCGTGTTGTCACAGCCCCTGAGGTAACGAAGTTGGGACTTGATTAGCGTCAAATCCTTGCACCCGCTCCCCACCACACACCTCTGGGGCCCAAGAACCCGAATCTCTTCGGTCAGTACCTGAGAACATGCTTTAGCATTTCAGTGTGATGTTATAATGTTTGCTTTAAAACATCATTGTTGATGATATCGCCCGAGACTATGCTTTCCAGAACATCTTCAGGTGGTACTTTCGGACGCAAGGTCAAGATCCCTTCGCAGCTAGGTTGACTGTCCAAACCTCTGGCTTGGATTCTGACGTGGTGAGGCGGTTGTCCGAAGCAAATCCAGGAGGCAATCGTTCAACCCGACGCTCGTAGAGGCGAAACATATCTTGTTCTCTACCCCGCCTTGTTCCTCCGGATTCCACTCCGTCATAGTGGTTGAGTGCCTACGATGTACCAAGTCGACTTGGACGGGAGAGCTCATAGGGCAATGTGAATTATGGCTCATGACTTCGCTTCACAGTTGTTGCACGGTAGCCTGTAAGACATCTTCAGCGACGTTCCACAGATTTGCTTGTCCCAACCCGCACTTTGAGTCACATATGCTTTAACTCCAGCATGCGAGTTGAGGCTTCCTGTTCCAAGGATTCACCGTCTCTGTCTGAGATACGACGACGCATTGGCGGGACCAGCTCCATGTGTTGAGATTTTGACGGGGTGCTCAGTTGAAACCATCCCGATAACCAGGGCCAGACAGCTACAGTACACTGTTCCAGGTCCTGAACACATGCATGTCTCAGTGAGCTTGAGGTGAATGGGAGCCGATTCGGCCTACGTGATAAGGATTGTCAAGTCTGCAAAATAGGTATTGAGCGAGTAGGGGTGATTGCTCCAATGCTTCTTTGTTCCGTCAGTGATCTAATGTTCGTTTCTGGAGATTGGAGCAACACCCCAGTAGACCTGAACAGCCCAGAGTTGTTTTGAGCATCAGCCGAAGCGTCGGTGAAATTCGAAACAGCCAACCGATAACTCATTGAGTACATGGCGTATGTGGCTATGCTTCGAGCTCGTCCAAGGCCTTTGGAGAAACAACAAAGCTCTCGTGTTGTACGCTTGGTCAGGGGCACTGAAATTCGTCCTGCTTGCGGGAATTCAGACTAGTAACAGGGCCCATGGGGACGGTATTGCACAATGGTTGTGCATGGCTCTGTTATCGTTTGTTGCAGCTCTCGGCTCAAGCCGAGGGCATCCTCAACAACCTCACGCAAAAGCTTGAGTAGCAAAAGCTGAGACAGGTGTACAGGGGAACAAAATGTGTGCTATCATTTCTCCAGAAACTCCATGCCTTGCCATTGATGCTCCTTGCTTGAACGAAAAAGCAACTGTCTGTGTCTCTGCACTGTAAGCTCAGTGTATCCCAACCGAGATGCATCCCGTACCGCCAAGTTCTTCGGAGGGAGGGCAGAAAAGGAATACGTTTCCCGCTGCTGTAAATCTGGAGCAACGAATTGAGCAGGATGTGTGCATTGCAGGCGGGAAACAAGCGAGCGAGGGCTGGCGCCGATGAGGTTGGTGGTTCTCTGAGATCATGCAGGCCATGTTGCACACGCATCGCACATCGCACATTACAGATCTGGCACTTTCCCTAACGTCGTCTCTTCCTCTTCCTGGCCTATCGCGCCGTCTCCCTCGTTCTGGACAGCGTGGTGTGGTTGTACATGACTGCGCCTCTAGAGAAGTGCGTGCTTGTGTGTCGATCAAGCTACCAATGGGACGGCATTGTTCGTGTAGTACCAGCGTTGCAGGCCGATGTTGGTTCGGAAGCCCATAGAGATTTCCTTTTTCATTGCGGAAGGCATTAATCGAAGCTCGGCGCTTGCTGACAAGCACAGTAAATAGGTAGTGATAAAGAACCTCCACTAGAGATTTGAACATCGCAATCAGGTCCATTTGCGGACGCCTTTGCGACTGCACATCAATTGGAGGCATTATTGAGAGAAATTGAAGTTGTTGAGGCATTGAAGATAATTAGGAAGTTAAATGATGAAGTTTTTCTGCAGCGTCTGAAGTCAAGGGAAGGGAGGAGTATTCTGCTAGGCACTTTACCTTAGGCAGTAAACAGAGTTATGATGTTGGAAGGAGTTACTGCCGGGAGAGGAAGGTCTTTCTCCACTTTTTCCCGTTTGCATCCAAGTTTCCATTTTGCCTTCTCAATTCCGGATATCAATCAGAAAGTGCAACCTCATGAAAAGAAGGAATGTAGTGTCTTGAACGAGTTCTATTGAGGTATCAATCTTGAGACAGCTCCTGTTCTTACAACGTTCATGTTTAAGGTTATGATTGCGGCCTTGACACAAGCAATTCCGTTGTCCCAATGTGGTATTCCATCACGAAGGACTCGACCTGCTGAGGTACCTAGCACAAATGCGATAGAAGACGTTGAAGAGAAAGGGAGCCCGTGCAAGATACTTGCACTACATTTCTGCTCTTGATATTGCGTTTATCCTATCATCGTGTCTCAGATGCTGCTATTTTGGCCGTTGCGTCTATCAATTCTTTGTAGCTCACTGACGGCCCATGAGGAACGCTGGAGATGTTTGGCATCGATCAGGTCATGCTCAGATCTAGCACCTGAAGTCAAATTGATGCGATTGGTCTCACTGCTTCAATCCCAATCAAGGTTGTACAACCTCTTGCAGCTCTTTCTTCTGTAGAGCTACCCTGGACTGATTCAAGGGAGCTGACCCCAACACCAAGTCCGTTACCTACGCGTGCGTGAGAGACAATACTGTCAAAGTATTGGTTTCGCACTGCGGTCAATGGTAAATAGAAACACTAGACCGCTGGTGAAACCAGTGACCCGAAATCTGGAAGTTCGATGTGATTATACTGCAGACAAAAGCAACAACTTGGACCAGGATTTTCGGTGACGGTCCAGCCTGCAACAGAGTCGGCGAAAGAAAAAGAAAAGGTACTAAGCTGAGCTGCTGGACTTTCACACCAAGAAGCGATTGGATACCCCATCTTGATCCCTTCAATGGCCGGCCATGCCCGACAACTCTATTGGTGGCACATTGGATGTACATGTAGCCTCCCGTGGAGGGGCGATGCTGTTCAAGATCCAGATCCTAGCTCTATCCACAGCCCACATTGGAGCAGAACCTCGCTACTATAACGTATATTACACGCCCCCCTCCCTATAGCCAGTCACTCAGAAGTGTCCCATGTCATACTGTACGACATCTGAAGCGTCCCGCGAAACGATGAGGTTGAGGTTTGCTGCATACATCCGAAGGGAGTGTTTCCAGTTCGGCGTTGGTGATTCAAGCTTGTTTTTAGTCATTGAGCTCTAATCGCTAGTTGACAGACTTAACTCCAATCATCCCCCTTGCCGACGAGACGCAACCAGGATAAAGCAAATACATTAACAAATTCCTATATCAGGAGATTGAGCGAGAGGGAACTCACTAGCCCAGCGATACAATAACTCCTTGCAGCAGCTAACAAGGGATGAACTTGCGCAACCACAGCCTCGGGAAAAGCTGTTCAGGTGACCAGGCCTTCAGCCCCTGGTTGTCGGGTATGCAGCTGCCCGCTTCAAAGAATTGATATCTGGGGTGATTCGAACGATCCATAGGCAAGAATGATCTGACCAAGTTCCTCAGCTGGCTTGATCGCGCCAGGTTACGAAATGTGTGGTTGAGCCGACCCCTGTTGAGCTAATGGGAACCCGGCCCTTAAGCCACTGTGAACCACGTCCATCACCTAATAGTCTTTGAAACCACAGGCAGACGAACCGTAAAACGTCTGATGTCGCGTGGCTATCGATCGCCGGCCCTATCGCCCCAGTTCATCTAGGTAATCATTCTGATATATCAAATATTACATATCTACACACCTATAATCTCTTACAATTAAGGCTTCAGAGTGAACCACAAAGTTGCTTCTGGCAAGCATGAATCCTTCATCATAAAAATAACAAAAGCAAGCAAACACTTTCTTGGGCGTTGCGAATTGCTTCTGCAGTTTCCAAACAGGAGATTCTCCGAAATGACGTATCTTAATCACTATCTTTGGTACAAGACACGATCTTGAGTTGCATCCCGACTTTAGATGAGATAAGTACAAGAGATTGCGTTGGATTGCCACCTCTTGTTTCTCGGCAATCTCGAACTGTTTCGCTGATGGTGAACACTGTAGCAGATCCATGATGGATCTTGATTTGTCCATTTCCATGTGGGATATTGAGATGAATTTGACATGATTTTGAGAAGGGATACTTAGACTCAAACAATTTGAAGGCAACATATAAGGTCTTCAACGACTAAGAAACACTTGGCGTGATGATAAAAACATTGAGTAACAAGGCTCGATGATACTGTGTCTGCATGCATGTATGCGAACATGTATATCTCAAACCTGGCCAGGTGGTCTGATCATCAATTTCTGATGTTCCCAGATTCTCAAGACAAGCTCGGTTTGTCTGAAACTGAGTTGCCATGAATTTGGCAATTGAAATGATCTTGATGTTTTCAAAAGGCGTTATGGGTGTAGACCTGGTTCTTGGATAACACGCTGCAGGTACAAGGCTGCAAGACGAATACGATATTCCTGAATCATCAAGACCAATTACAAAGTATCTGTAGTAAGGGGCTTCCTTGCACAGTAGTTGTCAACTGTTAACAAGGAGACTCCCAGTCAATGATTAGGCAGCAATAAGAAGATAGTCCAAGGAAGGTAGCCATAGCTGATCCGTAATCTTTTGTCTTGGCAAATTTGAACAACATCCCTGTATCTACTGACAGGCTAGTTAACGAAATGTTGAGGCTCTACAAGGGCAAAGATGCCATCCTTCTGGACGAACTCAATCGCGCTTTGACAGTGCATCTTTCAGACCGACATTCGGCACGAGTCAAACGCAAATTGACCCCAAGTTCTTCGTTATGGGTGATCGCAAAGTCAACCACATTAGAGCGGGCGGCCTGAGCGCGCCCAGTAAGAAAAGAAAAGGCATTATGAACTTTTAGCTCTCGAAAAAGCAAAAGCTGCAGCAAAAGAACCATGTTCATCTACGTATGGTCTGCATATTAAAGGACCAAGCCTATCATAGGTTCACATCCGTGTGGGGATCCCAGTAATTTCGCATGGCGTGCCGATCTCTCACATTTAGTCTAATCCCGTTGTTGTCTCTTTTGTTTTAATGCCATCGCGTCGCTTACAGTAAAAAAAAAACCCATATCACATCGGACTGTGGAGAAAAGAGAACTCCCACCGCACGCTACTGCTCTGATGGACAAGGCTAGGCTCAGGTGAGGCTTCTGAATGGAGAGGCCATGTGGTCTAGCGGAGATATTGGATGGCGCTACGCGGGGCTAAGCTCGTTGGTCTAGGGCGGGAAGAGTGCATTGACGGTATTTCCCTTTTGAGGCTGCTGCATATTATTCCCTACTGTACTGTGCTGTCCAGCAACGGAGGGGACACTGCTGGTTACGGATATAGGGGACGGGGATGAGGAAGAGAAGCCGACAGGACCATCAATCTTGCTTGGCAATCGTCTATCCGTGACCCGTACTCGCCCTCCCGGTCTTGCTCTTGTCTTGTCTTGCCTTGCCTTGTGGGCGGCATCTGGAGTCTGGTGAGACACGGGAGTGTCAACTGGGGTATCCGCTGAGATCGGGTCTGTTATTTCGCTTCTCTAGCCTCCAGGTCCTTCCAGTGAGTTAATTGTCGTATGCCTGCGTGCGTTGTACTAGAGCAACTAATTCTGAACAGAGTTTAGTACTGTGATGGACTGTCTCAATCTAAAGTACAAGACTGAAGTCGTCAGATTACTGGATGGATGTGTTGCTACCCTAAGTTACTGCACGAATGGGGCGGATGCAATGCTCCATCTGCCCTGATCTACAGAACGAGGCTGCATGGTCAAACTTGCATTTCTTTGCCTGCCGAACCTCCCAATCAGTCTACACTTCTCAATGGGGTAACTCCAAGTCTCCCAGATCAACCCCTCGTCAAATCTTCAAACCCAGTTCCCTTCAATGTATCATGTGCATCACTCGCCTTATGCAAATGAGAAGGGGATCCTCCAAGATCAAACCTCGCAAATCTAACCTCAATGTGAGACATTGCGTGCTATCGTCTGTGATTGGATTGTTCACAATGCAACGACTTTGCTCACCGCCATCTCAACAGCAGAAAGGAGGGCATCCTGTTCGTTCTATAGCCTCACATATGGAACGAAGGCAAATGCGCAATCACCAAATGGGCAGTTTTTTACTTTCGTTGAGGACTCTGCTTAATACGCACATGAATATTCCCCTCTCTTGAGGGCGATGCTACTGCGTCTGCAGTCAACTTCCAAAACCAGAGATACTTGCATCTGCGCTGCGGAGGACGTGGTGAACGTTGTTTTGCGAACGTCTGTTCATGAGGCATTCAATTGTTCACCGCTACAGAGTTGACGAGTCTCAACTTGACACTTAAGCAGAAGAAATGAGGCACGAAACGTAGAAAATGCCATACAGGTGTCATGCATCTGTTACAGATTTCGAGAGCGTCATTCGTCAGTCAGCATGCACACTTGGATGTCATGTTGAGGCTCTTTGGCGGTGTACCTGTTTCTGTCGACGAGCATATGCTCAGGAATGTGTTGCTCAATAGTCTGACTTAGGCCTAACCTTAGGCTTGAATACGAGAGCGAGAGCGAGATGCTGAGGACAGTAAGAGACTTTGACTGTGGTCTGATACAACGCAATCACTAACTGTCTTAAAAAAATGTTTGCATATTGTAAGAGCACCGTAGGGTAGTCCACATCTCTTAAACTATTGTGCACGTCTAGTGCTTGACTTGAAAGGAGGCCGGTACTTGTGATGTTTGGCTGTATCACGGCGAACCTGCTGAGAAGAGGCTGTTGAAGCCGCCCACGATTTTCAAGGAAGAGAAATTGTACTCACGTCAAATGAATGCATAAAAAGAAATATAACAACCCAGCTGCATGAAAAGAAGAGTAACATGGAGTGATCAATGAGCCTCGATGCTGTTCAATGTGTCCTTCTCCGATGGCATCCCGTGTGTGCTAGCTGTTAGAGAAACAACCCCCAAGAGTTGTTTAGACCTACATAATATACCTTTAGTTAATTGAAATTAGTGTCTTGGTTTGTTTGAAGGCGTCCTACCTTAAAATGTACTGTTCTTCGAGCCATTGTTGCGCGTCTTTGACGAAGGCGTCACACAGCAGTTACGGGAACTGCGCAAATACTAAGTGATAGCTCCATCAAAACATCAAGGAAGAAGAGATGGACCTTTGTATATATATCAGTATCATATTAGAAGGGATTGTATGTGAGTTTGGGCATAGTTGTAATTATGAAGCTCGGCTTGTCCGACTTGCACTTACAATAGGGTAGGTTTTGAAGGAAAGATATCGTCGATGTGAGCTTTCTTATGTTTAGTTATCACCCTTGACAGACATATGAAGGAAGAAATGTGCTTCAATATAATTTCAGACGTAGTGAAGTGAATGCCATTTGCGTAAAATTTGGTCCTTTGTTGCATGAATGCTGTCCTCGGAAACAAAGCAACACCGTAGACTAGCAAGCACTGGCCCACAACAAGCTTCGTGTAACACCTTAATGGACGTGAACCACTGAGTTTACTTACAATTACGACTTCAAAACGCCTCTTGGGTCTATGGATATTAATCTTTGTGTCTTCTCACTTAACCTCTGTTACAACTCTTACATCTATGAAGCCATGTACTAGAGCTCGAATGAAGAAGTAATGACACTGGCATGACACGAAACGAAAAGAGAGATGAGAGATATATAACCAAGGCAAGTGGTGGTCCTGGGTCGTCCTTCAGCAGGGACAACACAACTCAGCACCACAATCTTTCAGGTGCTACTTCACAAGGTCAAGGTCGAGGTCGAGGTCGGAGCGGAGACAAGCCCCTTTACTACTGTTAGACTAGGCGATACATATAGTCTTAACAAATAGGTAGTACTAAGTTAATAACAAGGGCTATTGGCCATGAGAGGTAGAACTTGGTCTTGCGACGTAGCTATGAGTGAATGTCTGGTCCCCCTCTTGGAACTCTCCTCCACATGACCCCTGCTCTGGAGATTGAGTGAGAACCAAAGCTAAACAGTAACTCAACAGTCCAAACTCTTGGGGAAAGATACTTAAAGCCTGTGGATAGATCTGTAATTAACCATGTGACTATTTGAAGGACTGGGGTCTGACGATCAACACCATATTGTTTGCCTCAACTTACGACAATGCAGCCTTTGTCGAGCAAGACTACATATTCAAGTCTCTTCCTCTCTTTAATATTGAACTCTTATAAGGAAGACTGTGTCTGTTACTGTTTCCCTTTATACCCTGTACTCAGCGCGAGCCACATGTGCATCACTTCAAGCTGGGAGTAGACAGCCTACAAAGGCTGGGTGAATTATACACTCGCTTTCTCCGGTTGTATATGCATCAGTCACTTCTAGGCTCTCCTTTGAACTTCAGTATGTTAACAATCCTACGTGGGTGTTTTATATTAAGTGAATGCCTTTCACTTGGCATATAAATGTCCCGAATTTCTTCAGCGAGCTTGAGAAAAGACATAAGACAGCATACAGAAGTAAACATTCAAACTATGACGATGGAACTTCTCGATGATCGAATAGTGCCCACTAGTGTGCTCATAGGCTTTCGTGTGGAATGTCGTGACCTTAAATACACACACACTAGCCAACAGCAAGTAGAGCTTGGCCCGAACGGCCGCAACCGCCGCGGTAGCTTAACTACTGAGTGCAACATATCCGACGACCTACCCTTCTTCAAAGCCGCCGAATATCATTTTATCCAGAAAGAACTCCCGAGCCCTTTCACCTCGCTTTTTAGATCTTGGGAGAGTGCCCTGCGACGACGAGAATGGCTTATTAAACACGGAGCCTTAAACATCGTGATTATTGCCATTTGGCTGAAACACCGAGTAGTCTACGATGCAGAAGGTATTGCAAAGTACCTGGGCTTTGTGGTATGCCCAACTACAACTGAGGAGAAAGCAAGACCGCTTGACCCCCATATTGACGAAATCCTTATTACGGGTGGCATCCCCGCATACCCAAGTATGATACTTGCAAGTTTCGGGGGCCCTACGGAATCGAGACAGTTTCGATATCACCACTTATCAATGACAAGCGACAGCTCATGCCTGCAATGATCCCTAAGGAAGATCCACGGAATTCCGATAATGACAACCTTGACAGCACCGATCGTTTGGCAAATGAGCTATGTAATCGTACCGGAAGTATGGATGATGGGAAGTTCTGCGCGCTTGTGCTCGCAATTTGTGGATGTCCTATCAGAACCTGGAGAATAGAAGACGGTAGAGATATCGAGACTACTGAAGCGCCTAATAGTCAACGGGTAGTCTTGTCGAACGGAAAACGAGAATATCATTTCAGACTAGAGAATGGGTTGATGAAGTATGACGCACACGGGGTGGATGAACGCTGAGAGAAGCCAGAACGGTGGAGGACAAGTTGAAACGAAGGACAAGAGTGCGTTAGTGGGAAAGGGACTGTGCCAACTGTATAGAGTAGACGACTTTCAGCTGATATATTGTGGCATAGGGATATATTGCTTACCTAGGTAGTGTCGCAATTGATGTTGAGCCAAGCAGGTAACTTCTATTGTTGAGCAATACTGTGATATACTTCCATTTTATCTTGACACATAAAATTGTAGTTGAAAACTCATATAGCCAATTTAGGCCTCATCATGATTTCTGCCACATAGTAAGCCATCCAATTCCTGATCGCTTGTGAGGTAGCTCAGTGCTATGTCGGGATCGAAACCCTGGACCACGCCGATTATTGGAGGAAATGAAGATGTCACCAGCTTCACAAACACAAAATCATATAGCTACAGCTATCATCTAGTTTCGATACTGTTGAACGTACTTCTTCTTCACACAAATCCTTCTGTGTAAAGGGAGGCCAAGGCAACTCCTTGGAAGCTCGTCGTATTTGGAGTGTAATTCTGAAAGGAGATGAACACTCGCTTAGTCCGTGTGTCCTTATACACAAGGTTCTCATATTGCTTGTGAGTTTGGTGTCAAGATTTATGAGTTCCCACCTTGTTACTGATATTCACTCGACGTTCGTGCAGCCACTTATCCAACCACTCCAACAAAGCAGAGAATAAACCTCGAAGGCTTGTTTGACTGCACAACTTCCTTTAATTGACCTCTTATTGACCTATTATTTGTAACTACAACCATGTAATTAGATCATTACGTCTTGGCGAGTCACTTACGTTACGTGAATTCACCTGAGCTGACCTGACATATACAGTTCTCCATATTCCCGATGAAACGAGAACCTCGAGAAGTCAAGCACATATAACCAAAACCAAAGCATTGCCTTCACTTCTTCAGCAATGAACTACCCATGCAAATTACCAAAGGCTGTAGACGAACTGATAGGGTTTCGTGTGGAATGCCACGACGAAAATTGTGGTTTCGCTAGCCAACACTCCATAAACTTCAGCAGCATTCGACCTCGTTGTTACATATCGGATGACGACTTCTGGCAGGCCGCCGATGACCACTCTGTCCTGGAAGCGTGTTGATAACCCGTTCGTCTCATTCTTTAGATCATGGGAGAGGGCTCTGAATTGGAGGAAACGACTTATCGAAAGAGGGGGCAGGAGTATCATCATTGTTGCGGTTTTGGTTGAAAGACCTGTCTGGAGTCTACGATGCATATGCTGTCGCACAACGTCTCTACACCGTACAAGCTCAAACTCAAGTGACCGTCTGCGACGAAATCTTGAGTATTTCCGCGGGGAACTGCTTGTTCAAGGTGGCATCGACTTGACGGAATACAGAATCCTGGCCTGCTTCGACGGCGACAACCTTGAGATCAAAAGACGATCCATATCGCCACTTATCGAACCATCTGAGCGAAGCCTTTTCGCGTCTATTCCCAAAGGCACTCTGCTGACATTCAGCAATGCAAGTCTGAGCATAACCCAGCGATTGGAGTACGATATGTTGAACCTCACGGGCGTTCGTAACGATGCCAAGCTCTACGTGTTGGTACTCGCGATGTGTGTGTGCGAAATGGAAATGAAGCAGGAGAACAAGAAGATGACGATAGAGGCCACTGAGTACTGCGGAAACTGGCTGTCGAGATTTGTAGTTGGCGGTTGTAACTACAATTTCGACGTTTATTATTAGCCAAGTGGATGACCCTCTCTATCTTGACACAATGGAACTCGGTGTCTCGAATGCCGTATGGCAGTCAAGGTGGAAAGCTTGAGCTACTTTGAATGCTACCGGCTCGCTTAGAGAAGTATCATGCCACCTGTTGCGAGGTGAATAAATATAGCCGATATCTCTATGGTGCATAGTGATATATCGCTCATGAATGTGATGATGAAACTCAAGAGAAACTAAGACTACTCGAGAAGGCCTAAGCTACATCATGATACCTTTCCACTTATCCATTGTATCCATTCTCATATGTTTCAACCCATACAGCCAATCTCTACTTTATATCATGAAGTCTGCAATCCAGGTCACTTGGTGATGCAGTTTAGTGCCGTGTCAGGACCGAACCCTGGACCTCGTCAAGGAGCTAGATAATTACACACTTGATAATTGGCTGGTTCCAGACTCATTCGACTCGGCATTGTAACTCCGATGCAGCAATAAAGTTCAAGTGTGGGTCGTTGACATGTTCATTCTGTCATGTCATGGCCGGTTAAAAGCCGCATTCAGTGGAACTGAGAATCCCCCAGCTTGAAGGGCCTTCACATGCTCAAGAGTTGGAGTTATCTTTGTATTTTGCTCAACATCTCTATTGTATGAGGTAAATCTTGATTGTGAGATTCGAGATGGGTGATTGGGATAAATTCAAGGCTAATTGAAGCGATTGAGTTGATATCATGATGCATGATATGATGGAGGGGATATTGCTCATGATGCTCAACCCCGGCAGTCATCTTCACTTAACAAGAGACCCCCACACACTCACCTATCAAAAACACGCGTCTATAGTAGGTAATACTCGGCATTGCATTCTGTTGGCCAGCAGCGGCCGCTTTGCTCCGTCATGATATCAACGGGTTACTTTTACCCCTCACCTGCGGGCATAAAAAGGTCGGAATCGTTCCATTCCCAACTCTTCTTCTTTTCCTTCTCATCAACTCATTGAACCGACTTGAAACACTTGAAGAATACCCAAGGTTTGTATCTGAATTGCATTGAAGGGCTGCTCTGACACATATGATATGCTAGATATCATAATCTGTACGGCTCTCCTAAGCTACCTTAGCAGCCATGGAGCCTTTCAACGGTATTCTTGTCCAAACCTGATTGGGACCTCTCAGGTAAAGTATCATGCATGAGCCGGTGCCCATTCTTTTTATCATCGGCATGTTCAGTACAAACTGGTCATGGTGATGATAGGGGGATGTGGCTGAGATTATACGGCAAAACTTGATCTGGATAATACCAGCGAAAGGATCATGTCATCTTCCCTATTGACCACCAGACTCTAACAACAATAGGCCCAAGATCAAAATGGCCCCTCCCGCTGCTGTCTCCCCTCCCTCTCGCTCTGCCGAGCTTGCCACCTCTACCAAGCTCCCAGTCATGAGCAAGAACATCAACACCAAGACCGTTGAGGAGATGCTCGGTCAGTGGGATGACTTCAAGTTTGCCCCCATCCGCGAGAGCCAGGTCTCCCGCGCCATGACCCGCCGCTACTTCCAGGACCTCGACAACTATGCCGAGTCTGACATTGTCATCATCGGTGCTGGTTCGTGCGGTCTGAGCGCTGCGTACATCCTTGGCAAGAAGCGCCCTGATCTCAAGATCGCCATCATCGAGGCTTCTGTGTCTCCTGGTGGTGGTGCTTGGCTTGGTGGACAGCTCTTCTCCGCCATGATCATGCGCAAGCCTGCTGATGCTTTCCTCCGTGAGGTTGGCGTCCCTTATGAGGATGAGGGCAACTACGTCGTTGTCAAGCACGCAGCCCTCTTCACCTCGACTATCATGTCCAAGGTTCTTCAGATGCCCAACATCAAGCTCTTCAACGCCACTTGTGTTGAGGATCTCATCACCCGACCTTCCGAGGAGGGAGTCCGCATTGCTGGTGTTGTCACCAACTGGACTCTTGTTTCCATGCACCACGATGACCAGTCTTGCATGGACCCCAACACCATTAACGCTCCTTTGATCATCTCTACCACTGGTCACGATGGCCCCATGGGAGCTTTCTGTGTCAAGCGCCTTGTCAGCATGCAGCGCATTGAGAAGCTCGGTGGTATGCGTGGTCTTGACATGAACCTCGCTGAGGATGCCATTGTCAAGGGAACGCGTGAGATCGTTCCTGGTCTTATTGTTGGTGGAATGGAGCTTTCTGAGGTTGACGGTGCCAACCGCATGGGTAAGTTGTTATGTTAATTCTGGTATGTACTGCGTCTAACATTTATCAGGTCCTACCTTTGGTGCCATGGCCCTGAGTGGTCTCAAGGCTGCCGAGGAAGCTCTCAAGATCTTTGACACTCGTAAGAAGCAGAATGATCTGTAAACGGGATCAAAGAAAGTCACTGTTGAGAAGCGGAACGTGTAAATTCAGGATCCAGGGCCTCGTCTCTCGTTCGAGGTATGGAGCCTTGTCATTCGTTTAGTTTGAGCCATTCAAGTTTGGAAAACATGAACTCAAACTTGAATGACACTCGAAAGAGACGCCAAATAAAGCAATACTAAATTGAATAAATGCCTGCACTATCATTAATTTCGCTGTCGTGATATCATCCTTTTGCCCATTTGTGACATCGTCACTTCTTATCCTCCACCACCTCTGTCACTTCAGTAGTGTCCTTGGCCTCATTCCCCCTCGTAGGAGGGAACTTCATTCCTCTGTTCTTGTCATTCGGATGTGCACTCGGTCCCCAACCTCCAAGGCCATCGGCCATCGCAACTCCTCCAAGTCCAGAAATCGGACCAGCTGTTACGCTACCCGCGAGTTGATTCTTTCCGACCCCGGGCTGAGTGTCAGCCCATGTGCTGAGCTCATCGCGAGTCTTGCCCGTGTACTTTAGTATATCCTCGTCGCTGAGTGGTACACTCTTTTTGCCGGCTTGAAAGCGCTCATACAGCGTCTTCTTATCCTTGGCTTCTTCGGAGGGATTTGACGAGGAAGACGAAGAGTTACCCATTATGGTAGTTTTTTGATAAAGAGGCTGTCTTGTTTGAGATTATTGTATTTGGAGTGAAGATGACTTGCTATGGGGTAGTAATGATGGTAAACTTCTTGGCAGGTGAGCTTCTAGAACATCCATATTTATAGAATTGCTGTGGCGAGTGGCCGTTGGAAGCTGAATGCCTAGCGTCACGAGGCGCACAGCGTATTCATACAAACAGGGCGATTGATTGACACCCTCAACCCGTAAAGATCCCTGCTTGTCATTCGTATTCCCAATTCGGATTGCGAATATCTGCAAAGCGTACAAGATCAAGGTAGAGTATTGCCGTCAAGTTAATATATCCTAATTCAGCAAAGCTTCGCCTCGATCCTTCATCCTTCGGCATAACTAGGCCGCAAGACTGGTCTCGATGAACACTAACACACACTTCAACGTCACAACGCTTACAATAGTAACTCTTTCACGGGGAAGATTCCTGATCGTTTGTAATCTGGTACTGGAGACAGATTATATCTTGAATGCCTCATGATATCAATTTCGCGGAATTATCCTCATCTGTCACTAGCACTTCCCCAGTACTGAGATCCCATACACATGCGACTCTACTTGAGATACTCCTTCTTACCAACCCTCTCACAAATCTCCTTCAACACACCACCCAACCACTCGTAATCCTCAATCTCCAAATAAACCTGCGCACTCGTCCTGATCCACAACCTCCCCCCATGCAGAAACAGCGCCACAAACGTCTTGTAATCACTAATAAGCGTATTCAGAATCCACTGGAACGCTGTCTGCGTCTCCTCCGCAGAGATGACAACCTCACCCTCTTTACCCTCCACAGTCCAAACCGGCAATGCAATGTTAGCCATGCCACAATTTCGCATCGTGCCTGTGCTGTTCTCCATATATGTCGTGCCTAATTTCTCAGCGACGAGTTCACTGCCTTTCTTGTTCAAGTCCCAGATATACTCCAAGATCGCATCTTCACCACCGAGAGCTTCCTGACGCCATTTGATAGCGTCTTTTACGCAAAGATATGGCGAGTTATCAAGCGTGCCGACGAACTCAAAGTTGGTGACAAATGGAGATTTGGAGCTGGGAGGGAGTGGTGTGATACGTTTCACCAGCTTGGGCACGTAACCGTGGCTGGTAGCGAGTGTCGTTTCAATAAGTGCCTGGTTGCGCTGAGGCACGTAGAAGACAGCGCAACCCCGTGGGACGTGAAGCCACTTGTGACAGTTTGACACGAAGAAGTCTGGATCAGCGGCGGAGAGGTCCAACTTCACCATTCCAACGCCTTGAGCGCCATCGACCATGCTCAGCACATTGAGGCGACGGCAAGTCTTGATCATCTCTTGCCAGGGAAAGACAACACCTGGTCGAGAGGAGACAACGTCAAACGTACAAATGCGAGCACGCTTACCCTCAGACTCAATCTTTTTGACGGCATCTTCAAACTTCTTGATGATCTCCTCGTCATCGAGAGGATATGTGAGCTCGATCTCACGATGAGTCACTTTTTCGTTGTAATAGTCAACAAGATAATCTGCGACCTTGCCGCAAGCTTCGTAGATGGTTGAGAAGCTGATGATGACGTCCTTTCCGTCTTCGTTCCACTTCGTGTTTCGATAGACTGTGTTTACACCAACAGTGGCATTGGAGACAAACACAACACTGTCCACTGGGGCATTGAGAAGCTTTGCGACAGCAGCGCGGTTCTCGTCGAGGATTTTGGGGTATTCATAGCGGATGAATGGGTCAGGACGAGCCTCGCTAAGAATTGTTAGACAAGAGATCATAATCAGGAAATAGAGTGTATTTACCTCGCATCCTGATACTCGCGGAATTTTGTTCGGACAGCCTGAGGATATGTACCGAAGGAACCTACAACTCCTGTCAGTTGAGGTCTTCCTCCCACTTGGACTCTTTCATACCATGGTTAAGATTTCTCCATTCTGGATCAAACAGAAACTCCTTCTTGATAGCGCTTCCAAAGACTGATGTATTAGTCTTGCCCCGCACAGGAAGCTGCTGCGAAGATCCTTGACCAATAGAACCCATGATGATGTGTATCTTGTATAGAAGCTAGACAATGATTGTATACTTAACCCATTGAACTTTGTCTATGATGAGCTCGACACGACAACTTATAGATTCTCAGCTCATGCTATTATGAGTCAAATGATACTGTCTAGTACGAGCTGAATACCCCACATCTTCAACGTCAACGACGCCCTTAGTCGCCAGACCCGAGGACCAACCCCGTGGGTACCCGCATCAGGGCGTGATAAGGCGCTTTTCGGCGAGCAATAGGAGTCACTGACATTGCTCAACACCAGCAACGCGAGAAGTTCAGAGCTGGGGGAGAGTCCCCAATTCCTCAAGAGTCACCCTGGCATGCGCCGATTGCGGAGATCAATTAATCAGCATGTGAGTCTTGGAAAAAGAAATTCAACTTTCATTCAATCAATTGTAGTGCAGTGCTACATGGCTTATCCGCCATCCCAAACGCCCTGCCATAAATGCTCTGAGGGACCTGGGCCCTGATGTTCTCGCTAATCTGCGATTATTCGTATGTGGACTTTGCAATCGTCCGTCACAAGTCACTATCCCCTACCCTAAGTGCTCGTAGGCGTGCCAGACCTGTGAATCAGCCTTGCCGACTTGCGTATCTTAACGCCCGTACACGGCGGTATAGCGAACTCTTTGGTGATGACTGGGCGTGCGTCGCCCTGGCTCAGCGCAGATAGCGCCAAAGCTGCATCCGCCTCCCTCTGTGAGCGGACAGGCTTCATGACAAGGTTGCACCGGTCATCTGAAGATACCAATAGTCCATGCGACATCTCTGGCGGCAACATATGCGCCGGACTTGTAGCGAGATCCTGGCCGCGCATGAAAGATGCCTGGCTACGTCTGATATGTGTCTGCTTTCGCGTGTTATGCGAAACAGGCATTAACGGTTCCGTATGATGCATCACGGGTGAGATGGATTGCAATTGCCCAGTTTCTGTGTATGGTTCCGGGGTATCTGGAGGGAGCTCCATTGTTGGCAGTCGGTCGAAAGGTATGATATCGCGGGGATCTGATGGCTGAGGCCTCAATGGAGCCAGCCTGAGTGAACCCAGTGTTCGTTTGGAGGGAAGAGACACTTCCTCGCCATCAATTTTCTTGCGCTTGCGCTCTCGTGCTCTCGACTTGACTAGATTGGCTATCGAGCTTCCGTGAAGAAGCACCCTGTCATGTGTAATGGTTGCATTCGAAGGCACCATGTCATCGCCTAAGAGGTGCGCTCTTGTGTCGGTACTTCGCAGAGTTCGCCCATGATTGGGATTGAGTGTCGAGGGAGGTATGCTGGATCGCTCTAGAACACCTGGTGCAGACTTGCGCGACCGTTGAGCTCTAGTTCTGACCCGATCAGGTTTGCCTTGGGGTGTCTTCAGTGGCGTATCGGCAGGTGGGAGCGTCTCTATTGTTGTGACAATAGCTGGCGGCGCAGAGACCAGTGATTCTAGAGGACCGTGGCCCGTGATTCTGTGCAGTTCCTTTACTATCCTTGAACTCCAATATGCCCCCGTAGCCTTTGTATCACGGAGGGCAACCGGGTATGCTGCAACTGGGCGTTTCGTCTCGGTCTTTTCGGCCTCCTCAGCAACACCACTAGACTCCCGCTTCTTCTTAAGTTTGGGAGGTTCAGGCGTTTGCCATAATTTGGGGATTTTGTCTTGTAAATCAGATACCCAGGCGTCGCAATCCCACTCGACCCAATAGTCGATAACGTCGCCCCATGAGCTCTCTGGGGGCTTAGTGTAGTTAACGAAGATAACTTTACCACCTTTTGCGTGAACTGCTTTGGCGAATTCTCTGACCATAACCTTCAGCCCATGAACTCGCAAACTGGTACCAAGGATTAATAGGAGGTCGGGGCATAGAGCTAAGTCGTGTGTAACAATGGGGCTGATCAGGTGCGCGTTGGGATGCTCCTCGCCGTAGAGCACAATGTCGGGCCTTAATTTTCCGACGCCCAATGCTCGCTTCCCGCGTTCTTCTCGAGCAACCGTAGCGCCTACACAGTGAGGACATTCAGGCTGTTGACCTGACATGGTCTCTAGCTGGCGTTCGTCGTCATCCCACGAGCACACTCGACCGCACAGGAAGCATCGTAGAAGCTCCAATGATCCGTGGAGGAAAACACACTCCACGCCTGACTTTGGAAGGTCGCGACGCAAATTTCTTACTGCGGTCAGGGCTTCATCAGTTGCACATTGGTCGGATTCCGCTTGAGAAGCAGGCACTGTGCTTTCAAATTTCGGTTGACTGCATTGAGACTGCTGGCTGGCTTCGTTATCCGACGACTGCTGAGACTTGTCTGAAGAGTTCGTGTCGGTCATGGCATTTACTTCGTCAACCATCCTGTTGAGCTGGTTTATGTTGGCTGTTGACTTTCTTGAAAAGCGCCCACGGCTTCCAGGCCCGTCGTGGAGGCATGTCGATAGTCCAACCTTTTCCTCGATCTGGTCGATATTTTGAGTGTAGCAGCGCACGAGCTTGCCACGGTCTCTCAGATGGCTGATGAATCGATGTGAAC
The DNA here is from genome assembly GCF_020744475.1 of Fusarium redolens. Lineage (NCBI taxonomy): Eukaryota > Fungi > Ascomycota > Sordariomycetes > Hypocreales > Nectriaceae > Fusarium > Fusarium redolens. The sequence goes on along the minus strand of NW_025763674.1, from coordinate 493,167 downwards.
TTGTCGGTTCCACATCCCTAACCTTCTGACGTAGCGTGGTCGCGAATGTGTAGAACACTGATGTTCGGAGAGGATCTGACCAGATTGACGCGTCGAACATATCCTTTCCCTTCATATTAGGCAAAGTATTCTTGCCAGAGACAAAACTTGCTTGCGATAAACTGATTGGATTTGAGGGCGGGGTATCGTCGACTTCTGATGGCGATGTGCTGCTGCGCCGACTCGGGCCGTCTTCTGAGGATGTGCCGGAAGAGAATGGGTCAAATAAGACCGGAGGAGGTGATGATAGAGGTGAAGAGCTTGGTGGAATTGCAGAATCGGCTAAGTGACTGCGTCGCGTCCTTCGGAAGACTGAGGGTGGTTGAATATTTAGACCTTCGGGCGGAGGCGAAGACAGAGGGGAACTCGGAGGCTGAGCCACAGCTATTGTTGAACGGGTCGTCCTGGGATTGACCACGGGCATCCCATCTGAGCGTTCCTGCTGCTCTTCATCGTCTGGGTGGCCTTCGACCTGAATTGTGTCTGCGATCTTTTCTTGTTCTGGTTCGGGATTTTCCAACTGAACTTCTATTTCTTCTTTCGTATCGACCGAGCCCTCCTGAACATTGGGGGATACATCGTGAATTATCTTTCTCCTCTTGGCCGGCCGGCGAATGTCTAAGTCGGTAGATTTATCTTCGCTCGAGCCTTCGTTCAGACGCGCCTGTTGTGCTGCCGCGTCGAATTGAGCACTGATTAGGGAGTACAGACCGTTTTCAGAACGAAAATCCTAGCCAGATTAGCTATCGCCGACAATTGGGTGTACCAAGAAGTCACTCCAAAGCGCATCTGGTAAGCGCTGGAGTGTTTGAGAGCTCACAGGAATGCCCGAATTTGTACTGATGCCGGCACCGGTCACCACGATGACCTTGCGGGCTTTTAGTAGGCCGTTGGCGATGTCTTGTAGCACGTCCTGGGAGTCTCTGGAGACGTGGATAGTTGGCATTGTGGGCAATGAGAATAGAGAAAGTCGGCCGCGTCGCGATACAATTGCAGGCGGGTCTAAGCCGCGATCGCGTGAAGCCGACGACGGGGTTCACAGGATAAGCTTATAGCAGAGAAGTTCGAGAGAAGCTTGTCGTCATTACGGTACGGGTATGGTTGTTTCGTCGGGAACGTGATTGTCTGCGAGGTTGTTTGTGGTGTGAGGTTGAAGTTCACTTAGTCAGGTTGTGGCGGGCAAGCGACTTTGAGTTAAAGAGGTCCAGAGCTGGGGTCGCGACCGGGAGGGGACCGCGCCAAAGTAGAGCGATCGTCAATGGCCGGTATAAGCAATGATAACAATAATATCACCACGAGCCAACTTGGACCCTAATCGTGCCTTGATTTCGCTGTTTTTTCAGTCCGTAAGTGTCACTGCAAAGAAATAAATATCCAGAAAAGTGCCAGAACGCGAGTCGAGGACTTTGTGTCCAAGTCCCTGTTAATTGTAACGCGCTCTCCAGAAGGCTGGGCTGAGGGAAGCTATCGATAAGTAATGGGTCTTGAGTTTAAGGGCCCTAGGGAACTGTTGACGGCAGGCGCGGGAATGCCGCTAGACCGCTGAACTGCCCATCACACTGCAGTGGTTCCACTGATCCTAAAAATCGGCAACTGACCGTGAGTCTCGAAAAACACGCGACAGATCAATCGAAGCATCCAATCTAAAGCAAGTACCCAACTTTTACTCATATTGAGCTATTAACATGCTATAAAAGATACACTGTTTAGAATTGAAAACGAACAATTAATCTCTCCTCAGATATCGACCAACACGTCAAACAGCTTCTGGAAATCAGATGGAACTCCCAGGCCTGTGATCGCATCCCAACCCTTTGCTGCCGGCCAGCCTCCTGGGCTGCCACCCTTTCTGAAATCGCAAGATCGGCTCTGTCCTTTAGTAACATCCTGAAGAGCTGCTTGAACTTCCTCGGAGTAGAGTACTTCGTTGAGCCAACCCAGTACCTCCTTGCCTTTCCGTACACGTGCGTCATTGACGAGCGCAAGCATAGCTGCAACGACAGGCGCACTTGCGCTGGTGCCTCTAAGACCAACTGCCTGCCCTTTCAAGCGAGTGATGAAACTGGTGGCTGAAATGGAAATGTCAGGTACTCCTCGGTTGCTGGCGTTATAGTGGCCGTTGAGATGACCATCAAGAGCCTTGGCATAGCTCTTAATGGATGAATCCTGCCACTTCTCGCGAGGGAAGTACTGAGAGAAACCACCTCCACTAAACTCAGCACCTTCAAAGGGCTCTACCCCAGAGGTGACGCCGCCAACGCTTGTGACCCATGGGCAAGTTGCGGGGAAAACAGACATGGTAACGTCCTTGTCGCTACCGTCGTTGGTTCGGCAGGTTGAGTTACTTGCACCCTTTGCACCTCCATCACCAGAAGCTGCCACGATGGTTGTACCACGTGCTGTCAGAAGACCGAACAAGGAGCAAACGCGTTCGGCGTACTTGCGGGGAACTGAGACTTCGTTATCGCCATAAGAGATGGAGAGGACATGAGGGATCTCGTCATCAGAGAGATCAAGAAGATAATCGAGGAATTCGAGATATGGTTCATTGTCGTTGTACTCTTCAGGCAACTTTTCACCATCGTCATCCAGTGTAGGTCCACGACCATCGGCAAGATAATAAGTGACGTTGGTAGGATAGCCCAGGGCCATACCATATTGAACATCAAGAGCCGCCTCGTTTCCTGAGTCGAAAAGCTTTTGCGAGTTCTCAGCACCATTTATCAACTGGACCGAGAAGTTGTAACGAGCGTCGTAAAGCGGCTTTGCATAGATTCTGAGAAAGTCGTTGCTATCTTGGTAGTTGGCGTTCTCTTCGAGGAAACCAGCAATGCCAAAGCGAATTTGAGAGCTGCCATTATAGGCAGGGTAGCTGATGTTGTATTGCTCGCGGAGACAGTCGGGGGTAACAGCCTGGCTGCAAGGAGTAGCACGCTTCTCAAGTTGCAGACTTTCAAGCACGCTTGGTGTCAGAGCTGGATCGGGAGTGGTGAGTTCCTTCTTGGGTCGCATGAAGTTGGCAATCGGATGAATGAAGTTGACGGCATCGGCAACAGATTCAGGTACCGAATATTGTTTTGTTCGGAGAACAGGTTTTTGGTCCTCAAACTTGTAAAAGCCGATCTCAGTGTCGAGTAGATCTTCCGCAACTTTGACAGTAGTTTTGACATGAACCCAATCCTTGTCTGGCGTCGCCTTTGCTGCTACTCCTTTGCTCTTCAGCCATCCTAGTACCTGGTCGATATCTTTTTGATCCGGATCTCGGAGAGCGAGCGCCTGTTTTTGAGTGAGGTGGTTCTGAGTGTATTTCCCAGATGTACAATCGCGTCGTCGTAGGTTCGCCTTGAGGTTGTCGATACCAGGCTGCCGCAAAGCGATAGAGAGCCGCAACGCATGGCTAGAATCGACAACCCGGTCAATCTTTTCCCATCCGACTGGAAGGACAGAAGTGTCTTCGACTTTGACAAATTTGGCCGTACTGAAACCAGCCAGTGCCAAGGCTGTAAAGAGTATCATAGGAACCATGGTCCTACTTAAACACAGCCAGTGTGCGAGAAAAATACTAAAGGAAGAATTAAATCTTGTAATGTTCTGGAAAACTGATCAGAGGATTAACGTTTAGGTGCAAAGACGGGTGGTGCCGTCTATCGAATGAAGTGATTGGTATCCTTCTTCCAAATTCCCAAAGACAATTGCCCGCGAGAAACCTTTCCTTCCGATCGACGAAACAAACACAACATGATCTCTGAAACGACGCGGCATTGTTTGTAATATGTATGCCATGAACAACTCCACTACCATAGGGGGATCGCTGTAATGCCGTCATATTAACGGGGTTCAACAGCTAAAAATGGCGGATCTGAAACTTCATCTCTTCACATTAAAGCGGGTTTATAATAAAGGGAGGCGTTTTCTCGTGTTGGTTGCACATCACAATATGGAGCTTTGAACTCCAAACAAGGCAATTGAATCGCAATTTGAGCAGTTGAAAGTGGAAAAATTGCTAAGCGAAGGGAAGAGAGTTTATAGCTGAGTCGTATAGGCAACTTGTTTATCCAGTTATGGCATTGTTTTAGAGGTTATTGGGTTAATAGTCTGGAGTATGATGCCATAAAATGGATCTTTTTAACAGACAAAGTTGATGCTAACGGCTTCCGGTATCGGCTCCACCAAGTTTCTTTTGACTCCACTTCTGTCTATGGACAGCACGTGTTTGATCACCTGACGATAGTCCCTGGTACTCCCCGTTGGTGCTGCCCCGCCTGAACACACCATCGAGCCTCAAAAATTCCAGATGGACCGATGAACTCCCCGCTGCACAACGCCACGCTCTTCTTGTTATGATGTCTTACTATCCACAGAAGCCGAGGTTGTGCAGAGACTCCCATTGCATTTATAACTCAATGTTCCGTAAAAATACCGCATGACTTCGGGCTTAATAGTCTCACAAACTCCGAACTTTCTCAGTCTTGATCGACCATGGATGAACAGAGACTACTGCAGCTGTAGGGGCCGGCTCAACTATCCGCTTTGATCTCAGCCCAGAAACTTCAACTGTCTTTGACAGGGCGAGGCGAGCCAAGACTCAGGACGCTCAATCAACTCCGCCTTGTTCGCCCCCATCCGCCGCTAACTTCAAGTGATGATGCTTAAGAACCTGTGATTTGTTCTCTTGCCGTCAAAGGGTGCAACTTATCGTTCCCGAGTCACCTCAGACCCATTTGTGCGCAGCCAAGTCCACCAACCAATATCCACCATGTTGCAGGATTCTTTGACCTTTCAAGCTCCACAGCCGATGGTCCGAAGAAAGTGACGACGACCCGAAGACGCTAGTGATTCTCGACGAGACTGCTCTCACTGTATTGGTCGACAAGTTTCTTCATCCTGGTATCGGGTCCCTGGTGGCTTCATCGTGGGGTTTGCAATTGGTCAAAGAAACTACATACCGCAATTCATATGCATCTTAACCCAGCCGTTTCATTTGAGCTTACACGCTGCGTGCGTGGGATTAACTGCTACCCACGGCTTCACGCCAATTAAGATGGACGTCGGTCTATCGTGCACACTCTCCCCGGAGTTGCTCGAGCATTCAGGTCAGCCAAAACTCAGTTGTGGATGTGACATCTCCGCTGTTAGACCCAGAGGAGCGTGGGTGCAAGGCCAGCAGGGTTTTATTTCAGCAACTCGTTTCGAGAGCTATGTATGCTTAAAAGCTTAGGCCCATGCTCAGATTCTTGATCCAGCTTTTCTCTTTTCTTTCTCCTTTATCCCACCTGCCCGTCTGTCTCTGCGTTTTACAACCACAGACTTTGAGTGACCTCTTCATATTCACAGTGTCTACTTTTTACTGTTGATCCTTGCAGACTATACGTGACCTCCCAACATGACTGCTTCTGATCACCTCAATGTTTTCAAGGGCCCTGAGTCGGTCCGCAACTATTTCGACCCTGAACAATCACCACCTTTGCCCCTTGTTGAAATCCCTGATAGCCTCAACCCATACCGTCAAGATGGTGTCCGAATCTATGCTAAGATGATGACTATGCACCCTGCAACAAATGTCAAGGTGATGCCAGGTTAGTCCCTGAGTTTCCCGCAATCATCGAGTATGTAGCTAATCCATCAAAGCTATGAACTTATTAGAGAAGGGCGTGGTGCCCGACAAGACAAAGACTATCGTCGAGAGCAGTTCTGGTTCGACTGTCATCTCAATGGCCATGGTTGCTCGCGCTTTTCACGGTATCAACGATGTCCATGCTTATTTGAGCAACAAGACAAGTGATACAAAGTTGCGCATGATGCAGTTCTTCGGTCTCAACGTGTAAGCAGCCTAGCAGCTTCGACCTTATGTACAAAGTTACTAACGACTGAGAAGCACTCTGATCGGTGGACCTGCTCAGCCTACACCCGTTGATGAGCGAGGTGGTATCAGGGCTGCAGCTAGAAAGGATGCAGAATCCGAGTCTGTGTGCAGCCCCAACCAATACATTAACGATGATGTAAGTTTTTTTTTTTTTTGTAGTTCGTATCGTCGGAAACTCGAACTAACGGACTGCAGAACTGGAAAGCTCATGTGCGATGGACTGGGCCTCAGATTCACCGTCAGCTCCCCGAGATAAATGTGATCGCTGCGTCTATGGGAACAGCTGGTAAGGCCCACGTTGTCTAAAAGCAGTCCGTTAGTTAACACCTCTCCAGGCACTATGACCGGACTGGGCACCTATTTCAAGCAAGCCAAGCCTTCTGTGTACAGAATTGCGTAAGTCCACTACCCTGAGCCGACAAGAATGAGAACTGATTTTTATAGCGTATGCACTAACGCTGGAGAGCGTGTTCCTGGCCCTCGCGAGTACTCGTTAATGAGCGAGGTTGAGTTCCCATATCTGGCTTCTCACGATGCTCTCGAAGAGGTTGGCGCGCCAGACTCATACTCCCTTTCATTGGACCTTACCCGACAGGGAATCGTCTGTGGCCCCTCATCGGGCTTCACTTTGAAGGGATTGTTCCAACGTATTGAGAAGCACAAGCAGGAGGGAACACTATCAAAGCTTGCTGGCCCTGATGGCGAGATTCATTGTGTTTTCATGTGTTGCGATCTACCCTTCCAATACTTGAATGAGTATTTCCAGAACCTGGGCCCTGAGAAGTTCAGCCCTCTTCGCAATGAGGTATGTCAGATTGCATAAACCTGAGGCAAATGAAGCTAACAGACTCAGCGATTGAGAAATGTCGATCTTTACCGATATGACGATGCCTGGGAGCTTGACTCTTTGACTGCTTTATCTAATTACTTCACCATCCACCCTCTGGGCACTCACGACACCGTTTTGTCACTCGCAGACCAGATCGACAAGGCGTTGACACCATCGGTCAATACCCAAATCCTCGACTTCCGATGCTCATCGGACTATGAGGCTTTCCACCTCCCCAACTCAGTCAACATGCCTCTTGATGCACTTCGAAATGGACCTTCCAGCGGTAGTCCATTCGCTAACCCTGCCGACGACTGCACCATGCTTGAAGAGCTCTGGCTAGAGCTTGAGAGCCTCTTCAACGTCAAAGACAAGGCCGGCAACCGAAATGCTAGCGCCGAGGCACTCATGTCTATTCTTCGTGGAAAGAGGGTCTTGACACTGTGCTACGATGGCGACAGCGCTCGTGTTGCCAACAGTGTCCTTCGTGCCAAGGGCGTTGAGGCAGAATGTGTCCGTGGCGGCTACAGCGCTCTCGCTAAGTTGCAGATGCCATGCAATGACACTTGCGAAGTTGTATCCGTTCCCGTTTCTGTGGAGGTCTAAGCTGAGATTGTCTTCAACCTGCTCGCTAGTATTTGGATTCATCATTTCTTTCACACACAGGATCCGGCCGGAAGTGCAGTGGGCGTCCGGGGCCGGTCGATGTCAGCAAGATATCGGAATTGAGTTATGCAGGAGTTTTTCTTTTTGCCTGATTACGATTTATGACCGAGATATAAAAGAGTATAGTCGCTGGTTAGTGCAAGCTTCAACGCCACACTGCCATGCGGAAGGGACAGGTCAAAACCAGAAGTGCAGTGGGTTTCTGGGTTTTGCGTTGAATTTTCTTGAGTAAGAAGTTTATGGAATTGCAGAGAATTATAGCTATACTATCTTTGACCTTGTAGACAAGAGCCGTGCCAATGCTTTCAGTGACGGTTACGCTGCTGGTACCAATCTTCTGAGCAAGAGTGACAGTGTACGTGCTCTACTGTACCAACATGAGGTCCGAGTCTGAGAGATCATTCATCCTTCTACTAGATTTCTAGAAGGATTTTGGAATCATTCTAGAAGAGATAGGTTGATTCCGCGGAGGCTGCTGGTGTTCCGCGAAATGTGTGGCGATAATGATTTATGCATTCCTGGCAGACACATTCATCGCTGGAATAGGTAAATCAAGCTTCGGCGCACCAACGTCTAGGCTTATACCGTCAGAGAAGTTGTTGAAAATAGTGTACTTTGGAAGGAATGTGGATGGAAGTAAGAGTGTTTGTCTCAGACATAGGAAATAACCTACAGACGGAAGGACGGGAGATTGAGTCAAAAAGAACTCTTACACAGAGGACGGCTTCTGGAGAGACATTCTGACATGTGTCAAGATACAAAACTGTATTGTATCCTAGAGCCACTTTATTTGGTTGGTAGGAAGATCAGTGGATCATCACGAATCTACGACAATACCAACACCGACATTGCTTCATTTTGACACATTAAAAGCAACAGAAGAATAGGTTCCGTTACTCCTTACCATTGCAAATTGTCAAAGTTCAAGTTCCTGCATCTAATTCCTCAGCCACAGCCCACAAACTTCGGTAGTTCAAGTCACAAAGTCTCGACTTGGCGATAGCAGATCATCCAAGATGCAAGGAATGAAGGACGGGTGAGCCGGTTTCCTAGCGCAAAACACCAAACCGGTAACTAAACGCCAGGCACAGGTCATATGATCTGCAGTGACAGCACGTCTTATCTTTAACGCCGCTGGATACAGCCTTATCGGTAAGCTTGTAAGGGATGAGGGCTGTTGGGCTTGTGTGAGACGCCTCTCTGTGAGTGTGTTTGAGTCAGTTCAGGGGATTATGAGAATAGAGGAACGTCAAAGGTTGAGAGAAGAAAGATCGGTGATGGCTGTTTGAGGATTATTATCACAACGGCCAACTTACATTCCAGAATAGAACGGTTTCCCGATATTTCGGAAAGATGGATATTGGCAAGTCCATCAAACAGCTTGATAATCTCCTAAAACACATTCTCTTGAACCGCGTTATTCCCCTTTCAGTTCCCAAATCGCCTCCACGCCAAAAGCGTCAATAGTTCACTTCCGCATTCGACCATGCGGCGTCAACCTCGACATCCACACTGAATAGTTCTCCACGGGCCTCTTTTCTACATCCGACGAATATTCCCCTTATTAAAGGCTTAGAGCTAGAAAAACTCAGGAGTATTGTCGCCGAATTAAAGGCATTGAATGCAATATTCAACGGTTCATGCTGAATGATTTGCATTATCGTCATACAAGCGACGAGAAGGTAGAGGCTGTTTCAAATACCCTTGCTTCTAGATCGTCGTGATGAGGCGTCACACCTGTCTCAGAAGTTTCAGGGTCCAAGCGAACCAACGAACCAACAACACCTGACATTTCTATATCCGAAACAATAAGCAGCCCTGCATCGAATCATATCACCAATAGAACCGCTGCACGTAACACGGAATCATCTGTTTAACACATCTCATAATTAGAAACAATATAGACACTTCAAAGCGCCTAATAAAACTCTCAACTCTAAATCAGGCACGAACAAACATCCCGCCCCTAGAACAGGCAGGCCGTGGCGTCGGTCGAAGCCGTACCACATCCCTCGCCCAAAGAGTCTAGCCTAAAGCTTATATCCTCTCAAACCAACTGTTGAAATGGGGGGAGGTTACTTCGTAGAATATGGGAAAATGCAGGGGCCCTGTGGATATAAACTCGAGCCTTTGCCCAACCCGTTCTCAAGAGGAACGAACAGAAGAGGGAGCGCGGTTGATAGTGTCTCACTTTGATACACATCACGTTTAACATTCTTTCATTTTCTTTCTCTTTTTCAACTTGTATACCACATCACACTCCTTTTCTTCAACATCAATCAATCGTCGCCATGATGAAGTCTCGACGAACCCAACGATCCAAGTCTCTCCCAAACAATCAATCACCCAAGAAGTCGTTCTTTTCCATCATTTCTCGCCGACTTTCTCTTAGTTCCAGACTACGTGCCAACTCTGTTCGCCTATATGATGACAGTGAAGACGATGACACCGTACAAGTGATTCCTCAAGAGGTAATAAGCCCCCAGCTCCTCTCGCAATGCTCCTTTCTCACATATCTTTGTAGGTTCAACCACCAACACAATCTCGCTTTTCCAGACGAGCCTCTCGTTTCTGGTCTATCTCAGCTGCGAACCAATTCGACCATGATGACTCTTCGCCTCAATCTCCCACGTATCCCGCCTATGGGGGTGCTTATGTTCCCCGACACGCCGCCAGCGACTTCTCAAAGACAGCTTCCAACCGCCTCACCATGATGGCAGAGGCAGATGAGACAACCCTCTGCTCATACAACCTTCGCACCAACAGGACTACCAGAAGCTTCGGCATAGACGATGAGCTCGACGTGGACCATCGGGAACGAGCCCTCAATGCCCTGACTGCCAGACGTAGTATCGCTCTCTCGAGTGAGTCAAGCACCGAGAGCACCAACGACTATACTCTCTTCTTGGCCGACGCTGCAACTGGCTCAGATGCTCGACGCCGAAGGTCTGCTGCTGCATGGGCTGAGCTCGAGCACAGAGCAACGCCTGCGAGTCGAAGAACTAGCGGCACAGATTTCCTTATGAGTCGACCGGGGCGCACGCAGAGTAGTTATCTGGGCTTGCCTGGCAGTGCATACGACTCTTCCAGGCCAGCAAGCTCAGTTGCTGTGAGCATCACCGAGTATATCAGACCAGCACAGACTGGCAGGGTTTGGTGATGGTTTTCTTAGAGTACAAAAACCAAGAATGAGATGTGACATATGACTGGGCGGGAATCTTCGTTAGGCGTTAGGGGCAGGCGTTATATGCAATATCAGAGTGTAAATCTGGCTAGGGTTATCCAGGTGAAACCCAAATGGCTTCTGACCACAAGCGCGACTTCGCACACATAAGACCAAAATAAACCACGTTCTCTTTTGATCGGTCAGTTCGTGACTCAGCCCAGTTGAAGTGGCCAAATATCGGTATACCTCAAGCACGTGTCCACAACCTTGGTGAAGTCTTCAGTGGAGTGAGTCGGACCACGCATGCAATGTGGTATTGATAGGCGCCACAGCGCTATATATATATGAAACCAATTGCCTCAAACGCCAACTTTCTCATGGCGATATTCGTGATATCGCGGGACATATGAATCATCTCGTGCCGTTATGCAAGAGGTACTACCATCCCATTATGCACAAATGAATAGCCAACCATGGTCAGATGCACCATACCGTAGTTGAACAAGCTGGTCTGTAGACCAACACAGACCAATATAATATCCCAAGGCCGCGAGTGCCCAGCCGCTCCGTAACTCCTCTCATGCCATCCTGCACCAACAGTGACCAGCTCCTGACACCCTCGTATCTTGGGTCTCATAAGAGCATAATATGACAAGTCGCTAGGTCCAAGCGTGGCGTGAAGATGCCTGCGAATAGCATACCCTTACGTGATAAGGCAACCCGAACGAGCGGCGCCTATTATGACCACACATATATATCATCCCCTTATGACTGCATGACTCCCGCGACAGCCCGTCTCGGAATTAAAATCTCCTCATCATCAGAGCTGTCGGCTGCCTCCACGCTCGCCTTATCCAGCATCCTTTCTATATCCTCATCTCTCAATGGTTTTCTTGTTTTCCCGCTCCCTAGCCCAATACCACTTGGCAACGAGAGCGTCCCTCTCAATTGACTCCGGCTACCAATGGTTCGCCTTCTGGGTGCTATCCGGTTCTGTGCAGCATAATGTTGCTGTGGTGAATCCAGATCCATTGGCGATCCAGGTGGCGGAGCCATGGGTGATTTATCGTAAGGAGCCTTTCGCGTTTGCTGAGGCTGCCGTTGTGATGTGGGAAGCGGTTTTCTCGGTCCTGAAGGCAACGCGTGTCGTGGAGGCGGAGGTCGAGCCATGCCAGCGTTGGGCCCTGGTGATCCTGTAGGGGAGAAAGCGTGCTTCAGATTGGCAGAGTTGCCTGGACTGCTCATGAACAGCAAAGTCTCAATAGCATCTTGTTCCCTAACGTTTTGATGCGGTGACATGAGAACTGGGTCGCCCATGATGCGTGATTTGGGTCCATGCGGCACAGTTGAGGGTTGACCAGGTGTGTGAGGTGAAGCGGAATGAGAATGTGACAACATATTCGGAGTTCGATTGGGGTGTGAGTTGCGGCGCGGGTTCGCGTGGGAGTTAGGTACGAGAACTGAAGGCCGAATAGGTGCTGGAGGCGCAAGTGCAGGCTTGTTCCACGAAGAACTTGGCGGTGTATTTGATTTTCGTCGTTGGCTAGCAGAGCCGTATGGTTGCGGTAGAGGAGCTGACGAAGAAGGTGGCTTGCTCATGGGTATTCGAGGGCTGGCCGAGGAACCCTGTCGGTGATGTATAGTAGATGTGCTCGAGACTGGAGATGCAGCTTGGGACGCCATATTCTCGACTTCTTCAAGTGAGTTTGACTGCCAACCCTTATTGACTTTGACCATGGCATATGATAGACGCGTTTTTAACTCGTTGGACAACTAGAACAAGCGTGTTAGTCGTGACTTCACAAGCGATTGAGCACGTCTTTGAACGGAGACGCGGTTCTCGTTAGATCGCATTCGACATACCTCTCCAATGCGGCCACCCGCTGCGGATGTCCTGCTCACAGCGCTTGGGTTTCTTGAATGGCCCTTCACGGGACTTTGGCTATCTGTCCGGCTTTTAACCTCTCCATCGGCCATCCGCTTCCGTGAATTTGTGGGATCTGTCGCGATTCTATGCTGAGCAGCAGCAATCTCCGACAGTTGTAACAACTGACTGTCCTGACTTGACGGACCAGGTGCACAGTTGCTGGCATCGCTGGCTGGGGGTGTGAATGCGGGATCTGTGGAAGTGGTCATGGTGGTCTCTTGCGAATCGGTGTTTGAGTGAGGATGGCTCTGTGTAGAGCCATCGTCATGGTCGATGGAAGATTTGCGCTGCATTTTGGCGATAGCTGCGACAACAACGGCATGGGCGGTTGTAGTTCCAGCTGTTGAATCAACAGCAATATCGCTGGCAGGCGCAGCAGTTGGCGTTGGCGTAGGCGTTATCGATGCAATCGGGTTTGGGTGGGAGGCTCGCGAGAGCGCGTCGGCCGGGGTGGTACCGCGAAATCCCCACCTTGTCGCGCTCCCGTCACTGTCGCTGGTGCTGTCTCAGTGGGAGCGTCCAGTCGGGTATCTGCCGTCTTGAACGGGGGAGGAGGCGCAATGCGATTGTTATCCAGCGCAATTTCAACCAAAGGCTGATTGGGACTCATGACGGGAATAGGAAGCCTCCAGGTTTGGAGTTGTGAACGTTGTTAGGGCCAAGATCGAGTCGCTGAAGAGGGACCACAATTGGAGGGATTCCAGAACGTGTAAGCCTCTAACTTGGGGTAGTAGATCCGCTGTACAAGTGAACCCTCACTTTTAGGTGCTGGAGAGTGCAGACCGACAACTGAAGTGGAGGGCGACCGACACGTTAGAGGGCCCCAGAGAGAAGGGTCTAGGGTCTAGACAGATGCTGAGACTGACCACGCGGCGGGAAATCCGGGCCACCAAGGGAGCTAGGGAATAATTGGGTTTTGACGATTTGATGTGATATCCAATGTTGTCTTGTTTATTTACTATTATTCGTCATGAAGCTATAATTAAATGAGCGACGAAAGTGATAAAATTAAAATTGAGCAAGGAACAAAAGACAGATATAAGTTGCAGTAAGTCTAGGTACTGAATTAGGTTGCCATTTTACACCTGCCTGCACTGTTGGTTTGTGGTTTGGCATGGCCTCAACGCGGTCTGATACGCGACTTGGCTTGACTCGAGCACAGAAAATACCTTAAAATGTGCGCCTGCATGGGGACCCGACAAGCCAAGCCCAGACCCGAAATCTGCTAAAGATACACTAAGCTTTAGTGGCTGCAGGGTTGTCCTCGGGCAACTTGCAGGGCGTTCATCCGCTGAAGTCACAGCACTGAGTTTATCATCTCCTCAGTGACACAAGCCAGTCGGGTCGCGTGCTCAAATAATGTCACAACGGAAGAGATACATACGATGATGCGGACGGGAGCGTTTAATAGGTACTTCAACGGTGTGATGGCAAAAACGAGAGGGCCATGATCTGAGGTGTCCATTAAAGACCTCATTCCCACTCATGCACCTCAAAAATACAAAAAGCCGCGTGGCGCTGCAAGGTTTTGGGAGGACATTTGAGAAATGAAGGAAGATAAGCTTGCGCAACGCGCGTAGGCATCAGTAAAAAACATTCACGACATGATTGTTGGAGTAGAACAGTACATGGCACTGTAGCAAATCATTTTCGATATCATACCTCAGCTCGAATGCAGACGAACGAGTACGCCAGCAATGACCTCACCCCTGTAACCCCAACTTCGTCTGTCCCCCTCATTCAATGGGACCCCATGACACGCTTGGGCCAGCCAGAGACGTTGATGACGCGAGATCACGTGGCAATAGTAGATCATTATGATTGTGTGTAATAAACATTGGCCATTTCTAACGGCAGCTACAGTACCGGCTGGGAAATGACATGAAAGGGAGAACTCTTTCGAATGCAAGGTATTTAAGTCTTTTATTGCAGTTTTCATTGCTACCATAATTTAGCAGACGAGTCTTTGCGCTGAGTCTATCATGATATGAACATGTCTATCTACCCCGGAAATGAGCTTCATCATGGCTGTCCGTATCATCCACAAGCTGGCTCATCACTTCTATCATGCCCTTGAACGCCTCCATCCAAGATCACTTCCTCGTTGTTATTCAGATCATGCTGGACTCTCTGCCATCCCTTCTTCTTTCTCGATTCTCTTCCCTCAACTTCCGCACCCTTGCCCTTGGCATCAAACACAGGCTTAATCAACGCTCCCAACAGAGGATTTCCGCTGAAGGCTCCGCCGCCTCTTCCACTGTTCTTGTTCGCTGAGGTCTCCCCAAGTGCGCCATCGTCGACAGGGTCTTCCTCGGACTCAGGAGTCACGGGTCGTTCGACCGCTGCCATCTTGCGAACAACCTTGCCGCCAACCACGTCAATACTCACAACTTGCTTTCGCTTCTCGTATTCTGGCCGCGCGTTCCACTCCATTTCTCGGAGCACTTTCTGTTGACGCTTCAGTTCTCGCGCTCTCTCCTCAGGGGTTGCCCACATGCTGCCTGTCCCTGTAAGCGCTCCGCCGACATCAAAATCAGCAGCCTCATCGCGGACTGTCGTTCGCCTGGCATTTTGTGCTTGAAAATTGAGAAGCTTGTCGCGATGCGCACGAGCCTTGGCTTCAGCGTCGCTTAGTGAAGCGCCGTCGTTGCCGCGTGGTTGAGTAAACGGCGCTGGGGTCTTGGCAACGTCAGCACGGCGGTTGGCGTCTCGGTTAGCTGCCATTCGTTCGCGACCTCGCTCATCCTTGAGCTCCCGGACCATAGCTTGGACGTCATCTGGCGTCAAAAGAGGGCTGCCGCAGAATGTGCAAGGTCCGAGACCTTCCTTCATGCATATCACCTTGCCGCATGAGAGACAATTTGGCGCAGCGCCTTGAAGAGGGTGTCGTGTAGCGACGCAATTGCACTTCCTAGACTTGGAATTCTCCAGTGTGGGATTTGTCGAAATTTCAAGCGCCCTGATAGCAGCGTCCAGATCAGAAATAGCAGTCGAGGCTCCAGCCATCGGCAAGCCTCCAGCTATAGATATCTTTGTGCTTGTAGCTGGCTTTGGTGTAGAACTTCGTGATACAGGCGTAGACTTAGGCTTAGATTTCGGTGGTCCTTCCCCTATAAGATAACCAGCTGAGGCATGCTGTTTAGGCGGAGGCTTCGCGACAGGCTTTGGGTCTGGTTTCGGCGTGTTCGATCGTGAAGCATTGTTACTGCTGGGAGCGCTCGAACGCTGAGGAATGTAGTCAAGGCTCAGGTCCTTCTTGCTGTATGTTGTACCCGCAGGCGCAGCATAGTCGTTAACTTGTCTTGCCTGCGGTGTGTGAATATTTGCCTTCTTCTTTTTTGGTTGTCGTTTCGTCCTGGGCACGGCCTCGATATTCTGTGCTTCGGGTTCAGCCGGTGCAGCGGCATTGGAGTACAACGAGCTCCCAGGCGCCGAAGTTTGCCGTCGGGAGTTAAACGACGATATAAAATCGATGGCTTGGGGAGAGTCTCCTAGAAGGTTTCCAAAATGCTCTGCAGCTTCTGTTGTGGAGAGAGTCGAGCCGTAATCGAGGACCTGCTTAAGCTCCTCGTCGGGAAGCGGTAACAGCTGCGAGAGCTGTGCGATCGACATGGCTCGTTGTTCTCGTGACAGAATGGGGGGTTCTCAGGACTTTCTAATTCTTCAGTGTGGTTAGGCGACTGTCTTCTTTTCGTTAACGGTGAAAGGGTGAAAATTGTTGAAAATGGAATGTTGACGTCGTTGAAGAAGATAGCTTTGAAGCTCCCCCACCAAACATCTTAGCCCCTCCAAGGTTTAAGAGCATTCTGTTTGCTGACTCACACGCCGACTTTTGCCCTTCAGTCCCTCCATATTGACGGATCTGCCATTTCGTAACTAAACAACCGCGTTTGTTCCTTTATTAAGGTCTTCCTTTGTTCCATCCTGTGTCTTGAGAAGTATCTTTTCAGTCAACTTTGACTGACTTTGGCAGTTGTTCACCTAGCTGGATCAGCTAAGAAATACTTTCGCCATGAATGCAGCAGGCTATTGGTGCTCGGTTCTTTTCCCGTACTGCGTACACGTGCAATTGTTTTATGGCAGCTATTCTCTCTTTCCGAGGCACCCGTAGGAACCTGATATATGAACCATCATGTGGTTCTGCAAGCCTACAGCCATTGATCCGCTTTATTCTGGATGTTCACAGGGCATGGATCCCATAAATCCAGCATTTCGGTGTAAGTTGAAGAGCTATACTTACAGTACCGGATGAATGGATGAGTGAATGATGTCGAAGCGAGCCAACCAGACAGCCAGGATGGTTAACTAATGCTTGATTTACGGACATATTCCACCCAAGATCCAGTGATCAGATGGCCTAGGCAAAGTGGTTTTCAGCGCACAACAACCTTGAGACTTCTAAATTTCCTCCGAGCATATATGGACAATCAGAAATTGTAAAAGTAGAGAGATTTACTATATGATAATAATAGGTATTCTATTATATAAGACGTTCTTGTCCAATTTTCCGTGTCTTCCCAAAAAATCGAAATTCCGAGCCTCCTCCGCTCCGGCCCCTCAGCTCGATACGCTAAGCCGAAAGGGGCATAACATGCCTTGAATTGCGTCGCACTGGAGCTTCCCCATCCTCCTCCTTCCGGTTCTCCCTCCCCGTATTTAAAGTGCTCATCGCCAACTTCTTCTTCTTTCCACCCGCATCCCGTCCTTTTTTACCCTTTTCTCCAATTGAAGAGTTAATCAATCGCAAAAATGTTCGCCGCTTCTCGTATCCAGCGCCGTGCTTTCTCGGCCACCGCCCGTGATGTAAGTTAATGCCCTCACTCATGAGCGCACCGATCTGTGCCACTTTGTGTTTTTTCCTCTTCACCGACCGACACCGGCCCGGCTGTTGAGAAGCCATCATGAAATTAGACTTGAGCCTCAGAACAGCTGAAACAGCTTCAATGCTTCCAACAAGTACTGACATGTCTTCTATAGCTCTCCAAGGTCACCGTTCTTGGTGCTGCCGGTGGCATTGGCCAGCCTCTCTCTCTTCTCCTCAAGATGAACCCCCGCGTCACTGACCTCGCTCTCTACGATATCCGTGGCGGACCCGGTACGTAACGATACCAGCAAATTCTTTTGGTCGAGGGCAAACACAATTGCGAATTGGGCATAGACGAGGATCGAGTAACGGTCATGTCGACCACGTTCGCTCAAACTCAATTCGCCTATGTTGCCACCTCAGCCAGATCTGGGCCACCAGCTAACAAATTAAATCCAGGTGTTGCTGCTGACATCTCCCACGTCAACACCAAGTCCACCGTCAAGGGCTACGAGCCCAACGCTGCCGGCCTCAAGGATGCTCTCTCTGGTGCCGAGGTTGTCCTCATCCCCGCTGGTGTTCCCCGCAAGCCCGGCATGACCCGTGACGATCTCTTCAACACCAACGCCTCCATCGTCCGCGACCTCGCCAAGGCCGCTGCTCAGGCTGCTCCCAAGGCCAAGCTCCTGATCATCTCCAACCCCGTCAACTCTACCGTCCCCATCGTCAAGGAGGTTTTCAAGGCTGAGGGTGTCTACAACCCCAAGACCCTCTTCGGTGTCACCACCCTCGATGTTGTCCGTGCCTCCCGATTCGTTTCCGAGATCAAGGGCACCGACCCCAAGGACGAGAACATCACCGTTGTCGGTGGCCACTCCGGCGTCACCATCGTCCCTCTTTTCTCTCAGTCCAACCATCCCGACCTCTCCTCCAACGCTGAGCTTGTCAAGCGTGTCCAGTTCGGTGGTGATGAGGTTGTCAAGGCCAAGGACGGTGCTGGCTCTGCCACTCTCTCCATGGCCATGGCTGGTGCCCGCATGGCTGACTCCATCCTCCGCGCTGTCCAGGGCGAGAAGGGTGTCATTGAGCCCTCTTTCGTCGAGTCTCCTCTCTACAAGGACCAGGGTATTGAGTTCTTCAGCTCCAAGGTTGAGCTCGGCCCTGAGGGTGTTGAGAAGATCCACCCTCTCGGCAAGCTCGATGCCAACGAGGAGAAGCTCGTTGAGGCTGCTCTCGTCGACCTCAAGAAGAACATCGAGAAGGGTGTTGCCTTCGTTGCCTCCAACCCTCCCAAATAAATGGTTTCTGAGCTCACTGCGAGCTTAGAGAACGGCCTAGCTTAAAAAGAACTGGGTGATGTGGCGAAAAGGGGAAAAAAGGATAGAGGTAAACTCTCAGTACGGATGTCTTTCGTGTGAGAATTGGGAACAAGAACCGGGGTGTATGAGCGATTGATATACCCATGCTTTTCTTCCTACTGTTCTACCGCCTCAATAGACTTGGGTATCCGGTCTGTGTCTGTACTATAGCAATGAATGAAAAAAATACCCCAAGATACTGTGTGCTCAGTGACTGAATTTAGCTAGCAAGCGAATACTGGTACTACAATTAGGAGTAGTGAGTTTCTGGAGTCAGTAATATTAACTAGCCATTATAACGTTACAATCATAGCCTTGGGCAAACGAATGGCCACTTTGAGCCTCAAGTACAATTAAAACAATTGGTTGCGTTCATATGATCAAGTCTACCCCATCAATAGTATACACCTACAACTTAGCAGACTGGTAGCTTCTCCAGCCTGCCCATCCCTAATATTTCCCTCCTGTCTATAATAATATGCTTACTCTAAAGCCTCCCATGAGATCTAAACCAAACCCTCAACCATCTCATTATGATTGAGTAAGACTATTAAGTCCTTCCAGCTCGCCACTCCTCGATCTTTCTCCGTCGCTCCTCAACCTTACGTTCAAACTCGGCAACCTTCTCGAGTCTCTTCTTCTCCTCCTCCTCTTCTTTCTTCTTCTGCGCGGCGGCACGACGGACAGCCTCCCTCTCCAGCTGCTCGGGTCGTCGCTCGGCAATATCGCGGGGCCGGTAGTCGCTGAAGAACTTCTTCAAGCTGACCTCGATGATCCAGCAAGCAGCGTAGTCGATGACCATGACGGCTGTCATATTGGTCTTGAACTCGTCCGAGAAAGGAACAAGCTTCATACCCTCGTTGATATCGGGGAAGAGCTCGAGAGCACAGGCAAAAGCAAGTCCGGAGACACCGACGATACCGTAGAACATACCCTTGTTCTCAGAGAGAGACTCACGGAAGGGACGGCCCTGGTAGTTGATGGCGAAGGTGGAGATTTGCTGGATAAGCTGGAGAAGGTAGACGGCAGAGTTGAGCAGAGATGGGGCAAAATCAGCCTCAAGATCAACATCCTCAGAGCGACTGTAAAATGTTAGCTATTATATCAAGTCATGAAGAATAGAGTGTTAACTTACGGAGCAAGTCTATCGCAAAGTCGGGCGATGTAGATCAGAGTGACGATGTGAACAGCAAACTGTCCCAGAATAGAGCCGATGATGTAAACGTTGAAGATGTTAGGCTGAGGACGTTCCTTGCTAAGGCCCTCAACGACACGAGCGCGAGAAATGCTAAGGAAGCAAACCGACATGAGCATACCACTGATGGTGTACTGTGTGTCACCAAACTTGATACCCTCAAGGTACAAGACGGACAAGGAGTAGGCGGTAATAAGACAGTTGAGAGCAAGAATCTTGTACATCTGGATAGTGGCGACGAGAGTGCAACGACCCTGGCGGATGATGTTGGGGACTGCGACGACGTTTCGAAGTTTGGATGTGAAAGGGGCAGCAACTGAGGCATCACCGAGCTTGAGAGTAGGGGGCTCGTCATCTCCCAATTCAGCTTCCATCATACCGGACGCAAGCTTGTCAGCAAAACCGGCAGCCTTCTTAGCAGCCTCGCCTTGACGGTTAGCGTGAGGGCCAGCATCCATTAGAGCCTGAGCGCCAGGAGAAGTGATGGTCTCGAAATCGAAGCCTTGAGACTTGGCGTATTCCTCAGGGCTGACGTTCTTCTTTTGAGCCTCACGCTCGATAGCCTTCTGGAATTGAGGGTTCTGAGGTCCAGGGGGGTAAAGGTGGGCAATCATAGCAGGAACGGGAGGATTGGGTTGGTTGAAGCGCTTCATGAGATCACATTGCTTCTGATACATCTCCTTCATCTTGGTGTTGCGGGAATGTTCGGCGATACGGGTGAGATCTTCAGGAGTTCCGTTCAGCAGAGCAATACCAATGTGAGCCTGCTTCAAAGCACCAACATCGTTGGTACCGTCTCCAGCCATCAGAGTGTAGTAACCCATATCCTTGAGACCAAGGAGAATATCCTCCTTTTGCTTGGGAGAAACACGAGCGTAGACCCAGGTGTGGCGCAGAATCTCATTCCAAGCAACTTGTCCCTTGAACTTTGCAAGAGCATAACCGGTAACACAGATATCCTTGGAGCGAATGATCTCGGGGTCGATGGGCTTGGTGGGGTCGACCTTGATGCTGACCTTATCATCAACACTCTTCCAGACGAGCTTATCACCGTTGGAGTTATCTTCAGGGGCATCAAGAATGAGAACGTCACGATCGACGATTTCAACCTCACGAGCGACATGGACGGCGGTAAGGGGGTTGTCTCCAGTAATCATGACCACGCGGTGGCTGCTCTCGTTCAACATCTGGACAGCCTCCTTGGCATCATCCTTGAGAGGGCAGTGCAGGACGAGGAAACCGGCGAATGTCAAGTCAGATTCAACCTTCTCTCGCTTTAAGTCGTTGATCTTTCCAGAACCAAGTTCAGTATCAATGGTGAGCTGCTTGTATGCGAGAGCCAAAACACGAGAACCCTTGCGAGTGAAGTACTTGTAAGTCTCTTCGTAGTCGTCGGGGATAACCTTGAGCATCTTCTGGATGGTCTCGGGCGCACCCTTGACGCCAGCGAAAGTACCCTTGATCTTGTGGCCGGTCTTGATATCGTTTCCGTGAACCATGGCAACAGAGCTCTGACGCTTGAGAGCAGAAGAGAACTGAAATCGACGCTTGATCTGAACGGTGCCGTGTGTGCTGCCAGCCTTGTTGGTGCTCATAAGAGTGTCATTGCGACCAAGAGTCCAGCCAAGAGAGGTCAGTGTAGCCTTTTCCATGGGATCACCGACAATATCTCCCTCGTCAAGCTTGACAAGGGCGTGGGCGGTGGCAAGAACCAACTTAGTTTCAAGAGAAGCCTCTGTGACAGGAGTCATGGTTGAGTGAGCACCGTCCTCCTCCTTGGTGTCCTTGATCTCATCTTCGTGTCCAAGAGCCAGACCAGCAATACCCTCGACAACGAGATCTTCACCAGTCAGGGTACCGGTCTTGTCAAAGCAAGCCACATCAACACGACCGGCGAATGGAATTCGGAAAGGTTCAGTACAGAAAATAGCCAACTTAGCCAGAGCTGCCAAGCTGGTGTTGACGGCAAGACTAAGCTCCATGGGAAGCTCAGGAGGAACGACACTGGTAACGATCAAGACACAGTCGAGCATGAGCTTAGAGCGCTTGCGATCCTTGCGAACACCCTCATCCCAAACATACCAAGCGGCAGCAATGGCGAAGATCAGAAGGAACAGAATGAAGAAGAGAGCCTCGGCGTTGTTGGCAGAGACTCGCTCAGTGGAGTAGATCATAGTTCGAACCAGGTTACCCTGGGAAGTCTCGAAACCAGTCTTCATGACGATGGCCATAGCGCCGTTATCCGGAGGAGGTGGAACACCGGAGGAAAGCTTGGGCTTCTCCTGGTCAGGGTTTCCGTGGGTGATCTGGAGAACCTTGGTACCACCCCACAAGAAAGCGTTCTTATCAAGACCTTCAGCGTCCAGAGGAGCATCGGAGGGTCGAAGTTGGATGGAGTCCTTGAGGAGAGGAGTACTCTCACCGGAAAGCATAGCCTCGTTAACAATAGCAGTACCTTCGACCAAGAGCATATCACAAGCAACACCGCTGTCCTCCTTGGTTCGGTTGACAGAGGCAAGGTCGCCAGGGAGAAGCTCGTCGCTCTGCACCTCGGTCCACTTGCCCAGACGGAACACCCACATATCGTAGGGCTTGATGCTCATGCCGCGAAATTCGTTTAGGGTGCGCTGACGCTGCCAGACGACAGTACTCTCAAACACGACAAGCATGAAGAGAGTAAAGAGTGAATAGTACCAGTACTCATCAAGCATCCAAAGTCCAACACAGAAAATCTGGAAGACGAAGAACGGGGCGACTGCGTGCTCCTTGAAGAGCTCGGTGAAGGTGGGAACGGGAATATCGAAAGCGTTCTTGCCATAGTGCTGCTCAATTCGCGACAACTCAGTCTGAGTCTGGATACCCTTTGAAGTCTGGAAGTGGCCGATTGAAGGCTTAGGCTCGGTATCGATATCGTACTTGAGAGTGGTGAAAGATTTGGTAGTTGGATCGTAGAGGAAACGACGCTTCTGGAAGAGGAACGAAGTGTTAAGCTTGCCACCAGCCTGCAACGACGATGTTAGTAATTTGAGCTGTTTCTGAATATCACAATCTCCCCACCTTATCACGAATAAGCTTGCAAATCTCGGCGGAACCGGCGTTTGCAATGGGAATAACCTTGATCAACTCCGCATCCTCAATATCCTTTGCCTTGGAGGCCTTGAACTTGCCCTCAAGATCAACACTCCAGTGTGTGCTAAGCCAGACGAGAGACTGCAGAGTGATGATAGTTCCAACCCAAACGACAGTCCATTCCTCCGCACCAATGTACTTTTCGTAGAGCTCGGGGTCAAGTAAAAGGCGAAGAAGATAGGCCAGATAATAGTAAAGGGCCAGATGTATGCGTGAAAATGGAATGACAACGGGCGCAGCAGCTCGGCGTGCTTGATCTGGGGGTTGTCGACGAGGGGTGCCATGGTGGGCGAAAGGGGTCGAGATAGGTGTATCTCGATCTGAGGAGTATTGTTGAGTCTGAACTATATCATTAGATGAAATATTTGGCTCTATTCGAGTGTTTGCGGTTGTCTGCCCGCCGAGTGGCTAAATTTCCCAATTTCTTGGTTGCAACCTGCAAGTCGCGATCTGTACTTTTCGTCGAAGTAATCGATGGGTTTGGCCCACGCCACGCTTAGTACTGTATGGACCGGCGTCTCGGGGCTTGTCATCCACCGATAGCATCACGTGACGCCTTACGGCACGCCATTTGATTCCAAAAGTCTCCATTGACTTCTCAATAATAGCTGCCTAAGCACATTTTCAGTTGCGACTTATTTGGGCTAAATATGATTCAAGAGGCGAATGAAAATCATAATTGTTCAAGACAAAGGAACAGCAATTGAACCTCTCTCTCATCTGACTCTATGACGACAGACCAGTAGCAGGCAGGGCACTGGAAGAAATGTCTGAGACCCAAGCCTGAATCGTGGCACTATTTCTATCTCTGGGATCTAATCTTATCAAATCAGTTGCCTACACATCCAATGAACTACAATGTAGCGCTACAAGCATCCCTGGCATCTTTGAGTACAGTAAGCTGTCCAAACGAGAACCGTACGAACCAGCCAATTATATAAAGAACCTCTTGACTTCTTCAACCCCAGCTTCATGTCTACGGTGAATTCGTTTTGCCGTGATGACAAAATCGCTCGGGTTAATGGTTCCGATGGGTGATGTTATTCCTCCATTGCCGACTCTATACAGGCAATGTTAGAGTTGAAAGTACCCCTCACAGCAGCTCAACCTTCAGCCTCGGTTGTATATAAAGGCCTAAGTAACCGTAAGTGTTCTCTCGAGTCAAACAGAAAACTCAACAATTACGATTATAACAAATCTACTACCTCGTCATGCCTGTTCAATATGACACTGAATTCGCTGAGGCCCTGGCTCTTATCAAATCTGGCCGCCCTCCAGCTCCCCCTGAGACGGCCTTCGAGATGCGATGCAACAACCACGCTCTCTTTGCCAAAGTGTTTCCCATGGCACCCTCTTCTGATATCGTTGAACAGACAGATTATACGGTTAAGAGTTATGATGGCGCCCAGATACTCCTTCGCCGCTATGCAACACCAGAAGTCCTTACAGCGAAAGAACCACAACCTGCAATTCTTGTAATGCATGGTGGCGGTTTTGTCTCGGGTACCGTGGAGATATGTGGAGGAACCAATGCCGCCATAGCGCTCGAAATTGAAAGGCCAGTGTTCGCGGTTGACTATCGTCTTGCGCCTGAGCATGCTTACCCTGCAGCAGTAGAGGATAGCTTCGCAAGTCTCAAGTACCTTATAGAGCATTCAGAAGAGCTAAACATCGACCCGAAGCGGATATGTGTGAAAGGAAATAGCGCTGGTGGAGGTATAGCTGTCGGGACTGTTCTTATGGCTAGGGACAGGGAGCTCGATCCACCGGTTGCAAAGCTAATGGCTATATATCCTGAGCTAGACGACAGGACCTGTCACCCTCCTGATGCTGAGTTTCTCAAACTCGCCACTTGGACCTCACAACACAATGAACTCGCATGGAAGGCTTATATTGGTGAAGACAAGGCTGGGAAGCCAGACGCAGATGTTTCGCCTTATGCAGCACCAGCGAGGGCTAAAAGCTACAAGGGGCTGCCGTCTACATACGTTGGCGTTGGAACATTGGACTTGTTCAGAGATGAGGATCTCGAGTTTGTGAGGAGACTGTTAGAGGACGATGTTGAGGTCGAGTTTCATCTCTGGCCTGGAGTGCCGCACGTATTTGAGTTCCTTGCACCTGGTACAAGATGGCATCAGCGTGCTAAAAAAGCACAAAACGATGCCTTAAGAAGGGTCTGAGTTATTGTGGAGGTAGACGGTATATGGAGAATGCAAAACACCTTCAATTTATGTCAAGTTCAGACGTCTATTCTAATCAGTACGCATTGATATCAACGTTTCCCAATGAAGCTGATAAGAAGCTCCGATATCTTCTCCGGTTGATCCTCAGGAGAGAAATGGCCAGCATCCTCCACAATCGTCAGTTTTGACCCAGGAATAGCATTTTGGAGCTTGTGAGCCCAATCAACCACCTGCCATGCATCATCTGCACCCCAGATCAACTGCACAGGTAGTTTCTCGAGTTCAGCGAGGCGAGGCGCCACTTCTAACGTGTGTTTCGGATGATAATGTCGAACTTGATGCTCAAATAGACTAGGTTGTCCAATGGGTCCCGAGATATAGTCCAGATATGTATCAAGACTTGACTTCTCAAGCTTGTCTGGACTTTTGACGGCAGATAACAGCCATTCTCTGAAGTGAGCTCGATGTTGGTCGCTGTCTGCCTTAATCAGGGCTTCAAGGCCGTTCTGCATCTGCTGTTTGGTCCGCTTCGAAGGATAGCTATCGAAGCTCACGACGTCGATAAGGGTAAGAGACAAAACTCTCTCAGGCGAGAATACAGAGAAGCGCTGTGCGATACCGCCTCCAATATCATGGGCAATTATATGAGTCTTCTCCAAGCCCCAAAGCTCCAAAAGGCCCTCTAAGATTGCGACTTGACCTGTCATGGAAGTGTCGACACCTGAGTCCCATGGGCGTTCTGAGAGACCGAAGCCGAGAAGGTCAAAGACATGGACCTTATAGCCACCATCGACAAGCTTTGGGACAATGCCGCGCCATATGAGGGATGAGGATGGTGTTCCGTGGATAAGGACGACTGGCTTTCCAGTGCCGTAAACACCATAAGCAACACGGCTTCCCTTTATAAGGGCGTTTTCTGTGACGATTGGTTGCACCATTGTCGTTTCTTGTATGTGTTATACTTTGAAGAGCGATCGAAAATCCACCTGATGGGTACTTATAGTGATCCATTAATAATGCAGAGTATGTCGTCTGAAGGGCGCAACTGGAGACAGACGACAATTGCGATGGAGCCGGGACACCGGCACACCGGCAGCCCTTCCAGACAGACGTCATATATCACCAACAAACAGCAAAACTCGAGCACTCATCCTTCGTTTGGTGATGACCCTGCGTCTCGTTCAATGAAGCGGGCTTTGATTCCTGTCAGCATTGACAAGAAATACGAGCGATTCTTGTCTTCGGGTGGCAAGTCAACTTCGATTATAAACTCTTTCACCAAAGCGGGAACGACTTTGAAGACTACCAGCTCTGCTAAATGTCGTCCCGGGCATGACCTGGAGCCGCCGCCCCAGCTGAGACTGACACGTTCCATTGCACGCGCTGCGTCGGGATCTGCAGTCAGCCAACGGGCCGGGTTGAACATATCCGAATCCGAACCAAAGATATCTGGATTCCGATGTAGAGCTACCGGATTGCAGCCGACGGTTGTGTTTGGTGGGAAATGGTAGCCATGAAGACGAAGGCCATCTGAAGGCACTTTGCGCGGCAATGACATGCTGATGACGGGGTACAGCCGCTTGGCTTCCTTGATGAGTGACTGCGTCTCTGGCAATCGTGTTGCAGTAGAGTACTCGGCGGGATTGCTTGTTTCAAGGACCTCGAAAGATACTTGTGCTTGAACATCATCGTTTGAGCCTAGTAGTGCAAAGATAGAGGTAAGTGTTGATGCCATGGTCTCATGTCCAGCACCGAAGTTGGTCACGGCCATCTTGCGAAGGTAAAGTTCGGTAAAGTCAGGTTTGGCCTTATGCAGCTGGATTAGATCCGTGAGAAGGTCTTTGCGATCATCTTTATTAATCTTGGATTTCGTGGCTGCATTAACACGTCTCGAGACTCTTTTGCCGACATCCTAAGCTGATTAGCACCGTAGCATTTTCCAATATCTACAAGGTAATCTTACCGGAAAAAATGGACGGAAGTCCTTTGGTGGTTGGAAGTTTACACCCCAAATCGTACTGAAGAGTCTCCCGATTGACTTGTGTAAGAACTCCAGCTTAGCGACGGTCGGGAACAAGCCAAAGACGCTCTTTCGTCTCCAGCCATGATATGCGTGAGTACCAGAACCATTATCGGTACCATTCTTTAGCATACCGGGCGACCAAGATAGCACGGCTGCGCTAAGGCATTCCACAGCGATGATGTGCATCCATTCATTAAGTTCAACTTGAGTACCCTTCAAGGTCTTTAGCTTGGCAGTGGAGCGTGCAAGAACCTCATCAATGGCAGCTTCATACTGAATGAGGTTGGAGGTTTGATACACGGGCCCGATCAGTCGGCGCTGAATACGGTAGCGTCTCACGTCTCGCTCTGAGAGAAGATCGAGAGTATCTTGGAATTCGGGGTTGAGATGCCAATCAATGTGAGGTTTACTCAAGGCAGTTGCCACTATACATGTTAGTTCCCACTCTGCTATTTTATGTGACATAATTTGATCATACAGTAAAAGTCAGACTTTTCATAGCCACTTCCACTACCTGGTAAAACTATCAGTTGACAGTTATGTATTAGGTGTTCCTGAAATACGAACTGTAAATGGCATGAAAAGCCTCTTTGCTGTCGAACCATACTTCATTCGGGCCAACACGCACAACAGGTCCGTATTTTTTATGAAGCGTCTTTCCCAGATATGCCATTCGCCCCATTCGAGCATTATATGCATGCCAAAAACTTGATATCGCCGCCAGTCTTGGTCCAGGAATACGGGCCAGAGGATGAAAGGATACCCTGTAGATGGCGATAGTGATCGCCAAGATGAACAATGAGAAAATCATGCGCGAGAGTACCTGGGCTAACAGACTGCCCAGCGATTGAATTCCGGTGGAAAAATAAGAGAAAGACATGATGTTAGGGGCACAATCATCACAACGGACGAGACTTGCAAGATCTGGTCTGACACATTTCAGTTGAAAGGTCAAATTTTCCAGGTGCAAAAAGATGTACGTCCGAGAGGTGATCTCCACAATCTTAACAGTTTTAGCCTGGACATTCTTGTTACAAACAAACCATTTGAGCCTTAGAATTAAAATTAATTCGATTCTACTATTTATTGTCTCGTTGTTGCTAATCATTCTTATTGAGACTCTATTTTATATTGAATCAGATCCCTGCATCGGGTGCTTCTTGCTTGTTAGTAAACTCTATTCGACTTCACTCTTGCGCTTCCTTGGCCTTTTGTTTCTTCTCCTCTTTCACTCTCAACTCCTCGCGCCATTTAACTCCACGAACCATGACAGTTATCAGAATAGGGCATCCGAGGACATATAGTCCTCCGACGAGGGTAAAAGCCCATCCGGTGCCCATAGCATCAATCATGGGCACAATTGCTGCACTGGCTCCAGCGCCAACCAAACACCGCGTCAAGTTATTGGCAGCGCTCGCTGTGCCAGCCTTCCTGGGATGGATATCAATCAGCAGCGAATTGACTGTATTATTAAAACCAACGACTCCCACGCCCAAGATTCCACTTAGCACACACGGAACAGCAATATGAGACCGGGCGTGAACGGCCCATCCCCAACAGACGAGCGTAGCAGCCGCGACCATCAGGAGAGGAAAGCCGATTTCTAGACGAGCGCGCTCAATTGGAAAACCGGATAGGTCTTGCTGCTTACTTCGTTCGTATGGTATGCCCTGCTTCTCGCAATGTCGCTTGAAGTTGCGATTTGTAAAAGTACCCACGATGAACGCTGCAATGACTGATCCAGCTGCCATAGGGAGGAATGTCAGTCCGATCTCGAGTTCGTTGTAGCCATATATCTCCTTGAATAAGGTGGGCATGGCAGTGGCTATGCAGTAGAAGCCGGCGAAACAGATACTGCTGAAGCCAAGAAGGAAGCCGGTTTCCTTCTCAAATAGCATCAAAATCGAGTCGAGGACATTTGGAACTTTGAACTTGAACTTCTTGACGGTCGAAGCTCGAGAAGCTTGTCGACTCAGGCCGTTCTTCTCGGACTTAGACCGCTTCCGCCGGGACACGAGAATCTGCCATACTGAACGGTACATCAAAGGCGCTTTGATAGAGCCATCTCCGACGATCTCACGGCATGTTTCTGGGTAGAACAAAGCGAGAAGAACAATGGTTACACCGGCGAATATGGCGAGAAACCAGAAAATTGATCTCCAACCCAGAAATTCGGCGAGCAGGCCACCGATAATTGGACCTAAGGATGGTCCCAGCACAGACGGAACAGCTGTCAGGCCAATGTACTGACCTCTTTCAGCTGAGGTGACAACATCAGCCACAACAGCGAAGCATAGCGCAACAGTGCTAGCAGAGCCAGCGGACTGGAGACATCGAAGACCCAGAAGAGCACCATAGCTAGGTGCCAGGGCAAGGCCAATGTTGGCTGCAATATAAATGGTGAAGCATACCAGGTACGCAGGTCTTCTTCCACCACTATCAGCCAGTGAGCCAATGAACATGGGTGTTATACCCTGGAAGATCATGTAAGTCGTGACAGTAAGGTTGATTTGGGATGTGGTCACGCCCAAGTCTTTGGCTATAGCCGGTAGTGCAGGGAAGTATATCTGGGCCGTCATGGGAGAAAAGAGGGCTGTTGAAGCAGCAGCCAAAACAATGAGACGCTTCTGCCATAGTGAGAAGCTTGAATAAGGTGCATCTGAGACTTCGATTTCCGTATTGGGTTGTTTTTCGGGGTCTTGGTTTGATACGTGAGTGTGAGTGCTCTCACTATCACCAATATGGTCGTCGTCTTGCTTCGGGGTGCTCATCTTCCAATAATTCTTGAAGTTTTACCGAAGGGACATGGCAATGTCATTTTGATCATCGAAAAGAAGAAGAATCATTGAGATCAAGATGAAATAAATAACCATCTGAGAAGCAGGGTAAAATGCTAGAAGTCGATTCTGTTTGGATCGCAAGTGCTAGAATCCACATCTTTCGGTGCCGAGTCGGCACCAGGCGTTGAGGGTGTGCTATGCAGCAAATCAACAACCACTTTGTAATGTAAGTTGTCTTACGATTGGTTGATGAACTCGATCTGGAGACCGCTAATGGAGATTGACGATATTATTTCCGGTATAAGCTGTGTCAGTTGGCTGCTGGTTGTAAGACGGCACTCTTCTCCGACTGCGGGATGACTCAACTTATTGGATAAGTACTGGAGCTGGAGTTCCTCAGAAGTTTTGGATTATTGAGCAAAGGCTGGTAAATTATGAACACAGGGGTATTAATGGTAAGGATCCCGAACTGTTGGGCAAGCTTCAAGTCATGCATGGTCTTCGCCGTGCTGGGTCGACGCAGGCGGTGTAATAAGCTGATCGAATCACTATTATACCTTCGTACCAGTATTTTTTGGCACCTTGATTGACTGTCAGAAGTTTTCTTGCTTCCTGAGGGCCTCTGTCTTCATGATCGCAGGGCTCCACTTTGATAAGCCAGATGGTGTCGTGAGATACGTTACTGAATTAGGTAGCGGCATGAGTATTAGGGCCCTGGCAGATCTGTGAAGAAGAATCGATTCATGGAAAAGGAAGTTGATCATAAGATGCAGAATGAAGGGGTCTTGACGTTTGTAGGTTGAAGCTTCACGATGATGCTGAGGCATATCGTCAATTATTGTTAGTAATTGCCCGCGGGAAACTATCGGCGCTAGAACTTGAGCCCGCCGCGGAATTGGTCTTGACTATCTATCTATACTCAAATTGTAAGGTCGCCGTCACTGTAAATACCGCTCATCAGTGGAATAATACCTCAGGTCCGTGATCCAGCTGAAGCAGAAGAAGTATAATTCAAGCAGAAGATTCTTAGTGACGCCCAGTGTCGCTCCCCGCATTCTTCAACTTGCCCCACGTCGAGCACTTTGATCAAACAGACAAGGCAACTTAGATAACTCTTCATGATGGACTATTCACTTGAGAATCACAAAGCTTATGTCGGAAAGCACGTCTCAGAGCTTCCTACACCATCGCTAGTTGTCAATCTGCCTGTTCTCAAGACGAATGTCGAGACGTTACATCACGATGTCGAGAAGCTCGGCATTGGCTTCAGACCTCATGTCAAGACACTGAAGGTATGTCATGTATCTATACAATTCGCCATAAAGGGAAACCTATGAGCTAACTTGCTGTTCTGCAGTCTCTTGAGGTGACACGGTTAATGATGGCGGATGGAAAATACAGAGGAATCATCGCCTCTACCATCCCTGAGATCCGAGGTGCTTTACCCTTGGTCAAGGAGGGCATCTTGGAAGAGGTGAGCTTGACCAAGGATTTATGAAGATGAGAAATACTAAGTATTCCACAGTGTCTGTATGGTTTGCCTGTCTATCCTGGTGTTCTGCCCCGATTGATTGAGTTGCGAAAATCACTACGTATCATGCTCATGGTCGACAATGAGCAACAGGTCGAGTTTCTCGAAGAGTCGGCTTCAAGCAAGCAGCCTTGGGATGTCTTCATCAAACTCGACGTGGGATCGCACCGAGCAGGCGTTGAAGCCAATAGTGCCGCACTGAATCGCTTGGTAGAGCGCGCCGAGAAGTCGTCTGCCATTAGTATTTACGGATTCTACTGTCACGCGGGTCATTCGTATGGAGGTCGATCGCGAGACGAAGCCGAGAAGACGCTCAACATCGAGGTGTCGAGCGTCTTAGCCGCAGCTAAGCTTCTACCCTCTGATCGCCAGCTTGTCATCTCCGTTGGTAGCACACCAACAGCACATGTCGTTGAAAGTCTCAAGGCTTCAATGCCAGAGAACATCAAGCTCGAGCTTCACGCAGGCAACTTCCCTTGCAACGATCTGCAGCAAGTGTCAACAGGTCTTGTGACCGAGACACAGCAATCCGTGTCTGTAGCCGCTGAAGTATGCAGTGTTTACCCAGAGAGGAACGAAGCGCTCGTGAACGCAGGTGTAATCGCGCTGTCGCGTGAGGCCAGTGCCTTTAGCGGATTCGGCCGAGTGGTGGGCAGTCCGGCGTGGGGTGTGGTCCGATTGTCGCAGGAGCATGGGATCCTGGGGACGAGCGAGGGACGAAAGGTTGATGAGGACTTCAAGGTTGGACAAAAGGTTCAGCTGTGGTGCAACCACGCTTGTATAGCTGCTGCTGCGTTTTATGTGTATTATGTTGTTGATGAGCAAGGCATCGTGAGGGACACATGGATTCCTTGGAAGGGGTGGTAGATAATAAGCAAGTCATCAATTGATTGATTGTCACTGAAACTTGATCAGCATCAGCAAAGAATTGGCTCTTCTGATTCGCTCCCCCAGGTCCTGTTCCTGACTCCAATTTCTTCCGAGCAAAGGGAAATCCTGCTTCCTTGTTGAATGAGAGAGTCTAAGTGGGTCTCGAGCCGCATACGTCATCGGCGAATTGCGGAAGCTCAGGTTCAAAAGGTGCGGGCTTCATGATCTGCGTCACATGAAGAGCCATCTTCTCTCCTCCATCTTTTCCTCGGTCACGATACTCTTGGTTTTTCTCGATCAAATCCGCTGTTTGCGACAAACACAACAGAATAATACATCCTCAGCAACTTGGATCTACTCTCTAATCCCCCTCTCTACCCCGCCTTACCATCAGTAAGCATACACGTCACTGTAGCGTATTTGTGCCCAACATCAGATCACTGACTCTATCACAGTGTCTTACGCCGACGTTGCTGCCAGCGGTCCCAAGCAGAGCCCTGAGGAGGTGAGTTGCTTCACATACAACATTATGTCTCTGCGACCACTCTTGCTAACCCCTCCAGGCTGCTGCCCCTCAACCTCCCCAGGTCATCACTGACGAGTCCGCCTCCACCGCCTCTTTGGTAGATGTTGATATGCCTAGCGTGCACACTGTCCCCAACGACTTCCTTGAGCAGGAGATCAAGACTGAGACACAAGCTGCCCGCATAGAGCTAGAGGAGGAGGCCCGCGAGGAGAAGCGAAAGCGTGATGAGGCTGCCGCCAAGGCCAAGCGCGCCGACAACTGGCTCATCCAACAATTCTCTCGTCTGTCCGATGGAAGTGCTACTGGCCTTGTCATCGCCAACCTTGCTACCGTTGTCGGTTTGGGTGCATACCTGGGCTACAAGGGTTGGGGTCTCTACGAGAAGGGCAAACTTGACTGGAAGGCTGTCACTCTCGGTGCTGGTATTCTCGCTTCTGTAACAGCCGCCGAGGGTGCTGTTGGACGATATCTCTACAAGGGCAAGAAGGGCGGCTCCTAGGAGTTGAGCGGCGATGATACCCTACAACGACGCCAAATGCCGATGTACCTTACGCTCTTCGAATACGTATACGTCTACTTGAGGCCTTGAGCATTATCTAAACAAACAAAGCCTTGCCTTTGAATTGTTGATCGCTGAAGGGAACGAACGTTGTTCATGGATGATATGATATAGTTTTTTGTTGTACTGCATTTTTACACTGTTTCATAATTCTCTACTCTGGTTGATACCGGGTTACTACTCATCTCATAAGTTTGGAGGCACAAGAATTGATACCTATATTCAATGATTCTATTCTCAAATGTACCTCGCAAAAGTGGTTCAAAGTTGTGAACCATCAAAACTTTGAGATGTGATCGTGTCTATTAATTTCGTGGCCTCTGTCCTTCCTCATCATACAGCGTTGGTACAGATGGACAACCTCGTCCATGTCAAGATCCTAAATATTTTACAAAAAGTAGATTTTCACCTGAACAGCGCCGAACCTTTGCACCTTTTACTGCTTCTTCGCGGCCTTCTTCTTAGCCTCCCTCTCCCGCTCAATAATCTCGATTTCGGCATTGGCAGCAGTAGCATCATGAGCTTGTGAAGGCTCGACGAAAACCTCCTTCACGGGAACCTCAGTCTTGTGCATATCCTGCCACAATTCTGGGTTGTGTGGCTTCTCTATGGGTGTAGCGACATCCTGAACCTTTCGGGATTCGATAACGAGGGCTTCCTTCTCGGCTTCGTTGGAAGTGGCTCGGGGAGGGGCTTGTTGATCGGGCTCGGCTGCGGCAGAGGAGTCTTCGGGGAGTGATTTGAAGTCGGTAGCGGGGACCTTTTGAGCGTCTGGGGCGGGTTGCTCATCGCCAAAGTCGGGAGTGGGAGCACCATCCTCGTCATCGGCGAGCTCGGCGCCGTAGATTTCGGGGTATTTCTTAAAGCACTCTTGCATGCCCCTATTCATCGATTAGCAAATTGCAAAACTAGACAGTCGTTCGATATGACGTACTGGAACTTCTCGATACAGTCCATACCCTTAGGCTCCTCCGTCGAGTACACAAAGCAGCTGAACGCAGTTTTGAACTCCTCGCCGCAGGGGCCGTGAGCCATGCCACCCAAGCAAGGGCAGTCCCAGTTAATCTCTCCAGTCTCGGGGTTGAAAGCTCCTTGCTGGTCGGCCTCCTCTTCTAATGCAGCAGGTGATCCATCGGCGGCAGCGGCTTGGGTATTGGATTGTTGAGGCCCGGAGGGTTTTGATGACTCGGCGGGCTTCTCGCTCTTGGCCCTGATCTGTTTGCGCTTCTCCTCGAGGACGGAGTCGACGGTAGGAAGGTCATCATCGGAGAAGGCAGCGGGTGCGGGAACCGTTTTTGCTGTTACGTATTAGTCGTATGGTCTCGAATTCTGATCATCAATTGCAACGTACAGATAGCCTCATCAGCGAAGATGGGACTTGTGTTATAGTAGTAGACAGCGCCGAAAGCCAGACCCAATCGTGCCACAGAGCTCTTCCATGATCGGGACTTGTCGGCGGGAGTAGCTGTCGAGTTAAATCGTCGAGGGGCTGCGCGGATCGTGTTGGAGCGCAAGCTGGCAATTACAGGCCTCGAGGCCGATCGCATAGTGGTACGATACATTTTGGATTACAGAAGTTAACAAAGAAACGAAAGTCAAGGCACGAAATCAAGAGATACAAGAGGAATTGGTCAGCAATGGTGGAGCATCGAAATCTTGGAGTATGATGCTTGGAAATACTTGGCCCTGGTCTCCGAGATGCCGGGAAGTTGCGTGAAAAAAGTGTAACCGTGATTTAACCGTCCGTGCTCTTTATCTGATAACAGCCTTATCGCGCCATGACGTTCCCCCACCACTGGCTTCTACCTATTGGATTTAGGTAGCGCGCATTCATTCCTGATCATATGAGCTGCTTTTATGCCCTCCTAGAGCTTGACGTGCAGACTGCGTCTAGATCTCTTTTTGACTTTCGACCTAGGTTGTGGCTGTTACAGTAGACCAAAGCTTGTTTTGCCAAACACGTTAGTTCAACTGATCAGCAGAGGACAAAGGAAGAAAGGGAGAAAGCTGTCGCACAGGGAATCGAGGGGAAGTTTCTCGAGCTAGACATTGCCTCGCCATTTCTCAGGGAGAGGAAAAAGCAAAATCATTTTTGACCTAACAAGTTGCGAATATCACGCAAGGGACACGACGATCTAGATTGCATCTATTGCATCTTTTTCTATTCCTTGCAAGTCGCATACTAACTAAAGATATCCTCAATCATGGCATCCAAATCTTTCGAATGGCGACCAGCAAAGCTGCTCCAGGACTATAACATAGGCCAGGACTTTGCGCTGCTCATTCTAAACCAGCCGTTGAAGAACGGCGTCAATTTGCGCAAGCTCTGGAAGAACTGTACGTAGCTTGACATGCTGCTCTTGCGACATCAGTGCTAAAGGTCCATTTCACAGCTTCTGTGAGGGTAGCCGCAGATGGCGGAGCGAACCGTCTACATAAGCTGTCGTCGTTCCACGGGAAATACGTACGTTGCGATACTGGTCGTGGACAATAATGTACAACGATTTGCTGACTCTATAGTCTAACCTTCAACTCATCATTGGCGACCTCGATTCTCTCACCCCACAAGTCCGCGATTTCTACTCGTCGCAACCCTCCCCTGCGAAAGTCATCCACGACGCTGATCAAGAGTCGACCGACTTTGCAAAGGCTATCAACTGGATTCGCAAAGAATACCCCGAGGGTATTGATATTGTCGCACTTGGAGGTATCGGCGGCCGTGTTGATCAGGGTCTTTCTCAGCTTCACCACCTGTACCTCTTCCAAAACGACCCCAATTATGCGACAGGTCGGCTCTTTCTTCTCTCCGGCTCAAGTTTGACATTCTTGCTCAAGGCTGGTAGCCATCAGATCCAGGTTCGAGAGGAGGGAGAGGAAGATGTCTTTGGTAAGCACGTTGGTATCATCCCTCTTAAGGGAGCCGCCAACATTACGACAAAGGGCTTCGAATGGGACGTCGAGAACTGGCATACAGAGATTGGCGGCAAGTTGAGCACTAGCAATCATATCCTACCCGAGTCCCAGGTCGTGTCAGTGACGACGGACAAGGATGTATTGTTCACAGTAGCACTCAAAGAAGGTGACGGTGATGACGAGTAGCATAGTGCTTCAGACAAGAACGTGTTGACTTGGCGTGGTATGATACAAGCAAAAGAACAACACAAGACACTCAAAAAACTCCATGCGCCGCGCTGATGTCCCTAAGCTTACATTTCTGTGACATTCCTCTTCCAGATCACAATCCCATTCGGTTTCTTTTCTATCGCAAGAAATGGAGCACCAGCCAACAGAACAAGAAGAATATCACCACACCCGCAAAGAATATCCATTTGTCCTCTTTCGCCCGTCGCTCCACCATGCGGATCGTGTCGCCACTGACGCCAAGAGTGTTGGCGACGTTGTAGAGTCGCTTTTGGGTGCTCTTGAGCATCTCACGCTGCTGACCTAGATCGCCCAGTACAGCCTGTCCGCGCGCAATGTAGTCGTCCAGTGCTTGGTTTGTGTTTGCGAAAAAGTTCTGCTCCCTGAATGCATGTGCCTCGCGCATCTCGTCTGGTGAGCCCGTTGTCAAGGCGCTGGCTTGAGGTGGGTGTCGAGGCTGGAACGCAGAGTGCGTGTTTGTTGTTGTAGCGTTCGCATAAGGGTTCTCGGGTGTAGCATTATACGGTCTTCGGCCAAGAAGTTCTGTGCGATTTGCCTGATGTTGAGCATCATCACGAGCCTTCTTCAGCGAATCGACTTGCGTTCGAAAATCAGAGAGATCTTCGCGGAACCTCTTTACACGTTCAAAGCCCTCTTCTTGCTTCTTGGGAACGATTTCCTGACGGGCGAGGGATTGGTATTCATCGAGGGTCTTGGTGAAGGAAGCGATCGAGGCGGACACGTTGCCAATTTCGGAGGGAGATGCTTGGGGTTTGCTGTTGAGGTTGGAGAGCTCTGCGCGGAGAGACTTGCTTTGCCGCAAGGCGGAGTTGTAGGCGATGTTCTAGGTTGAGGAGTCAGTGGGTGTATACTTGAAATATTTGTTCGATCTAGCTTACCATGGCGACGGATTTGAGGTAAGAAACTTGAGGTTGTCGAGCAATGCAACGACAACTTTCATCATGATTTCTCGGTGTTCAGATACATGATAAGGCCAGATCTCGCGGAACGGATTAATGACATACCGTCTAAGACATGTCAAAGCTGCTTACCCTGCATCTTCTAGACTTCCGAGAGTATGATTGCAATACCTTGACCAGAAATTTCTGGTGGTAACATTATTCTGGTTGTTATTTTTGTAATTTTGTACGATTCAATATCACCTCTATCTAATAAACTCTATGCGAATAAGCTCTCGTTGCTCAAAGATGACTGGAATGCATGGCCGTTCACCAACGAGTTAGCCACAACCTTCACGTTAAAATGCCAGAGTTTTGCAAAGTCAAAGATTAAATCTGTACGGCAATACGACTGCTTGGCAAATATAGCGATATAGCGACATGGGGACAATAATGACTTTCGTCATCTCGATTGCAATAGAGGTTTGTTTGTATGCTCTCCTGCCTAAGCTGAGCCTGGTGATAGTTCAATTCTTTCAGTCCAATTCGTTGGCCTTCCCATGGTGACGATCGCTTTTCTCTTGGCCAGGTCCATGTTAATGGTGAAAAGTGTCGCTTTGCCATTTCCGGGTGAGAACTGATCACGGTTGATGGCTGTCGGATATCCTTGCTCATCCTTGAAAAACTCCAAGAATGAAGAATGGTCGATGGTTGAAGTGGCTAATCTCTCATCAAGAAGCTGTGCGATGCGCTTGATACGGTCTTTGGAATCTGGTATCCAGCCGGGCTCATCTACTCCGGGATGGTCAAGGAGTAGATGGTTCGTATGAACAAGTGTTCCGTCGCCGTCAAAGTTGATCTCCTTGATCCCTATGCTGGTGCATTCCAAGCCTATAGCTTCCGATGGATCTGACACGAGAATATGACCACTTCCAGCCGTGCCCTTCGCATACAGCTTATCGGCTGCCTCGCGTGCCGAATTTGATTCCAAAGCTGTTCTTAGGGCGAGATGGATGGGAATTTTAGTGTTATCAACGCCTCGAGCTCGGATGGCGTTCAGACAGGTTCCTACGCCAGAGGAGTTAATACCGATCTTACCAATCACACCTCCCTCAGTCACCATAGAGATATCAGGTACATCTGTTCCAGGCTGAGAGATATGACAGACGAAAAGATTCGGTGCCTGTTCAGGCTGCCAATCCCAGTTCTGCGCAAGGAGAACTTCCCCGTTAGGCTGACGATACGCAGCGCTTGTGCAGCCATCAGTTTGAATAGGTGCACTGGGGACTCGAGTATATAAGCCGAATGTAATCTCTGTTCGAACGTTGAGAGCGACGATATCCACCAGCTCAAAGCCCGCGCCGTCTGCTAAGCCCTGAAGCTCCTCAACGTAGCGTGGTGATAGCTTCAGCAGGGGTTGGATATACTGTTGAGCCTCTTGACGTACTGCTTCCCAGTTCATGGAACATGATTCTTGAAACAGGTCTTTGTAAAAGGCGATGGATCCTACGACTTTGTCCTTTGCAGCTGTGCCATGTTGATAGCCGATCTGATTTTGTACACTGTGTTAGTCTAACGGCCTGGCTTTGCATTAATTGAATAAGTGCGTTTACCTCATAAGGTGTGCCTGAGCAGTGAACTTCCAGCATGATGAGTTGTTTACAAAGGATGAATAGTAGATAGTGTCGGAGTCAGAAGTGAGACCGCCCACTTACCCCAACATGAGGATTATATACCCATCAATACCGCATTTCCAATCAAGAGCGGGGGGATAGCCCAGCTAACGATTCCAAGTTATCCTGGTAGATCTTTTGTCGTATACAATTACTCTTTCTAGCACAACATTACACATGTAGTTGACGTGATCATCGTGATTTTGTATGGCTGATCCTTTGACATCTGTATCAATGTACTCACCTGACTGCACTACGACGTAGTCCAATTTAGTAATAACGAACTTGAAGCCTGTTAGTGAACCAATTTCGAGGTCTTCGTGTCATCATAGCATGGATCTAAGCATTTGCTGTAAACTTCAGAGTTCGGAGGGTTATAGCCGGTTTGGCTCGGCCGAGGCTGCCGATAATAGTCACTTTGGGTGGACACCACAGAAGGTAATGATAGATCATGATTGGAGGTCTGATGAGCCTCTTATTAATCACCGGAATCCATCTCCGTTGTGTAGCTTCGGATACGACCCGACTTCAGCAAATAGTCAAACTTGAAAATCTCAGTATCAGCGATACCAAGCTTCCTCTATTGAACTCATCGAAATTTGAAGACACAGAATCAAGATGGGGGACTTGCCGCATCTGAGTGATCAGATCGGAAGCTTTAGCTTATCGTCTATTCACCCGGCTGATCCAGCTTACACTCCGCTTCTCTATCGACTCCGCGAAGAAACCTTCCAGAACCGGACAACTCAAGTCAGACATGGCTCATACCTCAGGCGTTTTACTAGAGATACCTCTTTCGACATAACTGCGGCTATCAAGGAGAAGTCTGGAATTGATCTCAACAATTTCATGCAGCGATATGGATTGACTGGCTGCGTTGTTGTTCAGAATGGAGCCATAAAACTCGAAGAGTACAGGCACGGAAACTCACAGGCGTCTCGAAACGATGTCCAGTCAGTCACAAAATCCTTTGTTGCAACAGCTCTCGCCATTGCTCAGCAAGAAGGAAAACTATCCGTCAACGACCCAGTATCTCGCCATGTCGAGGAGCTGAAAGGAACTGCCTGGGCAGACGTGCCGCTACTTGCTCTATCCAGCATGTCTTCAGGGGTAGTTGAGCAATCAGAAGAGGAGCGACCGGCTGACGTGCCCAATCCCATGTATGCCATCGAGCTTTATCCCCAGACTGATCCCGAGGCAGTTCTCAACTGGCTCAAGACGTCGAGGAATGTGGCTGAGCCTTGGGAAGAGTTTCACTACTATAACCCAAACTATTACGTGTTGTCGACGGCTATCTCACGTGCAACTGGAGAGCCTCTGAATGAATATATCTCGCGCAAGATATGGGATCCTGCTGGAATGCAATACGATGGATATATACGAACAACTGGCGCTGGACACGTGGATGGTCACGGGGGCCTCTCAATAACTTTGACAGACATGGCACGCTTCGGATGCTTCATTCTCGAAAGTTTCGAAGACGGAGGAAGAGGTCCCAACGTTCCATCTGGTTGGTTCCAAGACATATCCGATGCCAAGAACAGTGTCGGGGCTAGGGCTCTTCAACCAGATAACTTTGTCTCCAACTTTGGCTATGAGAGTGGTTGGTGGACTACAGGCAGGGGTGGAAAAGAATACAAAATGGGTGATGACGGTGCGTTTGCGGCGATTGGAATGTATGGCCAGTCTATCTACATAGTTCCAAAGTTGGACGCCGTGATCGCTATTCAATCTGGGTATCCAGAGCATGAGTTGGACTTATTCACGAAGAACGCAGAA
Organism: Fusarium redolens; assembly: GCF_020744475.1. Classification (NCBI taxonomy): domain Eukaryota; kingdom Fungi; phylum Ascomycota; class Sordariomycetes; order Hypocreales; family Nectriaceae; genus Fusarium; species Fusarium redolens. The sequence goes on along the minus strand of NW_025763674.1, from coordinate 452,227 downwards.
TTGGCAACTGCCATACTCAAGGCACTGAGAGAGCGGTAATGTGTTATAAAAGTTACAAGTAATTAAAATTTAGATCTTTGAATCTTTTCACACTCTGCCCTTAATCTATCATTGTCCAAGGTTCACGTTTCACATCAGTAGCCTATCAGAGCTGAGTACTTAACAGATTTTCGTGAACCCATGAATTTTAACTCAAAGTTTTGATCTGTCACACCTCTCAGTAGGTGGTAACTTTCTTATTCTACACCTTTCATTGGCTCCTGATATCTATGCTGTTCCTGAACTATCAACGTGCTTACAGTTTGCTGTCTTTGACAGACCACGAGATGGTTTCTAAGGTGTTTCTGAAAAGTCAAGACATGCGTGCCTTAGTAGAAAGGTTTATGAGAGACTCTCCTTGAAGTCTTAGCAGAGAAACATCTTCTTCACTTACAAATTCTTAACCAACTCTGAACACAACTTCGAGTGGACTAGAGACAATTTGCAACCCTATCGTGCCTTTTCTCTTTTTCAAAATCACGAGACAATCCCAAGCAACAACTTGAATCTGTATTGATAAGTCTTAACTGTTTCCCCATCAATCAACATGCAGCTTGGCAAGCCTTGGTGCAGCACCTGCTGCGTCCACTTCAACACCTTCGAGGAGCACCGCGAACACTCAAAATCTGAAGAACAATAAGTACCCTATATTTCTCATTCTTGATTACATACGCTAACGTAATTGCAGTGTGTTCAAGATCCAGATTCGATATAGTGGTCCGTCTATTCCTCGTTATGTCAGGGAGAAGGTCATGGAAAATTGGGAACGAGCCAAGGAATCGTGGAATGAACTCCGAGATACAAAGTCAGGAGACGAGCTAGAGTCCGATCAGGCAGAATTCCCAGAATTCCACGAAGAACTCTGTCTCTTTTGCCGCCACATGAGTTTATCCTTTGACGAGAACATGGCTCACATGAAATCATGTCACAGCTTCACCATCCCAAACCTGGATAGCCGTGTCACTGAACCTAAAACTGTTGTGCGATATCTCCATCGCATCATATTCGGCTTCTACGAGTGTATTTCCTGCGGCAAGCAACGTCACACGTTGGAAGGAATCCAACATCACATGGCCGCCAAGAACCACTGTCATTTCCAGATGACACACGAGATTCTGAGATTCTGTGAGAACGAAGATAAAGGCAGCGCTCAAGAAACTCAGATCATACGATCAATTCAAGTTTCCCATAAAGACAAGGCTATCATTCAGAGTCCCACGCTGCAAAGATCTGCCCAAGTTCTAATGCGTGAGAGTACCGGGGATGACCATCATATCAACGAAAAGAAGCAAGAGGAATGCTGTATTGTCGAGAACTCACAGGACGTTGTCATCGAGACTGAAACTCTCGAAACGCCAGGGGACCAAGTCGAAGCGACTCAACAGCTACACAGGGCTTTCCACGAAACCCCCCCAACGCACAGGTCCGAGAGGCGTACGTTTGGATGAGATTTTCCAACATTCAACTCGGGACGAGTGGAGTGTAGCAAGAGTGAATATATACCTGAAGCTTATGGGTTATAGCATGGAGGAACTGGGTTAATCATTGTTGAACTTGGTAGGAAGAATTATAGAGTATAGGCCTTGTCATTGCATTGAAATGTTAGATTGCAAGGAGTTGGGTATTGCGGTTTATTCGATTGTTTATTTTCCGGGCTTTGGATTGATTCGATGTCCCATGATTTGCAGTAAAATGCACTACGTTTGTAAGATTGTCTCTTCACTTTATGCATCAGTATGGTGCTTCGACACGGATCTTCTCGATCCTCTTATGATAGCGCCAAACGATTACTTGCTCGTCTTGCGGTCAATGCTGGTATGAAACCAAGTCGGTTTCTATTGACACTCGAGTTCATGAAAGACATAAATCAACTAAAGAATAAAAGGAATGAAGCGAGCTGTTCTTGCATGCCAACTCTCCCATTCCTTCCCAAAAACCTTCTTGAGCATCTCCTCCTCTTCAGAGACTCTGGTCCAGATTCCAAACATGATACCTGATATAGTGAAAGGAAGCAATTTTACTGCCCAAGAACAGAAGGTTTCATATGCATTCGGCGGAATCCAGCAGCTTAGAGCACCATCCAGTCTACCAAGCAACGCCACGTTGAATATCATGAGAATAGCAAGGCCAGTATAACTTGGGTGTTGGAGATATTGATAAATACCGGTAGTTTTCAATCGATCTGGCTCTTTCAGAGCAAATGTGAAGTTTTTGCCCAGTGATGCATACGGCACCAAACGTAAAGGAACACCAGCGCAGAGAATCAGAGCTAAAGGAATAGTAGTTGCAGCAGACCATGTAATCAGGTCCGGATTGAGCCCGTTTTCAATTCCATGATGAACAAGAGATGGCGGGGAATTGGGGTAGCGCAAAGCCAGGCTAGCAGTGTGCAACGATAGAAGCCCAAGAGGGGCCAGGACGGCTTTTGTGGTGTGTTTGCTGGTCAAGAATAACCATCGAACTGAGTCGCCTGTTGATGGTGTTGCATGTTCGCTGGGATTGGGCGGAGATAGAGCCAGGTAGGTTCCGTAAGTTGAACCTAGTACGGCTACTGCGAGAGAAGCCTGAGCTAACGAGAATTGAAGAGCCATTATTGTCTCAGCAGAAGTAAACTTCAGACGAGAGAGCTGAGTTTGCACCTTGGAAATATATGAGGATAGGATAGGTTTCCCCCAACCATTGGAGAGATGCAGTTCGATGATACGGAAGCTAAACCGAGGAAGGATGCAAGCTAGCATTTTCACGTGACACACGTCTCAATGACGAAATGGGTTTGATCTCGTCGAGCTGGACAGTAAATCCAATGCCTTTGATAGAAGTTTGTGTGAGAATCCATCATATATTTATGCTGTGTTTATTCTCTTTTTACGCGCTCGTGTAAGCATATATTTGTATCTCGTACAAACAAAGTCAAATAACGTCGCAATCCTAATGTAAGCCACAGTCAGACGGACAGGGGTCCGATTAAAGAAGCCTCCTGTCAAGCCGGTATCTGTCAACGTCGAAGCCGTCAACCAACTGCACAAGCTTACTCTCATAGTGGCATTCTGAGCAGTTGACAGATAGCAGTATCAATTTTTTTTGTTTATAGAAAAGTACCAGCACAGATAGTCATCTGATCAGCAGAAACGGCAGCGCAGACGGATAAACACTACCAGCCCGTATCGTGGCTTTGTAACGGAGAGCAGCCACCAATCCTAAGCTGAACGCATCAACTAAAAGGGAGGAAGAGACCTCCCTCTAACGCCAATTACGACACTATTCTCCACTTAGGCTGAGACTAGCGTCCCCAGCTCAACCGCAGACTTGTCGATCGCCGCTGTGTGGCGATTCTAGCATAATCGCCCAGTCTAGGCTCACTCTAACTAATAAACTCTACCTTCCAGCCTCCCGGTCTTCGGCGTTCGCCCCTAGTGGCAAGCCCTAGAAACCCAGCGTTCAATGCTCTTCTTCCGTCTTTTGCCAATGATGAAAATGACCGTTGAGGAAAAACGTTGAAGATTCTTTCGAATGTGCACTGCCGAGAATGGTCAGCCCAGCTTGTGTAAAGGTGCCGAGAAAAAGCATCGTTTCTGAAGCTACTCGGGAGCGCGAGACGTTCAGGTACGAGGCAATTTTACCCTAGAAATGTTAACTTGTGTTACTGAGATGGGATTAGATATGACGACTCGCTTTTCACCAATATTCGCTTCAACGATACTGGATTGCCTGTTCCGAGCAATGAACTCTCCACATGTCCAGATGTCATATTGACGGCTCTGGCTCGACTAGCGGCTTCTCAGACTGGTGCAACGCGCTCAATGATCTCATTATTTGACCAGACTCACCAGTATATCATCGCGGAAGCTTCATCGATAACCCCACTGATTCCAAGCTTGGGGCAGCATGGTCACCAGGAAACTCTTTGGCATTGTGGAACTGCAATCCCGCGATCACATAGTGCTTGTGAAAGCACATTATGTTCTGACGAAACTCAATCAGATGCATCTGGAATCAAGGTCAACCACGAATTGCCCGTCATTGTAGTTGACGATGTTACCCTCGATCCCGAGTACTCAACTAAGCCGTACTGTCGACCTGGAGGCGCCGCAAGGTTCTACGCTGCAGTGCCAATTCGCACAGATCGAGGTGTCAACATTGGAGTTATCTGCGTAATTCACACCGAACCTTCATTGCCATGGGAGGATCGGCATTCAAGACTCATGAGGGAGCTTTCGAGGGCAGTGACTGAACATCTCGAGACTATCAGCCTGAAAAGCCACCAACGAAGAAGCGAAAGGAAGAGCTGGGGCTTGACCAGTTTTGTTGAAGGTAACACAGCACCGCTGAGCCAAGTCTCATCTACCGGACGACAGTATGCAGAGTATGAGACAAGAAGTGATGGCATGGCCAGGTCTAGGAGGCCAAAGATCGATGATTTGCAACAAGCTTTGGGAGGAATGAGTGTTAGAAACTCAACAACCACAGCCGACTCCCGCAAGACGAACGCTCTTCACACTCAAGAGGTTGTTATGTGCAATACTCAGGCCAGATCAAAATTCGCTCCTGATCCAAGCCAGGTCCTCGAAACTCCACGGCAGATTTTCTCAAAAGCAGCTTCTATTGTCAAAGATTCTATCGAGACTGATGGTTGTTTGTTTCTCAATGCAGATATGCTTGAATTTTCAAATGCAGGCTCTTCCACAGAATGGATAGATGAAGAACTGGCCACTCGACGACCTTCAACCTTCAGCTACAATGAGAGTGAGGATGCTTACACAACTGGCTCTTCTGATGACCGTCTACGGCCCTCTTGTCAAGCACTCGGCTCTTCTGAACATGGGGCAGCTCATGTTACACTTCCGCAAGCTCTTCTCGCCCGAATGATTCGACGGTATCCCAAGGGCCATGTCTTTAACTTCGATGCCGATGGAAATCTACTCCATGAAGAGCTACCTGGTGCTTCAACTGGCTATCCTCTAAACAACAACGACTGGGGAAATTTACATATCAGACAAGACCACAAACTCCGAGTTCAACAGAGAGAAGCAAGTATTCTCCTCGAGACTTTCCCCGGTGCCCGAAGTGTCGCATTCGTTCCTGTCTGGGACCTCAGGAAGAAGCGATGGTCTGCTGGTGGCTTTATACACACTTTCAATATCAAACGCACCTTCACGATCGACCTGGACTTGAGTTATCTCCGAGCACTTGGTATGCTCGCAGCGGCCGAGGCTTTCAAGTTGGAGACCCTGGCTGCGGACAAAGCCAAGACTGATGCGCTTGGTTCACTGTCTCATGAGTTAAGATCACCGCTTCATGGCGCCGTTCTGAGCGTTGAGTTGCTTAACGATACAGACCTTACCATACCACAGCAAAATATCGTTCGCACCATTGAGACATGCTGCCGAACACTGTCAGATACCATCGACCATTTGCTCGAATATTCCAAGGTTAACAAGGCTTTACCTCAAGAGGCGACCCGAGAGTACCAGGCAGATGGCAGTGGCATCAACAGGTCTTCATCCGTTAGTATAGCTTCGAAGCCATCAAGAAAAGTTGTACAGCTCGATGTTCTGGCTGAAGAGGTTCTCGAAAGCGTCTACGCCGGTTTCAACTTTCAGCAAGCCACACTTGCCCAATCATCAAGCCAAACGCCTCGACGACCTGGTCACACATCTATCCGCCGAATGGACACCATGCAAGCTATGGAAGAGCTCCAAGCTCCACTGAAGAAGAAAGGAAATCTTGGAACAAAGATTGGAGACGTTGAAGTCTTCCTTGTCATCGACTCACGACCATCGTGGGGATTCTACACCCAACCTGGACCTGTGCGTAGGATTATCATGAACTTGTTCGGTAACTCGCTCAAGTACACGCAATGCGGACTTATCAAGGTTTCTTTGGAACAGACCAGCGCTTTTGGATCCGATGACAACGACTGCTGGGTAACTATCAGGGTTTCGGATACTGGAGTTGGTATAAGCGAGGAATTCTTACAAAACGGCTTGTTCAAACCATTTTCACAGGAGAATCATCTATCTCCTGGAACAGGGCTCGGACTTAGCTTCGTCAAGCAGATAACTGCACAATTCGGAGGCCACATCTCAGTTGATAGCCGAGTTGGCGTTGGAACCACAGTAACGGTGAGATTACCGATGAAGCTAGGAGATGATTGCCATCACAACGTCTGTGAAGTTCGACAACGAGAAGAAGAGTTCGACGTGCAGACAGAAAAACTTCGAGGCCTTCGAGTGAAGTTGGTCGATTTCAGCAAAAGCACAGTCACGGGAGGCGGTTCCACACAAAGAACGATCGAGTCTCCTGACCAACTTGTGCAGGATATGTGCAAGGAATGGTTGAATATGCAAGTCAACACCACCTTAGAGACACCATGCTTCATGCCAGATCTAGCAATTTGGTCGGAGGAAGGGTTTGAAAGACCTTGTGATCCGCAGGATTCAGTCCCAGATGTTCCAAATATTGTGCTCTGTGCCAATGCTGTTACTGCACATCAGTATGCCACTGGTACAAAGACAACACCACGCCCTGGAGTATTCGAGTTCATTTCACAACCGTAAGTAATATTATCCGATATCTCATGCTCTAAACTAACTATAGATCAAGACTCAGTCCCCGAAAGCTTGCCAAAGCATGTTCACTAGCCTTGTATCGCTGGACAGTCACGCAAACATCCACCCGCTCTCCAACCACAACATCAACAGAACCCGAGTCTCTCAGCATTGCCACCAGCACCGCCCCTTCACTAACAAACCCAAGCTCTCCCTTCCCCGCAAGCGAAGACGAAACCTCCACACAACCAAAAGACTATTTCAAGGCATCCGAATTCCTGCTCGTCGACGACAACTTCATCAACCTCAAGATCCTCTCCTCATACATGAAGAAGCTCAAACAACCATACCAAACAGCTTCAGACGGGTTAGAAGCTGTCACAACGTATGAAGCAGATCCTGGCCGATATAGCTGTATCTTGATGGATATTTCGATGCCAGTCATGGATGGGTTTGAAGCAACGAGGAGGATTCGTGCTTTCGAGTCACAGCAGGGGTTGAGGCCTGCGTTGATACTTGCTTTGACAGGGTTGGCTTCTGAAGAGGCGCAGAGGGAGGCTACTGTCAGTGGGTTAGATTTGTTCTTGACGAAACCCGTGAGATTGAAGGAGTTGGGACCCATTTTGAGAGCAAAGGGGGTTTTGGAGGAGGTGTCGAACCTGGGCTGAGAATCATGGTTAATGGGAAGAAAGATATGGCGTGTAAGGCCTGAGTGAAGAAACTAATATGGAACAAAATGATTAATAGATATAAAGTAATAAATTGAATGGGAGAGGCCGAACGTGTTGTGGAAATCTATGCAAGGATGGCAACGGCTCATATCATGAGCAAGTCCTCTCCAAGCTCATTCATTTTCGAGTCGAATGAGCACCACCTTGGCAGAAATTTATGTAATACAAGTTTCAGAACCATGCGTCCAGCCTCAGAGGTGTTCTTGACACTACGTGTATTGTGTTCATGTTGGAAAAAATGGAAGTGTCGATAGATCCCCTCTCAACTTCATCATTCCTAGGGCATCACGCCATGAAATTTAGTTATGAAGCCCCCCGAAAAGTCTTGATACACACCATATGTCAGAGACATAAAGTAGCGAGAGGTGAGAATTATATATATTAGGTATCAACAAGAAAAGACATGACAAAGCACGCTTCATCAACCCAACCCAACCCACCATCAGCTCCATAACCCCTAACGATCCCATCGTTTCACATAACTATCACCCATTCCTAAATGTCCCGCTAAATGCAACTCCTCAAACATGAAAAAAAGCAGAAACGAAAAGCAAGAAAATAGATAGATGTTTTTGCCCAAATAGAACGCCATGTCGCTTTCATATCCGTAACCCTTGGTATCTCCAACACGACCCAATAAGCGCCAGACCATAATCTCTTGGTTTTTCTTTTCTCTCTCCTGCCCTGATTGCTGTGGATGTGTGTGTTTTGTTTCCTTAGATTGTTGTGTTTGGTGTTGATGCTTCGAGGTCCATCACCCCCGTCCTTGACATTGTCGCAATTATCGGTCTATAGATACCTGGGAACAAGTTGCAAGGCTCGACATACTACTGTCGGAGAGGAGTTTCCTTAAAACGCTTCACCCAATGCTGTCGCACGCGACTAGGCATCTTACAGAATACCATGGCCTTGCACTCGTTGATGAGTACTCCCTCAGAGATCTTAACCTGTAAATCCAGATCTTCATCTGCAAAGTCACGGAAAAATATGTCCAGCGCTTCCTCCTGCCAACGCAGAGTATTCCGAGATCGTACAGCTTCGACAATCTCCTCCATGACAGGCCCGTTGGTGCCGTTGGTATTCTGGCCGTCCGCCTGGGAAGGAGACCCAGCACTTGGACCATCACGCACAGCCAACGGCAGCATGGAGGAATTGAGAACAGACGTTGAAAGAGCACGAGAACCATCGTTGGACGAAGTACGGCGACGCTTGCCAGGAGATTCGGGGGCTGACTGACCCATAGGAATAGTAGTAGCAGGTGGTGTAGACTCGAACATGTTCAAAGTACTTGTAGTAGGCAGCTGTCGCTTGCGGCTCTGGGTAATAGTCTCGTCGGGCGGGGTAAGAGCATTAGCATTGGCTACAGTCGGTGGCCCTCGTGGGGGAATTGTAGTAGATGTCGGTCGTGGCTGGGTCGCTGAGCCGGTAGAGGATGCAGTGGGAGTTTGAGTCAACATGGGTCGCGAGTTTGGACTCTCGAGACCAGGAGGTCGAGGTGGAGGATCGCTTGTCAAATTGAGTATACCGGTGCCCGGCATATCGGGATCGTCGGTGATGGGACCATCTGTTCGTCTCCGTGGTTTCATTATGCGTTTGGGGGCGCCACCTGAGCCGATGACGTCTGGATAAAGGACTTCCATAAAGTCTTCGTGATCAAAGGGTCGGCCGCGCAAAGCCCTAGAAAGCGGTTCCCTCTATTTTAGAGTCAGTATGTGCTTGACACAATCGTTTCGTATGCGTGAGGCTACAGCAGCCGGGCCTCGTCGCTCGCGTGATGACAATCCCCGATCGTTCGCATCGTGATGGAACAAGGAATGTTTACCTCGATATGGGCAGTCCACGCCTCCTCCGTAGCAGTAACCGTTCTCGCAACCGGATTATAAACAAACTCAGGGTCCTCGCGAAGACCTCTCCATAACCGAAACCGTTTTCTCGCGTTGTCACTCTTGTTGATCAGGTGGCTTTTCGCCGGGTAGGCACCATGACTCTCCTGCAGAGCCAGAGCAGCGCGCTCCCAGGCCTCTGCTTTGAAGGAAGAGTTCTCGCGGAGACCAAGCTGGACGCTCTCACAGAGACTTCGGAAGAAGGTCGCTTCGTATGCGGGAGTCCAACTGAAGCGCGGAGCTCTTCGATCGCGGTCGACTCGAGCTGGGGGCTGGCCGTCTGGGCCGAGGACATCGGCGTCTTCGTCGGACATTGTTCTAGGAGGGGGAAAGAAAGGAGGGAAGAATAAAAAAAGCCCCCTCGTGACTTTTTGTGGGAGGCGGAGGCTGAGGCTGAAGCCGAAGCAAATGCTCCAACAACAAAGTTGTGTGTTGGTACGGTCTTGACAAGACCTGACCTTGATCAAAAACGATGGGAACCAATTCTAAACCAAACCTTAGTGCTAGCTCGCCCAGTCGGGACTCGGCCGGGCGGTGAGTTTTTGGGTGGGGACGAGAGGTCACCTGGGCCACTGGGAATTTCACTGTGCGTTATCACGTGCGACCACTGAAAAAGGGGAACAGAGATCAACAATTGTTTGGAATAGCAATTAATATAAGCTGACGTTCAAAATTGATGGTAGAACTATGATATCACATCGATGTTATGGTCCTGTTTCATTCCCTATCGAGATGCAACTCACCGGAACCTTTGCTCCTTGACCTCGATCCATGGCCGCGGACAGGGATTGGTGAGAGCTGAGGCTCAACTCCCCGAGAAAAGTCCATCTTATTGGTCTGTTTGAGTCTGTGACAGGTCAAGGCAATACGACATAACGTTTCTTTATTGCAAGGATCAATCTCACCTAACAATATCATTGTATGCGCCAACACTTGCATATTTCCTTGGCCATCTTGATCGCTCAGGAGTAACTTTTCTTTGTGATAGACTCTTTTTATTATGGAGATGTCCCACCTTCAAATGGAGCATCTTGCCCGGTATAGCCGCGGTTACCGCCCGGAGCATTAACATTACGTTGTTGCCTATAATCTGGGCCTTGATAATCTTTACTCTGTTTAGTAGGCCAAGATACACTTTGCGTCATTCATGAGTCTCGATGCCATATGAAAAATTGCAATTGAGCTTATAGACCCAAAATAGTCAAATTGTTCTATCGACCAAGGATACCTTGGCACATGTGTTGAAAATGTAAGAAGGGTATTGTCATCAATGAACTTTCAAGAGAAAGATCAGAGGAACAAGAATTGAATAAGAGCAAAGAACGCAACACCAGCACCAGCCAATCCCAAATGTTGACCCATGGCGCCAGATACGATAACAGGGCGATCTGTGGACTCTCCTGTTCGGGTGTTAGTATTCATATATGACAAAGCTTGGATAGTGAACTTACCAGGAGAAGCACTCTCAGGAGAATCAGGCACCGTGCTGGGCCTGACGCTTGATTGGAATCCGTTGTCGTCTCCAGTGACCTTTGGTGCAGCGTTTCCTTGCTCCTCAGGCTTCTCATTGCCAGGCTTCTCATTGCCAGGCTTTGCCATGGGCATCTCAGTTGGTGCAACCTCGTTCATGTAAGGACGGTCCGAAACAGGGTACGTGATAGTCGCGGTGACAGGCTCAGGACCACAAGTAGTACATGTCTGAACATCACACGTGAATCCATAAGGAAGATCGTGCTCGTGCTTAGTAGGCTTTGCCTCCATACCACTGTACGTCTCCGTGATTACATACACCTGCTCAAAAAGACCAGTAGAGCAGAAAGCAGGGTACTTGGTAGTGTATTCAAGAGTGTGGACACAAGTTGGGCAGCCGCAGTGGCAGTCGGGAGCTTGGACTTCGACAATGATGGCTTCTCCTGTGACAGCTGGCTTGTGAACCACGCATGTTGGGCCAGGGACGGTGACGGTAGCTAGAGGACTCAGACCATCGCGGGTGAAGCATTGGGTTATCGTTGCTATGCGGGTTTCATACCGGACATCTTCTTGGGCCACTCCGAAAGTAGCGAAGAGTACCGGGATAACGAGTGACTTGGAATACATGATTAACGAGAGTGAAGAGCAAAATGCACCAAACGAGTGACTGAAGTTGAAAACAAACAACCTGAGGAAAAGATTAGAGAACCCGTTTCGAATGTCAATAAGGGGGACTTAGCGCTTATTAAAGCCTCCTGTTAGTAATGCAGAAATGCAACTTCCATACCACAACTTCCATCTAATTACCCAGAGACCTGTGGCTTACCGGCTACATGAATAGTGTCATGCCAGAATACGCCACAGAAGACCGATGTAGTGCTTGTCGCCATGCTCTGCTTGTTCTTAGCGGTCATTGCGTCGCTGGTCTTGGTTTCGAATTTCAGTTCCCACGGAAAGCTTGCCAGTGGCTGACTGAAAGGCCCAAATACGTTACAGTTATTTGTTTACTGGAATCCGGTGATTCTGTTGGTACCAGAAATTTCGGTTGCTGAAACTTTGGTATGCAAGGGAGCAACTCAAGGGAGTCTTGGTGACTAACCAATTTGGTGGGATGGTTGATGTCTCACCTCGGACATGATGGCATCTCATATTGAAACTCATGTTCTAGACCAACACATTACTTAGCTAGATTAAGATATTGTCCAGTTTTTGCCCGCTACCTAATTTCAATTTCTTGACATATCGGCAGCAACCAACAGATGTCTCATGCTTCATGGGCTGAGTGTCTGCAGGGCTGAGCTGAACATTTGAGTGCAGAGCAATTAAGAGTCGTAGAAGTTCACAGTATTGGACGAGTCCTTGATCTCCATCCTCCTAGAGTTTCCATCGATGCCTCATGATGGCTCCTGTTCGCTTGTTTCCTATCTTACTTGCAAGTCTTTTTGGTGCATCCATTGCTCTTCAAGATGATCAAAGGCTGCCTGAATCTTGGTGCATAACATATCTATCAACTTATCTGGCCCCAGTATCACATGGTCACACTCGACCAACGACTTCCTCTGCTGGCGAAGCCTTCTCCACAGAGACCCCTGAAGCAACTTTGACCTTCTCTACACATCAAGCTATCTCCTCAAATTTCCCTGTTCGTGATGATCTAGTTATTACAACTTCGGTTCCATTCAACATTAAAACCTCAGCCCCAAGTCCAACTACTGATCTTTCAGTCCCCGATATCAATGGTCGATCAGTGATATTCCGTATCGTTCCGGAATCACAAGATGCCAAACGAGATCTTCAGGTCAGGGAAGTAGGGGGATTCGTTGGTAGCCAGTCAGAGGTCTGCGCAACTGTCACAATCTTCAATCTTGTCTAAGGCCGTCTGCTCGATAGTACCTGGCCCATATACTACAATGGCGAGAGTTTCGAGGAGCTACGTGGCCAGCCGGGAGCGTTACCTCGAGACGCCGTTACTGAATTCTTTGCTGATGACAATGGATTTCTTCGCTTTTTCAGCTCGGCCCTACCAACTGGCGAGGCGAGCTTCTGTCAAGAAGCTGAGAGCGGCCAAGCCTATATCACTTTCTCTGCATCGCCCCCAGGTTGTCAAGCTATAAGACTTTCTATTACTGGAGGTATGGGCATATTTTCGTGCCACTGATTCTAGGCTGACTCGTTTCTTTGTCGTTGACGAATGCAGAGACGGCGATATATCCTCAAGCCCTTCTTCTCGACCTGCCAGCATACCTCAGCTAGCAGAATCTACATCAGCATTGCTCGGAACGACATCTTCCCCCAATGCAGTAGCCTCTATGACCATACAAGATATTCAGAAGGCCTCTTCCACTATAGATGTCCCAACATTCACTCCGCCTTCCCAAGGCACTTCTCAGGTCAGACCTGTATATACGAGCTCTGTTCGATATTATAATAGCTCTTCATCTATCATATTCCCAACACGTCCCGTTCTTACACAAACACCTTCTATGGTGGGCATTTCAAACCCTGTCACAGATTTACTGTTTACATCTCGGCTGGGCTCCTGGACCTCAAAGCTGTAGAACCTATCCACAGGCGCACTATCCACGGGTATCCTGGGATCATCTAGAGAACCACTTTCTATCTTTGAGCCCAGTACGACTGCCACACCAATTACCACGAATGATGAAGATACAATTGACACTAGCTCTGGTACTGACCCCACGGCCAGCTCAGTTGTTGACTCTTCTGCCACGTCTGGGCCGTCATACAGTTTCGAGACTGATACTAGCACACTATCCGATCTATCACCGGATGCTAGTTCATCTCTCGACTCGAGCCTAACCGGCGTGTCAACGGCTGATACCAGATTTTTCACTACGACGACTGTCGATACCGCTACTTCAGATACTTCTACCACTACAAGCTCTGAAGCGACGGTCACACGCGCGTGTCCAGAGGGATTTTCTGAACCACTGACATTATTCGACGGCCAGCGGCCATCTGATAACGGTGTCGAGTGGCTCGTGCTCCCTTTTTTGATAACGATCTTCGGTCAGGCCAGCGATATGCTCTATATCAGTCCCAACGGGCTTGTTACGCTGAGAGACTCCCTCGGAGCCGATTCATTTTCCAATGCAGCCTTACCTGCTACAAATGTTGAGCCACTAGCTATATTTCCTTACTGGGACGACATGATAGTTCCCGTAGGTTCAGGGGCTGAGGTTACCTACCGGATTAAGGATATTCCCAACCAGCCAAAGACGTTGGTCATAGATTGGTGTGTTTTCTCTACATCAGGTGGAACTGAGCCAAATAACTTTCAAATGCTGGTCTCAAAGGATGTGCTGACTCCAGTCCGCTTCTACTACTATACTACCCAGCTCAAGGGGGAATCTGCTACTATTGGTGTCCAAAGCCGCGATAGGGATGATTTTCTGCAGTATTCTTTTAACCAAGCAGGGTCTGTCCCAGATAGAACGTTCCTATCATTGCGCACGTTCGATGACGGGGGAGAAATAAGTGTTGGTCAGTTCTGAGGCCCCGTTCTCCTTACTGGGGGCTTGTCACTTTCCGGCTTCTTCACTTGATCATTTCCTTATTGTTTGTTATACTTGTTTCCTCCCCTTCGAACTTTGGAATGGTTAGGCTTTCAGGGCTATGCGAAGCTTGGATTAATGGATTGATTACATGGGTCTCTCTTCGTATTGTATAAATATGTTGACAGACGAGAATTTCAGAGACCGGGGCAATAGGATATAGCTAAACTTCCCCTGAGAAACTTGACTTGGTATTGGCTACACTACAATATCCTCGCACAGTCTTCGTTGTCCTTCAACCCAATCCCTTAAAGAATCGCGCCGAGCATCCAAGCTCCAGTGTTGAGTAAAAGGCCACAATCATAAAGTTGAACCGCCCGAAGAATATAAGCAAAGCATTTTTAACCAACCCATTAAAGACCGATTCCAACAAATTCCAACAGAGGCTGAGAAAATCAAGATATGGTCAAATTACCTCATCAATGAACGACAAGTCATCTCTATGTACACCAACTATATGAAGTGAAAAAAGAAGAGAGAGAAAAGGCGCTATGTTGAGCTTTGGATGAAATCCAAATTGAGGCTCCTCCAATCCCAAAGTTGCGAGAAGTCTCCAAGATCGACGTCAGTGATATCGCCTAGACCGTAATCGATATTGAGATCCTGGGGATGAAAATCAACGTATGTTGGAGGAACCATGCCAGCCACAGTATGATCAGCATGTGGCATGCCATAAAGACCTCCTTGGACAATGCCATCGATACCGGCGCTTGGTGATGGGACTTGTTGAGGTGGCATTTGGCCAGGCACGATACCCATGTTGTAAGCAACCTGGGGCTTCGCATATCCCTCGACAGGGACTTGGTTGCTCGTGACATATCCAGTGTTCTCATGCTTGTCATGAGAAGAGTGCGTACTCTGCGGCGTAGATCCTGAGGGCGCACCTTCAGAGCTGGCGTAGTAGCTCGGTGAGTTTTCCTGTGACTCCTGCTCTGGCTGATATCCAGCCTCTGGTTTGATCGCGACATCGTGACTAGTATTCATAGCTGATGCTGCCGGAGACACTGGAGCAACTCGCTGCTTCTTGCGATTCACAGTCTCACGTGGTGGCGCTGATCGTCTAGGCATTTTCTGAACCATCTTGACAAGAATGTCATGAGATGTCTTTGCTGTCTTCGAAAGGGTCTTGAGACGCTTCAACAACCTGATTGCATTATCCACTGAATCGACGATCTCATCCTTTCTGGGGATTGTGTCGTCCTGATCTTTGATAACAGCAGTGGAGAGAACTGCGGCTGTATCGAAGAGTGAGAAGATGATGAAGTGAAACCTTGCATCTCGATGAGAAGCATGATCGGCCCATCGAGTAGTCGTGTCCAAATTCTTGAGGGAATAGAAGACTGCATCTTCTCGAACTGCTAGTAAATCCGCAGGTGAGTTCTTCGTATAAACTTGCGCCATGAACGCTCGCATGGGGTTGAGAATCATAAGGTATGCCATCGTATGGATATAAAAGCGATGGTAAACAATCCATGGAAATTTATAATCCTTCGACGTGTCAGGGTTGTCGACATCATAAACTGCAGGGAAACGTCGGATCCAGTCCTCGAGCATGGATTTGTATTCCTGGATATCGGCTGCTGAAGTGATGTTCTTAGGAGCACCCCATCGCTGGGCAAGTTGAGTCACCAGCTCTGACTGAAGTTTCATATGCAGAAGTGGTGAGGGAGAGAAATCTTCTAGAGTCAGACTTGGTGGCTCGACGTTGATATCACTGTGGTCAATGATCGTCGGACGACCTAAACCAGAAGCAAATTGCCTGAAAAGGTCAGCATGTCATTCACCTAGACTTTGGTGGTTTCACATACCAATCCCAACAATCTAAGATACACCATACTCTTCGTCGCATCTCGCGTTCAAATTCAGATAGCCCTTCAGCAATAGCAGTTCGATGAAGACCTGGTGCTAGAGTTAGATCACTGATACCACAGGAGATCGAACGCACTCACCTAATTCATGCGCCTCTCGAACAGCAGCGCCGATAACATGCCACGCTTCAACGAACTTTGCTTCCGACTTGTACCAGTAGATTGAGTGAAGCATCCATTGAATATTGAGCAGATGGCAATGGCCAACCGGAATCACTCTTCCGAGTTCCGTAGCGGCTTTATGGTATTCTACTGTTAGCTTCTCGGCGGGCTCGGAGAGCTCGACCTCGACAATGGGCTTTATCTCAACATCTAGATGCTGCGTGGCACATGCGCAGACCATGACGAGTAGGATGGTCCATTGGAGTGAGAGCGACTGATTGCGATTCCTTCGCTCCCACCATTGTTGATATTCCTGGAGGAAAGTTGGTGGATAGATGATGTAGTAGTGATAGTTCATGTTGTTGAAAAAGCTCTGAACAAGGGCATCTAATGGCATGTCAGATCACAAATTCTTGAACATCTATTAATTTGAGACAGTACTTACCCATCTGAGGGCGGCCAGGCAAGACACCGATGGCATGCTTGAGCTGAGGACAGGTACTTGGATGAAGCAAGGTCAGTTCGCCCAAAGGCTTCTTGTCCTTCTGGACTGAGTTTTAGCATGCAATTCGACAAAGACAGCATTTTTTTGTCAACATAAAGAGAATTTCCTCACCTTTGCATCGATAGTCAGAGATTCAAAGAGGGGGCCAGCGGCATAACCCATCGCTCCCAGCCCAACGTCATCATCATCCTCATCAGGCTCGGAGTCGTCGGGTTCAACGTCATCCTCACCACTACGCGAGCGCTTCTTATCGCTATTCGGCGTAAGCCCATCAGACGGCGAGCTCGCAGTATTCGCCGTGATGAAGCGGCATTTATCTGCGACCTTGCGCTTCTGACAATGGTTGCAAGGCCATTCTCGATTGCACTGCCGGCAGTGAGTACAGGGACTTCATAGGCCCCGCGGGGCGGTCAAGAGCCGCTCCAGACGGTCTGCAGGTCATCTCTGAAGGGATAGGACGTACCTTTTGCTTCCTGCGATGACACTCAGCGCAGGCCGAGCGATATTGACCTGTATGCGTGCTGTTATCCTCCATGTTAGTGTGGAGTTGACGTGTGGAGATCGACAGGGAGCGACGCGAAGAATCCAAGGATGGGCAGAGGAAAAACTTTGTCGCGTTATTCCGGAATTGTTGTATGTAATTGAATACGGAATGGCTCTTGTCTGGTTGTGGTCTAGTCCAAACGGATAATGCCGCCTGTTTGTCTTAGATCACCTCGTGTTCTTTTGTTTTTGTCCAGAACCTCGGCAATTGATTATGATGATATTTCAGTGATAAGTTATCTCTTCAAACAAGATTTCAAGAGTTGCAGACCATCCAAGTAAAATTACCCCTGAGAAATGAATATCGGCCCGAGATTCGATCCCCATAAACGCCATCATCGCCTACATCCGAGACCCAAATGTGTTGTGGCACCTGAGATGCAGCCAGCCTCGAGCTACACGAAGTTACGAAGCCACATTTCTCACACTTGAGGCAATGCATTCCAGACTAAATTGAATGGCTTTCTCATCTTTGTGGGGTTGTGACATGATGACAGGTTGTAACGTCAAATGCCTTTCCGGCAAGGCTGAAATGGACTTGCATATCATTCGCCCAACGTCGCACAAAAGGTCCAGACTCTCAAGAACGGGTAAAGATTCCCTGATAGGGCTTAATAAGAGCGTTGTGCAA
This sequence comes from Fusarium redolens, assembly GCF_020744475.1. Classification (NCBI taxonomy): domain Eukaryota; kingdom Fungi; phylum Ascomycota; class Sordariomycetes; order Hypocreales; family Nectriaceae; genus Fusarium; species Fusarium redolens. The sequence goes on along the minus strand of NW_025763674.1, from coordinate 434,332 downwards.
AAAGCTTCGATCATACCAACGGCTGATGTCGCTGATGTCCGAGCGTGTATGCGTCGCTATCAACGGTGTCAAAGCTCAGACTTACGTGGCAATCAAGGTGAAACTAGTGAATAGTAATCACGAGGATATTGGTATTTGGAATTATTCCATTTAAGGTTCGCGGCACGGCAATTGATAGAACACTCGAGCTACGCAACGCAGAGCCACCGGCAAACTCGACTAGGTCTAGACTCTGTGTTAGATGCTTCCACTTCTCTTCCATGGTATTTATTTGCCAATCTTCATGTTGATCTTCGCACACCAGCATTGATATACCGAGAACTATAGGCAGGGTTGTGAGTCCGATGAAGGCTTAGATAAATCGATTCGGCTTCGATGACAAATATTGGGTGTAGATAATGGATGAATTTATAGACAGATAAGAGCAGAGTTTTAATGGCCTTAGATGAGAGCTCAGGTACAGAGCCCACATGCCGACTTTCTATGATGGTAAATCAGCCTTAAGAAAACAACGTCTTCAGTCCGGCAGAAGCCAAGACCTAGATCAGATTTATAGTGCTGTCGCCATTACATTCCGTATCCTTCCTCTGAGATAGTTTCAGCACGGTTTTATTGATCAAACAAGTGCCAACTCTAGTCCTTTGTGAAGGCTTGTCTTATGTCCTTCAAAGACTTGATCTGCTTTCCCTTTGTATCAAAATTGCTTTCACTAAGCCAAGCCTCAAACGCCTTCTTCACAAGAGGCCACTCGTCGTCGGTAATGCTGAGCCAAGCAGTATCTCGACGTCTTCCCTTGATAATCATATGCTTTCTATACCAACATGTTAGCAGGTGTTCTCAAGAAATGGGATCTATAATAAATACCTGAAGATACCCTCAAAAACAAAGCCTAATCGTTCAGCAGCTGCAAGACTGGGTTTGTTAAGATGATTGGCTTTCCACTCGACTCTTAAGTATCCAAGATCCTCAAAGGCGTGCTTGATGATCAGATAAAAGGCCTCAGTGGCAGCGCGTGTCTGTTTCAACTGAGTACCAAAGATGATACTGCCAATTTCAATCCTTCGATGACTTGGAACGATGTTGAGATATGACATTTGCCCAACAGGCTCAGACTTGGGATCATCGCGTGGGCCAGAGAGAACAGTATAGAAGAACGGATCCTCAGTCTTGCTGAATCCCTCAACAGTCTCTCTCCATTGTTGTTGATCAAGGTAAGGTCCTCCAAACATATAGGTCCAAAGATGACCGTTTTCCTCGCCGCCAAGGTGTTTCCAGCTTGGATCGGCATGAGATGGCTCCAACGGGATAAGAGAAGTGTAACGTCCGTCAAGGGACCCACGAGAGGGTGCGGACGCAGTGCCTGACGGTGTGATCGGACCAACTGGCTGTTCGTTCATGGTTATAAATGTCGAAAATAGGATTTGGGTTCGATTTTGAGAGTCTGGAAGTGTCTCGAGACTAATAGTAAGAGTTCGGTGTTTGGACCCGAAAGAAAACAGAGTTCGGGGCTTGTATCCGAATGTGAGTCAGCATATGATTACGCCCTCTCGTTGATTCACTTGCAGACAGATAGTGAGTCACATAGACGCTGGTGACCAATTATCGCTGATCCGTCGTATAGAGGTGTTTATTAATACTACCTGTTAGGTGTTCCGATAAAACATACTACATTACAAGGAAGCTATCGGTAATCTGGTCGCGTAGTCACGTTGACATCATGAACGATGCAGTAGGTATTAAAGAGCCTCACAAGGTTGAGATGTACTAATCTTTTCCTCCGATATGCTGTTAAACACCTATTACCTTGTTTGAACGTCTCCGATCCTCAGAGAGCGCTTGGTTGAAAACTTGACATCATTATCCTAATCCACAATCGTCAATCTTGCCATACCTTATGCCGTAGCAATTTAGAGACTTGGCATTTCAAACAATACAATCAAAGTATCTAGACTACTCTTCATATTTTTGGTACTCTCCAATGCTTAATAGTATCATATACGGGATAAAAAGTCTAAACCTCTCATTGTATGATTCTTTCCATCTGACCTACAATTTCGCCTTGCCCTGTTTTTGACTCTTGATCATCAATCCTCCATTAACTCTTGTATTTCTTTGCATCCAGAACTTATAGCTGTAATTATACCAAAGAGTAAACAAGAATGACTTCCTTTTGCAAGGCCCCTTGTCTTGAGTTGATGTCAACCATTGCCAATTAATTTTCACAGCCATCATGAATCCAAACATCATTTACCCTGGAGCCACTTTTTGGAATCCAAAAGCGCTTTACTTGACGATCGAAGGATTCGCCAAGCCAGCACCTCCCAATCATACAGCACAGCGCCACATGGAACCTGGTCTGGCAACGTCATGTGAATACTGCGCCTTGCTAATCCATTGCGCTGGTCTGATAATTGGTGATTGTCCCTACAATCCCCACATTGGGGTAAACTCAGCCTTACAATCCATGGAGAATCAGCCATGATTTAAGGAACGAAATATCCACTTTAGGCACGAATAATTCCTTCTAGAATCATTATATTTTCTTAGTTCTTGAGCTTAATCTATATTCAACGATATACAAGATGACAGACAAGAAAGACCTTGGCAAAACTGATCAAGAAATGGAGTCTTCCTCTGCAGCGCCAACAGAGCTTCCTCCTTCATATGACATCACTCTATCTCAATCTCAGTCTCTACAACAAGATCAATTACAGACCACAGAAGACTTTCCTACTCTTATTCTTGATGGCACCAAGATCTACTCCTTATACGCGCCCAATCGCATCCTCTATCAACTTAGCAATGCACCATACGAAGCCACTCGGAAAATCTATGCCATTGAGAAACTACGATACCGCATTACGAACGCCGACTCTGAACAAAGGCTAAAGTACACTGTCGACCATATATACGACTTCAGGCACGGCATCTCGATAGAAGCATACAAACAAATCACCATCCTCGGACAAACAAGTCGGAAGCGTACTTATCCCAACATGATCATGCACCGATGTCTCAATGGCTGCCATACGATCTGCCCAGGTGGCCAGGTGAAGCTCACCCCAGATTATGTGCTCAAAGCAGATTCCCCTCTGAAAGATCGGCTCAATCAAGGGAAGAACAACACAGCCATATGGAAAGACGAGAAGGGAGAGGTCGTTGCCGTCGAGACGAAGCTCCAGCGTGATGAGAATGGTAACATACAAGAGCTCCCGAGACTTGCTATCAAGGCTAGGATTGAAGAGAAGCTGTATGATCTGCTGGTCACGTCTTGGTGTGCACATGTTTGGAAGGATGCTCAAAAGGATTTGAAAGAGCCAATGAGTTGGGATAAATGTGAGCCACAATATTGTCACCAATTTTGAGGATCTTTGCTGACCAATGGTTCTAGTCAAACGGATTGCGTCGACCGTGCCTAATAAAACAGGAGGTATATACGGCGGTGCTGGATTAGGCTACAACTTCTAATTTGTCTGAAATGCCTTCATCAAAGATGTGATAATGTGACAGCGAGATTACACAATACGAAAACCCTTCGATTAAATCATTGAGTGTCCTTTTGCCTGTGATTTTGTCCGAACGATTCTTATCCGTGAGGTGCTTTGGCCTCGTCATATGGCTCGGCTTACGATATGAAATTGGTTATCTTATCACAATTAAACAGCATCGTGCCCAACAATTCTTTAATCGCCATTTGCTTATCGTGCAAATTGACGAGGCTGATAAGGTCATTTTGAGTTCAATACGCCTCTCAATCTAGCGAAAATTGATCTCGGTTAACCGCCACTGAGACTCGGCTGAGATATTTATCCTGAAGCACAAACACGACAAATCCCGCGACTTCTTCATGATACATCATTGATGCAACGTAAGCGGTGCAATTGGACTCTGAATCGAATGTCAAACGTCTCTGATCGTTCGCACGGATAAAATATAGTCGTCTAATTATGAATTATTCTTTGCTTGTGCATGGATGCATTGATATTGTTCATGATTATCGACCAGGATCCACGATTTGCATAAACACGGGCTGACCGATATAACCATATGCTATGCTTAATATAGCTCTCCACTCGTCAGAACAAGCAAAGAGCTCGTATTGTTTCGTGAAACTTCCTCACCATCTGCCAAGATAATAGTTTCCGCGCATCGTCCAAAGCCACCCGTCAAATAACCCAAGAACCAAAGGGCTCGAACAACGGGATCATACCCAAACAAACGCTCGTGGAAAGAGTCCGGTGATGCTTCCACCGGAAATGTGCCCCTTTTAGCGTACTCGTGGCGTGAGCTAGCCCAAAAAACAATTTCTCTTGGCGACGCTGGTGGTAATTTAAATGACCAGGGGTAGGGAAGCCAACAGCTCCCCTAGGCGAGATGAATAAAATGAAGGGCCACCCCTAGCTTCTTCAGCTGGATCTCAGCTGTTCTTTTGCTGGTCTTGGTCACGTTTCTGAATGAAGTCGTAGATGGAGGGCAAAGAGTCCAAGATGGCTCCGACAAGTCGCATCGCCTTTTTGGCGCTGTCATTCCTCCTTTCAGGCCATTTCGCAGCAGCTGGTAAGCAGATGAACAGCCCCTGAGATGAACAACCATTAACACGCGATTGAACGCGTTAGAATGCGACATTTCTGGCAATTACACGATTATCGCTGCACCCGACGACCAAGATGGAGTTCAATCCTGCAAAGATGTCGATGGCTCTATGTCGCTCCTCTTCGATAAGGATCCCTCTTCTTGGCCATCCAACAAGGCTTCGGTAGACCTCGGCGATATCAGCTCACTTACCGGCGACCTTGTCATTTATCCCCACCACGATTCGAAGAAGACGGTTGTTACGGCATCGAGTTTGAAGACGATTGAAGGAGCCCTTACGATATGGAACACAGGAACCGGAAAGGACCACACGATTGAGGAGTTCGACCTGGTATTCGACGCGTTGGAGGAAGTTGGCAAGGACTATGTCATCACAGAAGCTTTTGCTAAGCTGTCACTTGAGCACAAGACTGATATCACGGTGGGGGGTATGGCAAGAGTTTACGATACCGATGTGGAGGAGCTGCAGCTCAATGGAGTGTATACCGTCAACGGAGACTTCTCAATCGACTCCAACAGCAACATGAAGGAGTTGGATGTCCCCGCTCTCACCTATGCCAACAAGGGCTTTATAGTCAAGGGCAATAATGCTCTCGAGAAGGTCTCATTTGCACAGCTGAAGGGCGTCAAAGGAAACATGCAGTTCAACCAGAATGGCGCACTACAAACGATCTATCTCGCAGCCCTCGAGTCGGCTGCGACCATGGCTATCACCGCTAACGGAAACGATGCTACTGTGCTGCTCCCTTGGCTGTCGTCTATCGGAAACAGCACCACTACGGCTACCTCAGACTTCAGCGGGCTTGGAAAGATTGAGTTCTCATCTCTTCGCACGGTCAATGGCTCATTGACCTTTGAGTCTAATTCATTTGAAGACCTTACTATCCCTTTGTTGAAGGAGATGAATGGCGCTATTACTGTGGAGGACAACCCTTCTCTAACGACCTTTGCTTTACCAAGAGTTACATACGTGGAGGAACTGGATATCAGCGGCAACGACGAACTCACCAATATTACAGCCAACGCTCTCAAGTCTGCTGGCACAATTGCGATCAAGGGATCCTTTACGAACGTGGAGTTCTTCAACCTGAAGAAGGTTACGGGAGATTTCAAGGTTTCTGGTGACGAGTCTATGGACTGCAGTTGGTTTGATGCCAATATTAAGAGCATTGTTGTAGGAAAATACACCTGTGTTGGAGATCACGACAAGAAGGAGAGGAAGCCGAGTACTGGAGGCATTGAGGATACAGAGGGTAACCCCAAGGATTATATGTCATCTCCAGATGACGACGAGGGCAATGGTGCTGGCGGCGGCAGCAGTGGAAGCGGAAGCGGAAGTGACTCAGATAGTGGAAGTTCTGATGGAGACAAGGGAGGCTCGAAGGGAGGACTTTCAACAGGTGCAAAGGCCGGCATTGGAATCGGCGTTGCCATCATCGTTGTTCTTCTTATCGTCGGCGCCGTGATGTTCTGGCTCTGGCGCCGCCGTCGAACCGCAGCACCTGGCGAAAAGCGCCTCGGCAGCAGTGGCAGCGGCTCAACCAAGAAGGGCATCTTTGACGGACAGCAAATGGGTGTCCAGACAAAGATCGAAGCCACCAACCCCAGCCCATCTCCTAGCATCGGCACTTTGAATTTCGGGCGCAACTCTCTGATTGAGTCGACTGGCGGCTTTACCGAGAAGAGTCTCAATGCTTGGAAGACGATTCGAAGAGTTAGTGTCTCTTCGGGTGGTTCTTCAACTGTCAAGGAGGGAACGAGTATTCTCAAGGGTTGAAGAGAAGAGAAGAGAGGAGATAAGGGGAGAGTGTTTAAAATGCAATTCAGCGTATAGTGATACCACAGTCCTTTAATAAACATCAGCAGGAAACGGCCTGTATCTCTTTTCATAGGGTAATTTAATACTATTAGGTTAAACAGTCTATCAGAATTCACTCACTCACCTCACTCATCAGTTCACTTGTAGATAAGGGAACGTCAGCTTGGACCCTAATTAATCCGCTGGACCCTGAAATTTTCAAGAAAAAGAATGACAAAGAAGAGCTGAACCACTTTAAAAAGTCCACGCAAGACATTCCATGTGGAGATGATCTCCAACTTTTCTCACTCAATCACAAAGCTTCACATGCGCATCTGAGGCATCTGACTTGGTGAACAGAGACCCACCGCTGATTACGAGAGGTTCCAGAGCCCCTCATCAGCAGAATCCCTTACAAAGTGATCGGCGTGCGGTGAAAACACCAAAGTTGTCATTTTCATTCATCCCGACAGTCCATCTTTTTTACTTGACTTTTCTTTTGCAATTGAACCTTTTGTTGGGTATTTTGTACCGTGAAAACGCGCGTTAGCCTTATCGCAGCTAAGATGACGTATCCCCGTCCTGATTTTGAACGTAACCCACTTCGTTGGGAGTCCCTCAACGGACAATGGGATTTCCTTTTTGATGATGGCGATTCCGGCCTCAACGAGAATTGGCAGCGTACAGGCCTTCCGGAGAAGGTCAACGCCGACAACTCTGCCAGTCGCAAAGAAACTGGCCAGAGCGACAGCGTGGTACAGAAGATCATGGGTGATGCCCATTCTCTCATTCAGAACAATGTCTTTGCTTCATCGACGCAGACCACCAACTCAAAAACAAAAATCAATGTTCCTTATGTCTTCCAATCTCCCGCCTCTGGTATCAATGACCGTGGGGTTCATGAGGTTATGTGGTATGAGCGTGCCATCTCAGACTTGCGATCGGCGCAGGAGAAAGAGAAGGGTCATAAGCTGGTCTTGAGATTTGGTGCTGTTGATTATGAGGCTACTGTTTGGGTCAATGGAGAATATGTTGGCAGTCATCGAGGTGGACATGTTCCCTTCGAGATTGACATCACTGATGCTGTGGAAGCCGCTAAAGAGGCTACTACTCATCGAGTCACTCTGCGAGTCTATGATTCGGCTTATGATCTGACACAACTTCGAGGCAAGCAATACTGGGCTGCTAAGCCCGAGACTATCTTTTACACTCCGTCTGGCGGTATCTGGCAGTCTGTTTGGTTGGAGGTTGTACCCAGTGCTCGTATTGCTGATAGCTCTTATGGCACCGTTATAAAGTCCAATGACATCCACTCTGGCCAGCTTCGAAGCACCATCGCTGTCAAGGGACGACGAATTGGAAAGGACTATTCCGTCGAACTTGAAGCTAGCTTTGCTGGGATTGCTGTTGCCAAATCAGAGAAGAAAGCTCTTCCTCGAGAGACGAGCTCCGTTGGCGTTGAGCTAAACCTGCGCCTTTCCGAAGAGCAGAGGTCCAAGCTGCCCAAATCTGTCACTGAGAGTGCCCCTCTGGACAACGATTTTGCTTGGCGCGATGGTGTTGCACTCTGGTCTCCCGAGCATCCCCAACTCTATGATCTCATCATTCGCTTGTATGATGACGCAGGAAATGTCATAGACGAAGTCAAGACAACTACCGGCATGCGAAACATCAACTGGACAACAGGCGATGGCACCTGGCGACTCAACGACAAGCCCTACTTCCAAGCTCTCTGCTTAGACCAAGGCTACTGGCCCGAAACATTCATGACTCCTCCTAGCTCAGAGAGCCTCAAGCTGGATATTGAGCTCGCTAAGAAGATGGGTCTTAACGGCTGCAGAAAGCACCAGAAGGTCGAGGATCCCCTGTTCTACTACTGGGCTGACAAGCTTGGCTTCCTCGTCTGGGGCGAGATTGCGAACGCTTATGCGTTCAGTGCTGAGTATGTGGATCGATTCAACGCTGAGTGGACTGAAGCGGTTAAGCTGGTTATCAACCGTCCATCAGTCGTGACATGGACTCCTGTGAATGAAAGCTGGGCTTATCCTAACCTTGAGGATAATGTTGATCAGCGTAACCACATTCGACAGCTCTACTATCTCACCAAGTAAGCATCCTCGCTTCAATTTAAAAGCTATACTGACAGCTCCAGGGGCCTCGATGATACACGAAGTATTAATGACAACTGCGGCTGGCAGCACGTCCTTACTGACCTAACCACATTCCACGACTATAGCGATGGTCCAGAGATTGAAAAGACCTGTTCTACTCTTGAGGGCATCATTGGCCCCAAGGCTGGCCGAGGCGTCTTCCTACCACCTATTCCTGGCGTTGACGAGGGCTCTAAGCATAAACCTGGCGCTCCAGTCATGAATACCGAATTTGGAGGTGTCAACATTGCACCAGCCAAGAAGGAAGACGGTGATAGCCTCGATTGGGGTTACACCACTGCCACAAACGCTGATGATTTGGTCAAGAGAATCGAGCGTCTTGTCAATGGTGTCGTCTTGGGAGGACACTGCTGTGCTTTTGTTTATACTCAGCTGTAAGTTTGATTTGGCTTTTGTGTTGATATGAGACTAATGATCTGTAGGGCGGATATCGAGCAGGAGGTCAACGGACTGTACACCTTCAACCGAGAGGAGAAGTTGGATGCGTCCAAGGTTAAGGCTGTGATTGACAAGGCTCTCGGTGCCTACTACAACAGGGTGAAATGAATGATAGGATTGCAAAAGCTATACTCTAGATGGTCGTCGAGTTGAGGCTGGTCTCTGAATACTTAGCTCTGAAATAGATATGATACGAAAGAGACATTCTTTACATGATCGCCTGTTTTAGTCCCTCGTACCTCTTGAAAGATAGTTATAAAGATAATTACAGGTGTTTTAGCAAGCACAAGCATACTGTTTCGAGACTTGTCGAGTCTATATATGCCTGTGAAATCGATCATGGGCTGATTTATCCTTTGCGATTATTGGATTTTACAGTATCCTCGAATGTCATTGGCCTATATGTCTAATACAGATCGAAACTAACCTTTTGTCGATTGGTAATCATAGTTTCAGGCTATCAAACTCACAGCCTATATTCATTGTCCTCAAATTGATGGATCGGTCAAATTCATGAACAATCATGCTTGCTGAATAGCTCTAATTGGATGACCTATCAGGGCATCATAAGGATATTTATACAGAATGAATCGTTATGAGAATTGTAATACTGAAGTCGGCTTTGATAGTTGCATGCTGAGTTTTCATAGTTATTTCAAGCCTCGACAAAGAATCGGATGATGTTTGCTTTTGTTACACAGTGCTAGTCCTCGCTAAGAACGCAACCAAGTTTGATGATCAATTGAAAACACCAAAACAAGACAAATCTGTTATGCAAAGTGATCAAAACACTTCTTAATAATGTCTTGGAGATTCTCACATAAAATCAAATCATTTCAGCCTCGGCATTGACCATAATATCGCATCATGAGTTCATGACTGCGGGGATCGGGAAAAGAGCTGTCATATCACGTGATTTTACATGAGATCGGGTCGACTCACCAGACTTGGACCCGACGCTCCATGATGTGGCTGGGGGATCATCACCAGTTCAATCACGGCGCCAGACCCGGCTTTTTGCCCGCGGTTGGGAGCATCACTATCTTATCGCATCATCACAGTATATGATATCAGTTTTGTTTCATTAAATTGTATGCTATAGTCGCGCGCGCTCCCTCTCCCTAGCCTCGCCTCAGGCGCGATGCCTTCGACACGGCCGCCAAACGCGCAGTCGCCCATCGTCGATGTCGACGGTGCTCTCGATAACATCGACACCATCCGCATCCCCGAACCCCACGGTACATATTTACAGACACGCGGAGCCCGCGCAGCTCGTCGAATATATAAAGCCATGGGTGTCTGGCCGTGGGACATTGTTCCCGAAGCACCTCCCAAGATGTGGGCTATCAATCTACTAGAGGATCTCGCCCTTGTCGCGGACCATGTTGCCAGAAATCCAGGTGATACGCTGCAAGATCTTCAGTCAGAGCTTCGAAAGTCTCTTGCGCGCGATCGCAAACCTTCTTATGCTGGGAAATTGATGGCACAGGATGTTCACGCTGCGAAGAAGCGATTCGTTCGAACGATGCCTCAATCGCCTGATGCTCAGGACGATACTGGTGATGATGTTGGTACTGCCGAGAGGCGGTCCGGACGAAGGCGAAGAACCGCAAATTATAGCGCTCCAGACTCCCCAATTGACCCATCGCGATCGCGTCGAGACACCTCTTCAGAGGAGAGCGAAGAGCACATGGCCTCGTCTATCACCGTCGCCTCGGAATTCCCTCCATCTCCTCCTGTACCTCGCAACGTCAAACATTTAAAACGACCAGCTACAACAATACCCACACCAATTGAGAAACGTGTCCGTCACAGTTCGCCAGAAGGTTCGCGCCTCTCGGCTGCGCAGAGCCTTATGATGTTTAGCTCTCCGATGGCTACATTCCAAATGGCTACATCTTTCGGCCCAAATGCAACTGTCTGTTTGGCCAATCTACGATAAGTCTTTATGCTGATACATTGATAGGCCAATGCTACTCGTTCTCTCGAGCCGAATAACCTCCAGGAAGCGTTAAAACCTGCTACCAATAACTTTGTCGCGGCAATTGATGCGCACGTTCGGACGATACGTTCCTCGCTTGCCATTGCTCAACAGGAAATATTTCCTCATAGGTCCAGGTCCCAAGAAGCTATGAGCAAGCTTCGCGCCGCCCAAGATCGCGTGCAAGCGATCCAAGATGACATAGCGGAGTCGCAAGACAGGCTGCGACGACTTGTCGAAGAAACTGTCGCCGAGGACGCTCTAGCGCCACAGCTCCATGCACTTCAAGAAAACAACATGTCTCTACCGCCGGAAATCGCACAAGCAATACGAAGCTACGAGACTCGTCGGGCAGCTAAGAGCGAAGAGATAAAAACCCAAGAATCAGCCATCAATGCTAAACGCGATGAGCTAAAACGAGCGACTGAGGAACTCGACATGGCGGAGAAGAACTCGGGTGGCATAGAGTCCGATATAAGAGATCTCCAAGCGGCGGTGACGCGTGGAACAGAAGCAGCCCGGTTCGCCAACATGTTCAGCGTGATGGTGCAGCTGGGGCCGGAGGGATTGGCAAACATTGAACAGATATACCCAGAGATTGGCTCTCTACTTGAGTCGCTGCTTGCGTCGAGGAATAGCCCTTCGCAGCAGAACCATAACAACAATCATCATGTGCATAATGCGGTGGATGGAGACGAGGCTAATGGATTGTAGGAATTGGGCATGAGACTAACGTTAGTATAGCGATTTGAGTATTCTTTATTATGGCGAGAATAGATTTCCGCATTATCTTAAATTAATTTGACATTAGCATCAGTGGACGGCGCATCCATTGCATCTTATATTTACTCGACCGATATTTTCTGATTGAGTTTAGGGTAATGCTGAAACCCATTGTTTGGACCAACTCAATTCACCTAAACGCTGCGTATGAGCTGCTACTCTTTCGATTCTTTCATCCAGTTAGCACGGTTCCGTGGTCTAGTTGGTTATGGCATCTCGTTAACACCGAGAAGGTCCCCGGTTCGATCCCGGGCGGAACCACGTTTTTTTGGCCATGACACTTTTTTTTACCTCCTCTAGTTCGCTATCCCCGACACAGTCCCCAAGTACAGTCCCAAAGTATAGTCTCTTTATTAAATGCTTTTCAGGGCTATATCGCGGTAATTTGAAATAATTGGCCTTTGTTTTGTTGGCAACGATAGACCTGCGATAACTTCAAACAGTCACAGGCATCGACAAACAGTGTATTTTTAGCTCTTATATGAGTCTACCACTTTTTTGTTGTAAACAGCCTTTCTACCGTTGGTCTAGTGATACGTGTCATCGGAATCGCCTACAATTCAATGACCGTTCTGCCATGTCTAGAGAGTATGCTCCACAAGCTTGATCCCCCCAGCTTCGACTCTGACTCGGATAGGGTCGCAGATCTCCCGGGAGTAGGGAGCAACCACGCCAGGCTTCTTGAAGGCCGGCTCGCCGTCAAGAAGCAGCTGGGTGGCAATGCCGCAGGTCCACCCGACAGACTTGGCCATGGCCGAGTAGCCGCCAGGCTCCCCAAAGAGTTCGAGGGTAGACGTGATCGTATTCTATCACAGGTAATATTAGCTACTCTTCCTATTCGAGAAGAACAGTCGATTGACACTCACTTTAGTTCCGTCCTTCCACTCGACAACGAATTGTGCTGAAGCATTACCAGATCCCGCTCACCAGGTTGAAAGCTGCAAAGTCTTTCCAGTTGATCGGAAAGAGTGTCGAGAGGAGAATCGCGGATGGCAGCGACTTCATCCGAGAACAGTCCCATCCACTTGAGGCCGGCCAAGATCTCACTACGTTCTTCAGGGAGCGGAAACTGCAAAGCTCATCTACCTTGGCACAAGATCAACCTCAGCGGTAGAAGTTGCGCCGGTAAGCTGCTGCTGAATATGCGACCACTTCATACCCTCCTTTAACTAGGCTTTGGAGGCTGTGTCAAGCCACCCAAGGTCAATCAGAACTTTAACTAGAGCGGGGTTACCTTCATATCTGAGGGAGCCCCGGATGACGGTATGAGCTTCGGGTATTCCATAAGCTTGGCGGAATGGTACAGAGTCTCGGTTGGGATACGCAAGAAACGAGTACTCATCAAGAACGTGGTATGGAACTGCCTTGCTCATGAGATCCTTGTTGAAAATCTTAATGACCTTCCCGTCTTGGAGGAAAGTGGCAGAGTTCTGCTGCGAAAGCAAGGCGCCGCGGGGAGACCAAGAGAACTGGGAACTCAGAGGTTAGACAGAGGGTCGGTTAGAACAGGTCGACATACCTTGAAACGCAAAGGATTGTCTGATGCTTCTGGGGCAGGAAGGCCACCACGATATGTGTAGAACTCGAGAATCTAGGCTGGTCAGAATCGACAAGAACAACCGAGATTGCATCATACCTTTCCACCCTTCTCATGAACCTCGCCAATGGTTTTGATAGCGTACAGGTGGTCGATACCAGGATCGACACCAACCTCGTTCAACACGGTGATGCCAGCATTCTTTGCCTGCTCCTCGAGTTCACGAATGGCAGGAGATACATAGCTTGTGGTGACGACGTTTGTTCTGCCTTTGATAGCCGACCGAACGACAGTCGCATGGTGGACAAATGGGACGAGGGAGATAACGAGGTCGTGTTCGGCGATGCAGCGATCAAGCTCCGGTGAAGCGATGTCAAGGGCGATGGATTTGGCGGAAGGCCTTCCAGCTGCAATATTTTGGGCAGAAGAAAGAGTACGGCAGGCTAGGTAGTGTCCGGCGAGTCAGCACGTCAAAGGTCCTGGGCAAATAGTCAAGGAGAAAGATACTGACCTACTGTGAGAATGATGTTCTTGTTCCGGAGTAGGTAATCAACACATGGCTTTGCAACCATGCCGCTTCCTAGAACAAGGGTCTTCTTTTCAGGCATGATTGCGGATAATCGGCGCAATGCTGGGTGGCATTCACGAGAGTGTTGACATGTCAAGATACAAGTGTTGGACTTTGGAGAGGAATGAGAAGATGTATCAAGCCAAAACATGGAAAAGGAAAACCCAATTCCCTCCATATATTTTATGCCCTAGATAGGATACTTCAACAATGGTGGTTCCCGTAACTTCCACATGATACGCTTTGAAAATTGAGTGTCTATACATCGAAAAGAAGGACAATTGTGATTGGAGCCTTTGAGTCACATTGCTAAGCCAGAGGATAGACACTTGTCATAATTTGTGGGAGAGTGTTTTATTCCAACGATTTATACGCCCATTTTCAAGCACATATATCAGCCCCTTCCGAGTTCTATGTTGATAGACTATCACTAACCTTTAAATCACAAATCGCAGACAGCACTCACTCCTTGAATTAAGTTATGCTGGGTGAGCATAAGTTTCCAGCTCTAGGGCCCAGCTGCAAATAACGCATCAAGCTCACAACTTAGACATGATACCATGATATAAATAATCCCAGACAGCCATCACATGTACCTTTGTAACGTGATGGAACTCTGCAATTGACGCTGATTCATCCACAGAAGCCACTGGGATGCCATTAGTAATTTTCTCAGGCATGTTAATTAGACGACTCACTTGTCGCTGGACTGCAGCCAAAGATGTAAGCCGGAATACCAGCATACCGATAATGCTTACAATCTGACCCTCCCATCGAGGGGATGGGAACAGGAGCATCGGCATCTGGTCGCAGACTCTCGGCGTTGTCCTTGAGATGACCAACGATGGGATGATCAATTACAGAGTAACTGAAGGGATTACTCGCAGCACCCTGTTTCTTGATAACAATGCTCGCAGGCTCATACTGCGGAGTGATGGTGTCAATCAGCTCTAGGACCGTGTCTTCTCGCATCCCCACTGGCATGCGAATATCTAGCTCAAAGGTACATGTTTCTGGAATCATGTTGACTTTGAGCCCGCCGTTAATCGTGCCAACGTTGACGGTCGGTCGAGCAATGATGGTAGTAGTTCCGGGGCCCATTGCTTGATCGATAGCTCGCTTGACCTCTGGCTTTTCCAGATGCCTCTCCATCTCGTCTGGGAGATCGACCGGTAGCGACTCCACTGCCTCAATGACCTCATTGATGAAAGCGCTGGCTGTTCGGATTGCGCCCTTGCTGAGATGGAGATATGGTCCTAGAGCGCCTTCGGTCTTGACAGTACATGTCAATCGGAGCGTTCCCTTTTCTGCGAACCTGATAGTCTCGAGACCACCTGGCTCAGCACATAGCATGAGATCACCACCCCATCGGGGCTTGTCCTGTTCAAGAAGATACTTGGTTCCCCATTTCCCACCAGTCTCTTCGTCTGCTACAGCGCAGAGAGCAACACTACCCGAAAGGAGATGGCGACGCTCATACAAGAAAGCGTATGCAATGATCAGCGAAGCAGTCCCAGACTTCATGTCCACGACTCCACGTCCATGAAGTCTTCCATCGACAATATCGCCTGACCATGGATCTCGAGACCACCCGGCACCGTTCCCGACAGGAAAGACATCGACATGACCGTTCAGCACGACGCGTGGACCAGGACCTTTTCCGCCTTGAAAGTCGCTGATTACATTTATTTTGCCGCTCCCGTTGACGTCGACGAGTTCGTAATGAATTTTCTTGCTGGATAAATACTCTCCGATGACTGCTGTTGCTTTTATTGTGTCTCCAGGGGGGTTTGGAGAAGCGGCTTGGACGAACTTTTGAAGAAAGCTGGTTTGGTTGTGTTCATCGGCGGCGAGAGCCCGGAGAAGAGATTGCTTTTGAAGCATGGTTTAATCCGTTACTGCGAATTGGGATATTGATGGGAAGAGATGGATTATGTTTACGTTCTGTCGGGCTTACGCTGGGTTTAAATATAATTCCATTGTCGGTGATCATCGGAGAGTTTTAGAGAGGATGATTCACACCGGCTTTGGGGATAACAGAAGTAATGTCTGTTTTAGGATTATGAAAATACTTATATAAAATTTATAAAATTTATAAAATTTATAAAATTTATAAAATTTATAAAATTATGTATAAATTGTGTATTATTTCTCTATTTATTGCCTATATTTTATAATTTCATCTAAATTCTCCTAAATTAATACAATTCTTTCAAAACTCTGCATGAGACTGACCATTTCTTCTGTCACTCGAGGGACCGGGTGGCGGGGTTAGTCCTCCCATCGCTGTAACTCTAATACTGGATTTGGGGCTTTTACAGGTGCGCGATGATCTGCTGTTAATTTAGATGCAGTATTCACTGATGATTGACTTCGAGGCTTAGTCGTCCTCGATACGTCTCGTCGCATGCAAAGATGAATGGCTGTCAACCTATCATGGCACAAACTGGTACGGGCCCATCAATTGACAGTTAACGCAGAGGTAATAGCAGACAGCGACGTAGTGAAAAGCCAAGAATGCATTGCTACATATGCTAACAACTATGATACAGGGGTCTTGGTGGTATCTGTACAACTTAATTAGAATCCTTTTCTGGAATATCACTCGCCCCCTCATGTACGGGCGCACTACCTTCCTGGCCCTTGAGGACCTGCACGCCGGGCTCGAATGAACCGTCATCGTGAACAGGCGGTCCAGTAAAGTTCTTTCGAGCATAAGCAGCATACCAAACGATGGCAATAGCGGCAAAGCCAGCAAATACGGCAGAGGCGTAGTTCATGGTGCCAGGTTCAACAGGGAGAGAAACGGGCATGCAGAAGATGACGATGGAGAAGACGATCCAGACGACGCAGATGCCATTGATGATGGGGCCGAACTTGCCAAGAGGGTAGGGAGAGTGCTTAACAATCTTACGGCCTCGCACCATGTTGACAGCAACAGGGACACCATAGGAGGAAGAGAGACAGATGGTAGCGACACCAGTGAAGGAGTTGAAGGCAGCAGAAGAGCCAAAGTAGATGCATCCGAGGATGCAGTCCACGACAGTAGACAGGATGAGAGCATTGACAGGCATGTCAAGACGGTGGTTGACCTTACTCCAGAGCTTGTATCCAGGAATAGCACCATCTCTGGCGAAAGCGTAGGTGCAGCGAGATGCAGCGGTGAGAGCACCAATGCCTGCGAACATGAGAATGCCAAGAATAAGGAAGAGGAGACCGAAGCCACCAGCAGCAGAACCGGTAACAACCTTGAACAGGGTACCAATAGGCTGGGAGTTGGCGACGGAGAGAAGCATCTGAACGTCGGGAAGGACGAAGAGAATGGGGATGAGGTAAATGATTCCGGTAACACCGGCGGCAGCGACGGAGAGGACGATGGCCTTGGGGACCTCACGTTCGGGGTTCTGGACCTCTTCACACATGGCAGCGACCATGCCGTAGCCAGTGAGGACATAAGCACCTATTGGTTAGGGATTGTTAGCGACCGTTTAATTGAAAGGCTTGGCATACGTACCTTGCAGTAGTCCCACGAAGAACGACCATCCTGTAGGCCAACCACTTGCCGAGGCATCGTAGTGAGTAAAGACGAACTCAGCAGAGCGACGCGAAGGAGCCAAAGTCAGCAATGTGACGATGATGATGATGACACTCGCACCGGTCCAGTAAATGCAGACCTTGTTGATAAGGTCCAAGTACCGCGAACCAAAGGCGTTGACCAAAGCACAGACAAGCATAACAGCCCAGAAGCACAAGACAGTCTGCCATGTATTCGCGACAAAATCCTCATTGAAGATAGTAATGGCGCTAAGAATAAGCTGTGCACCAGAAAAATTGATCGACAGTGTAACGGTCCAGTTTCCCACGAGCGTGAGCCAGCCATCGACGAAGCTGACGATGGGAGCGTAACGAGGCGTGCTGAGCATGGCGCTCCAGTAATACACGCCGCCGGCCGTTGGGAACACGGCGCAGATCTCGGCGAGAGAGGCGGCGATGCACAGCGAGATGAGCGACACGAGAACCCAGCCCCAGAGAACGGTGACAGCTTGGCCGTTGGTCAAGGTGATGTACATAGTCGTCGAGAGACCAAAGGGGACGGCCATGATGGCGAAGGACAGGCCGAGGACGCTCAGCATGCTGAGGTTTCGAGGGAGTTCAGCCTTGTAGCCCAGACGGGCGAGGGCCTGATCGGCGTCGCCGCTTCTGCTGGCAGACTCCATGATGGACAGCAATTACAGATGAAGAAGCAATTAAGATAGAGTAACAAGTAGAGTGTTGTAATTATGGCGCGGTACTATGTGTACCTATGATGTGTTGTCGCGTCAATTATGATCAGGGGAAAGTGGACATTATTATCTTTTTAAAAAAGCAGACGAGAAATGAGAATCAAGGAAACGGGCCGTGAGGGGCCTAGACTCGGCGTCCTCCACGATCTAGGTCCTACTTATCTCTGTCCTGAACAGGTTAGTCCTTCTGGGGTACACGAGCATTAGTGGCTTGACATTTCGGTCACAATACCGCTGATCACACGTATTAACGCGGCTACATTCCGCCGTCTGTGCATGTGAGAGAGCGCGATCGCGGCTATTCACCTTCTCCAAATACGAGGCTCGGAATACAGCAACTTCAGCGATAACAAACCGACGTATTCTCACTTATATCTGATAACAAGGCAGCATCTCCACATGATAAGCATCGAGTCATTTCCCATTTCCCCAGATTGAGCTGATACGGATCCCAGAATCTCCTACGTAAAGACAAGCCGAACAAGGAATCGTCTGATAGCGACCCCACCACGAGATAACCGCGCACCGAGCTGACACAGCGCGTCAACTGACTTTACTGGGCAGAACCTGTCACCTACGATCCTCCGTTAATCTTCTCCGCATTCTACGTTTCGTCGGTAGTTGCCACGCTTTCCTACTTGTGGAGATATCCCTGTCTGACTCGTGAACTATCGCGTGTCACGCCTCGCGGATGGCTTGGTGGTTTAGTGATTCAGCTTTTGAGGGGTAACACCATCGTTACAAACTTAATAGACATTGCATCCGTTGATTGGATATCGTAAAGTACACTGTGCTACTGTAGTTATGGTGTTGGACTGCTGGTCATAGCTCCCAGTTTCGCAGTATAGGAGCATCAACCGCGAGCCGCGCTCTCTATCAAGACTACATGATAGCTGAAATATACTCGAATCAGCCATTTGCCGATGCATCCGGCTTGTCATTGGAAGGCGACCTTTAATTTCCATACTCATTCCTTATATGACCTTCCATCATCATAACTGCCTGCTTTATCAGTGTTACTTTATAGCTCCCTTAAACCGGGCGCGATTATGAGGGTGGCGAAGAGCTGCCCCATACAGCTTACCTACACGCGGCTACGATATTTGGGATTGCTAGACTTGACACTGCGACAACATCATAGAATGATTGCAAACCGTAAGCCACTTTCTCTTTGCGGCGATATCTGGAACCCCTGATGCGTGAAGTGATCTGTGCCTGATGCAGCGCAGATGGGCCAAGAATGCACGCTGAGGAGAATTTCCAAGTGGTGGGATATTAGAGCTTGTTTATCGACTTGAAAGTGCCTATCGTTTGACACTAGTGTCTTCTTATCACCTGGCATAATAGTAACACCCTCCTTATTGCCATCACGTTCATATGTAGCGTTGTAAGTAGAAGAAGAATGACTTATCAAAATCAGTAAACTAGCCCATTTTCCTTTTATTTCTACCCTCCCCTTATTAGGCTGCTTGAGTTGCCAGTTAATTTATACGGCAAGGAGCCCTTCATGTTCACCTCGAAGGTCGTGGACATGGCATAAATCAGGAAAACGCGCCGCAAACCCACGTCATCTTCTCAAGATGCAGTGCAATAAGACCAAAAGCCCCAGCTCTTAACTAATATTGAAGCTCAAACGCTGTAATATGCATACTGATAAGAACGTGGCTTGCAATTTGGGGTCCATTTTTGTTGTTTCAACTCAGTCATTCCGTTCGTAGCCCGCGTTTCCAATCATCACTCCTGTTACAGTCTAATACAGAATGTGAATATCGATTTGTACTATTTCCTTTCTCGCAGTTGCCTGGCCCGGGGATTTAACAGAAACAAGACCCTGATGCTGACAGCCTGCTGTCATCCTAGGCAAGGCAAATGCCTCTACCTAGCCTGACCCCTCGGTCTTCTTGCTGTGCCTCTTCTTCTTGCATGGCCTCTCGCTTGGTCTCTTTTTGAAGCTATCTCGAAGCCCAAAAGAGGGTACTTTCTTCTTCTTTTGGAGGTTATCTTCAATTTTCAAGGAGGAATTTCATAACCACCCTCCGGGGCGGGGGGCTTCCTCAAGCGGAGGGCAACCCAATCCGTCGCCTATGACTCCGGAAAGGAGGCCTCTGATTGGCTGGCCTCGCCAAAGGCTCAGTATTTCGACCTGTCTCTTGCCCTGATCTGTGAATAGCATCACTTTTGAGAAAAGACCCCATGGGGCTCTAATAAGCCAATGGCCAAACTGATCGACTAAATTTGACCAATGGCCGAAGAGCAGATTCCTTGGCAAACCTTATTGCCCTCAATTCAAAGAGGCAAAGCCAACAGGTGCCATTTTACTGCGTTCTCAAGTCACTCTTCTGTTGCGGCTTTGTCTAATAAGGGTTATATTAAGAGGTATATATCTATGAAAGATGAAAGACAATATAAAGGGGAAGAGAATGAATTGCTGTATTTATTAAGAGCCTATTTAAGCATTACATAGGCTTATGTAATAGCGTAATACAGAATATAAATGTTGATTTTAGGTTACATCTTATTCTTCAACAAAGCATCCTTACTCGCATCTCACTTGTCGACCTTCATACTACATACAGCTCGTGCATCTTTTTAAAAATGCCTGCTCTTCCAACTGTGGCAATCGCCGGTGCGACCGGTAATCTCGGTGCCAAAGTTACTGAGGGATTCCTCCAACCGCCATTTCGCGATAGGTTCTATGACATCATAGTTCTGACACGCTCCCGCTCACCCAAGGTCGAGAATCTCGTAAAACAAGGCGCATCATTGCGTCTATATGCCGAGGATAATTTGGAAGAGGCACTAGCTGGAGTTGATGTCCTGATCAACACGTACGTCTACTTTAGTCTGACTGTGACAAGACCTGACACAGCTTGTTGTTTAAATATAGTGTAGGCCCCAGTGGCCATCACTTCAAAGAAACCCTTCTTCGCAGCATTCCTGGGTCTGGCGTGAAGCTCTATTTCCCTTCCGAGTTTGGGGTCGACCATTATGTGCACGACTTTCCACACGACGAGTGGGACGCCAAGAAGGCTCACTTCCAGCTAGCATCAGAGCTCATCTCCGACATAAGCATATGTCGCGTCTATGCAGGCCTATTCCTCGAGGACTCCATCGGTCCGTGGTTTGGCTTCGATACCAAAAGGGGCAGATATGAGGCCGTAGGGGACCCTGCGCAGAAGACTTCGTACACGAGCATGTACGACGTTGGCAAGGCGCTCGCCATACTCGCATGTCAACCAGTGGGCACAATACCGCCCGAGGTGCACCTAAGCGGTGATAGCAAGTCTATGACTGAGATAGCAGAGCTTATGGAAGCGAACGGGGCTGGCCGTATACAAGTGACGAGTGTGCCGCTTGAAAGCTATAAGGCTAGTGTCCTAGCGAAGCCATCGCCTACGCCAGAGCGGTACCTACGGTTCTTGATGGGCGAGGGCAAAATTCAGCACTCTATTGATGGGATAGGTAATCAGAATGATATAGTCCAGGCAAATGGGGCCCTATCGACTTGGATGTCTATGTCGCAATTGGCAAAGGAGGCGCGTGGAAGGCCTTGGGCCGAAGCGGAATGGGAACCGGTTAACTAGTGTCAACTTGGATATCAAGAATAAGGTACTAACAGCTTATTCTTGCATAGAATAGCAAGCCACTATCACTGACGGAATAATCTAATGATATTATAGTCTGAACATTGATAATCTTGTCGAGGAGAATGCCACTTACACTTTACGCACCCCGAGCTTGTACCCATGTGACATTGATGACAGCCTGAATCCAGAATGAGCAATTAGTAAGGAAATTTAATTGCAATTAGCATCGGTCTCAGAAATGTAAATCTCTTAAGACTTTGATGACTCCCTGGTTTATCGAGGCATTTTTGTGACGCGAAGGAATACTATGCCGCAAGCTAGTATTACACCGACTGAGCCCGACTAGCTATTAATCTGTAATGACATGGGTGTATGTTGGGTTATTGGCCCGCTACATAGGCGTCGAGGCTAGATATATGTTGTATGAAGAGCATTACAGCCGTATGTTGAAGGACCTTTTGACTCTTGAGGTAGCTAGCGACTATTGCGGGTTTACTTCAGCCAATCCAAACACATGGGTATATTGAGTTGTTGGCCCTTGACATGAAGCGGATAAGTCGGCACAACACCCTGCGCATTGAAATGACAAGGTTGCAAGCTGCTGAGATCTCTTGTCTTTTTATCCCAGACGAAATGGGAGTCATGGGACACAATTGTATAGCTCTAATCTCAGCTTGGTAACCCTATCGCTGTATCTCCTCGATACTCTTCAAGGACGACAAGAAGAAGTATAAAAGGCTTCAGTTTGTCACTCATGGACATTAAATTCCTCTCATTCTTCACTTTCAGTCTCAGATTCTCCCTATACCCAAACCTCCTACATCTCAACACACCTGTTCATCATGAAATCCACAACCTCCATCCTTGTTCTGCAGTCGGTTGCTGCTTGCGCGGGTTTTACGATGCCAGAGAAATTGCCTAATGGTGTATACAGTGTACATGTGAACGCTCAAGGTCTTGAAGTCTATGATGGACTCACAGTTGACCACAGCACCACCGTGACTCCGAGAGCGCCTTCGCCTCAGCTGAGGGCTCGCCAGTGGAAAGATGAAGGTGGATGGGACCGGAGTGATCCGGAGACGTTCTGTGGATGTGGGTATGTACAAACATTGACATCTTCATCACCGTCGAGTGCATGAATAATCAATTGGTTGAATATTATAGTCTTTATATGAACCATAGAAATTGCGATACAGCAGTCGACATGCTTAAAGGACAATTTGACAGATCCGATGGCGGCGTGGGTGAGGTCACTCAAGCTTGGTATTCCATTTGGGGTGATGTGGTAAGTTGTTTTCAATCTCCGTCCTTGGATACATTTGTACTCAAGTAGGCGGGTGCAAGTCTTTGTCCAACTATTTACACCGGAATAGGTTGCATTCTGCTGTACTGACGATGTATAGCCGATGAATTCTTCCCGATACGCTGATCTTCTTGTGCATATCACCGATACATGTGGCTGGTATGTGCCAGGAACACTGGTACCGTCTTCCATCGGGTTTTCTACGATTGGCTGTGGGTACATGAACTATGCCCCTGGCCTGGACTTCTGTGCCAATTCAGACAGCGGTAAATTCATGGGCCGCAACGGACGTTGTTGAGCCTGAGCATATTCACAAGCCCTAGAACTGGCAATAGGAGCTCCTTCATACAATACCACTATCAATCATGAAACTCGCTGCTTCGTTGTTCCTATCTTGGCCGTGATACTCCATAGCAAGGTTAGACATCGACACGAGCGATCAGTGCGACTTTCTTTTAAGATACAGACTAGATCCTTTTCTTCAATACTAGCTTGCCCAATTAAATGTTGTGTTCCACAAACAAGGCTATTAAATCTAGTCATACAAGCTACTAACGACAAAGGAGTGGGAGCAAGGTAAGAATTACCAAAACCTTAATTTTACAGACTGTATATCCTCATACTAGATAAAGAACCTTAATTCTATATTTATTATTATTTTCCATACATTTCTTCCAGTTTCATTTCCAAATTTATGCGTCCTATCCGTAAGTCCATCAGTGACGAAAGCCATGAGAATGGCCACTTACCGAGCACATCGAGCTGTTGTTCGGCTTTGCGAGACAACTTCAAGTCAACCCTATTACTCAGCTGAAACAATGCCTTTCTCTATTTCTGATATGACCAGAAAAGATGAGACTAAAAAGATTCTCACTAGAGGCAAAGGCCTCGGCGCCTTCTTTTCACCAAACGGCTACGCCTTGATCTTATGCTTCCCAATCACCATCTAGCAGAATAGAAAGAACACCAAAGAGACACTGAAATAACTGCGAGAGCAAGGCAACGAGAAGCTCAGCGTATCAACGCAGAGAGATGGGAAGAAGCAAATGAGAAGGAAAAGCAGAGGCAGCGACGTCAGAGGTGTGATGCGGTGGTGAGGGGCCACAAGAGCCTCTGAGGGAGAAGAAGGTTCCCGAGACTAAGCCTTTGGATCCAAACTTGAGAGACCCTGAGAACCCGCGAGTTTGTTACTTGGAGTGTCCATCTTTTGGAAAGGGGCATTGCCCGGTTCATGATCGCAAGCCTTCATCTCGTCCAACAAGTCCAGGACTGCTGGCAATTTGAACTGTTCAGTATTGAACTTAAGTGTGGACTGGGCTAGCAAATCTGTCAATCTGGAGCTTTGAAGGTATTGTATAAAGAAACATTCACGGTCTAGTCGGGAGAAGTTTGATGCCGTGTCCATAGTTATTATATTAATATTTGTATTCCAAAAAATTAAAGAAGGTCGCAAGCGACCGCGCCATTGTTGGCGCCCAAAACGGCTGTCAACACCAAGCGATCCAGTACCCCCAAGCAGGCCCCGGCACCCATCACATACTCCAGCTCTTGATCGTCCAGCCCTGGAAGAACTTGACCCTCTCTTGCCACACACTCCAACAGCCATCGAAAGTCGTCGACCTCACCATCACTCCCACGTTCAACCACCGTCACGGCCCGAAGCCTCAGGAGATACGACATGGACGCGACAGAAGCACCTCGGAAGGGCTCTGCCACGTGGATCCGTTCGATGCATCCGTTACCGATTTCGATGAGGTCGAGTCGGACACGGAAGCCTTGAGGAACATCGAACGCGATCTTGCCGTCGGACTCGAGACTGAAGCTTTTGGCGCCAGAAGAGACACCCTCCCAGATGTCGATTAGCGCTGCGGGAGGGGCCGCAAGATCCACGTCCTCGGTTCGCTATACCGAAGAGTGGGCAATGCTGGCTGCGCCGCCTACTAGAACTAGTTGACGACGCAAGCTCTTCCGGACTAGTCGGGTGGCGGCGTCGAAGCACTCGAAGAGTGCCTCGCGCAGTGGTGCAGGGATGGTTTGGTCGGACTTCGGCATGTTGGAGGGAACAAGAGAGGTTCAGGGCCTCTGATGATTCGTTAGTATCTGGCAGTCTTATGAGAGATTTAGACTTACTGGAGTATGTTGATGGGTGCTGGGTACCTGGGGGGAGCTTGAATCGCTTGGGACACGGGTTCATATAAGTATTCATCTGAGTTTTAGTTAGCGAGACAGTCACAATAACTCCCATTACCGGGAATACAGAGGGATCATTCGGTACATACAAAAGTAAAATTTATGATGCTCTGGGGAGAAAAGAAGACTCAAGAGTCCCATTAAGGTCCCCTCTAAAGTCCTGATGAGCACTCAGCTTCGGAAGTTCCTGCCATCATACGAAGGCTATCCATAGCATCTCAAGTTTAGCAAGAGCACTAAACTTGTAGCTTCAGTCATATCTGCAATGGTGAAGGTATTGTTCTTGCCTTCATGAGCGTATGTGATGAAGAGATTTATCCGAAACTCTCTCTGGGTATCAGTGAGTGCCACATAAGGGAGTCATGGGCTCAACAAGTTTGCTATATTATTTTCGCTCACACTTTGGTACGTTGATTTTGGTGTCTTGTCAGCTCTTGAGACTGTTGATCGCTGGTATTTGAAACAACGCATGAAATTTACGAAGTTGAAAGCGTACTGAAAGGAATATATGATTAGACTGAAGATGTTCTTAGTTAGATCTCTATCCTCTATATCATTATCAAGAAGGGTGACTAATGCTAGAACGACGCAGATCTAAGAAATTCACGATCGTAGTGCTCGCAACTTGGTGATTTTGAATGTATTGTGATTTGATCCAATAGTCCAGGGATGTTCATGTTGATATTGAGGGCCTTCTACGAGAGCTACCTCTTGGAATCCTCCTTTAAATCGAGTTTTGTTTTCTTAGTTTCTCCTCCTTTGCCGAAAGCATTGCTGGCCTTTCGCTTCTCGATTTTGCGATCGTCTTCCAACACTACCACCGAGGACTGATTCGAGTTTCCATCCGCAGAGTTCCCACCGCCTCGGCAACGCTCCAGTTCAATTTCTACAAGCCATGGATACTGCGTGAGTCCCTCGCTTCCCATAAGTGCCGCATTGACGAACAAGGTCTCCTCGGGAGCCAGTTGGTCTTCGTCGCCCGGGCAACAACTGGTGACACAGAATCTTTGAGACTTATACCGCTCTGATCTTTCTTGCCGAGATTGGCTGTCTTCCGGAGACTCCCACTTGGTTCCCTTTAAACGGGGCAGACTCTCGATAACCCGCGACTTCGTATTGTCGATATCGCTGAAATGAGATGGATTTTCGGAGATCTGGGGCCGCCAAGAAACTATCTTTGCCCCCCAACTGTTATGGACATGCCCAAAACAGTGAATTCTGGGCTGTGCTTTCGCAATGGCAGAAAATAGTTGAGGGCAACCGATTCGTTGTTTCTCTGTCGTCGTATCCATTAAGCCTTGAGGCGGGCCATGTGTCACCACAATGTCAAGCCCTTTTGGAACGGCAAATTCGTGGGCCGCATTGTACTGAAAGCCCCAATCCGTGCTGCCGCCAGTAGCAGGAGTATATGGACTGGCATATACCTTCATCGAGGCGCCATTTTGAAGGCGAATCTCATGGGTTCCTTCGTTGAGGAACATAATACCATGATCTCCCTCAATGAGTAGCCGTTTAGCCTCACCATAGTCTCCATACTCATCCTTAATGCTTTGCTCGATATCCTCTTGTGCCACTCTGCTTGCTTCCGCAATTTTATTCTTGAAGACCCCATCGTCCAGAGAGAAGTCATGATTTCCTGCAATAACAATCTTGGTGGGGGCATCGAGTTCCTTGAGAAGTTGAATCGTTTCTTTGAAGCTTTCCAGCTTAGAATCTTCTGTGAGGTCACCGCAATGGATAACAACGTCGACCGGTGCTAGTGGACTTTTATCTGCTTCAAAACGTAGTCCATGAGTATCTGACAGGATTAGAACCTTTGTCTTAATCAGAGAGGACATTTTGAAAGCGTGCTTTTGTAAGGTAGTGAAATTTCGGATGAGTAGAGGATTATAAATGGTGAAACATGGCAAATATGATTGAGACTAGGAGTGGGGTCAGGCTGATATTTATACGTGTTTGATGTAACAACTTTATCCAGTGGTTTAAGCTCTCCAATGGATGGCTGGGTACCGAGATGTACTTCTAAGAAAGAGTTTCAGCCATGAGACCAACTCTCAAACTTTACATGTAGAACTTGCTTTATGACTCAACAGACAAATAAAGTTGTTTGTTGCACCATTGGTCGCCTACGACCAACACGTATGGGAGCTGACCATTTCGGCTAAAGAACGCATGACTGAGAGAAGGTTAGTTTGATTCGGATTCCTATTCTTTTTATAAGTTCAAGTTACCATGCTAACTCATGAAATTGAGTAGCGCTCATAGATACATTTGGCATTTTTCGATAGCCGGCATGTTACAAAGCAAATAAACAATCTGACATTTTTCAGTTCGTACAACAAGCACTGTAGGTTAGATCTACAGACACTCCTTGATTTCATGAGCTAGTATAGTAGATTGTCTTGTAGTGAGTACCGGTGGTTCGAGGTATAACCACAACGACCTAAGCCCAAGAAGTGCCATAATCAATAGCTAAGTTCTGTGTGGTGATTATAAGCTCTCAGTCACAGGTCTCAACTGCAAGTAACACATCTAGCTCAATATTTAGACATTATACCACAATGTCTGACCAATTGCTACAGCATAAATGCTGATAAAAAGAAAACCTAGATCAATAGCAATTAGGGGTAACTTACCTATATTGCCCCCTCTGAAAGTATAAATACAATTTCTCCGAGTTCAAAAATCCTCCATTTAATGTTTATAAACTCGTCGTGCGCTTTGGCAACTGACGTCTAGCTAATCATAAAGAGGACTTGTCGTTTGGACTAGATTAAGAAATTTTAAAGAAAAGTCAACTTCTTCACGCTTGTGATTCTTAAATGATTTAACTTTCCAGTAAAGTCTCAGGTATCATCATTTTGAAATCCTTCATAGTATTCGAGCAAAAACTTCGGCGAACTCTATACTGAAAGTTAACTGCGCCTGAGTATATAAGAGCACGAAGTTCCCCCCTGTCGACTAGATACAGTTCACCCAGGAGTGGTCACCGATCTCGTCAACACCTTAACCGACAGCAGACAAAATGAGTCTTTTCAACATCATAAGCCGAGCCTTTCCTCCCCCACGCCCTCCACAAGCCGAAGAGTCTTCATCCTCACGGCTTCCTTCAACTCATACCAACGCAGCTGCCTCTGCAGACGTCACTGGAACCACTGTCGCTCAAAACCCTCCTCCTTCCTACCGAGAAGTCACGGCGCCCAAGTTATGGAAGGTGGATCTCTGGTTTGGATCTGACCCCGAATTGTTAAGGGAGGCAATCCCGCAAATGAAACTGGACACCGGCTGGGAAGCCCACCTCGAGCTTTCCACGACAGATATTGTCGGCTTGATGAGAGAAGGACTGCACGTGTCTCAGGGCAATGTAAATGTGCAGGAGAGTTGCTTGACCATGCGTCCTGACCCGCAGGAATGCCAGATGTACTGCTATGACCGCCATTTTACTCTTTCCGGCCCTAGTTGGAAAGGGAATTTGGTGGTCACAACACTGAGCCTCCCTATTGCAAATAACTTCCGCGTCGAGCATCTTTCGGCGGATCAAGTATTTCGCTCTCTTGCATGTGATGTTTCTAAGGGGGAAAACTGGGTATACATCTTCTTGATAGACAAAAGCGAGGACAACGCAAACTACATCTTGGACGACACTCCTTTGGAAGGTTTATGGCCATGGCCTCGTAAGGAACATATCATCCAAGGAATGAAGCAAGAAGAGGAAGCGGTTCAAGAGGAAATAAGAGAAGGCGAGATCCTTGACCTGCTCTGAGTGTTATGGTCGAACTTGCTCAAGTTTCTCAAGGACTCAGGGGCAGTTCTTTCCCTTTCAGATAGACGAGCATCAATATAGCTGATTTCATCTCGCCAGTCTCCTTTTTCTTTTTCTTTTCCTTTTCTTTTCAAGGATATCAAAATGCCTGATTCGTACGTATCCCTCCTATCTACCTTATTCGTGATTCAGACACTCCACATCCTGACTCACACTCTCACACTCTATATTCCGATTTACAGACCATTCAAGTCCTGATTAAGGGCGAGGCTTAGGATGTGATTCACTGACGCTAACCTTATGTGATTCACAGACTACTTTTCAACATCGAAGTCACTATGACCCCAGGGTCAATCCCGGAACTACTACCACAGCTCTTACGGGGCCGCCCCAGCCCGCCCATCCATACTTCCCAACCCACACAGCGCCCTCCTTCCTCCAAACCTCCCCAGAAGACCGCCGGGCGGACCAACACCGCGGCGGCATCCCGGACGACTCAGACCGATCCGTAAGTCAGGCCTATCCTCTTCCTGTAAACTCAAGCTAATTAAAACACCCATAGAAGCTCATCGGTGTCGTCAGGGGATGCCGTCGTCACAATGCCCGGCGGGGACACTTCTGAGGTCGGTGGAGGCAAGGAGAGGCCGTGGGTTGGGAAGGTCAATATCACCATGGGCGAGGCTGGGTGCAAGGTCCTGTCGTGTGGTGGTTGGTTCTGGTGGCGATCCTGGGTTATATAATTATCAGCGCTGGACATGCTTGGAAAGAATAATTACAACAACGCTACAAACATAAATAAAACGGCGTCATGACACACTATACTGTTCTTGCGTGATTCACTCACTCTTCCTAAGCTCCTTTATGAATGTTCTGGAAGGTTGAGTAAACTTTAGGCAGCCAACACAGGCTGAAAGAGTATAGGTAGACATCAAGATAATTTACTCGTCTTCATGAGTAAAACCAAGCATTCACTTGTTCGTGAATATCACTTGGGCTTCTTCTTTCAATGGCCAAAAGCTGGAACTTATGGCACACCGTTCATTGTCATCTTCTTTTTCTCACCTTTAGAAGTATCTAATTGCCAGATACCCAGATATTACCATGATTCACCATGCTCAGATTTGTAATTTTGCCACAAAATCAGACTCGCAGGCTCAATTGCGCACACAACCTTAACCCCGACGTCAGGCGACTATCTGAAGAGGCTATCAAATAATCAATACCCGTTGACCCGTTCCACAGGCCGTGATACAGCCCGGTTACTTTCCATAGTAATAGATAGTCTCTTGCTGATTGGAATAAATGGACATTAAAGACCTTCATACGGGCTGTCTTCAAGCAATGTTCTGAGCACTGCACCGGAAATCCAGCCAATCACGA
The DNA here is from genome assembly GCF_020744475.1 of Fusarium redolens. Taxonomy (NCBI): domain Eukaryota; kingdom Fungi; phylum Ascomycota; class Sordariomycetes; order Hypocreales; family Nectriaceae; genus Fusarium; species Fusarium redolens. Next base: position 403,957 of record NW_025763674.1, on the reverse strand, counting down.
CCCCCTGCCCAATCATACCTGGGGGAGGCAAGAAAACCTAAGACTTTTATCCTAAGTGACAAAAAGACCTAGGTAAGTTTAGTATAGATTAGTGGACTTTTAGACTAGTCTTTTTTTTTGGTACCTTAATGCCCGGCCAGAAGTTTTCTTGCTGCCTGAGGTCTACCTCTTGGTCTCACAGCCTGGATGACAATCAGTCCATGTCTGCCACAGGCTGAATGCATTTATGCACATGTTTCAGATTATCACTGTCCAAGTGCGATTCGCCAGCTTATCATAATGATGCGAGTCCTGATAATGCAGGTAAGACGACTTTCCTCAAAAGGCGGTCCGCCCTCGCAGCCTGATGACAAGATTCTCACAGTCACCTTCGCCGCGAATATCTGAATACTGGATGTCGAACACATCGAGACAAGGTTTCATCATCACAAAATGCCTACGAAAAGCCCAGATAATCGCCGCATACCTACACTACAAACTTCGGCGATAGATTATATCCGGGGCTTTCAACAGTATCATATGAACTTTTGGCTCTGCACGCTTCTCTTATTCCTCGTGGAGCTCGGCTGCGCAATCCTTGCTGCTCCTTCACCAATGCTGCTAGAGACAGCTGTCTGTCGGTATCATTTTGAGAAAGACAGACAGCTTCTTAACGGAGAGCCAACAGATGAGTTTTGCAGAAGTAAGGAGGTACAGGTGCATTTCGCATTCGTGATAACTGTGCTGTCAACGCTATCGACATTGGCTGGTATGCAAAATCACATCAGTTCCTCAAGACGACGGCTGACAGTGGCAAGCGACTATGATGCAAATCCCGATGGGAATACTTGGGGACGAAGGCGGCATCCGTCTTGCTCTTATGCTGAATGTTACCAGTACTATCTTCTACTGGGGATGCATAGCAGTCATAGGTATGATGTCTCACATCGCACCTGGAGGATGCGACTCACCTTGACAGGATCTCAACAACACTTTCCGCTCTGGGGCTTCTATCTCTCACCGATATTTATACTCTTCGGAGGTGGGCCATGGGTAACCGGTACGCTTGTTTTCGCTGCCATTAACGACAGTGTCAAGCCAGAACAAAGGCATGCCTTGACTCTCATCATTCCAAACCTCATAACTGACATGAAGGGTACAGAACCACGGCTTTCTCGATCATGGAGGCGATATCAGGGATCGCGGACCTCCTCGGGCCAATTATTGGCACAATGACGATGACTGCTCACCTCGGGATTCCGTTCGCTCTCGCCCTCGCAGTTTTCTCTCTGATGTTCATTCCAGCCAGCCATCTTCGCGAGAACACAGCGAACGATATAGAGTGTGTTGGATCGTCACCAGCTGAGACCGAGTCACTTCTCAGTGTTGAAAGCGCTTCGGATCGCGAAGATACTGACTCACGGCATATCCATAGGGAAATAATCCCCCCACGAGCCGTCATATTCGGCATATGTTTTGCCTGCCTTTTTTTCTTCCAGGTAGCAAGGGACTCCACGAATTATTTGATCCCTTGGGTCTCTTTGCACTTTGGAGAAACCATGGCCCAGGTATGTTCGCTGGTTTAACAATAATGCTTAGCAACTAACTATCTCACAGGCCGGACTCTTGTTCTCTCTACGAGCAATCATGTCATCTCTTCTATACTTTGTTATCTTGCCGCTTGCCACTTCTTGGCTAGATCAGACTTGGCAAATTGTCAACAGAGATCTTGTCCTCTCTGCATCTGGTGCTTTCTGTTGCACAGTAGGTACTCTCATCGTCGCAACTGCACCAAACCTTGCGACAGTTGCTTTTGGATTTGCACTGTCCGTTCTGGGATCAAGTATGACCGTTACATTACGATCCTTCCTTGCTTCCAATGTCCAGACAGCCTTTTCAGGGCGGTTATTCGCGGGCATCTCTATGACAGGGACTATTGGTAGCCTCGTTGGCATGCCCGTCATGGGAGCTGCATATTCTTTGGGTATCAACCACGACATTGGGCTTCCTTTCCTGGTTTCAGTAGTAAGTTGCTACGGGCCAGTAATTCATTGATTCGTGGCGAGCTGACATTACTTCAGGTATCGTATTCACTTGTCCTTGGGCTTCTTGTCTGGCTTGCATTGAAGATCTGACGTGGTGAGGGTCCAAGGGAATCAGAGGGCAAGTCGCGAGAAAGGGTTGCTAGCCTCAAGACAATTATGCGTGGATATGAAACAACCAAGCACTCAATTGGGGCCCACGTTGAAGTTGCAATGGATATGTCCTAACTACCTCTGGCTACATATTTCTCATCATACCAGTCTCTGAAACCGAACTCGAGGGCGACACTTAATAATGCTTTGGGCAGACCCAACAAGCCCGTGCAAGTTTGATTGTGGCATCATTCAGCCCGCTCTTGCAATCAAAAGACCACACAGACGGACTATGGGTCGGAGTCAGGTCAATGCTAAGGTCCTCGGGCCTAGAAGCAGGCACTGTGAAGTTGACACGACCTCGATTCTTCTCGATGCGGCCGATGATCTCATCTTCACCAATGACACAGATGCCTAGTACATCCTGGAGATTTGTCTCCGTCAAAAAGGCACGCAGCCGTTCAACAAAGCCAGCAGGTAAGGGGACGTCCTTGTACTCTTCCTGGCCTGGATGATTGAAGCCAAACTCATATGGCTCCAGCCCATCACCCCAAAACCTCCAGGACCGTGGGACTAGGTAGCCTCCAGCCATTCTGCCATCTGGAGGAACGGGCCAAGGGGTTGAAACATGGCCGAATTCCACAACACGCTCGCCTTCCTCAATGGAGAAGTGTTTGTGAAGAAGAGCGAGGCCAACCGAGTTTGTAACCTCGAAATGTTGAAAAATGTCTCTGTGCCGAACATGAGAAGGGGGGTTTCGCGATATGAATATTCAAAGGGCCTCACCTGAGTTCTGCAAGGTCGGCCCTGTCTCCAAGCTTGGCTAAACGTTCACTCAGAAGTTTGTTGGACTCGCTCAGTGTAGACAAGCTGTTGAAGACGTCGATATGCCACATCTTTCCAAGTCGCTAAGCAAATAGAAAATACGGTTACTTTCGGGAACTCTGGAGTCAGCAGTTGATTCGGTTTAGCTACCGTCGAGACTTTTCAGATAGCGTTAGAAAGAGGGCCTCGATACATCATATTTTATGGCCTCAGCCTACGAGGCTCTCAGCCTGAACCTTCGACACCTCCAGTGTAAGCCATGTACAGTTGTCCAGTGCATTAGCACTTTGCGCACCCAATTCTATTGATAGCCCCCCATGCAACAGTAAATTACCGGTTACACATTGTATTGCGACCATTCCTATCCATTCACTATCTCCGGTGCCCAACTTGAGGCCTACCCGACCCATGCCTCGTATGACCTCGAGGTCCATGCGGAGCCTCAAGCTGAAACATGTCGTGTATCTGGGGACCGGGAAACTGGTCGAAGATGGATGTGACTTGGCCGCTTTACCTCGGGTCATGGGGCTCAAGATCGATTTATGCATGATACATATACCTTGGCCTGGGGGAGCAAGAAAGCTTCTGACATTAGCAGGGTGCCAGAATAAACTGGTCTAAAGGCCTACTAAGATCTACTAAAATTACCTAAGTCTTTTCGTCGCTTAGGAAAAAGTACGAAGTTGCTAGCCTCCCATAGCCGGGTCAACGGGTACATGTACAAAAGAATGATGGGGTAATGGGCGTGCCATTTATCCTGGTTCCAGGCTGATCCATGCAGCGCTCCCCTGCACACCGACTGCGGACAATATGCCCGTGTCAGTTTTGGGTGAGTGGCTTGGTACAGCCCTGTTTCGGAGCGGGCAACATATGCACGCTGGCATCATCATTGTTTGGGGTTCCGATGTTTGTTGTTTCTGCATGCTTTAATCCTTTTACTAGCAAGGTTCTAGCATGAACCTCAAACCTCAAATAGAACAGACATAAGAGAGGAGCCTTAGGTTTTCTAGGTCTTCTCTGGCCCTTAGCACTGGGCTGACAGTTTGGAAAGGTGTCATCACTTCACCCTGTCTGTGTAACCCACCAAGAGAACATGTTGCTTAATTTAGCTTGTTGCAGCTCTCCAACGGATTTGTTCAATGTGCAAAAGCCATGTCACATGCAACAGGCCGTCTTGTGACAAGCCTACCGCTTATCTCTCAACCAGACGGAGGATTTGCTCCCTTCGATCATGTTCTGCAAGTGAGCAGCCTTCGTAAGTTGTCCGACCTGACGCTGACACGCCTCTCCATTTTCTCTCGGACATTAATGAATCTAGAATCATCACATGGTAAAAAGAAATGTTGTGAAAGATCACTGAAAGGTCTGCGATCGCAGTGAGTGCTATCAACCGTGGTACCATGTGCAAAGCCTTTACAGGCATGTTTCATAGACTTTGTCTAACTGTCACACAATCTTCTCATTCAAACCTACCATAAATTCGCCATGTCACATCGCTATTCACCCAAATCTAGTACATACTCCGTTCCCGGTGGGGATACTCGATTGGCGAGTGACGTATACGATGAATCTGGACCAGATAACCACGCAAATGGCGATTCCCGCCGAGGTCACGTCCACTTTGCCGCTGAATTGGGCAGCGCAGTTGAAGGAATTGTTACGTCGATGGTAGCAAGACATGGAGGCTCTGGCGTCGACAAGAGCCTTGCCTGGGAAGCCATTCAGAGCCTGGCAAGGTCACAGCTTGATGGACTTACAGGGAGCTTGATCGCACAAGGGTACCAGAGCCCTCACCCTCCGCTGTTCAATGTATGTACCAGTCAAACTTCATGCAATACAATGATCCAACTCTATGCCAGAATTCTATCCTCGCTGCTGAAAATTTCTTTCTTTTCGAAGGAGATGCTGGCCATATGGGCCATGATGTACCGTCGATGCCAGACTTGAATGCTTTCTTCCAGGAAGAACAGCCTCCTGGCTTAGAAAATGTTCAGAACTTTGACGTACCAGAATTAGGACATATCATGTATGATGACGGTCCCTTTTCGTTATTGCAAATGCCTGTTCCGAGTCCGTCATCTGGAACGATTACTATGCCGACCAATAGTCCATCCTTACAAGAGCCATGGCCCGATGGAAACTCCATCGACTCTTCTACGACAGGTAGCACACGGACTATTACAGCCGATCCTGTCCATAGACGCCATGAAACAGCTTCCAAACAGCCGGGGCAAAGACTCGCGGCTCCTCAAACACGGCACGACGATTCTTGGCCTGAGAGAAGCTTCAGACCCTCTTCCAAGCGTTCCATAACTCGAGCTGATCGCTTGATGCAAATTGATATGGCAAAACTACCTAATAAGAGATCCAGGCGCGGAAGACCGAGTGAACGACCTAGTTGCGCTCGTTGCAAGATTCAGAAAAGAAGAGTGAGTTAGGAACCCTCGAGATAAATGTGAGAGCTTACAAGCGTCAAAGTGCTATGGAAACTCTAAGGCTTGTGAGTCTTGTGACATGTCACCCGTATATCGGGAGCTCTGCATTCCCGCAGACATTAAAGGATCGCGAACTCTCCTTCACAGTGAGTTATCAAGTCTAGCAGACATTTCGGTGCTAAGATATCATAGGTTTATACCAAACACGAATTCAATCGTTACTCAACAACGTCGCTGAATGGCTCCCGGTAGAACCTTGCAAGGCGGTAGCTATTGAAATCTCAAATGGCTTTAAACCGATACTGCAGGTCACAGTAAGACCATACGTTCCTTTCAACCAAGACGCTCTTACTCACGTCCTGTTCCGTGGGACCGAGGCCGGCATGATTACTCCGCGGGCAGAGAGTACAGCATTTTCTCTGGAGGATGGCACCCTATCAATACAAAAGATTGATGCCTATTGCGATAATCTTGCGTTCGACCTAGCACTGAGTGAAGGAAAACAGGCCACAGACAGGAACAGGCTTGCACGTCATATTCTCATGTTTGCCACGACACAATGTGCAGGACTTCAGGAAGGGCCGAATCTAGAAGGGGTATGTAACTAGTTTGTTTGTTACCCCGGACCGAATCTTGAGGATAGCTCACCAACTGACTCGACATGTAGATCGGCTTGGTAAGACTTGCGTTACGGTTCTGGGCCATGCAGGCTGTCTTTTTCAAGTATCCCTGGACAATAGTGAAAGGTGCTTCGCAGATAGGAATGTCTCCGCTGCGTATCCCCGGATGCTGGTTTGGAAAGACACTACTCCCACGACTCGTCAACCAACAACTCGACAAAGCCTTTGAGACCCGCATGGATGAACTTGAGCGAGAGATCCTTGAACAACTTCAAGACCTGATCCTCCGCCGCGAACGAAGCACGTACTGGTGTGCCATTTTTCTAACAACCTTTATACTGTTACATAGTCTCGAGAAAGACTCATGGAACATGCACGCCTGGGAGTATGAGAAAAACCGCAGTGGTGGAACTCGTTGGCCTTTGAGAAGAGACCCGTGTGATTACTATGGTCAGAACAAACATATCGCAGATACCTTGACGACATACTTCCATATCGTGACAAATGGCCATGCGCCGTTTGCCATAGACTGGGCGAAATCTTCAAACCAAGGGCTTCTTGGTGAAGGTTCACCTGCTCGAATGCTGATCGAGAGCATACAGAAAGATCTACAGAACCCCCAGTCTAGTAAGTAAATATCTCGCGGATACGAGATGCCAGATACTGACCATATAAAAGGTTACGGGGAGGAGTTATATGCCTCGAAAAAGTTCCGAAGGGACGATGTTGAGAGCTTGAACTATTACTACACAAAGAGATTGATTTTGGGTTAGACCAAGATACGGTGCTAGTTCTATGAATGTCCCGGTTACAAAGTTATCACCTAAAGCGAATCTGTCCTGCATAAATCATCCTTGCCAGCCGGGTGCCCGCCTATGATACGTTCATCCAGCCGTAATCAACAGGTACGTACATGTACATAATACCCTGTAAATCTAAATCTGTGGCAATAACTTATCGGGTGGATTCTGCGGGTAACCGATCTTAGTTCAGGGGCAAGGCAGAATTCGCTATGAGAACTTACAGGTATAGATTCAGTCCTTCAGCCGGGTATCTTTTCGCGATAAATTCAAGCTCAACCCAACTTTTTTGCGGTCAATATCCATTCTCTCTTTCTTCGCATGAGGTGGCCTCAGCACCCCAGCTGAGAGTTGGTGGCTGGTAAGACACTCACAGCCTGACTCTAACAATGTTGTCATCTGTGCTTCGGTGGCGCCCATAGGGGAATGGGTCGTCGCAGCTTCGGAGCCACATAGCGATTGAGGTATCTTGCCCCGTGAGTGACTTCAGGCTGTGTAACGCGACGTGTTTGATCTTCTCCTTCGGAGTTTGGGTGTCAGGCTGCGCTAATGGTCAGTATGACTGGCTACACAAACGGATGAGTGCTGCTGACTTGGTCACTGGCACATTTAGTTGTCTCATCCATTTTTTTTTTTTTTTGACGTATCGAGTGATAGGTATGGAAAGCTAGTAGGCCAGGTACAAGCAGTTGTGTTGGTGATTCAGAAATGTTTTAATTATTGCTTCTTTAAGCAAGGGAGTCAGCTACTTAGCTCTCCTTATACCTCTATTTCTCTTCATACCCATCGCCCGGTCAAAGTTCTAATTCCTTTAGCGTCGGAAAGTATCAAAGATCTAAGGATTCGCGTCTTTTCCGATCGACTTTCCGCTTTTTTCGAAGCTGTGTGATTGAGGCCATTACTAGCAGAGTTGCGGAAAGTTGGCTTGTAGACTAGTACAGCCTGATTGACGCATTGGTCCTGTGATTCGCCTGGTTTAGCCAACTTGCATATTTCAATGTGACATAGGCCAACGTGGTACGCCCATTCATTTTGCAGCAGGATTCCTTGTCGTGTGACATCCTTTTCGAACATGTCTTGCCCAAAGCCCGTTCCTTCGCTGCATTTGCTGCCCATGGGTAAGCAAGGGTGGCCTCGTAACCTCCTTCATACCCCGAGGTCATGGCCCAATTACCGGTCCCTTCTTGTTTCCCCCTTTTCTCCGATTTCGGGATTCTCGCCCGGTAAATATACAAGAATGCCTTGCGATCAATTCCACGTCTTGCTAGCACCCTGACCCTGCCGTAAACATGATGCAGTCTAATACGAAATCTGCCTGCTTGGCATTGCTCTTCTTGGGTCTCATGACTTTTGCCGATTCCGCGACTGACAGCCTCCTACCAGCTCTTGCCGATGACGTTCACACTCAACCCGGGCGCTGGAACTTAGGGACTGCGGCTCTCATTCTCAGAGGCGTGTCCGGTAAGTTTGGCGCTTCATCTCTAACGACGTTATTTCTGACAGACCCTAGATCTTATAGGCCAATCTGTGATTGGCTATCTTCTCACTACCCAGCCTAAGCATTATGCAATGAATATAAACACCACAAGTATTCTTGCCGCCACTACTTTCACACTGTTGAGCTGTATGCGAGTATCAAGCATATAATTCCCATAAGCTCCAAACTAATAGTAGTAGTATTTTACGACCATCAATGGCCTGTCTTAGTTGCCATAGGAGGTCCTCTAGTAAGATGTATCGGAGGAGGATCCCATGCCTCGACATTCCTGATACTAGCCATACTACATGATCAGAATCCCACTCAACATCGGTCTGATCCCTGATATTCCACCTTGATGATCATGCCTCTATACTAACGGTTTTTGAGGTCCGCGTACTACTATTGGACGGGAGCTATGTCGGTGTTGGCTCAAGCTTTCGGTCCATTTGTTACCTCTATCCTCGTTGATTACAGTCACTTCTTGCCTGGGGTCCTGTCCGCAATCTGTTCCCTCATCTGCTTTGGGATCGTTGATTCATTGAAACGTCCGCTATACGAGAGCAATAGTTCTAGCCATGATGAGTTCACTTCCTTGTTGCCCAACCACCAAAACGACGCTGAGCTTAAGAGCCTCAGCATACCGGTTACAGGGTATTTGGCTAGATGCTTTGGCAAGAAGTCTTTGATCAGAGGCTCGAGTCTAATATTTCTGCCGCAAGTCTTTTTTCTCATGGCTATTTGTAAATCAACCCGGCCACTTTTCAAAACCTACATTCAGCACAGAGACGATGTTAGTCCCACAGAGGTGCGTAGTCCCATGTCTGTTTCAAACCCACGATCACTTACTTCGATTCTCTATCTAGGCCGAGGGTTTATGGCTTCTACGTAGTGTTATGAGCTTTGTGGTTTTTGGCATCGTCCTACCAGCCATTGTTTTGGGCACTGCACCAAAGATGTCATCCCCTAACAGCATCAACCTTCATGTCACCAGAATCAGCGTTGTATTCATTTCGACCGGTGCCTTCATGATAGGTCTTTCCGGTTCTCTACATTCCATCACCACAGGTTTGTTTCACCTAGATACCGAAGATATCACTGTCTGAAACCAGATTGAAGCCCTCGTAATAAATACTCTCGGTGTAGCAACGGATCTCAGCCTACTTGCCTTTGCATCGTGTTACTTTAACAGCACAGAGGCAGGAACTGTCATGATGACCTTGGCATCGATCGAGAGCCTGGGAACATTGCTCGGAATCGGGGTGCTATACCCAATCTATCAATGGAGTATGAACGAAGACCTACCGTTCCTCGCTGGAGGTGTTCCTTACTACATATGCGGGGTGAGTATATGCAGCTCAAGTTTCTATGTAGCTTACCTTCTTATCTCAACTTTAGTCTCTATACGCAGCCACTGCAGGCGTTATGTGGTCTTTGAAAACCAGAAGACAAGCTACTGAGTCATGAGCTGTGGTATGTTGGAACATCCCTGCAATACCTATACTAATAGACGTTTCATTGCTGTAGGGGATCAAATGAGTCTCACAAGCATTAGCAAAGCATTTCAAGTCTCATCTCAGTATCATGGCGAAGCTGTTGACCATCACCATGCTGAGACCATGGCGGGTCTTCGGTGCCGCATTATCTAGAAAGCCCCTAACTTGGGGTCAGGATACATGAGAAGCTGAGTTGGGCATTTGGGCGGCCAACCAAAAATGGCAGTTTGATGGGGTACAAAATTTGTAAAAAATACAGGAATGCAGGTCGAGGTATTTGGAGTCTCCTTTTCTCCCCGTGAAGTTACAGAAGCCGGTGCGAGTCCTCCTCGTCCAGTACCACGTCACCGGCTATAGGCAATATGAGAGGGTAAAGTAGCCTTTCCTGGAATTCAACTGGCTGAAATTGTTTTGCTGGTACTTTGGACCTAGCCGGTGATACGTTTTACTTGACTGCCGGTCTTGGCGGCCCTAGGCCTTTTCCCCGTTATCTCGTCATATCTCGCTAAGCTATATCATAAGCTTCATGTCATCAGATGGAGCTTGGCCATTCGAAGAGCCAGGTGAGCGGCCTCCAATACTTCGGACTCCTTCTATCTCAACATCAATCAAGAAATCCGTAGAAATAGCAGTTATGAATGGCTCGGGCTGTGCGTGAAGTCCGCGGAACCTGCTCATATAGACGCTCAGTCACAGACTGCAACCCAACCTGAGACAATTCTTATGCACTGGGCCAACCAAGATGCAACTGTTTCCAAAAAATGCACCATGAATCCCCGTATTTCAAGTGTGAGTATTCGGAAAACTGCTCGAGACTGGTCGATTGTCGCCAAACGAATACGACGGGTCCACAACGGTCATGCCCGTGCACATAAATTGTCATGATCAAGATGGTCTTCTCTCCACTGTATTGCATGCATATGCGTCGATATCGTTACATCACCCACTAAACCGAGTCATTCAACCGGAGGATATTTGTTTCAAAGAGTAATTTCGCCAAGCCTTTACGAAATATCCGCTTGAGATGCATCGGTAGTTGGCAGTGGCCTCGGGGTCGGGCCCTTGAAGGTCCCCGTCATATGAACTTCGGGCCTTCGGGCGGCACTAACTGCAGATCATCTACGCCACTACAGATTCAGTTCTGTCGATCATATATCAGATCTTGAAGTATAAAATTTGTACATCATGAGAAGGACATCTATTCATCAAGCTTAGGACAGGATAGTTCTACAGTGATCTCTCATGTCGTCCTATCTAGATCTCCTTCTGGGCAGCCCCCAGTATGCCATCTTTTGCGGTGTCACTTTATTCACTCTCTTCGTCATAAGATACTCTTTACTCGGCCATGTTACAAAGTTTCCGGTCTTGAATCCGAAAAAGTCACTCGAGCTCACAAGCAACCGTGTAACTCAGGACTTCATTGCCGACAGCAAAAATATTCTCACAAATGGCAGGGCTATATACAAGGACCAGCCATATAGAGCTTATACGGACTGGGGGAAAGTCGTCGTGATTCCTCCTAAGTTTCTCGATGCGCTGAAAAGCCATAAGCAGCTAGACTTTACAATTCCTGCTGAAGATGTAAGTTCTTTTCTTATACTGGCTTGGTAGTCGCAGTGACTGATTCAGCAGGACTCTCACGCATATGTTCCAGGATTTGATCCTTTTGTTTCTGACCCAAACATTACGAAAGTTGTTACCAAGTACTTGACCAAATCTTTAAGTTGGTTTCCGTTTACCCTTGGCTTTTGACATACTGACTCTTTTGGCTTAGCCAAGCTCACATCACCACTCTCGGAGGAGGCATCTTTGGCCTTCCGTCAAGTTCTTACGGACTCCACTGGTACATATACTCCTTAAATACCTCCAGGGTCTAAAAAAGATTAACCTTGGGGAACGTTTTAGAATGGCATGAAATGCACCCTCAACATGATATCGTCCGTATCGTATCGCGTATGTCATCACGAGTATTCATGGGCGAATCCCTCTGCCGCGACGACGAATGGGTCAGAGCCAGCGGTGACTATACCGTTCAATCCTTCAAGACGGGCGACATTCTGCGGACATATCCTCGATGGTCACGACCCTTTGTACATTGGTTTCTTCCATCTTGCTGGACACTGCGCAAGAAATTGGCTGAAGCAATCCAATGTCTAAAACCTCATCTTGAACGTCGCAGCGTTATTTCAGCAGAGGCCGAAGCACAGGGAAAGCCCTCGCCGTTCGACGATTCAATTGAATGGTACAAGAAAGAAGGCTCTACACGCAACCCGGCACTCCTACAAATCTCGTTGTCACTCGTGGCTATTCACACAACGTCAGATTTATTGATGGAAACGCTTTTCAATATTGCTCAGCATCCTGATTTATTCCAACCTCTTCGCGAAGAAATCACGAATGTGTTGAACACAGAGGGTCTCAAGAAGACAGCCCTATATAACTTGAAGCTCATGGACAGTGTCATCAAAGAGTCTCAGAGATTGAGACCAGTCTTACTAGGTAAGTAGCTCAACGAGTATCCTCTATCATCCGTCTAACCACTTTCCAAGGCTCCTTCAGGAGGCAGGCTATGGCAGACATCACCCTTCCAAATGGCGATGTGATCAAAAAAGGAGAAAAGATTGTCTGCGATACAACTCACATGTGGAACGGCGATTACTATGAAGAAGCTGCAAAATTCGACGGCTATCGGTTCTTGCGAATGCGGGAGGCATCTGAGCAGGACAAGCATCCGCATCTTGTCAGCACTAGCTTTGATCACTTAGGATTTGGCCATGGCAATCATGCGTGCCCAGGACGATTCTTCGCGGCGAATGAGATCAAGATCGCGCTGTGTCATATGCTCTTGAAGTATGATTGGAAGTTGGCCGATGGTGTAGTTCCTAAGCCATCAGGTTTTGGGATGGCTTATTTGCCTGATCTCCAAGCTAAGCTACTTATCAGACGACGGACTGAGGAGTTGAATATTGATTCTATCGAGACTTATTAGAGTGTTGCGAGCTCGAGGCTGGTTACTCTTTAAGTTGATTATATGAGGACAAAGGCAACAAATGGGCTTTATCCTCATGGAATGCTTTTTGCAGGAATACGAGTTTTTCATACAATAATTGTTCAATATGTTGCGTTATTGTGAACCAAGCTATATCATTATCAACATGGTTCTGGGTAGTCATCTCTGTCATATTCTCCAGTCCGCCGTGAATAAGAACGAAACATGCGTCTGGGTTTCGAAACACTTCCTCTGTCTCCTTGTTCTGCCAGCCTTGTCTGGCTGTCTACTCCTTGAGCATCTTCTAGATGATATGTCCCGTTGCTAACCGTACTCGAAAATGTGCCTTCTGCTATGATGCCGCAATGTTTGTCGCGTGCGATCTTTCCGATGAGATCTGCCATGGACATTTCGATGTGTAATTTTACAGTGTATGCTAATGGATGAAACTGCATGTATCTGTGAACAGTTAGCACGTCCGTTCTTGATGGGCTGGGGGCATGGACGTACACAAAGGTATTTCCTAAACTCATCATGGCAATGATAAGGACATCCATACTCAAGGAAAACCCAATGATAAACATATTGAAATGCGTCAACCTCTTATACTTTGTAAGGCCGTGAATGATAAGATTTTCACGAACAATGTGGATGAAGTAAAAGTTCAAACAGCCGTCAACAATAAGATATATGACTTTTTCGCATCGATCCCACCAGTCGTTGATGTGGATATATCGTTCGGATACTTGCAATCGCGCCGGAATCCATATGCAGTAGACGGAAATATTAACGGCAGTTATAAGTGTGCCGATTAGGACTTTGAGGCGGTAGGCTTTGTTTTTGTTGGTGAGGAGGATACCGCAGCGGTTGACTATGATTTGGAGAAGGAATTGGACCTATCGGGTGAGGATTAATTTTGGCGGTTCGCGCGGATGACTTTGAAATTCGTACCTGAAGAGCCCATGTCGTGACTGGGAAGCGGTCAGTAAATTCTCTCTCTCGAGAAGGCTGAGGACTTACGAATTGTAAAATAAAATGCAAAGCTGTAGTTGCTGTCAGTCGACGTACGTTCTCATCTCCCAGCATGGGACAAACAACTCACCTTGGGGGTATAACGTCTAGTAAATGCAAGATACAAATAACCATAAAAATCGTACAGACTGTCAACTCCCCCCAGACCATTATAATATACGCATTTCGAAATACCCGACGTCCATGGCGCTGATAAACCTGCCAGGTCTGCCTAATGGCCTTGTAGACAGTCAACCATCCAAAACCAATCGTGAAGCCCAACGCCGTCGAGGCGATGACAAGGTCACCTCTCGTAACCTCCTGGGCTTTGTAGTGGGGGGAGAGGAGGGTTAACATAGCATATCAGATGGGAAATCATTTGGGCGTGATATCTTTGGTGATGTTTTCCATGGTAGAGGAAGTGGAGATGCATAAGAGGGAAGAAAATTTAAGAGGCATCATAGACTAGAGGTGAGAAAAGCAAAGATTTGGTGGAGGGCACATGCAGGGCGATATGTAGCGGCGGGCTAATGATTGGGAGTTGTTGAGATGCTAATTGAAGCCTCTTCATGCACGCCGGATCAGAATGTATCATTGACGTAACTCGATCAGCGATGTCTGAGCGTGAACAAGTACCGTCTACTGTAGCATCACCCAATGGGGAGAATCTCCAAAGTAGTTCAAGCCTTTCCCCGCGCCGGCAGATTCCAGACCAAAAGAGGCGTCTTCACTGCCGTCAGCCGTCAAGAACCGTGCTGCGCTGTAGTTTCCGAGTCGTGCCCATGGCTTTGCTTTGCTATGTGCTGCTTTTCTTGGAATATTGGGTAACAAGATCTGCGTGCCAAGTGACGTTCTGCGTTGCTAACAAGTGACCTATCGATTAAAGGGTTGCGCATCAACCAATTGGTGGTTGTGAGTGGCTGGAGATCGGCGGTTATGTGGTGAGGCTGAGACTTTTGAACGAGTCAAGCAGGGAGAGTTTGAGGGAGCAGTGTCTAGAATGCGTCCAATTGCATTATAGTTAATTGATTCATTTCGTGGCAAGCCAGCCTCTTCGCCCCCTCACGATCAAGCGGTAGACATCACTCAAAACTCTATCGGTGGTCTTCGAGAAGCCTTTTCGTATCGTGGCATCTTCATTTTGCCAACGAAGCCACTCTTCTCACCGCTCTTCAGCATCTTCGCAATATTCACATAGAAAAACGAAAAGAAACGTAATTAGGTTATGGCGCAGGTCACCTGTCTTCCCAACGATTCGGTTCGTCACCCGATTTCCTAAGTATAAACCCTCCCCGCTAACAACCGGATCGTCAAGCCACAGCTACCGTTAGCATAACCAAAAGACTGGGATCTTCCATTCCGATGAGGATACTTCTTTCAGCTTTGCCGCGCTGCACAGTAGCTGAGTCAGGATGGAAACGAATCGGGTGCGGCTCGTGCCGAGACCCATGACTCCAAATTGATGAGTCGGCCTTACCACCTGAGGCGATCCCTCTGAAATGTCGCTTATACCAGTGCTGAAATCGACACTAGCGGGTGTTGTTGAGTTCCCCGTTAAAGGGCCAGGGATGAACTGTCAGCTGGACTGTGTATCCAGCCTTTGGTAGCTGATGGCTGAGCTAAAGAGAGTGCTGAAGTGCTTCTCATGACTCGACACCTCTCAATGTGGCTTCGGTTTGGCGAAGAGTATTTCCGGCGTGGCATACTTGCGAAAACACTTCAAAGTGATAGAACGATTTGTAGATAAGCACTGTAGCATCTGTAAAGCCGTGGCGAGTTCAGCAATGTGTAGCATCAATTTAATGTAACATGGTCGACCCTGAAGCCAATCGTTCCCCGCAAATTCGAGCTGGGTGATCAGCCTCTAATTGGAGCCGGTGCAGATGAAACGGCACTCATGACACTAACTAGTACAGGAGACGTAAAAAAGGGTCTGTGCAAAGATCGATCATCGCAGTACCGGTTTTAGAACTGTTAAGTGCGACGATCAGGTTTCAATAAGGCTGATGTCGATGAGAAGAATGCCATGTCGAGGTAGCTGTTCGCCGATGGGGCCCTATCTGACTCAACTACCCTAAAGCTAGTGTAAATGTTGAAACGGTCAACACTGGTAGGCCATAGGGCCCAATGCTGTGAAGCACCAGATTTTGATATATTTAAGAATGACATTCGAAGGTTTGGAAGGCCTTTTCCTTTTGCGGGGCGGTCTGCCACATTCTAGGTCCTCAACTGAATTGGACCATTAGCATCCTAAATGCTTGTTCATTCAATATCAACCGCTGGAGCAACCCGTAGCTGAGCCTCACATTCATCAACCATCCTTGCCAAGGTTTATTTATAAATGTTTCTATTAAGAATCGTATATACTAAGAAGCTGCTGATCTCTTTCATAGTGGGGAATGCATCTTCTCCGCGACCTGGACTTATCTCTGCACTCTATTTGCAGTTCGTTCCGCCGTGAACAAAAGTACCATCGGAGTTCTCACAACCACATGTTCCGTCATTGGGATCCTTGATACAGGTTGTACCAACACCAGAGGACTCGCCATTGTCGCTAGCAAACGTCAGATCCACATCATCAGCATTATTCAGAAGACTCACTTCCAGAAAAAGGTCCAGTAGTCCGCATCAGCAGTGAGCTCGCTAGAAGTGGGAGCATCACACTCGTAAGCTTCACAGGTGCCGTAAGGGGCGCCGTTATTGGCATCATATTGGTGATCGACCTTGAAGATGGCAAAGGTCTGCTGGCCAGAGACACGGGTGTTGTAGGCACACTCAGCGGCCTGGATAGCGTTGGAGGTCTTGGAAGCTTTTGGAATCGTTAGTACATGAAAGGTCTGGGATGATTGGGTTGACGCACGAGAGCATGAAGGGTTCTTGGGGTATTTGCCCTTGGTGTTGCTCTGAGCAGGCTCAAGAGTAGCAGTAACGGCGCCTGCAATGGCAAGCAGCGAAGCCAGAGTAGTGAGAGGATACATGATGAATGATATGAAGTCCGACTTCTTGGCGGCTAGAAATGGATAGTCTGGCAGTGTCAAGACAGGATTCTAGCTCTAAAGGCATTCGCAGACCTTATATACGAGAATTTCTCTCCTTTGTTCCAAGCAAATTGAAGCCTTGTTTTCGAAACATGCCATAGTGGAGATTCTCATGATTCTCCTGGTGGAGCGCTCGCCCCTTGGCCAATTCTAGCAAGGATAAAGTGGCTCAAGCCCAACGGCAGCTGTCGTATTTATACGCGGCCTAAAACATGCATGGATATCATCTGGGTCCGTCAGTGTTGTTTGGATGAAACAGCAGGTTTTGAGGGTTGCAACTGGTGGAGATATTTGGCCAACCAAGCCGATAATCCGATGGTGAGGTTTCGGAGATATTGTCAACTGGGGTATGTTTCCTTTGGATTGAGTAGCTGAGTTGGCCTTCATTGTATTTATTGCCCACATTCCGTGATTCTCATATACAGTGTTCCATGTTTGACTTATCTCTGCATACTGGGTCGACCTGAGAGCTTGACTTTTGATTGGAACAAGTCTAGAAGAAGGCAGGAAGTTGTCCGTTATCCCGAACTATTCCCTGGACGGATAACGTTGAAAAGAACGATCGAGAACAGGTAAACTGCATTTGACAGGCCACTGGTTTTCAAGTAAAGTATGTGATTACATACGGAATTTATTAAAAGGTTATCTAAGCTAAGGTGAGGAGTGCTGAACTAAGCTAAAGGTCCTCCACATCCGCAGCGGTATGCGGATGAAACGTCTCAAAGTTAAAAATCGCTTTCTTGGTCTCCCCCTTAGGTTCATACAACACCAGCTCTGGACAATCATCCAAGTCCCCGAATGCTCCCGAGTCAGTGAAGAAGCCATCTTGCAGGGTCCCTGTAACATTGAAGTGATACCCAATTTCTCGTAGTCTTTGTCCAGCACAGCGAAGTGACACGCGGGAGCCATGGTGGTCCTCTAGTGTATCTTGGATGTCTGAGAGCCGATAAAACATGGAATACGAAGGGATAATGCCATCGTCACGAAGCCACTCATATGTGGGTAACCTCTTGTGGAGAGACATGGCTTTTTGGAAGTACGGGACTGCTTCTTCGGAGACTTCATAGTCGCTGAAGCACTCCGGGCTTAAGGTACTAAAGCATGTGCCATACTTAGCCCATTGATCTTGCCAGAGCTCGTCGTTGTCTCCATCGGGCGACTCCCAGAGGTTGTTCATCTCGTCAATGGTCTCTTCAGCACCGGCATGGTAGAGAATCCGTGTGATGTTTGTATATGTACGGTTGGTGTCGCAGTTGGTAGGGAGGGAGCCGTCGTTATGGATTGGCCAGAGTCCACCAACCGTCCATGAGTCTGAGGAAGAGGTTAGGTACAGCTTACTTGTTTGTGCGGGGACAGTGACTCACCTAAAGGTCCAGTGACTGGTCGTGTATCCCAGACTTGAGTCTGAATTAGTCTCGCAGGTGATGAATAGCAGCATGTATTGTCAGCTGCATTATCATCATAGCATGAGCCTCGGCGGCCACTGGCGTAGACATTTGGTGTCCCAGCGAGTGCTACAACAGAAGTAGCTGCTGTAATGAGAGACAAAATCTGAAACGAAGTCATTTTGCTGCTATCTCAAGGTACTGCAGTCTTCACTTGAGTTACTTTGAAATCACTTAGTTTTGCAACGATGTGGCCCCTGACTTTATAATTCTCAATGGCACCCCTTTCACCATAACATGGGTGATTTCTGTACCCTCCAGATTGTACGATCAACCACTCGTAAGCCGTGACTGACAGCATCATAGAACTGTTGGTCTGGGGCTGATACAAAACCTAAATTGGCAAAGTATATATCCTAATCACCAATCACAGACCAAACCGCGTCAGCTACAATCCGAAAACGTTCAGCCTCGTCTTGGGGCTATGTAGAGTTTGCGGAAGTAAACTGACACGATACCAAATGCGGACCATAAAAGACAGACAACGAGTGATACTTTTGCCGATCCATACCAATTCACCAATTCACTTTTGAAATTCTTGGTTTTTCGTTCATGAAAGGTACTGAGATCGTTATTTCTTTTTATTCAAATCCTGATTTTCTTGGACCTGCAGGCCGTTTGGTTTCAGTTGAAGCCACGATGATCACAATTTCTTCTCATGATGATAACACCAAGGCTGGAATGCGGACCGGTCCGTAAAACTGCAGCTGCAGTGGTTGGACGGGTGATGATGTATACCTTTGGCCCAAGCTCCTCAGCCATGAGCTTACGTTGGAGAAGTTGAAACTATTTGATCCGTCATTCCAGAGATCACGAGGGAAAAGTTATTATCGGAAGATTAAGGATTGCCATGCTGTGGTTCTAAGAATAGGATTGGGTCTGCGTGACTGCCAAGGTCCAAGAGATTCTGGATCATTGCTGTCAGCTTCAGGGCTGGCTGAGCTTTACAGGTGAGACAGACACCGATCCTCAGATGGTAGTCTGCGATTAGATGAGATAATGTCTCAGATGCGTGCAACGGGATATCTACCCGGATTTAGTAGACCCATAAGATCGGAACTGAGACGTAAGCATATCTCTTCTTCCAAACCACTCAACACCATCTCTGATTTTCTTCCAACTCTTCAAAATATAGCAGCAGTCTTGGCCGAACTCAAATAGTTTCCCGGCCAGCCCAACAAAAGGACCATAAACTCTCACCATAATAGAAACCTGATTGTCGGAATGTGATATTTAGAGTTTTACCTGTCAAAGACTGGGCCGCCGCCACAAACACGAGGACAACGGCGAGAATGCCACGGAGCATATGCAAGCTTCAAACGATGATTGATATCCAGCTTGACTCGTGCGAGAAGTGTAACCCGGCTGCGCGGACTAGGCACGGCCCCAGAATTTAGGCTATTTGAGCTTGTGTGGAGCATGAAACGTCATGATGTTGATGGACTGGAATGTCGATCGATCACTCGATCAACCTGGTCTTTGGGGCTTGCATGGGAGTTTCGCTGCTTAATTGATATGTCGTTGAAGTCAATTCAGTTGGTGAGGCTTCCCAACGGCCTGTATTCACATTGAATGTTCCATTTGATGGTTGATGATAACTTCAGAGAATATTCCAAGATTCGCTTCGTATTACACCGAGGTCGATCAAGGATGACATTCCTGCTCGGACCGATACAGGTTTTCGGTTAGTAAAGAGGGGAAAGAACAATGTCATCAAGAACAAGATAGTCTATAAAACCGTCATCAATTACAATCTCCGTTTCTTCTCCGCATATTCTTATCATGATACGCTCGTCAAAATGAAAGTTTTCAGTGTCATCGCGTGTCTTTACGCATCCTCATTGGCTTCAAAGCCGCCTCAGTTTCACAATTCAGCAAACCATCCTGGAGCCGATCCTCATGTGATCTACGACTACAAGACAGGCCAATATTATGCTTACTCTACAGAGGGGGCAGACCCCGGCAGCCTGTTTGCAATCTACAGCAGTCCAGATCTGTCGACTTGGCATAAACACCCCGGTGGTGTGCTGAGAGCGTGCTACGATGATGACATGAACCGCATCGAAGCTGGCCAAGCCTGTTGGGCGCGTGACTGGTACTGGGCTCCCGAGACATATTACAACGAGAAAACCGGGTGGTACTTTTTCTTCTTTGCTGGCCGGTTGCGGGAGGACTTGGCAAAGGATTACTTCCGATACTCGGACTTTGAAGAGCCGTCTAAAATTGGCGTGGCTGTTTCTCGTTCGCCGACAGGGCCGTTTAGGGAAATTGAGTCTAAGCCGATTGACTACTATCCTTTCGATCCGGACTACCACGATGTTAACCTCATCATGGACGAAAAGCAGATGCTGCCTCCTCAGAGTCTTGCGGAGGGTAGGACAGCGCCGCAGGGAACATATATCCCTACCATTGATGTCAACATCTTCTTCGACCAGGATGAGCGCATTTATCTGTATCTCTCACGGAATGCATATAGAAACTGGAATTGGGATAAGAAGTTGGGCAAGTATATCGAGGAGTCTAATATCATCGTTGTGGAGATGGAACGAGATTGGTGGGATGATCCAAAGGCATCGACCATGCCAGAAATCATCGCCTCGCAGAGGAACATTCATGCAAAGGATGCGCCAAAGCTTCCCTCGAACATCACTTCTTACAATGGCACTGGTGAGATTGGATCACCACCTCGCAAAGACGGCTGGAAGACTGTTATTTCCTATGGCGCTGATCCTCAAGAATGGGAGAATTTTCACGTCGACGACTATAAGAAGTACAACGGCACGAAGAAAGATCGTCGTTGGGCTGAAGGGAGCACTACCATCACAAGACCAGGCAAGGATGGAAAGCCTATTTACCTTCTAACGTACAGCGCCAATAACTACGAGGCGTCGAATTACGGTGTTGGTTTCGCCACGGCAAGGTCCCCATTTGGTCCATTCCGAAAATCTTCGAAAAATCCCATCCTTTCGCAAAAGCCTGACGCTGAAATTCCGATCTACTCAACTGGCCACGGTAGCATTGTTGCTTCACCTGCTAAGCATAACAAGAAAGTTGGCGCACAGGAAGTCACGCTACGAACACCTCCTGGTGCTGAGCTGTTTTATGTGCATCATGCCCGCAACAGCACCGAGCATGATCGTTCTATTTACACGACTCGAATGACACTCGATGAGTCTGCCGTTTACTTCGGGTCTAATGATGCTCTAAGCATGGATCTTACACCACTGGATCAGCCTTTGCCGAAGAACACATATCCCATTGGGCTGGAAGCTAGGTGCTCTGATTCGAAGAAGAGAGGGTGTGAATATCACGTTCGTGTTGAGTCCAAGCCAGGAGCTCCTTTTGATATTGTTGAGGAAACGAACAGAGTTGTTGGACTGCCTGTAAATACAGTAGCAACGTCTGTGAAAGCTGACAAGCGTGAAGGCTCGTTTATCTTGTCTTTCGGCAACAAGTTTGTGAAAGAATTGGCTTACCAGCGCTTGAGTGTTGATGGAAGTTGGTCAACAGTCACAAAGAAGAGAGCCACCTGCAAATAGCGATCCACTCATACTAACGAGTTACTCGCTGTTAGGAAATGCTAAATAATCCAAATTTCAGAGTCCTTTCTCAGAAATGCGTGCAAATACAGGCGAGGGATCTATGAAAACTTCCATCTTGTACGACTTCAAGGTTCCGTCCTTGTCCTTCTTCATAAGCATCGTAGCAAGTGCTGGGACTTTGATTTCTTGTGTTTTGGGATCGTCCCCCTTGACAAGATACCGAACGTTACAACGATGATAGATGCAGGGGCTCACATAATCTAATCCTGTGAGAACTTGCAGAGAGAATATGTGCGGTGTGATAACTTACCAACGTGGATAATATCATGCTCTAACCCATCGAACTTGGCCCATATACTTTTAAACATCTAATATCTCATCAACGTGAGGAAAGGAATTGGTTCTGAGTTTTGCGGCCTACTTCTCTAGCATCTGCGACGGATCGCGCCGGGCTGTTTGCGTATTGGATTGTGGCGTCTTCCGTATAGAACCTATCCAGCCATATGTCCACGTCCATTGTGGCACTATGGGCGTTGTTCTATGATGAGAAGTGTGTCAATATTTAACAAAGTTTAAGGTGGGAAAGATAGACTTACATCAACCAGCCAAGCCACAGCCTCTTCTTTTGTGAGCTTAAGATCTGAAGACATTTCGGATCTCACTTTGAGTTTGTTTTTGCTTAACTTGTTTTCGCAGTTGTTCTAATTTGGAACAGTCCGGACGCGTTTTCATGTATCTTGAAATTTATACCCCCTCACTAATCGAGTCAGTTGGTGGATAAGGTTGACCGCTACACTGACTAAGCCCGCAACTCCCGGACCACCTAGTTAGGAATCCCAGATAGTTAAGATAGCGATCATATTATGGGGAACTTTCCAAACAGTTGGTCATCCCGGCTTTGGATTCTAGTGTTTTAACAGAGGTCAATCACATAGGCTGCGAGGATGAATGACTGGGCATACCCGTCAACATGAGAGAGGGCCAGAACTATGAACATGTATCTTAAGATCTGAGGCTAGAGTATCCAGTAAAGGTTTGCGAAAGGTTGTATTCAAAAGTTTAGTACAGACTATCTCGTACCCACATAGTACTAATTGTCGAGCTCCCTCTCTACTCCCTATTTGTGATCCAAGAAAACCGGTATGCAGGGATTAATTCTAAACAAAGACAACCCTGGTAACGGTGGGAGTAGGCGCCGCAACAGTAACAACAGAAGCACCCGCACACGAACAAGCAGTAAGATAGCGAGGCTCCCCAGAGCAAGCGCTAGCATAGGTAGGAATAGACTTGGTAACATAAACAGTGCTAGAACTCATTAGTCAAAGGTCACAATGAGGGTTGAGTACTTGTGGCTTACCTTGCATCAGGAGTAGTAGTGACCTGAAGATAAGCGTCACACTCAGCCTTGTAAGAAGCAACAACGGCAGGGCCACGGAAGCCAGGGACAACGGCTCGGGCGCAGTTATCACCGCATCCGCTACGCTCTTGAAGTTCCTTGGGGATGTTGATGGCCAGGACAGGGACGATGAGAGCGGTGATGAGAGTGAACTTCATGGTGAAGATATTGGGTTAATTTCGTCAAAGAGTAAGTTCAAAGGCTTCGTTGAGCGTTTTCTGGTAGAATTGAGTGAAGAATGTACTGGAAATGATGAGGATACGGGATATTAAGGTGCCCTTTATACACGACTTCTTCACCTCAGCTGAATCCCAACTCCGCTCTGAACATAACCTTCCCCTGAAACCCCTTATCACACCGATAAAAAAAAAAAGTCCAACGGTTTTAATAAAAAGAACACCTAGCGCCACGAGTTTATCGCCATCATCCATCGTTTACCCATGTTGTCTTCAAGTAGCGCACCGTTGGCAGCTCCTAGCCAGACCCTAAACGCCACAGACTCAACCGTCAAAGGGGTATGAGCTGTTAACGACGCGATCTAGATCGCACTAATCACAAGCACATGTCCATTAGAGGTAAAGTTGAACGGTCTTTTACAGTGTTTGTTGGGCCCCGTGATAGTTTCGGCAATAGAAGTGGAAAATAAGGGGGGAGACTATTTAAAGTCTTGGTCTATGAGTTCCGGATTGGGAATTTAGCTGGATTAAGGGTCTTGATAAGAGGAGCTGAGATACTGAATGGGGGAAGGCTTCACGGAGAATGGGATAATAGGATAGGGTTGAGTCACTGTCAGGGGGTGCTTGGCGAGATATTGCTTCTGCGGCGAGGGGGGCATATGCAATCAACAGGGAGACTGACATCACGGAGTTGTTGGGCAACAGCACATCGACGTTTGAGCCGAAAAGTTCATAAAACAGGGTAAATACTTATTAATCATAGATAGAAAAATATCTGGACAACATAAATAATGGTGCTTCACTTCAGTCAAGCATCCGAGACCAAGCTCTATTACAGTCGCAGTAAGCTTGAACTATTAGCCAACCTTGCCTCTCATCATAAATACAATCTGTCAATTCAGACCACTTGGTCTATCCAAGGAAAAGGAATAATACCTATCCTCCTTTCAGCCATCCATGCCATCGCGGATACGCAAGAAGTTGGCATACCGCTCCAGTGTCCAGCGGCGCGACGCCTTGCCCCAAATAGCCATGGGCAGCGACGACATGATAATGACAAAGCTAAGAACACCAAGCTCAATGAAGGTGTTCTGCAGACCGGTATCAATCCAGTAGCTGCACACGAATGTGAAGATGGTAGCGAGGGTGTTGTTGATGACGGCGACACCAACCATGCCCTCTAGAACCATGTCGGGATAGCTGTCGGCCAGGTACGTGATGCTTAGATCACCAGCGCAACCGTAGCCGAAGCCAATGAAGCCCAGCGCGACGTAGGGAACAGGCCAGTCCCAGCCATGCGCTGATCCGATACCGAATAGCCACATACCCAAGGGGAAGATGATCACGCAGAGAGCCATGAGGTAAAGACGGAACTCAGCCTCCATGATGCCGTTGTTGCGCTTGGCCTTCCAGAGAATGAACTTGTCGCTGCAGTATCCGCCGTAGAAACAGCCAATGACACTTCCAATCAGACACGGAATGTTCATGTTGGCGACAGCAGAGTCACTGTAGTTGTACGGCTCGTTCACCCAGTAATCTTCCTCAACGGTGAGGTAGAAGGACAATGCAATGTTCTGCATTCCCCACTGCAGACCAGCGAACCAGACTGCGGGAAAGGAAAAGATGCGCATCGTATGCCACAGGCGGTGAACATACTGCGTCAACCCTAATCCGCGCAGATTGGACGCTGGTGTGATAAGAGCAATGCGCTGCCAGTAAGACTTCTTGCGCGCGAACGAGGCCTCGAGTCTATTGCGCTCAACCTCCTCTCGTCGCACAGCAGATGCGGTTTGAGTGATCGCCGCCTCTTCGTCTACTGGGGGCGAAAGGTTCTTCTCCTCGGCATCCTTGGTAATGACATGGTCGCCAGTAGGCGCAGGAATGCCCTCGACGTTACCACGACTAGCGTCGCGCTCATCAGCCTGATGGAGATTGAGGTAGCGATTGCGCTCAAAAGCCGTCTCCTCAAGACCGAAGTAAAAGAGGACAAGGGTAAAGCCAGAGGCAATTGCGCCCATGTGGCCAATCCAGCGCCACCCAACATTCTCTGCCAAATGGCCTCCGATCAAAGGACCAACATAGGTTCCGACCGTAGTGGCAAGGGTATACATACCCAGCGAAGTACCATTCTGGTGCTCGAACCAAATGTCCAGCAGAGACAGCTGCACAACTGCCTCAGCGACAGACTCGGACGCCCCGACAAAGAGCTGGGACCAAATCGTGTCGCTCGTGTTCTTCAAATGGCCGAACCAAATGTTGCCAATGAGACCCCATACCGTTCCTACCAAGTATAGAATTCGTCGTCCGTAAAGATGCGTCGCAGGCGAACTGAGAAGCGTCCAGTATCCGATCGCGACAAAGAGCACACCAGCACCTGTATTGAAGACATCGTAGCTAATCCCGTATTGCTCATTGACACCTACGCTCGCAGCGCCGGCGACATTGGACGTAGCGGCAGTCAAGGCGACAATGTAGCACACGAGAAACGAGTGCCAGGTCTTGCGCGCAAGACTCCAGTTCAATGGATCATTGGGAGACTTCGTCGGAGAGGGAACGAGGATGACATCGCCGTGCTTTTCGATACTGGCATCGCCGGAGGCGACGCTGGCGTGTTCGTCGGTGAAGAGACGTCGTGTGCCCGGGAGGACTTCATCGAGATCGCGAGCAGACGGAACGGCCATCCGCGTCGATTTGCAGTGGTACTTGGTAGTGGGGTCTTGTTAAGTCGTCTTGGAGCAAACGGCTCCTTGGAGCCGCATTCACACGCGTTAAGGAGGGTAGGTATGGGTATGCAGGATATCGATCGAGAGTCAGCAAGACATTGTTTGTATGTGATGGTGATTTCCTAGCAAGTTAGAACAGAGTAGCGATCGCATAAAGAGGAGGAGGGGAGGAAATTTTTTATATTATGCCCAAGGATCCATATCTTTCGGACCAGTCCCCCACCAGAAGGTTCATTCCCTTGTCGGGCCGCAATGGGGAAACCGGAGCGATTCCACAAAGGGCAGTGCGTCTGACAATTTGTGGTACGTTTGGCTGGGTAGAATTGAACGGGTTTAAGCTGTTGATGTCATGGTGTGGAAGACGGCACACCACTTCCGTGATGGAGAGATAAGGTCGCGTGCGTGTTTTGCGCTGGTATTGGACGGATGATCCCTGGGGTAAGTTGCCATCTTTTTTGTCAACGGTCTTCCCCGAAGAGGTTCGGCGATCACTGTCAGTTTGAAGAGTAGTATTCTGAGTATAATTGAAGCGATGCAACGCACACAATAAAACGTTCAGACAAGTTGAGGTTGACGTTGCTGGTACTGTCTGTTCGCGAAAAATGTCCACTGCTGCAGCAATTGACAAATAGGCTCGGCCGACTGATTAGTCACCGGCCGACTTCCGTCTTAAGATACGGGGTACAACACTCAACGGTAACAACGAAATGAGATTTACCATTAAGTTCACTCCATAGAACTTTTACTTGCCCCTTATTGAACTCGACAGCTCGGTCCAATATCGCGATCATGATGCAACCGCATGCTTCCCCTTTTCTAGCCATGAAGAAAAAAAAAACGCATGGTCCAAGCCTTCCAAAAGCCAGGTCAAGGGCAAGGATTACTGGAGCCTAACAGCTTATCAAGCCAGCAACATGATTCAAGGTTTCTGTTAAAATTTTCATTCATGGGATAAAGTGCCTTGCGGAAATGTCATGTCAAACATATCTGCATCGCTCTCATAAATAGTTGCCATACATCGTTGCTGTGGTATCAAAATGTCCTGTTTTCCATGATCCCATCTCAGTGCCGAACCTAAACCATCAAGAAGTCCATGTTCAAATCCTTGAGTTTCTGCAACCAATTCATACATCCATCATCCCCATTCTCATGCTTCCACAAAATCTGCAACGTATCAATTGCAGAGTATAAGAATCCCCACGGGTTGATTTGCGCTACCGCCTTTAATCGATCCATAACCCACGCCCGGCTCTCCGGAGTCGTTGCCGTTGTTCCATAAATAAAGGTGGGCCAGCCTGTGGCTTTGAAGTTTGGGTCTTCGTCAGGCTGTGGTAGGAGCGTCTCGTAAAGATCCTGGATGAGGGTTTTGCAAACTTGGTCTGGCATCCTGGCTCGTAGTGCGGGAGCTGCTTGGATGATGTAGAGGCATGTTGCCAGTCTGTGCGCGGAACCAGTTCGAGCGCTGCTCCATAGAGCGGCTTTACTGGCATCTGGCATTCTGTCCTTTGCCCATTTGAGAACGTCGAGGCGTTGTACGCGGTCTAGTAGGTTCGTGAATTCGATAAGCGCTTCATTGCTGGAGACGTTCCCTTGAGCTTCGGCATGCAAAAGTTGTGCTGTCTCACGGAGGATGTCGAGAACTTCAGGTGGGCAACAGAAAAAAGAGTTGTTGGTTCGTGATAATGTTGCTTTGACTTGACTTGGTGCAAATGAAGCTGCTTGGGTGCCTGGTTGTGATGGGTTGAAAGATAAGCTCAATGTGCAATACCTACATGAGTCAGTTAGCATCGAGTCAGCCTTGAATCATAGTATCTCCACTTACACGTAACAGTCCGCAACGATATAGTCTCTCAGAGTTGTGTCGGAACCAGTATATGGTTCTATCATATTCAAAAGCTTCTTCGCACCTTCGAGATGAGGCCGCCAGCTTTGCCAACCAGACTCGATGAGCTCTGAGTTGATAAGAAACAAAACAGTTGCAAGAATCACATCGGCTCCAATGGTGTCAATATTCCGTAACGCATCTGGCATCATTTGTAGTCCTTTTTGTTTGGCGACGAGAGCGTCCATGAGCAACTTTTTTGGTGCCTCTTCTCTTTCATATGAGTTAGGGCCTAGCCATGATCTTGATAAATTGCACATATGAGATGCAGAAACTGCGATGATAATTTGTTGTAGAAAGGAATGCTCATTTGTGAGTTGCAAAAGGTTTAGATACGGGTTCCTGCTACCGTTGGTTTGATCATCACCAACGAGATCCAGGCTAACTCGAGTTGAATCTGAGTTGAGGGTCAGCATCATGAAAGACCAATGTCTTGAGAAGTCATACAATAATTCAAATACCATCTCTGGGAATGTGTCATGTCCTGAAATAATGGATCGACCAGTGTCCACGGAGAGTTTGATGATGTTGGTGAAGGGGGTGAAGGAGGGGACCATGGCTTAGTTTTGTTCGGGACAAAGAGTTGATTTTCCTGAGGCGACACTAAGCCCCATGCACCTGGCTCAAAGCCTTGAGTATCGAAGGATCCCATTTGCATATCGGAAGATTGAACATCGGATGGCACATCAACAGTCATGTCCGATTCACCTTGTTTGGGTAAACGACACACGGAGGCACTAGAACTCTGCCCGGCCAATTTCCCGCGCGTGGCTACTGAGCCAGTCCATAGAAATAGGCGGCCATAGCCTAGGCATTCAACCCCCCTGGAAGCGCATTTGGTGCAGTGCGGGATAGACCTATCGCAGCGAAGTCTCGCACGGCGACAGCTGTGACAGGCTTTCTTGGCTACTTGGATGGTGGTTGATGAGATACTGTCGCTGTCGGGGGGCGAAGTTGACATCGGATAAAATACGTGAGATGAGAGAGATTGAGGCCTCAAATTGTAGCCTTGCCTTCTTGCTTATTAAGATAACCAGAAACAAGGGCGATTAGCGAGAAAAGTAGATGAGTGAGACAAAAACAATGGCACGTCGTGGGTAGGGTCTCCTTGATGGTAGAAATGGATAGACTTCTGTTGATCCTGGGATCCTGGCACTTGGTTTGTAAGATGTTTGGTTGATTTTGTTAATTCCGAAGCCCAGGCTGGGGAACGTCAAAGAATCGAGGTTCATGAGTTGGTGCCTCGATTTCGAGGCGGCAATCTCGGCTTAAGCGGAGCAATGCCAGGCATAGCCACGGGGAGGGTCTGGAACAGTCTATACCTAGATCAGCTAGAGCCGCGTACCTCCGCATGCTATCATCATCAGCTGAGGGAGGCTTTGATTTAAACACCTGCCAAATAGGATAAATTCACTTGCTTGAAGAGAGTTCGACACGAGATAAAGGGAACTATCGAAAGTCTAAAGATAGATATCATATCTCATATCTGTCCAGAGCTATCAATTTGCAACTACTTGAGATACACTAGATATGCAGATGCGTAAAATCACAACGCAACAGTTGCAAATCAGTTATAATTCGTTGTGTGAGGGCCTTATTAACAGACCTTTTTTGTCCTGTCTGAACGCATGTGATTCTCTGTCATGGGTTGCGATTATGAGACAGAAACTGTCTTTGTGAAACACGAAAATTTCTATCTTTGAGGGGATGCCTCAAGTCAGTTATGTCTATGCAAAGACCAACTGCGATTGACAAGCCAGTTGATTGGCTCAAGTGATGCACCATGTTGCTCTGAACCAACACTCAAACCAACTTCCTTCACTGCCTTGTCGCCAACCTCTACACTGATTCTAATAATGGAGAAGGTACAGAAAAACTCCAATGTGAGAATGCTTGCATGCCTCCTCGATGGAGACGACATTGTCCAGAGCGATTATCGTTTTCTTGTCGATGGAAGCCTCGTAAAATACGTTATCACGGCGCCAGGCACATTTCTCAACGATCATGAAGGCCGCGCTTTCGAGCCCATCCTTCTTGGCAACCTATTCCCTCAATTCCCTGCTGGAGACTGGAATAATGGGCATGTTGCTCGAGACCCCGCTACAGGGGAACCTTCATTCGTTAAGACTGAGATCGTGCAGTTCCCTGGAGTGCAATATCGCTGAAGTTCAATGACCTGGAATTTACCCAACGAGAGCGATTGAGACAGCGTGTCCACGTTTCAACACACCCTAACATCAATGGTGGCAAGCCTGCGCTTGTCAAATTTGCTGTTTGGCCCTGGGAGATTGACTATGTCGAGGCTGAGGCTGCAGCTTATCAATGGCTTCAAAACAGCAAGGTTAGCCCCAAATTTCTTGGTCACGTCACGGAAGGCAAAGATGGACGAGTCATTGGATTTGTCACGGAGTTCATTGAGGGTGCAAGGCCCGCGGAGCCAATGGACATTGAGGGATGCGAAAAGGCTCTGAAGAAGCTACATAGACTCGGTATTAAGATTGGTGATACAAACAAGTTCAATTTTCTGGTTCGCGATGGCCAGGATATCATCATAGTTGATCTGGAGACAGCTAAGCAAGGATGTTCACCTGAGGAACTTGAAGAAGAGATAAAGGGTCTCAAAGCCTGTCTCGAGGACACATCTTTCCTAGGTGGGGAGTATGTTGTAGAAGAATAAACAATCTCGCTTCTCTGTAAATGCTCTCTATATGTGAATGCCTAACACTTCTTACCAACATCGCAATTCGACTCGCTACCATCCTCAGAGCCATCCATATATCGGCCAAAAGCATAAAGCTCAACATCAGTAATATCCTTTCGAAACTCCTTCGCCACTGTGCGCCGGAAATAAACTCGTTTAGCCCATTTATAGCCCTCTGCTCCGGCAAAGAAAACGCCAACCGCAATGAATATAACAGCCCATTCCCAAGTAATGGGACTATGCATAAAGACAACATGGTTGATGACAGGGATATAGAGTGTTGGTGGGATGAGAACGGTGCTCATAGTAACGGACCAGAAGAGGAAGGGATTCTTCCAAAGACGCTTCGTCCAGGCCTTGAAACTGCCACCCTTTTCGAAGATCTCAGCAAAGAATGAGCGACGGAAGTCAACGAGTTGCCAAGCGAAGAGTAGAAAGTCCCATGTCATGGTGGTGAAGGCTGTTGATCTGGCGGTAAAGACTGTTTTGCAGGAGGCAGAATATTCGCTGTTACAGTCATGTCCTAAGCCTTGATCGTTGAAGCCGTAGAGGACGATAACTGAAGAACCGAGGATACTGATGAGCATGAGGATACCATAGACCACGAGGTCAACTAGGAACTCCGGGGTGAAAACACCGTACTTGAGCTATCGAGTGCGTTAGTGACAGGAACGTGGAAATCAGGTGAAATTTTGACTTACACTGTGAGGTGGCCGACGAAGGATATCAGGACTCGCTTGCTCGAATCCAAGGCCAGTCTCAGTAAACGCTCCAGCAACAAGCAACATCCAAATAATCTCAACCGGTGTCAAGACAAAGATAGAAACACCGTTGTCATCTTTGAAAGACAATCCTACCAGAAGACAGATGACGAAAGCGACGTTAGCGGCCAAGACATGAAGGATGAACTTCTGAATATTGTCAAAAATCCGGCGACCCTCTTCAATGGCATTAAGGATAGAAGCGAAGTTATCGTCGGTCAGGATAATATCAGAAGACTCCTTTGCGACATCCGAACCGTTGAGACCCATCGCAATACCGACGTCAGCGTGCTTCAAGCTAGGACTGTCATTGACTCCATCACCAGTCATGGCAACGTAGCGACCACGGCGGTGCAAAGCCTCGATCATCCGAACCTTCGTAGTCGGAGAGCAACGGGCTACAACAAGCGGCAACTCCGGCATAGCGTCAAGATCGGCATCTGAAAGGTGGTCGAAATCATGAGCTGCCATAACCATCGTCTCGGCGATATCCCTCCTGACCATCCTCATTCGTTCAGGGGACGGGATGATGGCGACTTCAGCGGCGATGGCTCGTGCAGTTTCGGGATGGTCGCCAGTCAGCATGTGCACGCTGATCCCAGCTTTCTGGCACATCTGCACACTATCGCGAGTTTCGGGGCGTGGAGGATCGTAGATGCCGATAAGTCCGCAGAATACCAGATCCTTCTCAAACTCGGATCTGTCGATGGCTGATGAGAGATCTTCGGGGAGACCAGTGACGGGAGATCGACCAGCGAGGGCGAGAACTCGAAGGCCAAGACGGGCAAATGCCTCCATATTGGCCAGAATGGTTTGCTTTGCTGGTTCATCGAGAGGCTGAATTCTGCCAGACTCTTCCATTGATACACAGCTGCTGAGAACCCGCTCGACTGCGCCTTTGGTGAAGATATGCGTCTCATTAGAAAGAGTGTCTTGGAACACTACCGACATCTTCTTAACCTCTGAGTCGAAAGGAAATTCAGCGAGTTGCTTCCATCGCGGATTCTGACCAGAAGATAAGGACATGCGGTTCCAGTTAAAACGAGTAACGAAGACTTGAATGGCTATCTCCGTAGGATCACCTTGTACAAGCCATTCTTCTGGACCATCTTCCCTGTGTCCTTTCTCCACGACTGCGAGGTTGGCGAGGGAAGCTATGTCCAGGTAATGCTTGAGTGCTTCGTTGGTAGCAGGCTCATCTTGAGGGTTGATGGTGTGTGACTTTTCTTCTTCGCCTTGTGCTGGTAGATCTGTAGGCTGTACAGGAACAAAGTTGATGTCGCCAGCTTGGGGGTTGTAGGGCTCGTTTGTCGATTCCACTGAGTAAGTACCATGTCCTGGAAGCCATGCCATTCTTACTACCATCTTGCCTTGGGTCAGTGTGCCTGTCTTGTCAGAGCAGATGTCTAGTTCACTCGTTAGCTCCTATAGTCATCGCCGCCATAAAAACACATAAGACTTACTGGTGACTCCTCCAAGTGCTTCTAAACTCTGCATATTCCTCACAACAACCTTACGGCTCACCATCTGCTTCGTTCCAGCTGCCATAGTTATAGTCAAGACCAAGATCAAAGAAACAGGTAGTGTTCCCACGGCTGTAGCAACAGCGTAGATGATAACATCTTTCCGTGGGTCGAATTTGTTCGCTGCAAGTACAATGATGGCGCAGACGATTGCAAAGCCGAAGACGTAGAGGAATAGTTGCGATAGCTTCCTCTGCAGGGGAGTCCCAACGTTAACGCCCAGAAACTCTCCAATAACATCGTAAGTTGTAAGCAACCATTTTGTGAGATGAGATACAAATGATGCTTTGCCGTTCTCGTCTCGCTTAACTTCCCGCCTCTTTCGTCCAGTGTCTTTTAGAGCAGCTGCAATAGCGCCTATCTCGGTGTAAGCCCCAGTAGCAAACACAACACCTCTACCACGACCCTTAGTGACAATAGTAGAGCTGTAGCAGACGTTGAGACGATCGCCGGGTCCAGTATCATCATCGAACTGCATCGTAGGATTCTTGCGCACAGGAAGCGACTCTCCCGTGAGCAATGCCTCGTTTGTCTCGAAGTTGGAAACTTCGAAGAGACGGATATCAGCGGGGACAGAGTCGCCCATCTTAAGATCGATAATGTCGCCCGGTATGATTTCGCTCGTCTGGATTGTGATCGTCTTCCCATCGCGGAATACATTTGCCGTTGGGAGACTGAGAGACTTGAGAGAGTGGACGGTTCGAGCGGCTTGTAGGTCTTGGAAGAAACCTATGACGATGTTGAGGAGGATGATGAGAGCAAGAGCACCGCCTTCGATCCAAGCTTGTATACCGAAACTTGCTGCAAGGGCTAGAATGAGAACCTTATGCATGTTAGTCATCGATAAATAATCTCATGTCGGAGAGTATCAGCATTACCAAGGTCATGCAGTTGCAGATCTGCTCAATGAAGATCTTGATGGGCTTCACGCCCTCTTCTTCGCCAAGATCATTGGGACCATACTCGACAAGTCGTTGCGATGCCTCAGAAGCACTCAATCCAGTAGCCGGGGTCGTGTTGAGTTCTTGAATGACTGTATCAGCTGGTAAAGCATGCGCTGGGCGCGACAGCGGCTTGTTGGATTGACCAGAAACATGATGCTCCATGTCTGGGGGAGTTGATTTGGGAGACATTGTCGCCGCTATTGAAGGAGAGTGATAACTTGAGACGAGAAGCGTAACCAGAGGGATTCCATTCTCAAGTCCTTGGCCAGGCAGCCTGACCTTATATACTTTGAGGTTGACATGGCGACTTTCATCAATCGCACCTTGTGGAGAAAGCCAAGAAACGGTGCAGCCCTCACGACTAGACCAACCGAAGCAACTTTGGCCGTTGTCTTTCTGGCAGCTTCGTCAACCGTCCAGTCGTAGCAAATTTCATGACAGAAACGGGGCTTTGTCTTGGCCTCCACGGGCCCCGAAAGTTCCACCACCCGGATCAAACTGTAGATCTACCGATTTTAAGTCTTAATATTCCGGTTCTAAGTCTTAAATGCCCGATTTGATGTCGTGTCAAGAGTCATAGTGGCAGAAAACGATTCGAGATTGGCTGGCGGGAATATTTACGCTTATAACGAGTCTAAACTGTAATAGTGAGCCAAGACTCCAATGCATTAGCGTATACGCTATCAACGTCATTGGTCAGCCAATGTTTCCTCGGCCAGAGATCCATCGAGATGCGCTGTGAATTACCTAAAGCGGTATTTGACAGCGGTTGATGGAGATTCGCCAAGAGCTGTGTTCGTTTATCCTTATTCACGTTATCTCGAATTCATGGCTATTTCTGCCTCTTGAGTCAGAAATTCGATGAAAAGTGGGCAATCTCCATTTCTTATTAATTCCTGTGACTCTTGGTCTTTTGGAGTCATATAAGTGAGTTCGGGTATAGGTTATGAAGCTCCATTATCCCATCGTTGGTCTATCATTATTCCAGCGAGATCACGACCTAATAGCGAGAATATCCCAAGGATTCTGTTCCTAATGACTTTCACAATCACTGTGTAATATTATAAGTCACACTTTCTGAATTCTTGCCAAGATAGTTCCTAAAATATTTGGTTTGAAGCCGTAGTATCACATGTGTTACATGCAGTGAGGCACTCGTTAGTTGTCATACAAGATTTGATCTATCAATGAGCTATTTTTGTCGTCAGTTAATAAGAAGAAGCTCATACCGGAAGTTTTTGTACTACCACAGTCATAGTTTTCGCTTCACATACGTGATGCAGTGACGAAGGTCACTTATCCATGATTGCTACCCTGATTGACATAAGCGCAGCCAATACTGCTTAATAATGCGCTCAATGTCAGATTTACGCCCTTTGAACTTCTCCCTGTATTTATCTTAGCACTTCTCTTTGCCCTTCGACTTTACCAAACCCAAAAAATTAGAAATTAATCTAAACTACTATTCCTTGATCTTGCTCCACACAAGAAAACATCATCATGGTCAAGCTCCCGTCACCATTCGCCGAGATTCCTCGGGTCCAGTTGCTCTTCGACCGACCCTCGGACATCGAGCGATTATCGCGCCTCAGCTCATCTATAGATGGGGGTGCGAACTTATGGATAGCTCGAGAGGACCGCAACTCAGGTCTTGCTTTTGCCGGCAATAAAGTTCGCAAGCTGGAGTACGTCCTAGCGGATGCCCTTGCACAAGGTGCTGATACTCTTGTGACCACGGGCGGACTCCAGTCGAACCATATGTGCCAAACTTCTGCTGCTGCGGCTCGACTTGGTCTCAAGGTGCATTGAAAACCCCGCCTCTTGAAAAATTCTAACTGTTTAGAAAGGTTGCTCTCTATCCGGCCAATCGTGTTGCTTCCGAAGATGCTGAGTACAAGTATTTGGGCAACATCCAAGCAAACTCAATTCTAGGTGCCGAGACCTTCTCCCCGGACACAAGCGAGGAGACTGCTATCCAAATTCTCAAAGAACGTGGGCAAAAGCCTTATTCAATTCCCGCTGGCGCGAGTACACATCCTCTTGGTGGTTTGGGTTACGCACGCTGGGCATTTGAGCTTCTTGAGCAGGAAACAAAGCTCGGCGTCACATTTGACGTCATCACCCTTGTTGCGGGTTCTTGTTCCACGCTGGGAGGTATACTCGCAGGGCTCAAACTGGCGCAAAAAGAGGGGATCAAAGGGTCGAAGAAACATCTTATTGGATTTTCGGTTTTGTATCCGAAGAGAGAGGATGTTGTTGAAAAGGTGTTGAGTATAGCAAAGAACGCAGCGTCAAAAATTGGCGTGTCTCCGGATGAGATCACGGAAGACGATTTCGATATCGATACTTCTTATATCGGGGAAGGGTATGGGCAGGTGAATGAAAGCACCGCTGATGGAATGAAGGAGCTGGCAAGAGTGGAGGGTATCTTGACGGATCCTGTTTATACGGGTAAGGCTTTTAATGGACTGCTTCATACGGCGAAGAGTGGCGGACTTCGTGGCAAGGATGTTCTCTTTGTTCATACAGGAGGACAGGCGGTTCTTGGAGCTTATCCACAGTTAAGATAGCCAGCTCAAGTGGAAGCGTTATAGAGACAATCGAGATAGAAACTTCTAGTTAATCATACTCAACGTTGTTAAATCATTATCTAACAGAGTAACCCATGATCTAATCTATCACAAGAGATTCCACTCATTCACGAGATCTAAAGCCATTAAAATTCATTAACATTATTCAGCCTTCTTGCCACTACTCTAAATACATTCATACAGTGATATCCATCTATCCCTCGAAACACAACCCCATGTCTTTCAATAGATCCTCTGCCCGTATATCAATTCCGCCCGTTCTCACGTCCTCAACGCCAAAGCCTAGGAATAATTCGTCACCAATGAATCCATGATACTTCTGTTCACGACTCTTCCAACTCATAGACGTTACATAAAACATGTCTGAAGTCTCCTTCTCGGGATACCTCTTTCTGCCATGAATCCAAATTGGCTTTCGAGACATAGCATGGATTTCAAAAGGAGCCTGTTGCTTGAATAGCATGACATATGGTTCGTAAACGCTATGGTAGTTGAAATAGGACTTATGCTGGTATATCACCATGATGAAAGTGTTGCTGTCGTCAGGAACACAAGAGGGTTCGTCTCGACGACACATGGTGACTTTGAGGGAATTGGTGGTTTGGTGAATAGACTCGAGGTCGGTTTGGAGTTTAGGGAGATATTTGGCCAGACATTGCTCGTCTCCTGCCGCGGCTGGTGCAAGATCAGGACCGGCTGAGCCATCGGGATTCATTTGAGCAAACACTCTCTTTGGCTGGATGTCGTAATGGGTATACATATTACCGTTAGAATCCCAGAAGAGGAACCAATTCTTCTCAACAAGATGCCATGGCAGTGGTCTTTGAAGTTCGGTGCCAACTCTGAACTCACCCAGGTTTTCCATATCGCCCGACCAGCCCGTTAGTGTGCGGAAATCCTGAACGAACTGGCCAAAGCAGGTGAATATAGAGTTTGAGCCATACGTCGCGTAAGGCTTATCAGGGCCAAAGAACACGCGTGCATCGTGCGGACCCATGTTCATATGGAAATATGCCATGTCACCTTGACATTTGTCTCCTCCTACAGTTGCAGTAACGGGGAGAGTAGTTGGTGAGTGAAGACATCGAAGGACACCGTCTTTGAATGCAGCATTGCAAACAAGCTCAGCAAACCAGAGTGAGTTACCGCCTTCTTGAAGCCATTGAGCGACGACGATCCATGTGTTTTCCAGGGTAGGATGGGGGATGAGGTTGGGGTTGAGAGCAGTGAATTCCCGGAAGTCAATCTCGAAGAACTTCTTGTCTTTGGTAGACAATGAGAAGACTTCAATGTGCGTTGCGCTGACATCTTGAGGAATGATACCCTCGCCGAAAGGTTTATCCTCTGGGACGTCTGTCTTGGCAGCCGGTGTCGATTGAACTGGTGACGCTTTTGTTATGGATGGTTCTTCGTCAGCCAAGAGTTCTTGTTCCTCCGCAGGCGACTTCTTCAGCTGTGATGGAACCCATCCTTGAACATGAGCAGGAAAAGATGATGGATCAAGATAAAGCTTGAGAGCAAAGACAACAAGAAGAAAGACTGGTATCACGAATAGCACCAGCTTTCGAGAATCTCGGACGAGCATCTTGAAGCATTCAATGCACGTCGTAAAGGAGCGAATGTGTCGGAGAATGGAGTTTGACGCAGGCGGGGTCCGGTGAAGCCCTTGAACGATAACAATGCAGCTCTGGTTGTGACTGTGACTGCGCCGTACGCCATTTAACTAATCCTTATTTGAACCACACTCCGTGGACAGGGGCATCGTAAGAGGAGCTGAGAGATTATTCACGCGGGAGATGCGGAGTCTGGAGATGGTGATATTCATGCCGCCACGGCAATTGGCTTTTACTGAAAGGCCAATGATAATTCAAGGACCCTACGCAGCTGAAGATAAGTTTACGGGGAAAACCTGGCAGGTTGTGACATTCAATGTCGCCGCAATTCGACGTCGACACATTTTTCATATGCATGCCGAGGCTGCTGAGGTACTTTTGCGGGGTGACATTGCACTAGTCGACGGCGCATGTTCCTGAACAGGGGACGTTCTTTTCTGATCGTGGAGGTGTGCAGATCTTAGTCGCGGGAGCGGGGATTAGCGTAATGAGAAGAGGTTGGGGTTCCTGACATGGCTTGGTAATACGAAGCCATTGCCATCTTCAACGGCAATCTCATGCAGGTGACCCTCCATCACTTGGCGGTGAGCCGAGAATCACAAGCAAAAAGAGCATGCGGCATTATCCCCAGATCGATCTGGCACAGAGGTCTGAGGGTAGATATCCTCAGATCTAACGGTGGCAGAGCTGAGACTAGCATAGCAATGACACATGTGATGTTACCGAAAAGAATTAAGCTTGATTTCATTCTGCATCAAGATCTATACTACGCTTTGGCCTGCTTGCTAATTGGATCTCCTAACGCCTTCTTATAGAACCACGCTGCAAACTTAACGCTGGGCGTGTCGATAAACCTCGTCACAACGTCAGCTAGCCCGAACGTCAAGGGCACGAGGATCAGCTGAGGGAGGAGAAATGAGATCTCCAATCCCAAGGGTCCAGACATTGGCAGGGCGAGCTTGTTTGCCCAATGGGGAATGTTTTTCATGATCTCTTCGTTCTGCCATCCCGCTGCCACGTAGAGTCTCTCACCAATAGTCCATAGCACTGGACCGTGGACAAGATATAGAGCGAACGAGATACGTCCAAGCCACTGGCAGAATCTCGTCTCAAAGAAGCTCTTCAGCCAGAAGATTCGAGGGATGGAGGCAACTAGAAAGACAGCTGCGTAGAAGAGGTAGAACCATTTGTAGTCAAACACAGCTTGAGGCTTGAACCATGATAGGTAGTAGAAACCCCTGTTCTTGGCAAGCTGCTCGACATTCCGGTTCTCAGATGGTACTCCACCAAGGAACAAGCTGAATATCAGGAGATGGTAAAAGATAAACTCCTTGGCAGGTTCCAGGCGTGCCATCCAACGGGGAAGGTCGCCCTTGCTGGCGAGAAGGTCCAAATCGCAAAGAAGCATACCAGCCGTAAACATGGAGTAGAATGAGCCATCTGCGATGTACATAAAGTAGAAGATCAAACCCGCCTCACACCAAAGACGAGCATTCTTTGAGCATCGAGAAAATGCCATCTGTGCTGTAAAGATAACGACGGAGCCCTTGAACTCAATGGGGATAGACCATAAGTGACGATTATACGTCAGCCAGGGCTCACCACCTTCTTTGAAGACGAAACTAAAGTTCTTGAACTCATAGTAAAAAGCCCAAAGTTCGTCGTACCAGGTCTTTTGCTGTGTCATAATTCGCACCCAGACACCAAACATGTGTAATAATGTGATGTAGACGAGCATAGACATGATGAGGGGGAGATAGAGGCGAATCCAGCGCCTGAAGAGCGAAGATGCTATGACATCGCCCAATTGCGCATGCTCTCCAGACTGGATGAGTCCCATTGGCTTCAGCGATAGAACATAGCCTGAGATGATGAAGAATGTCGATACTGCGTAATGACCGCCTGTGAAGAAATGCCGTATGAAGGGAAATGATGCAAAGTAATGCTTTCCTCCATAGCCGAAAGCATTTTCGAGGATGGCGTTCTGGCCCACGACGTCGTGCACCCAAAGTTCATGATGGTGGAAGTACACGAGAAGAGCTGCGAAACCACGAAGACCGTCCAAGTAAGCGGTTGGGCGGAGGTTCTCTAGAGGTCGTGTTCTGGCGCGAATGGCAGCTCTGATGGTATTGATGATGTGTTTTAATTTGCCGCCTGCAGCCGCTGGTTTCCAGGATGAGTAGGACTTTGCAAGTGTCCAGTCTGAGCTTGAGTCCGTCTTGACTTCATCCCAGTCGTCGCTATCGAGAAGACCACTTGTTCGAGGCGACATTTTGAAATGGTTTGAGGCTTTGGAACAGAGACCTTGACAACTCAAGATTGTTGTCTGTTCAATTGATGAAGACGAGGGACCTGATGTACTCCGCAACTCCCGATATGCGATTCGGAGAAAAGCCCCAACTAAGGATCACAAGCCGAGGAAAGCATGTGTAAAAATATGACAAAAACAAAAAAACAAGGCCCTTGAAGATGGGGTAATTATCACGAAGCAGGGATTGGAACTTTTGGTGTGCGGAGACCAACGGCGTGAAAAGAAAATCATCATCTCGATGGAGGCATATCTTCGCTCTCATGACGTTGCACCGCGGTGATGTAACATGGGGGCCAGCGTTACAGAATCCTTCCGTAAAAGCGCCTTTAGGACAGCAACCAACGGAAATTCGGCAGCCACAGTGAGTAATTAGCTCAACCAACAATGGATGAGAATCCATGGGTTGGGGTGGGAGGCTCGTATGATAAGGGAATGGTTCGCGTGCAGGGATTGGAGACAGGGGTTATATCCGAGGCTCGTTCCCCGGATCACAAGCCAAGACGGGAGTTGTATGCCTAGTATCAGAACGGATTCTATGGGTGGCTTGACATTAGACTTCTGCAAGGCACGTTAAAGCCACAATGTCTGTGGTATGATGATCTTGATACTGCCAATTACAGCTTATACACACGTGCGACCTATTCTTAGAGTGTTTCGCTACTGGTATAGCTGAAGATCAAGACAGCACTTCACAACCAACAACTCCCTTTCTGATGCATCACCAACTCGGCCAGTTAATTACCCCATGCCCCATGCCATCCCCCAGAAGCACGGCCTCGTACCCCAGGCCGCTTCAACCCACCTCCACGATCCCCCCCATCCCACGGAGGAGCTGCCTTTCCTGGAAGTTCTCTACTCGACCCCTGCCGAGATGCACAACAATCACATGGGATCATCCATGGGTTCTCTCTCCACAATCCTTCTTCGGTCCTCTTCCGCAGCTGCAAGACGGTAATTTGATAAGAAAACGTCTCTCTCGTCTTGTAAAGGTCCGTAGTTCTTTTCTTGGTAAAAGCTTGGTTACGTCGAGTTCCACTTAAGGGTTCTAGGGCTCAGCTGCATGTTGCATTTTCCATCTGCAGATAACTCTTTTTTCTCCCCTCGTTCAGTGTCTGTTCTGCTTTGTCTGCAGAGAAGCTTCTTGCCTGTGAATACGTCTACTGGTCATGGCGAGTGGCCCTCGTCGAAATATCCCGTCTAATCTTCGTATCCCTCCTACCACCGTTGAGTGGACCGTTACAAAGACCGACAGCTACGATACAAAGATGGGCACTCCATTGGGCTCGCCAACTCTAGCAGCCTCAACAGCAAAGTTCAGAAACAAAGTCCCAGCCCAGATGCAAAGATGTATACCACTATACATGGCATGTGTCATCGTCCTCTTCATCATCCTTAACTTCGACATCTTCTACTCTATACCCAGCCCCCTCGGCGTGTTCCGGAAAGAAAAGGAGATTGTATCAACACCATCACGCTTTAGCACGTTTCCACAAAAGATCTGGCAAACGTGGAAAGTCGATCCATTAAACTTTGAGGATCGTGACTTGATTACTTCAAGGACGTGGGTTAATAAGAACCCTGGAATGCGATATGAAGTTCTCACAGACGACAATGAGCTTGCGTTTGTGGAGGAGCACTTTGGTGCGGGGAGTGCGATAAATCGACCGGATATTGTCAGATTTTACAAGAGTATCAACTTGCATATTATCAAGGCTGATCTATTGAGATACATGATCATGTATGCTCAAGGAGGTGTCTACGCAGACATTGACGTCGAAGCGCTGAGGCCTGTGCATCGTTTTATACCCGAGCGATACGACGAACATGACATTGACTTGATTGTTGGTGTCGAGATTGATCAGCCTGAGTTCAGCGATCACCCAATCCTAGGCAAGAAGTCAAAGTCTTTCTGCCAATGGACTATCATTGCAAAGCCTCACCAACCAGTCATGCTCCACCTTATCGAGCATATCATGGTCTGGCTCAAGGCTGAGGCAAAGAAGCAAAAGGTTGCTCTTGGAGACATCGAGCTTACCTTTGACCAAGTCATCAGCGGCACTGGTCCTTCAGCTTTTACAGGAGCTTTGCTGGAGCAAATGCGCAAGAATCATCGTGGTGGAAAGGTCACATGGGATCTATTCCATAACCTGGATGAATCCAGAGTCGTCGGTCGAGTTCTTGTTCTCAACGTCGAGGCTTTCTGTGCAGGACAAGGCCACTCCGACTCCGGTAACCACGACTCTCGTGGAGCTTTGGTAAAGCATCACTATCACGCTTCCAACTGGCCTAGCAAGCATCCTCGCTATCGTCACCCAGCATACGGCCAGGTCGAAGACTGCAACTGGAACGTAGAGTGCGTGAGGCTCTGGGACGAGAACGTCGCTGAGTGGGACAAGCTCTCGGAGGAAGAAAAGAAGTTAAAGATCGAGCAGGCCAAGAAGCCTGATCTTGGTCTATGAGCCCAAGAGATTGATATTTAGAAGTGCTCTGGTGATCGGCGTTGAGTTTGAATTTCGGAACCCGGATACCTGAGATCGTATATACGCGTAATTGATGAATGAAACCAAGTAAACTTTATAACCGTCTGATCAGGCCATTATCCAATTATTGTATCCCGTGTGAAGTGCCGTGTCTATCTTCAAGTCTTGCATTCCTTGCATCTGCTACTGTGGCTTGGCGCATGTTCTATGAACCGAGGCATTGACTAGGGTCTCCCAACTCTATTCAGGCTGATCCAACCCCGCGCGTCCCGAACCTCCGTATTCATATTCTGCGCGTCTGCGCCTCTTCTTTCTCTTTTCAAAAACATAATCTCTCAATTTTATCATGGCTTCTCAAGAGAAACAACCCGTCATCATCGTCGGCGCTGGCCTGGCTGGCCTCGTCGCAGCTTTTGAACTTTCAGAGCGTAAAGTCCCCGTTCTGTTGGTCGATCAAGAAAATGAAAACAACATTGGCGGACAAGCTTTTTGGTCCCTGGGTGGTCTGTTCATGGTCGATTCCTCGTATCAGCGAAGAATGGGAATTAAAGACTCGAAGGAGCTGGCGTACAGAGATTGGATGGGCTCAGCGAGGTTTGATCGTGAACAGGACGACTACTGGCCGCGTAAGTGGGCCAGAGCGTTCGTGGACTTTGCCACCGATGAGATGGAGGATTATGTCAGGGCGAGAGGCCTCGGCTTTTTGATGAATGTTGGATGGGCTGAAAGAGGTGATGGTACTGCAGATGGTCATGGAAATTCTGTTCCAAGGTTCCATGTTAGCTGGGGTACAGGACCAGAGGTTGTCAAGGTCTTTGCAGACCCTGTCAAGAAAGCTGCAGAAAAGGGCATCGTCACCTTCAAGTTCAGACACAGGGTTGATGAACTGATCATCGACGACAACGGACGTGCTGTCGGAGTGCGAGGCACGATTCTGGAAGACGATGATGCTGCCCGTGGCGTCAAGTCGAACCGAGTCGAAAAGGACAAGTTTGAAATTTACGGCTCAGCAGTTGTCGTTTCTTCAGGCGGTATTGGCGGAAATGTCGATGCTGTCAAGGCTGCATGGCCCGTTGACAGATTAGGTCCTAAAGTCCCAGAGAGCTTTGTCATTGGTGTTCCTCACCATGTTGATGGACGCATGATCGCTATATCCGAAGATGCCGGCGCGAATGTTATCAACCGCGACCGAATGTGGCATTATACCGAGGGTCTTCAGAACTGGAACCCCATCTGGCCAGATCACGGTATTCGAGTCCTGCCTGCCCCTTCATCTCTCTGGCTCGATGCAACTGGCAAGCGACTGCCACCATTCCTCTACCCAGGTTCTGATACCCTTGCGACGTTGAAGTATATCTGCAGCACAGGGTATGACTACACATGGTTCATCCTCGACCAGAGCATCATCGCTCGAGAATTCGCCCTCTCTGGCTCAGAGCAGAATCCCGATATCACGAATAAGAGCATCTGGTTGCTCCTCACTCGAATCTTCGGCAAGAAAGGCACTGTCCCAGTTCAGAACTTTCAAAAGCACGGCAAGGACTTCGTCGTCCGTGATAACCTGGAAGATTTAGTAGTTGGTATGAACGAACTCGCCAAGAAGCGCAACGGTCCTCTACTGGAATTCGATGCTATCAAAGAGGTCGTCGAAACAA
This sequence comes from Fusarium redolens, assembly GCF_020744475.1. Taxonomy (NCBI): domain Eukaryota; kingdom Fungi; phylum Ascomycota; class Sordariomycetes; order Hypocreales; family Nectriaceae; genus Fusarium; species Fusarium redolens. Next base: position 359,409 of record NW_025763674.1, on the reverse strand, counting down.
GAGACAGCCAGTTCGACAACCCATACTCGAAGGACGCGCAAGCAATGCTTATCAACAATGCGCGAACATACTGGCCTGATCGTCGAAGCAGAGTTGCCCCGCCTCATAGACTGCTCGATAAGGCCCATGGCCCGTTGATCGCTGTGCAGATGAATATTCTTACGCGCAAGACATTGGGCGGTATTGAGACGAATCTGGATAGCAATGTCATGCGAGCAGATGGTACACCTTTCCCAGGATTATACGCAGCTGGTGAAGTTGCGGGCTTTGGCGGTGGAGGCGTTCATGGGTATAATTCTCTTGAGGGAACGTTTGTTGGAGGATGTATCTTCTCGGGACGGGCGGCTGGAAGGGCTCTTGTTCGCGAGATGCTGGGTGAGAATGATTCCGATGGGGGAGAGCTGAAGAAGGTGAACTCTCGACTCTGAGCTCGTGATCGGAAGGTTTTTCTTGGTTTGACTTGATTTTTAGCGCATGTTGCTAGTAGAGATACGTTTGACGTTGATATAAGATCTGATATGAGTAAGACGATATGACAATCCTTTATGTTGCCAAAGATGGTTGCCCCGATATGCACATGCCGTGAGATCAGCGTTTCATTCTTCTGCAAGGAACAGAACAGCTGTCGTGATGCTGTAAGCATTTTATTTACGAATGCAACAGTGTTGCATTAAACACGTAAGGATCAATTGAGTACCCTTATTACATTCCATAGTTCTCGTCCTCTTTTCTATCGCCTCAGGGTAGTCAACATCTGATTCTCTGGCTGAAACAATAACGGCCGGCATGGCCCTACCCGAAGCCAAGCCTCGGAGTGGCGTTTGCACCCATGGATATCCATGGCTAAGGCTGACGGGATCATCAGGCGTCTAAACTTGAACTTGGGCCTGGCTAGCTTGGATCGCGTGGCTTGGTAAAATTATCCCTCAATGGCGGTGATTGTTTATTATTATACAATACGGTTGATTTTAAGATTTAAACGTGAAGATGAGATGTAATTACAGTATAAACACATCTATACAGGGGAGACTTGGTTAGAGGCTAAACTCGTTGACCCGAGAACTTAGTTTATCGAGTATCTTGACATATCCGTGCTATCGCCACTAACGCGACCTCAATTTCCCGTCAGTGCAGCCTCAGTCGGAGTCTCTTATAAATCCGCTCCTAATCCACGCCATTAGATTAATTTTGGTATCAGAAGGATCCGAACTAGTGGTCTCGAGTGTAAGAAAGCGGAACTCCTACCTATAATCTCACCATCTCACTGGACAACACCCCGGCCCCCAAAATTTCCCCTTCAACGCTAAGACATGGATCTTCGCCCATCGGGGCTGAGTGATGAAACAGAGACTGAGCAACTGAGCGTGGTGTCTCCCCTTCTACTGTTTTTTTCTCTTCTTCTTTTATCGTCTTGGTCTGCTGAGACTGGGTGACCAACAATAACTCGTGACAGCCTCTTCTTCAAGACCGTGAGGCTGAAGTTCTGATATTCTTTGAGGGAAGCTCGTTAACGACATAATGCTCGCTATCTTACCCTTCACCGTACTGCTGGGCAGCTTTGCCGGCAAAGTCGCTGCTGACACCAGTTTTATTACCCCTGGAGGATCTGGTTCTTCGGGATGGAAGAATAACCCAACTTACGATGTCGATGATAGTATGAACGTGGAATGGAACACGGATCTTGAAGAGACCAACCTGTTGCTCTGGCAGGATTATCCTCCCGCTGGCGGCGGTACTCAGTACTTCGTACAACTCAAAGGTAGGCGCGCGCGCGTACACTCACCGAGATTCTTGTCAACTAACATCTGATGGCTAGAAAACACAACATCGACAAGTTATATCTGGACAGTCAACTTTAACGGTTTCTCTTTAGAAGTTGGTGACAACCGAGACGCTGTTTTCCACTACGCCCTCTTTAAATCCGGCACAAACGATATGGTCGCCGTCTCAGCTGCGTTCAACGTTACCGTTCCCAAGGACGAGACGACATCTGCTTCCCTTGCTCCAACAACTGCCTCCCCAATTCCTTCATCAACTGCCGGTCTCTCTAAGACAACAACGACCGAAGCTGCGACCGAGACAACAACAGACACTTCCTCCAACAAAGATGATGGAGGTCTCTCCACTGGTGCTGTAGCCGGCGTGGCGGTCGGCGCGACAATTGGCGGCATTGCCCTGCTCGCCGGTGCTGGCTTTCTTCTCTGGAGACATTTCCGAAAGGGTAAAGGTGCTACTGCTGGAGGATACGCGCCGCCTAGTGAGATGCCTGCTGGTGCGCAGAACCAGCCTGTGCAGGAGTACTACAAACCCCCTACGCAGCAGGCTCCGGCTGAAATGGCTGGTCAGCCATGGACTCACCCATCACAGAACGGATACCAGGGACCTGGTGGTCTTCACGAGGCGCCTTAGTTCATGGATAAGATGGATGTAGAGGGGGATTGCGAATAACCTAAGGGTAAAAAGGTTTTAAGATGTTGTATAGCAAAGCATGGAGTTGATTGAATCAACCGGTTATATGTTTCTTAATTACCCATTTCAATACCAAGAATTTTATTATCAATATCCTCATTTCATTGGAGCAACAACGAGTGATGACCAGTAGCGACTGTGACATGTAAGCAACCTTCAGCATGATGCCTCACTCCAAAGTGAGGAATCAATGTCAATGCTCACAAAAACTTGTGGCAAGGATAGCCTGACATCCCTTTCTTACTTTGATTCATTGCTCTTCTCCAGATCCTTGGCGAGTTTCTTCTCCCTCTCCCTCACATCATCCGTCACACTATCCCCAAAGTCATCCAACTCCGCAATTTTCCTGACAGTAACCTCACCCTCCTTGAAAGGGATCTTCTTCGCCCAGCCAACAGCTTCCTCACCATCTGTTGTCTTAAGAATCCACCAGCCACAAACATGCTCTTCCTTCTCAACGTCAAAAGGACCCTTGGTGACCTGTGCAAGACCATCCTTGGAGTATGTAACACGGTAGCCATCTTTGGTTGGGCTGAGACCATCGGCTGAGAGAAGAACGCCAGCCGCATGAAGCTCTTCGTTGAAGGTTGTCATTTCTTCGAAGATCTCGGGGCCAGTGGAAGTTGGGTTTTCAGCTTCTGGAGAAGCTTTGATCAGGATCATATATCGAGGCATGATATCTGCGTGCTCAAAATGGCAGCTACGAGGTTTAAGAGCTGATAAAATAATTGTGAGAAAACGGTTCTTTGACTTGCTGATTCAACGGGAGCTCGCCCTTCTTTGTACATGTTGAGCTTCAGCCCTGCTTTTCAGACTTGGTAAGCTGAGGCGCTTTTGGACCAAGACTACTGGTGAAGCTTCGTCAATCGTCACCGTGGCGCTTATTCGAAGTTAAAACAACACTAAACTAAACTCAGTGGCGTTCATGATCCAATGACAACAAGGTAATAGCCAGTTGCTGCCTGTTGCGAGGACGAAACCGAATATGAATAGTAATTGCATGACAGCCGAGTTTCTTGTTAGATGCAAAACCGGCATGTTTTTGATCCGTAGCAAACTGTCGTGAGCATGTTCAGCGAGCCATGGACACTTTCTTCACGGGCATCGTGAAGTTTGGGAAATAATACTCAAACGCCACAGACGTACTGGGCTTCGTAGTCCGACATATGAAACTTATTAAACCGACTCAGTGGTAATTTGATATATTGTGAAAGGTATTATCTCCCTATTAAAAGTTCATGTGCATGTGATGTTTATTTTGGAACTCATGATAGCATTAGCATGCCGCAGGTTGAACATTTCTTGTGACACATTATATATGGAATACTTGATTAAACTACAATATACCTACCTCATAGCATTAGTTGAAGGTCATTATTGTTGTATTAGTTGCAACTTAATGGCCTAATCACGTTGCGAATTGATAGTGTAAATAGACTTTTGCAGTATATACTGTCTCTGACAAACTCTGGTTCTGGTAGGGCATTGAGAGTCTGAAGTCCTCTCTATCAACCCGTATCTTTTGCATGAAGAATTTGAATAAGCCGTGTAATCTTTCCTCGCACCATTCAGCTCTCAATGACGTGCTTGGCCCAGCTTCAGATAATGGGTCGACATGTCGATTTGAGTGGGCATGATAAACCAAGATAGGAAGCTGGAGCGATTATCCTTGATAAATCACTCCACACAACGTGGGACCTGTTGGCTTCAAGTGCTTAGAATGCGATGTCGACATTTTTTTTTTTTCATCAAATCAAGGATATATATACAACGCCTCACCACCGCATCACCATGGCGCTCGTTTTTCATACAAATTCACCTACTCTCCTACTGAGCTATGGCAGATGACAAGGCTATCGAGCCAGCTCCCGTTGGAGCTGATGAACCAAGATCTTCTGACAACTCGATCAAAAGTCCTCCTGATGATGTAACTGATATCCCAAAGCATGACCATCATGCTCACAAGGATGGAGCAGATGCTGCTCTGGACTTATTGAACGAAACCGGTGGAGTTAGTCAACCATTCGATGCCAAAGCTAACAAGCGACTCATCCGCCGCATCGATACTCATATCATGCCTTTGATTTGCACAGTCTATTTCCTTCAGTACATCGACAAGACTGCAGTCTCTTACGCAAGCGTCACTGGCATCCAACAATCCACTGGTCTCAAGGGAAATGAGTTCAACTGGGTCGCTTCGATTTTCTTCTTCGGTCAACTCGGCTTCCAGTTCCCTACTGTTCGGCTGCTCCAAGTGTTCCCTCTAGCGAAGTACGTCTCGGTCAACGTCACACTCTGGGGTGTGACGCTCGCTTGTATGGCTGCGTGCCATAACTTCAGCGGCCTTCTCGCTTGTCGATTCTTCCTTGGTGCCCTCGAAGCCGCCATCGTTCCAGCTTGGGTTCTTTTCACATCTCAATGGTACACGAAAGAAGAACAAGCTTTTCGAGTTGGTATTTGGTTTTCAGTCTGTGGTGCCGCTCAGATGTTTGGCGGATACTTCGCTTACGGTGTTGCAACGCACGTTGGAAAAGACCCAAATGCTGCTTTGCGAGGATGGCAGGTCATCTTCCTGGTTCTTGGACTTCTCACTGTCGTGGTTGGGATTAGTTTCTGGTTCATCATGCCAGACTCTCCCGCCGTGGCTGGGTTTCTGGACAAGGAGAAGAAAGCCATGCATCTTGAGCGTATTCGAGGAAATGTGCAGGGGATCGGAACTCAGACTTTTAAATGGGCCCATGTTAAGGAGGCTTTGACTGATAGCATGACTTGGCTATATGCCTTTTGGGTCTTTGCTGCTAACATTCCCAACTCTATTGCTACAAGTTTCGGAAATATTCTTGTTAAGGGTATGGGATACACCAACGAAGAGTCTTTGTTGCTGGTCACTCCCCTCGGAGCTTGGGAGATTGTCTTCCTGATTGGCCTGACTTACGGAGCCATGAAGACAAGACAGCGGCTGTTCTTTTGCATTGCTGGTCATATTCCTGCTATCATCGGAGCCATCTTAATGGCAACCACGGAAAAGGTTCCCGCTCTCGTTGGATACTACACAACTGGAGGCATCCCCATTGGTTGGACCACCATTCTTGGACTACAAAGCTCCAATGTCGCTGGCTCTACCAAGAAAATCACCGTCTCATGTATCGGAACTATCGCTTACACAGTTGGAAATATCATCTCACCTCACACCTTTCAAGCCCGCGATGGACCACGATATCTCCCCGCAAAGATTTCTATCTGCATCATCTACTTCCTTTGTACGGTTGACTTGCTGGTTATGAGATGGGTCTTTGATCGAAGGAATAAGAAGAGGGATGCCGAGAAGGCTGCACTAGGTGATCAGTACAAGGTGGAAGAAAACCATGAGTTTCTGGACTTGACGGACTTGGAGAATAAGGAGTTCCGTTATGAGCTGTAGAGAAGATTTGCCAAGACGTCAAGCTTTTCTGTCCCCTTCGTCCTTCTTCCTACGAGGCAGTACAGGTACCAGAATCTAAAGCAGGAAAGCTCTGCCTCTTCTTAAAAATGAGACCACCTGAAGACTCTGCAGCCCCTCAACCATTAGGCTTAGCAACGAAAAATCACCAAAGTGATATGATTATGGTACTATATTAGAAAATAGTTCATGAGCTCAACCTATTTTATCCAGAAGGGATTCAAGGCACACGGGTGGTTTGATCGCTCTACTACACTGGGTTGTTACGCAAGATTTCCTTTTCATAATCCTATTTCAACTACTTTTGAGACTATATCCAGCAGACCTACTGTGGAATCTTATGTTCGCTTGCGGGTACGCCAGCAGCCCACCGGTACTTGGAAGCAGTATGCTCCTCAAGAGGATACTTCTGACCAGGTAGGCCATAGAAATTCTCTCGGTAGCTACCACCGGGCACCGCGTAATCATCCCAGAAAAGTCCCCGTGATCGAAGTTCAGGAAGTAGTAGTTCGATGATATCTTTGAATGTGCCAGGGAACAGGACATATCCCTTCCCATTGTCAGTAACGGTTCGAGACGGCAAGTATATGGACTTACAAAGTTGAATCCATCGACGTCTGCCTCATCAATCCATACTTGGAGGCTATCCGCTACCTGGGAGGGTGTACCGACGAATAGAGGCCCGTTGCCTCCAAGACTGACATGCTCGGCGACAGTATGCTTCGTCCACTTTGAGTTCGCCGGGGAGAACTTGGCATAGCCTTCTACAGTTGATCTGAAGAGCCATGTTAGTAGAGACACTTTGGTGTTATGAGGACGAAACTTACCGAACAGCGTTACTTTCAACCTGTCGAAGTTCCTCATCATCACCGTACTGGTTCAAGTCCATGCCCGTCCATCCACCGAACAGCGACAAAGCACCCTCTGTCGAAGCATACTTCCTCGCTTCATCATACTTAGCCCGAGCTTCCTCCTCAGTCCTACCAAGGATAGGCGTGACAAGAGCGAGGACCTTGATGTTATTTGGGTCTCGGCCAAACTGCTCTTTCGCAACTTGTCGAATCTCCGCAATGTTCTTCTTACACACCGCAGGTGCATGTGCAGAAGTGAAGATAGCCTCAGCATGCTGAGCTGCAAAGGCTTTACCTGGCTTGCTGGCTCCTGCTTGAAGAAGCAGTGGTGTTCGCTGTGGGCTGGGATCCACGACGTGAGGACCGGGAACGTTGAAGTATTTGCCGTTATGGTCGATTTGACGAACAAGGGCGGGGTCTGTGTAGATACCTCGCTCGCGGTCTAGTTTCACGGCGTCGTCACGCCAGGAAGAGTTGAAGAGCTTGTACATGACTTCCATGTACTCTTCAGCCTGGGCATAGCGTTCATCGTGCTAATCATTATCAGAAGCTGCATTGTTACTTTGAGGAGATCAAACTTACGGCGAGTTGAACTGGATGGCCTAGGTTGCGAGCAGCGGAGTCTAGGTAACCAGTGACAATCTGTACGTCTCATTAGTGGTGAATTTGGTTTGAGACTCGACATCCTTACGTTCCAGCCCAAACTGTTGGAAGCGTTAGTTGATTCTTCCATTGAATAATAGAAAACTTACCGGCCCTTTGTTAGGTGATCAACTGTTGATAACCGCCGAGCAAGATGATATGGCTGCTCATAGGTAACAGAAACAGTGGCACCAAATCCAATGTTCTTAGTCGCAGCAGCCATGGCAGGTATAACGGCCAGTGGCTCTGTAAGAGGCCATTGAGCGCCAGAGATAATAGCAGGTTCCAAGGACTTCTTGTAAACATCGTAGCCTCCTGTTACAGTCGTTAGAACTCTGAAAGCTACCTGCTCATGATTCAAGTCTCTTACCTAGCACGTCAGCGATGAAGATGCCATGAAACTTGGCATCTTCTAGCAACTTGGCCAACTCGACCCAGTGCTCAGTGTCTTTGAACCTCCAAGACTCATCTTCAGGGTGTCTCCATAATCCCGGCGATTGATGACCACTGCCTAAAATCTTGTAAGTATATCTTGTCTAACCGGGATGAGGGGGCACCAACACATCATGACAAAGGCATTGACGATAAGGCTCTTCTTTTTGCCCTGCTGGGCTGCTTGGTCCTGAGAAGCCATGACGTTGACTGTCAAAAGCGGAACTAATCTGATTGGATTGTGCCTGACTTCGTTGTTTAGGTGGTGATGTACTGGTTCCCAGCTTATTCTTCTTTTAAGACGCTCCGGATATCGGTGCCGATACAGGACTTCTAGACGATTATTGCGTGATTCTCGAGACCATGACTGAATTATGCAAGTGATAGCTCTAGACAGGGTATCCTTAGGCTATAGATATAAGACCTTGGCGTGTAAGAGCGTTTTGGTGGACTAACCGATGGCGCAATCATCACTGAGTCTTGCTCATGAAAATTGCCGATCGAACCCCTCAATTTCCACACGATAAACTCGGGGAACTTCCACAAATGGGTAAAAGATTGGACATTTCCATCAGGGTTGTTTTTTCCCGGGTGCTTCTAGCTCGGAAGTTTCATGTCAGAGTGCCGAGTTGTCGGGAGTGGCATATCACGCCCACGTGGAGTACACGCGTTGAGGCTTGCAGAGGCGCAGAATCTGCAATCTTCCGAGACAATGGTTAGTCTAGAAGGAGTTGGTCATCAGCTTTTCATTTATGTACAAGAAATTTGGAAGGGTGACGAAAGGCTTGATATCGTCTGTTTTTCATCTTCACTCAGAAGACATCGCAAAGGTGCACGGCTTCAACAACTCTCAAATAAATATTCTAGATTCGATATATGTAGAACTTTCTAAACTCATGAGTTCTTGAGTCATTACCTCTCAAACCATTTTCAACAATACTCCTGCCCAGTTCATCAATAAGCCAACCCCCGTGTCTAGTGCTTCTTAATATCACTCTCCTCGCCAGAGTTAGACCCAAAGTTCTGGCTATCAACCTCTTGAACGGGGCTCTCGAGTGAAGGAGGGGCACGAGAACCGAAATCCTTGAGAACCAACCAAGCAGGGAATATAGAAAGACCCCAAAGTGCGAAGTTGAAGTAAACTCCACCAACCTCAGCGAAAAGAGGCAAGGAAGTGATGCCATAGCTGAGAGCTTGCCAGGCGGACTCAGTACCTCGGAGGAGGGCAGAGAAACGGATGATCTCGTCCTGAGTATTGGCTAGATGATGGATAACGAAGTAACTAGAGAATCATTAGATCAGGGTCGTGTAACGTGCGTTCATGGTTACTCACAGGAAGAGGTAGTTAAGCTGGAATGACAAAGTTAGGAACAAGAAGATGGCGAACGAATGGCCGAATCCTGAATCGACCCAATCGTAGGTTGGTCTTGTCTCCCGGAATCGAGTAACCAAGACTGTGGCCCAGATCCAGCAAGCACCTTGGAGAGTAGCAAGAAAGGCGAAAGAAGATCGGGTGCGGAATCGGAGAGAGACCTTTGTACGGTCGAGCCAAGCCTATGATGACACTGTCAGCAATAAGGGAATAATGGGCGGCCTAGAGACTTACACCTAGAATATTGCCAGCAGTAACAGCAACGATACCACCCAAGAAGGATCCAAGAGCACGGGATCGAACAGAGAACCATACTGTCTCTATGTTAGTAGTGCTCAAAAAGCTAGAGCCAGAGGATCTTACAGGCAAGATAAGTAAAGAAGACAGATTCCGCAAAGACAGCCTGTCCAATGAACAGAACGACCAAAAGGAACTTCTTCGTAAAGAAAAGCCTGGCAGTCTCCTTGAGCTCAAAGCTAGGAAGCTTATCAATCTCCAACTTCACGGTAACACCATCTTTCCTCTGAACCTGATGCGGCTTGCTGAGGAGCAGAGCAACGAAAGGACCAACAGCTTGAAGAGCGATGAAGATGAGGTACACAGTATAAGAGACCTTTCCAGCCTCGTTACGGTCGGCATTGAGACCAAGGTTGATGGCACCACCGAGAATTTGACCGGATAGACGGTAGGTGAGCCAGTAGCCTAGAGCTTTGCCGCGGTTCCAAGGCTCAGGGTATGCGATGGCGATGGCGGCTTCAGCCATCCAGAAGACACCTGCTGAGATACCGCAGAGAGCAGCGCCGACAAGGACGAGCCATTCTGTTCCGAAGCGGTTGTTGGTGTAAAGGCCTGCTGCATAAGGTGCATATCCAAGACTGAATTCCATCAGCAGTGTTCAAGAGTATGTTCAGTAGGAGTATACATACGTTCCAAAGATCAAAGCACCCTTGATACCAATGTATCGAACCATAGCACTGGAGAAGTAACAAGAAACCACCATAAGACAGAACGTCAAGGCATTGGCAGCGTTGATGAGCTTAGGCGAGGCTGCACCACCGGCACCAAGCGAGTTCATGGCTACCCAGATACCCGGCGCAGACAAGTTACACAAGCCAAGGACTGTGATGTTGAAGAATGTGGAGCGATACCACTTGACTTGGCAGTGTTAGTAGAAGACGTGCATATTGGGGATAAATCTTACCGGGAAGAAGCTGGTCCTTGGGAGGAGGAGCAACCTCACTGTCCGCATGTCGGTTTTCCACCGTCATCTTGTCTTACTACTCAGAATGATCTGTATAAACTGAAGAAAGTTGAAACAAGCGAGACACGGCTGCAAAATGTTCTGCAAAAGTAGGTACAAGATCAGCATTTATATTTCCCTTCCCATCATGAAACCACTGCCAACACGATAGCACCAGCACGCAATCCAACCCTTGACCGCACCTACAGCTCAACTGCCGAAGTCCCAGCCCTTTGGGCATTAATTCTTCTAGCGCAAACGTATATCTGTGGCGGCATTGCGTTTACCAGAATCTCGGTATCTATCCGGTTCGAGACTCTAATTGTTTTTCCTCGCTAACATAGTCTCGTCGTTCGACTTCTTCTCGGTTACGCTCAAGTGTCAGTCTACGTACGTGGAGGGAGGATCTGAGATCAACTCCCCGAGAAAGATGGTCCCATTAATGAAGCTAATGCAAGGGTGTTTAGCGGCTCCGATGCTTTAGTGCAGTCGTGATAGATTAGACGGGCTCTCCACGTGGAGATGCGGCCGAGTCGCGCGATTACGTGCGTGGGACCATGTCATGACGAGATCTTGCCCAAAAGCTGATCTTCACTTTATTGTCAAAGTAACTAACTTTCTATGGAATACTCCACCACTTCTCGTGAATATCCCGCAAATCGATCGTATCTGGCCTTTGAAGATACGGCGTTTGATCAGCCTCTACATCCGTCTCTCTCTTGGTCCATCCGTTGCCCAAATAATGAGCAAAACGATTCTTAGAATCGCCGATATACTTGTACTCCCAATCTTCCCATCTAGGTTCCTGTCGTACGAACGTGATGTGCCCTGCACTTCCAGGCCAGAGCCCGTGGATTCTGGCACCAGGTCTGCCTCCGTTGTACCATGAACTGCATTTATCTGTAAGAACTGTCTTGGCGAAAAAGGCGTCCGAGTACTCGACAAAGTCATCTGCTGCTTGTTTGGATGGGCTCAGAGACTTGATGCCCTCTCGCGAAGCCTTGCGGAGGACTTTGGAGAAGTATGTCAATTGCGTTTCAACGCTGTGAGGGACTGTTCCCGATGGACCTGTTGCTTGCGGTCCATGGACGAAGAGTAGGTTAGGGAAACCAGGCGTTCCAAGTCCAAAATATGTATAAGGATAGCCATACGTGCCATCAGCTTTCCACAGGTTACTTAGTTCCTGTCCATGCGCGCGGATGGGGAATGCGGGAACCATGTCAACGTTCGCGCCAGTCGCGCAAATGACAGCATCGACATCTCTCTGCTTGCCATCCTCAGTCTCAATACCCGACTCCGTGAAGCGCTTAATCCGTGTGCGGATGTACTCCACGTTATCTTCAGTGATAGCCTCAAGATATCCTGGCCCTGGTGTCAGACGTCGACAATTCGGCGAGAAGTCTGGGACAATGTGCTCAAGAAGTTCTGGCTTCTTCACCAGGCGCTTCTTCATAATGTCGATGAACGCTTCGCGAAGCTTCTGATTAGACTCGCTGTTTCGGAAGAACGAGTCAAATCTGGTCCAGTATAGACCCTCGAGATCCTTTCGGAAGGCCAAGTATGCGTCGGGGTCTTCTGCCCATTTCTTCTTCTCTTCTTCAGTATATGGCTGGGCCTCGATCTTTCGCTCTTCACCAGCCCAGGATGCTGCAATCCATGTTTTGTTTCGGGCATAATGATCAAGTCGCTTGACGATGGGTTGGAGATTTGCTGTGACTTGGATACCGCTCGCTCCGTTGCCAATGACCGCGACCGTCTTGTCCTTGGGATCAAAATCCGTGCTCCAATTGGAGGCATGGCGAAGGTGTCCTTTGTACTCAGATATTCCAGGGTAGTCGGGCAATTTCCAGTCATTGAATCGTCCGATACTGGTCAAGATGAACTCATTCTTCTCGACCGTCTCTTCGCCTGTCTTCACGTTCCGCAGCTTTGTGATCCATACACCTTCTTCGTCATCCCAGGTTGTTCCCTCGACTCTAGTATTGAGCTTGACGTATTTGTAAACGTCAAACTTTCGCGCGACCGATTGCCAATATTCGCGGATCTCGTGGCCGGGTGCGTACTTGTCCGACCAGTCTGTCTTGGGCGCGAATGTGCTTTGGTAGACGTGCGATGCAATATCGCATCGTACACCAGGGTAAACGTTCTCAAACCATGTCCCTGCCTACACAAATGTCAGTTTGTAAATTTTCAAGCCATTTGGTGTTTTGACGTACGACATCGGCGTTCTTCTCGTAAATGGTAAGCTTGATGCCAGGGACTTTGGCTGGTAGAAGAATGCCTGCTGTGATACCGGCCAGGCCAGCGCCAATGACACCAACTCTTAGCGGACGTGGTTCGTCAACGAATCTATCGATCAAAGTAAGGCGAGGGTTGTAATAAGGTGATGTCTCGTCTACGTCTGGTCCATCGCGTACGGTTGTTGGTGCGCTGTCCTTGGTCTGGATAATTGGGGTTGACTTCTCGGCTGGTGCATTCTCTACAGCGGCGTGCGATAAGTCTGGCTCTCTATTATTGAAGCCATTAATTGCTCCGTTAATTACAGCTGCGGTTGCCATTGTTAATTGACAGGAATATCGTGCTCGGGAATGATGGTGAAGGTTCAATTGCCGATGAGAGCTCTCCAAGCGACAGGCCTGGGATTCCCAATACCTTGAGCTATTCTTCTATCCTTATCGCATCTTCTCCGCGAGCACGTTAGCTAGCTCTTCTGTTACATCATGTCGTAATCCAATCACTCTGCATGGCCATTCGCCATCGCAATTCCTGATCCTCTTTCACCATATTGCGTCTTTGTTAGTCTCAATCACGCTTGTGCCCCACGCTCTTACACCATCACCACCCTGTCACTTCAGGATGAGACCCTGAAATCTGTGTCCAATCAACTCCAAATAAATGAATTACAATCGGTTCCGATATGCGGAGTGAACTTGAAGTATTACCCGAGGTTGGAAGGTTTTCATCCAGTAGGCCGTGATCTGGGCCCTGGCTTGAGCTGTCTCAACAACGCCAGAAGATAAGAAACCTCGACTCTTTTACTCTTAGTTCCTCGAGCCGTAGTCTTAGGTCACTCATAGGCATGAACTCTTATAATTCATTTATTTTGGAACACTTGTTAGACTAATTCATATTGCAAATGCCTGGCCTCTGTAAAGAAATCATCGAATCTCATCCATGTTGATCTAATATCAACATATCCTTTCCCCCATATCCTTTCCCCCATATCCTATATAGTAATTAAATACCCCATGGTTTTATTTGTCGAGTGCAAACTGCTCGCCAGTCCACCCATAAGTTTGATAAAGTCTTCGGCCATGGCGTCTAGTAATGACGAAGGGCACTTTATTATGCGGGTGAGGTTCGTGAAAATGAATACTCCCATTAGCTTCCAGAGTATATGGCGAGAATTGCCAGACGGACCCGTATAACTTCTTGGCAGCAAGACCAACGGAAGCCAACGCATGCAAAAAGTCGTTCCATGGAACTTCACCAGGGGTAGAAGTGACATCTGGATCGTAAAAGAGGATGCGGAACGTCTTGAGTGCTCGTCGGTCGACCTTGAATATCGGCTTTGGATCCTCAAGCGTGATTTCGGCCATGGCTTCGGCTGGGGCATCATCAGTCTCCGTAGTTTTGGTCGCAGTCCCTCTTGTCTTGAGTTTGGTCTTGGCTGATTTCAATGAAAGACGAGGTGACGCCTTAGTGTCTGGATTGTCACTGTATAAACCAAAGAAAAAGGACGACAAGGGTTGTTCAATGTCGAGGACTCTCTTCTTCTCTTTCGTGGGTTCAATCCATTCAGGTGTCCGCTGCAGGGCACGAGGACTTTTGAGCAGTCCTATCAAGATACTTTTATCCTTGTCCTTCGTTCGTTTGTAGAGATACTGATCTGCTCTGGCCCAGAAGGCATCCTCGATGAGCTTCTGTGAAGATCTCGACCATTGTGTACGCATTAGTCAAAACGCCAGCAATGGCTGCTCCCCATTTGCTTGTGTGTTTTCTTCTGTAGCCTATGAGTTGCACATGCTCGTGCATATCGCTGATTTGTTCCACAAAGTAATTGGGATCCTCACGCATCGCCCATGCATGATCCTCTGCAGCCGCGACTTTGGCTGCAAACAGCTTCTCAAGGTTGGCAAAGTCAAGCCGAGTTGGAACACGGTAGGGGGCTTCGACAGTCATCTCAAGGAGGGAGGTTTGTAATCCCTGGGTCTGGGTACCCAGGGGGAGTTCTGGCTCAGGCTGAATAGGATAAATATCACTGAACAGATTATCTGGCTCAATGTCATGAGGACTTTGATAGCAACATTTGACAAGGAAGTCCATTAAGCGCTCCTGTATCTCCAGAACGACCACGCCGGATAGATTACGAAATTGATCTAGAGGCCACTTCTTGCCATATAAGTTAGATGTAGGCCAGTCATAGTCTTGTATTGCCAAATCAAGCCAAGTTCCCGGGTTAACTTGTGGCATTTTTCTCAGAGTTCCATAAACGTCGCCAGAGGAAATGCCCCGGAGGATTAATTGCATGTCAGCCGTGGGGTACGGCAGGCTATCCACTACCATACCGGCCAATTGTGCTCTGTTGTAGTATTGTGAATCGGTGTCGAGGAAGAAGGGAGGCGGGTGACGGGCTCTGGAATTGAGAAGTAAAAGGAGCGGTGTGGGTTTCCCAAGGGATTCCCTGTTGATGAAGGGCAACAAGATGGAACTGTTATGTTTGACCTTGACCGTGGCGTCCGTCTCAACTTGGCGCCAATAGTCATAGAAAGGTCGATGGGTTGGTGGCATGTTTAACCATGCAGTAAGAAGAATCTGGAGCCGCTGCTTTCTATTCTTCTTAAGCCCTCGTTTCTGTATGCTTTCTTCATGTCGCTCGAGAAACTTTCCGGGAATTTCATGGTTTTAAAAAATACTTTCCCCTCTTCTCATTGACTCAGCTTCAACTTCCTCTGCTGGGGTGTTCTTCAATAGGAAAGGGTAGGAATGTCTCTCTTGCGGTCCACTGTTATGTCTGACCACACGAGAGGCAGAACTTCCATCATGAGACATTTTCTTTCAGAGTATGGCCGCCGTATGAGATTCTACGACTTGGTTGTACTGTTGTTTACCCGATGTGGACGTTTTGAGACACATCCAACATCATCGGAAGTGAACGGTCATACAATATTCCGTCCCACGCTTAGATCAGCAGTTGCGCCAGGCTGTCATAAGGGCAGAAGTATGGGCTATACTTGGGCTAGTACTTAGGTAGGTAGGTCAAGTTACAGAGGGCAACGTTAGTACCGGTACCTAAACAGTACTCTCTTATTAGCTGCTAAGGTTCTAATTGGCTGGCCTGTGTCTGTTCTGCCGATGAAGGAATATCCATAGCCATTTATTGAGTGGAACATGCTCTATACAGTATGTTTTGCAATAGTAAACTATTAAGCTACAGAAAAATCGGCCCTCTCTCGGTTGGAATGGCTTAGCCTATATAAGCTATAGCTTATCAGATCATCTTTTGGAACGGCAAAATGTTTAACGCGATACCAACTCCATTACTCTAATGACCTCAATTATCATTTCCCCATACCCCGCGTTTGTCACTTCAACGGGTCTGGGGTAAACATTTTGGCGATACCAGTGAGTCACAAAGAGCCGATACCAAGGTATAAATTGCGTAGAAGATCATGTCAGTTGTGAGCATCAGAGAACATAGCTCACTTCAATTCAATTCAATGTCTCCTGAACCCATTACATTCGCCATCATAGGCGTCGGCCTAATTGGCCCGCGTCACGCCCAAACTGTGATCAAGAACGAACAAGCAAAGCTGGTAGCTGTTGTCGACCTCATGCCAAATGGCGAACAACTAGCTCAGGAGCTTGGAGCTGCCTACTTCAAGTCCGTGGCCGATATGTTGCAATCGTCAAATAAGCCTCAAGCAGCCATCATCTGCACGCCCAATCACACTCACGTCCCTCTGGCTCGCGAGTTATCCTCAGCGGGTATTCATATCCTCATTGAAAAGCCTTTCTGTACAGATATTCAGAGTGGAAAGGATTTGGTGGACCATCTTGATACATTAGACATCAAGGCTTTGGTGGCGCATCATCGACGATTCAACCCCTATATGATGACTGCAAAAGAGACTGTTGGTTCTGGTTCTCTTGGGAAAATCATTGCGGTAAATGGCATCTGGGCAACGTATAAACCAATGGATTACTTTGACCCGCCCCGGGAATGGCGAAGAGAGAATACGGGAGGCGTTGTTCTCATCAATCTTGTCCATGAGATTGATCTGTTGCACTATCTCTTTGGTCCCATTACACGGGTTCATGCCGAGAAGACGACATCTCAACGTGGCTTCGAGGCTGAGGAGGGTGCAGTTCTGACACTTCGCTTCAAATCTGGTGCTGTTGGAAGCTTCCTGTTCTCAGATAATGTCCCGTCACCACATAACTTTGAGTCCGGCACGGGAGAGAACCCTCTGATTCCTAAAACTGGAAAAGACTTTTACCGAATCTTTGGCACCGATGCATCATTGAGTGTACCAGACATGACTCTGTCTTCTTATACTGAAGGTCAAAAGTCATGGCACCAGGAGCTTGTTCAGAAGAACGTGCCTGTTGCAGATGGCGTGCCTTTCGAGCTACAGTTAGATCACTTCATCAAGGTGATTCGTGGTGAGGCGAGTCCGAGTTGCACACCAAGAGATGGCCTAGCTGCACTTGTTGTCTGCCAGGCTGTGAAAGAGGCGTTAAAGGAGAACAAGACAGTGGACATCGACACTTCTGATTTTGGACTCTGATTGAGGGGTGTTTTAGACTCTTGAAGCTTTCTGAAAATTCACAGACGGATTAGGGGGTATTATTAAATAGTCATAGTATACAGAGGTTCTCTGGGTTGTACTTTGAAACGCGATAATAGACAAAAACTATTTGATTCTCTGAACAACCATTAGTCCCAAATTTACCATTCTCGTAAAATTCTATCTGATCAATAAGTTTCCATGATCAAAAGAGTCCCCTGAGTTCCACTTCCATCAGATAAAATTTGACAAGGGACATGGCTTATGTTCGCAGCAGCAAGCTACATCATGCAATGTCCCGCAACATGTGAACTCCCCATGTAAACCCAAAGGCCGTTACGAAACGACCATATACCGGCTTCTGAGAGTTATCTCAATCGTCAAAAAGAAGATCAAACAGTCAGACAAGCAAAAACAGGGCCTGACCGGGGATTGAACCCGGGACCTCTCGCAAACTATAGTTCTTTATATACAGAACTGAGATGTCACTCCCGAAGCAAGAATCATACCGCTAGACCATCAGGCCAGATACTAGATCCTGGGGGTATCAGTGCGGCCAGAACCAGGTGCCTATAGACATGCCAACTCCAGAAAGGACGTTACTGCAGGATTACGGAGTTCTTAGGCATTTATTTCATGTCCTAAATGTCTCAAGTCAGATTATTCTTTAGCATCAAGTCTAAACTCGGAGGCTCGCTATTTGCAACCTATTTCCCATAGAGCGTGATGGTTACCGGTGACTCGTCCATGAGAGGCTAGCAGACGGCACGGCTCGCAGGATCTATAGCACTAGCCCGTGATGGATGAGAACCCATGAGAACTTACAAGAGTATTGGATTGCAGTACGGAAACCAGCTATGGTCATTGTAACACTATGTTGATATCTTTGTGTTTCAATGGTCAAATTCAGAATATGACGTTGGAGGGTCGAGTTCACTCCGGCACCGAAGGGCGGGAAGGCTGGCTTAAGATCGTGGTTCTTCTATGGATTCACAAAAATCTGTTTCCTCTATTAAGGACTGATGTACTTTCTATAACAGACCTCATTCTATCGTCGAGGTAAGTCTAATATGCCGGCGACCTGAGCTATGCTTGACCTGATTATGACAGTGATGCAAATTGCAAAGATTGGCTGTTTCCTGCCCTTAATCCCTTTTCTTGCCAATTCTTGGGAGACATAGCCAGAGACCCAGCAATGCAGTCAAGAAAGCCAGGATGATCGGCTGGAGAGTCCTAACACCCTTGGCTTGAGCAATAGCACCCACGGCAAAAGGCAGAATCGCGGCACCACTACCACCAAAAGCAGCTGCAAAACCAATAGTACTGACATGCAAGTGCTTGGGCAACATCTTTGTAGTAGCAACGACAACTGCCGGGAATAAAGGACCGAGAAAGAACCCTTGGAGTGCTACTGTCACGGCCGAAACATAAAAGCTCGGAACCAGCCAGAAGATTAGCTGCAGCGCCATAGCAGCAGGCAGATACAGAGATACTGCAACTTTGACACCAAGTAGTGGCGTCACAAATCCCAGGATAGCACGGCCAACGGCGAGACCCAACCAGAAGCCCATAGAGGTCATACCGGCTGGGTAATTCTCAGCCTTTCGAACGCGAATCATGAACTGAACGATCCAACCACCGACAGAAACCTCAACACCAACGTAGCAGAGGAGGAATGCGGCACAAATCCAGGTGACACGAGCGAATGGGAGCTTGAATAGAGCCTCCTTCATACCCTGATTGTCCTCGTTACTTGCATCCATGGTTCGGCGATAGACTTCTGGGCCATTGGGCAAGAATGCCCATGAGCAAGTAACAAGTTCAATAGTGGCCAGCCCGATCTGAGTACAGCAGTCAGAATATTATCCTTGTGATACAAAGGACAGCATGTACGACTCACCATGACATAGTAAAATGTATACCAAGGCAAGTTGGCCTTTGCGATCATGTTCGTAGCAATGAGAGGACTGATAACTCCTCCAACACCGTAAAAGGCATGAAGGAAGCCAAGAGTCTCATTGGCCTTATCGAGGTTACCGACCCAGGCATTCCAAGCAGCATCACTGATTCCGTTTCCGAAGCCGGCGAGACAGTACGCAAGAACCAAGACAGGATACGGAGGGTGAACGGCGATGATGATATAGGCGAGAATATGGCAAATTCCGCAAGTAATACCGATTCCTCGCTGCCCAATCCGTCGATGTAGGGTGTTGTTTAAGACCGCTGCTAGGATATATCCAACAAAAGGTGAGAGGAAAACAAGAGACACTATGATGTAACTCAAGTTGTAATATTCTTCTAGCTGCGAACTGTTAGTAACACAACCCTCGGAAGAGCACGGTTTCACGTACATATGGGATCAAGGCCTGTCACTTTAATGTCAGAAATGCTATCAAACAAGGGACTTCACAGGGATCATACGCCGTATGCAGCATCGTTTGCTCCGGAGGTCAGAAGACTCCAAAAGGCCGCTCCGGTCCTGTAAATATTCTGACGGGGATATTTCCAGCTCTCCGCAACCTCCGCGGTCGCATTTTGCACCGCGACACTCTCAACACCACCGTCTGAGTAATCTTCACCGTAGCGAGAGCCAAGCCTCCGAGTTTCATCAAAAACACCCGATCCCTCGCGGGCCGCAGCGACAGGGGGCTCGTTGATTGCACGAGATGTCAGCTCGTAGGAGCCAATTGTGGCTGTTGAAGAGGCAGCCATAGTGGGGATGTGCTGACAGGAACGGAGGTTTAGGTTAAATTTAAACGCCGTCTATAAAGGAAGTGAGAAACAGGAGAAGGATCCTCAGAGAGATTATGAGATTTATGTCTTTTAAACTTGGTTGTTGACGACATCATGTGGATCTTGAATCCGGATAATTGTTCAGCATTTGACGATGAGTTGACAGTATAACCAGATCAGGAATGGATTCACGAGACCCAAGACGGTTCGTCGGACCGTAGAGGAAGAGCCTCGGGTAACAAAAAAGGGGCTAACATTTTAAGTTAGGTATGCTTA
The DNA here is from genome assembly GCF_020744475.1 of Fusarium redolens. NCBI lineage: Eukaryota > Fungi > Ascomycota > Sordariomycetes > Hypocreales > Nectriaceae > Fusarium > Fusarium redolens. Next base: position 339,164 of record NW_025763674.1, on the reverse strand, counting down.
TTCCTCTTACGATTGTGAATCATAACTTCGTATGCTCTACCGCAAGAAGTGACAGTAACAGTAACAGTAAGCAGCGTACATACGCAACGTACAGTAAAAATTCTGTCCCGGCTCACATGCAGAATCAGCATCAGCCAGTATGCATCAGATCAGCGTTGGATCGCATCGGCATCGGCCTTTGCCAAGACACCCGCCAGCGGGTTCGACGCGTGGTAATCTCCATATGTAATTTGGGTACCACCTTAGCAGCTAATGCCGCCCTGGACTCTCACTATATCACAGTGGCAGTGGCGGAGGCAGGGGGGCTTAGTACCAGTCAGCAAGCGCAAGCTTCTTCAAAAGTCCAGACCACGTTGGCGTGAGACCATTGGACTCTGTGGCTTTCTGCTCTCCCTCAGCTGCTTGCCCAGGAAGCCAATCAACGAAATACCAGCCCTACCAGGAACCCAGCCATGCCACCCCGACAGAACCAAAAAGCTCAGCCCTGAACGGTGGCATTGCAGAGATGGGTTTAGTGCTGAATCCAACAAGGCTGGAAATGGGTGGGAAATGCCGTGGTCTCTTCTTTTAACCCTTCAGGGTCTTTTTCTTCTTCTCATCCTCCCTTAGATAATCACCTGCGAATAAAGTCTCAATTTGTTGCCAAGCAAAGGCCGAACTGCTCCCGCTTTTAAGCTCAGGGCACTGCGGGGAACTGATCGGGCCGCTAGGGCCTCTCCAAACCATAACTCAATTTACCTACAGCTCCAGCTGCAGTTGAGTTCCAGCTCTTCCCGTCACCATGGAGCTGAGGGATTACCCTGATCGCGATCCCTCTTCACAACACGCGCAATCGGATTGGGAACTCACGAGTCCTTCTATCGCTAGGAAACCTATCGGGTCCGTCAAGCAAACCTCGCCGTATACTTCCCCCGACTATTCGACCTCGTCCTTTGCCCAGCGCGCAACTCATCACCCGTATCTACAACGGCAGACCACGACCGATACGGCCTACTATGGCGCTTTGACACCGTTGGGAATATGGGAGCCTGCATACCCTCACACGCCAGGTACCGGTCGACCTCAGAACTATAGGGAGGACAGCAACGCTTCGCTCTTGATGGCTGGCGATCTGCCGAAGAACAGTCCTCCCGATGTACCTCAAGGCCCTCCTGGTATGCCTGGTGCTCCTGGTGTCCCTCCGAATGGCCCTCCTCGAAGTAGACTGGTAAACTGGTGGATACATGAATGGAAGCCGTCATGGAGCATGTACGTCCTCGTCTTCTCGGGGATCGCATTCGCCGTGGGCCACCATTTCTACTATCGGGGACTTCATGGACAACTTGCCAACGACCAGCAGGGCAAGTTTCGATACGGCGCTCTATTAGCCTTTCTTTCAAAGGCCTGCTTTCTCAATGCCGTGGTGCTTGCTTTCCGACAGCGCGTCTTGATGATGATCCGTCGCAAGATGCTTACGCTCTCCACTCTTGACTCGCTCTTCGCGGCCTCCGAGGATCTGACAGCCCTTCTCAATTGGGAGGCTTGGGTAAACGCCAAGTTCGCAATGGCGCTGACAATATTCATCTGGACGTCGCCTCTAATCGTCATTTTTACGTCTTATACCCTTACTGTCGTACCGCAACGGAAGGAGGAAATAACACGCTGTCAAAATGTTCGCACTCTCAATTTTACACATGAAGAGACTGTGTACTGGAGAAACCCTGTCAGAGTCGATGGCTACTTTGAGTCATCCGTCTCCTTGTGGAATTCCACCGCTCCGGCGGGAGAAGAACCTGATAAGAACAAACCCGAGGAGTTCGACTATTTCACAGCATCGAGTCGTCAATTTGACACTATCGCTTTAAAGACAGCATACACGCAGCAGGCAATCATGCGCCCGAAAGCGCCTGCGGAGATTTGCGGTAGAGGTTGGAATTGCTCTTATACCATTGAGTTCATCGGTCCAGGATACAAATGCACAGATTTGGCTTCGGGAGTGAATGCCAAAGTCAAGAAATTGGGTGACGCAGAGTGTCCCTTTGACACATCAGTTCTCGCTCCCATGGGAAACCTCACATACTACGCAATGCTGGACCGAGGGGATTACGAGAACCCTCAGATGGTCGCAGAAGCTGGCGGAAGACCTAAGGCGAAACCGCCCTACCCGAAGAACTTTGCTGCCTTCCGGACAGAGCCCATCCTCTGGTTCGGTTACGCTGAGGTTGACGACAGAAGTAAGCCGCAGCCCGCGAAGCCCCGAGAGGGCGACTGGTACAAAGCCTACACCCCCACCATTTTTGGCTGTGAGCACTACCAGACCAAGTACAAGGTTCAGTTCAACCACAGTGGCGGGGTTCAGTATCACGATGTCAAGGAGCGTAATTTTCTCAAAAAGGTCATAGATACAACCTTCATCCCCGATAAGAAGGACCCCGATAAGAGGCTGAAGGACCGGACCGTGGCGACACCAAAGGATAACTATGTGTTCCCGAATGACACCAAGAATTATCGCTTGACAGCCGCTTACCACGCTGTGGGAAGTCAATTGCGGGCCATTTTGAATGGTACCACCACAATGCCCAACTTCAACGTCAACAGCGAGATTCTCCAGACGAGATTGCTTGACCGTCTCAATTACCTGCCAGTCGCGAACTTCTCCCTTGAGGTGCAAAAGTTCTATGAGGAGATTCTGGTCTCATTCCTCTCCGATCCGCAAATGTCTGCGGTGTCTTGGGCAGCTGACCCGTCGAAATACTCAGGACGGTTCGATAGTGGCCCAGACTTGGATTATCCCTGCGTTAGATGGCAGAATAGGAACTGCTTCTTCTACAATTATGCGCAGTTATGGGCCGTCTACGCGTTATCCATGGGTATCACCATTCTCGCGGTGGCGTCTGGCGTGAATGCCATGGAAGAGGATGCTATGATGCGAAGCCTGAGCTTCTCCGCAATTCTCGCAGCCACGAGAGCTTCGAGTCTTGATAAACTTCGATGGGAAAAGGAAGCTGACGTCAAGAGTAGCAAGATTGGATTTGGAATTGTGTCTGATCGAACTGGCGAGAGGACTTACTCTTTCGGCGTCGAGGGTGACGTGAGCCAGGAAAAGGCTATGTCCACAGGGAGGTCACCTGGTCTTTCGGTGATGAATTGGGGAGATAGGGCGGCGCGCAGAATGAGTTATGCGATGGTGAACAGGAGGGACAGACAGGAAATTTAGATGCTTTTCTTTTCTTCTGGATGGATGGGTTCTGGTACAGGCTGGAGCATTGTTAGCGTATGGCATTGAAGCAAAGCACATTTGGATATGAGCGCATAGCGTTGGATATTTATTTAGTGTCACAAACCAACTTTTTAATTTACGAAGACATGACCTTCATTTTTTTATAACATCGATCGAGTTTTGAGTTTGTGTAAACCTTGTATGATCTCTCACCGAGACAGATGAAGGCAATTGTCAGGAAAAGTGTTACACGTATAGTGAGGTCCCAAGACAGTAGCCATGATAATACGATAATACTGTTAACACAGCACAATATAAAGTGTAATACGCCGCGCCAAAAATACACAGTAACCTTAATGTCAAAGTTTGAAGAGATCACAGAGCACATAGAATAACCTTGTTTTCCTCATTTTGCAATTTTTACTGATCATTATTCTGGCGCACCTGTCAATTGACCCATGTCAATTACGGTGATACTGGTGCCACACTCGCTAAGAATAGAGGCCAAGCAAATCTCAGTGGAGTACTTTAGAGCTCAACTGTGCTGCCTGTACAGGACCTGTCACTTCAGCTTGCGTGTCTCAACCGTGTCCTCCGCTTCACATGCTCACACCCAAGATGTCCATCCACGCAGCAGCTGACCTCTCGGACGCTGCATTAGGCGGTCCAATTCGCATCAGAGACGAACACTTCATCGACAATTACAACCGTGTCCTCTCCCTTCGCGGCCTCAACATCTCGGGTGCTTCTAAGCTACCCACTGAACCAAACGGCCTGTCTCACCTGGATCATGGCTTCTATGAGAACCATCGCATCGTCACTTTTGTGGGAAGACCTTTTCCATTGGAAGATGCGCCGCTGCACTTTCGGCGTCTTCAGGCTTGGGGTGTGCCCTTTGTGAGACTGCTTGTTACCTGGGAGTCAATTGGTCATGCAGGACCAGACCCTGAGGACTTGGATACAGAGTATATTGACTACCTGCGCCAATTGATTGAGCTCATGCCAGGGTATGGTATCAAGTGCTTTGTTTGTGCACACCAAGATGTTTGGAGCCGGTACAGTGGTGGAAGTGGTGCGCCTGGCTGGACGTTTGAGGTTGTTGGTCTCGATATCGAGGCCTTCACCGACACAGGCGCTGCCTATGTCCACAGCCAAGATGAGAAGAGACGCGCGAGTGAACCACCAAATCCAAAAGAGCCAGGTGGTCCATTTTTGTGGCCTTCAGGTTATCAGAAGCTCGCGGCGTCGACAATGGCGACTCTCTTTTGGGCTGGTGATGCTTTAGCTCCCAATCTCAAATGTAGGCGCAACAAAGACGCTGGCAATGAAGTCTCAGCACAACAATTCCTTCAAGATGCCTGCATTGAAGCTTTCGGTCGCCTTGCAGATGAAGTCAGTCATCTTGAAGCATGCATCGGCTTCGAACCTATGAATGAGCCCCATCGCGGCCTCGTCAACCTTCATCATTTTCACTTCTGGAACTACGATACCGACTTACACATCGGCCACTGTCCCTCTCTCGCACAATCTCTCGCTCTTGGAAGTGGCTATGCACAAGACGTCGATTACTACGTCAAATCATGGCCATGGCCAACTCGTGTATCCCACAAGTCTCGTATTGACCCCAAAGGTCGCTCTGCATGGCTGTCCATCAAAGACCAACCTATCGGCCACGGCCGCGGAATGGGCGAATGCCTGTGGCGTGCCCATGGCGTCTGGGAGTGGGACGATAAGAAGAAAACAGCACGCATTCGCGACGATGATTACTTTGAAGTTGATCATCGACCGGGTCGCGAGGGAACACCTATTGAGTGGTACAACGACTGCTATGCGCCTTTTTTGCAGAAGTTCACGGAGCGTGTGTCGCGCAAGAAGGCGAAGCAGTTCAGCTTCATTGAACCGATTCCCAATGAGTTCATTCCGCCTTGGCCGACGCAGGATGCTGATAATAAGAAATGGCTTCGGCAGAAGTATACTGAGAACACCGTGATCAAGGTTCCACGCCCGGATAACTTCGTGTACGCGCCCCATTTCTACGATCTTAATGTCCTTTTTAACAAGAGTCATTCGTGGATGAGCGTCAATGTCCAAGGTCTCACGCGAGGCATGTTTGTCCTCAACGCGCTCTACTTCGGTGTTAAAGGACTTCGACCCAACTACAGAAGACAGCTTGGCAACGTTGTCAACTACGGAAAGCAATCCCTGGGTAAAGTCCCCACGGTCATCGGTGAGATTGGACTCTCGTACGATATCAACAAGGCAGAAGCTTTCCGCACGGGATGCTATGACACGCAACGCAATTTGATGAACGGCTTGATCTCCGCAATGGAGGACAACAAACTCAACTACACACTGTGGAACTACAACCCAAACAACAGAGTTGAGTACGGTGATGGGTGGAACAACGAGGATTTCTCAGTCATCAATGGCGACGAGATCAGCGAGAATGGTCCCGTACGACCTGACTACCGAAATCACCTTCACGAGCATGACGAGCTATACAAAGGCGGTCGTATTCTCGACGTGATCATCAGACCGTATGCTGTGAAAACAGCCGGTATTCCCGGAAAGTCCAACTGGAACCATAAGTCACTACGCTTCGAATATGAGTGGACCAGCACAGCAACCAAAGAACCTGTCGATGAGAAGTCACATCTCACTGAGATTTTCATCCCGGGGTATCACTACGACGCACACAAGCTACGTGTCCAGGGAACGAACGTGGAATGGACGTATGACAAGCCTCGTCAGACGCTGTATGTGCGCAGTAGCTTAGCTGGGTACCACAGCATTATTGTGGCTATCGAGGATGAGGCACAGCATCTTCTTGAAAGGGGACGACGACGAAGGGAGTTGTATCCGCCTCAGTTTCCGTTCAACTTGGTTTCTCCGGGCGTGGAGGACTTGATAGAGGATATTGACTGGTCTAAGATGGTTGCGTATTTGCCAGTTGTCGCTGTTATCTTGGTTGCTTTTTTCGCGAGGCATGTAATCTCGTGGTTGCTTTAGAGGGTAGAGCATAGGTCTTCTTGTGACCTCAACGGTTTAGATTGGAATAGATTAGATAAGATGTCTTTATGCAAAGACAAACAGATATTGGTTGATAAGAATGAAGGCTTTTAATCTTGGTTTGATAAGCCTCATATCTCGCAGGCATATCAAACAAACATATCAGGAAATAAAAGAAGGAAGGGAGAAAGGGCTAGAGAGTAATCATGTGTTCAAGAGAGTCGTTGTCTTTAACTGTTATTATTCTTGTATGCTAATTGTTGTGAAATCGTGACCGCTAATCTATCAAAAAAGGACTTTTACTCTGCATCTAGAGGGCATCTTGGTGCAGTATTGTTCACCTGAATGCCTCCTCTCTTCTTCTCCTTACTGTCATGGAAAGGGAGAGCCCATCCGCCTTCAGTCTCGGGAGTAGAGAGCCATAGTCGAAGAAGATGTCTTCGAGGGACAGGAGGAAGGTGGTCTATAACATGTCAGTACTTTCAGACCTAGTAAATTGTTGAAGGAGATATCTTACCTGTGTATGCTGTTCGGGCATGGAGAAGATGTGTGTTGCTAACGAACTGAATATCTCCAACCTCGAGAATCATATGCAAAGCGAGCTTCTGACAAGTCTCCTCCAGCACAGTCATAGCATGCTTCTGCTCCTCGCTCAGAGGGGGGATAAGACCCTTGTCAGAAAACCTTGTGAGAGATCTCACAAAGTAAGGATCCCACTTGCAGTAAACTCGACCCTGGCCACCATTCTCGATGTAAAAGATGGGGTTTCGGATCCATTCCTCCTCGCCCACTGATGTCTCGCCCTTGCGGTCGAAGTACCAGATTGGTTGTGTCAGAAGCTCAGCAACATCGGGGTTGTTCTTCTGAAGATCGTTCCAGACATTGTGAATGCTAACAATGTCACTCTCACCACCTTCCTTGGCACGGTGAACGCAGAGAAGACCGACGATGTCGGAGTCATCGGCGTGGAAGTATTGACGAGCTGTTGTGCGGTAGATGCGAACGCGGTCGATTTGTGTAGCGTCATCACCGACGTCTTTGACGTGGCCTAGGACATGGCCCAGGCCGTTTTGGGAGACAAAGTAACCGATGTATGTACCAAGACCCATGTAGGCTACTGCATTCTTAAGAGGACCCCATTCTCCAGCTGGGAAGCGTTTGAAAAGAATGAAGCCCTTTCCGTTGAGAAGGTCTTCTCGAAGAGTCTCGAGGACTTTACCCAACTTTGGAAGAGGGAAGTTTGACTGAATATGTTAGTTTTGAAACTGCGTTATGATATTGCCATCATACCTTAGAAATACCGGTGAGGGGAGTACCACTGGCAATGAAAGCATCAGCAGTATCGCTCAACTCTTGAATCTCCTCATCTGTGAAAGGATGAGTCCATCGTTCAGGTGAGTTCTCATAATCCTCCTTCTTCCAAAGCGTAGGACCCGTGATCTCCTTGGGGAACTCAGAGTAAGGCTTTAAAGCGTCATAAAGAGGAGGATGTTGACCCGAGGTACGAATACCATCAGGGAAGATTGAACGAGGGGCATCTGCGTTCTTGACTTGAGGGAGAGGAGTCTGAGAAGACTCGTCGATGAGAGCACCTGGAGCCATTGTGATTGAAGTAAACGCTATAAAGACAACGATTCCAATTGAGGTAGTGAGTTAATTGGCATCCATATCCTCGGCAATCATCTTATATATACCCTTTTCCCCAGGTATCATCCGTTACCGGCCCCCGCAGTGTAATGACGCCTTTGTTGGTGTATTGCGTGCTCGAGCTACAATATCACGGAGTCGTACTCACACCATCAACGAAACAGGCTAAGCATGTCAGCGGCGAAACTAGCCAATCAGAAGCTGGAATTGAGGATGACGTTATTTGCGATTGCTACGAATCTGGGGTTTTTGTTAATTGAGGTGGTGCCAATTGAGTCTTACACAGTTTCTAGGTTCAAGGGAGATAATCGCGGTGCTGATTAGCTCTTGGAATTTCCTAATGGGGATGGAGGTTGCGATTGCGCCATTGCTTGGACGGGCAATTGCCGTTGAGGTGGCTTCGGGATTGTTAGTCATAATCAGATCAGATCAATCTTCTGACACCTTGAATTTATTGTCCGATGGAATTCACTATCTTATCTGGTTAGTATATTTAGGTGTTTCGGTGATGATTGAAACGACATCGAGGATGGTCACTGTGTGTTCCAGCTCCTATCCGTGATAAGCGCGCATCTCTACGTCAGCAAAATTGGGCTGTATAATGTATTTCTGAAGGGATAACGAAAATGAGAGAGTCATTCAACCATTTGCATAATTTACATTCTATTTCACTATCCCAGCTGTGCAAATTGTGGCATATTCTAGGTACTCTGCCAGGGGAGATGGTGTTTCGAGCTCGCCTTGGTTTGCTATTTACGTGCTGCCATTGGTGAATCAGCGATCTTGTACTACGTACACTCAGAGTAGCAGAGAAGGAAAGAGAAAAGGGACCAAGTTGTATATGTATTGTCTCATGATGAAGGTTATAGAATATCTTGACGAAACAGGCCAGAGTCATGAAAAGTCTGTTGCCTCTCAAATTCCTCATTTCATATTCATTATTCCCTCATAATCCCTCAGCCTCTGGCTTCAAATCCGCCCTCCAGTCAGCCAACTCCCTCTCAGTTCTGCAGCTTCAAACCATCTGCTATACTCTTATACATACTCGCAAGCAGAAATGTGGAATCTTCTGCTCAATTCGTTCGTCATAAACGATTTCTGAAGCTGAGCAGTCTTCCAAACGCTGTCTCCCTGTCCCAGAACACCATGTTCCCATCCCTTGATATTATGCATATCAACCTCAACAAATCGCTTGCAGTACCAAGGAAGACATGCTGTAGGACCTTGGAGTTCTTGCTCAATGATTGTGACACTCCAGAGTTCTAAAAAGAACAACGTTCCTATACGAAAGCATGCCTTGTACTAAATTCCGTTAAATATTGAATAACTTACGCGAACACATCACTCACAGTCATTCACTGCGCAATCAAAGACTTATTAAAAATATTTACTTAGATATTATAGCTAGTAAGTATAAAAATAATAAATTTAGCCTTTTTCATATTTTATAAGATTTTATTTTATGGAAATATATATTATTAGTAAGTTCTCAATATTAATTATATTTCTATTATATGCAGTAGCTAGTATACTAGAAACCTAGATCCTGAGGTTAAGTATTTACTCTTTTGTGATGGCGACATGTGATAAGTGTGGTTGGAATCTTGTAAGTTTGATTGTAGTCTATGTTGTAACGCAAGGTTTTAAAGGAGGCTTTCAGGGGGAGATATAGCAGTACTTGAGACGTGATGGCTTTGTAAAAGCCCAAACACCCTAGCTCTTAGCTCTTGTCTTTATCCTTCTTTTATTATTATTACTACTGAGACTTCTACCTACTCTGCTTCATGCTTTATGTTTACTCTGGTAAATGTTTCATGCCCACATATGTCTTATTAGGTATCAGTGCCTTAGATAGACCGCCCTGCGAAAACTCGATTAAACCTGTCATCATAATACTCTCAGTTAAAATATTGTTTAATGAGTTTAATATAAATCTATATTATTATATTACTGGACCTTTTATTCACGATTGTGAGGCTGACCCAAATCCACTTTGAATACGGAGCTCAAAGATATGCAGATTCTCTCAGCCATATATTTCCCATAGTTTCATCCAAGGCACCTTTGTCAAAGCAGGGACTTACCAAGACCTGCTTTTGCCTTTTCAGCTTTCATTTGACCACCTCCCATGTCAGGCAATGTGCCCGTGCATATGGTTTCGGAACTTGGCCTATTGATCCTTCTAATGCAACGCTCTGTTGGTTGTTGTGCTGTTGGTTGTGTTTTGTCCCACTTCTATATGCAACTAGGCAAATCAGGAAGCGCTTTGACAGTTCAGATAGGCAGCTGAGATCGGATTCAACATTCTCATTGATGATTTAAAGGTGAAGATTGAACTTGAAATGTCAATCATTCATAAGCCTACCAGTCCGAGTCGTATTCGTTGCCATTCCTGCTCGTGGGAGAAGTTTGAAGATGTGTTGGTCGACCCTCGTCTGGGAAACAAACCCGGATCACGAGTTCACAACCCCAGCATGATCATTTGCAGCCCGGGCCACAACTAGACTTCATATGGACTGCTACTGCAAAACGACTGGGTACGCAGTCCTGATTCATTTGGTTATCTATGACGAGGTTGGCTCGGATACCCGGATGATCGAATACATATATCTTTGGCATCCACTCCCCGTCCAGAAGTAACAACTTCCCCTCCAGATGTGTCCACCTTAAAATTCCGAGTCTATGATCATAACTGAAGCCAGGCCCGGAGAGTAGGCGATCCGATATCGGGAATCTTGCTTGGTCAAACTGGGCAATTATTCCCTCATACGATGTCTTTTCTCGTGAAACTCGGCCTGATATTTTCTCTACTCGCGAGCTGGGCGTCATGCTTCACCAAATTTATACGCCCCCAAGAGAGGGACCCAGATCAAGAAGCCGACCAGGACATGACGAAAAATAACCACTATGACGATGGAGAAACCATCCCGATCGTATTTAACACGAACATTAAAAAGGTTGACATCTATGTGTGGCAAGTTCTAGGCGATGGAAAGAATACGCACTCGCTATTGAAAAGTAGGAGGAACTCGTCCCTTATGTTTATTGTTTTGCTAATTGAGCCGCCTAGGCGATGGTAAATCGGATCCTGATGGTTGGAAGGCTCAGTACGATATCTCCAACGTGACCGAGAACAAGGAGGATTGCATTTATTGGTTTTCGATAATTGACAGCAAATATCGCGGGACACTAGCGACATCTCAATACGTAAATGTCAGCGCGCCGAAAGCCGTGGAGACGAAAACTGTCACTGTGTCCATGGCATCGCCAACTCTCACCATGGAGACAACTAAAAGCACGACGGGTGCGTCCTCAAGCAAAGAAGAGAGTTCTATATCGGAGCCTAGTTCGAAATCTGGATTATCCCGAGGTGAAATTGCAGGTGTAGCAGTCGGCGCCACAATTGGAGGCCTATTGATTCTTGGGGGTATTGGATGGATGGTTTGGAGAAGACGGGCGAGAAGGAAAAATGATGCGGTGTTGGCAGAGCTTCCTGGAAATTACAACCAAGACCAGCCTTACTCCGAGAGACCGAAGAGTGAGCTACCTGCTGAGCCTGTGGTTTTTCCTTCAGAGAGTCCTAGAAGCCCTCCTAGAATCTACGAAGCACCATAATGGGAAAAAACAAGAGGAAAGATTAGTATAAGACCCTGATGCTGACAGCAAGCTGTCATCCTAGGCAGGGCAAAGCCGCTTTAAATCAGTATGCTTAACCTTTTTAATACCAGCAGAATCATAGAACCCCTTCATAATATCAGTGATCACAGTAAATGATATTAGGATGACCGACAATATGTTACTCAACGAGTTTGATCATATCTACAAATCTGTGGCCAGAGGGAATACATTCTTTGTTCTTCACTGATATGTTTGGGCCAAAGAGCTTTCTTTCTGAGGCTCCCTTGGTCTATCCCGCTGAGATATCGATAACATTTACACAAATCTGATTGTTTGTCACATCAATCAAATAATCGGAGAAGCACAATGGAAGTCACTCGATAAGCGTAATCGGTGATAAGATATTGATTGTGTAGCTTGCTACGGTGTACGAAGACAGATAACGAAAGCGGATTTATCCTCGGAGCAGATAAGAGAGATAGGCGACCGCCGCGACCCGCTCTAACGATGGACCTCAGATAGTGATATAAAAGACAAACAAATCCCCTCCACTTCATTTGAACAACAGACTGAATACCAAGCTTTGTCACAGGATTGCTACAGATCTTCTTCAAGCACAACCATCGCAATGGCTTCTCAAATAACAGTCACTCCCATCCCTGCACCCGCCGAGTCAAGCATTGACTTTGGTGCCATCGTCTCAAACGTTGACGTTGAAAACATCAGTGGTAAGATATGATAAGCATATTTCGTGAATGATTAAAACAACGCATAGTGGGAGAATACCCGTAAAATCGGTAACCTCCTCTGGTAAGACACGCCTCACATCAACAATGAGCCCAAGCTGACTGTTTCTAGATGCCGACTTTGACGTAATCCGTGAAGCACTCTTCACCCATCAAGTTCTCGTCTTCAAGAACCAGGACCATCTCTCTCCCAAGGCTCAATATGAGATTACCCAGCGTTTCGATCCTGAAGCTGCGGGCTCTTATGGCCATGGAAAGACCATTGACGCAAAGCGCTCAATCCTCCATCCTGATCTCAAGACCATCCCTCATCAACCTCAAGTCCAGGTCATCGGCAATGGGTTCGTTGAGGAGTATGAAGGACTGAAGAACATCCAGCTTCGACATCCTCACCATCGCACATTCCACGCCACCACTATCCCTGATGAGAAAGATCTAGACTTCACTAGGTTCTACAGATGGCACATCGACGCCGCTCTGTACGGCCTCGCTCCTCCAGTGGTGACATCACTACTCGCCGTTCGTGTTCCGGGAGGTCGTAAACAGACTCTCGTCTATGATGACGGATCCAATGAGGAGTTGACCGTCCCGCTTGGTACAACAGCCTTTGTGTCAGGCTACGCCATGTACGACCGGCTTTCGCCTGAGGATAAGGAGTTTGTGCGTACCACAAAGGTTGAGTACGCCCCGCATCCATATGTTTGGATGAGTGGCGCAAAGTCCCGCTCCGACGGTCTGGGCTTGGTCTCTGAGGGAAAAGAAATTCCTACTGAGAACCTCCCGCAAGTTGAGGAGGATAAGATCCAGATCCTTCCCATGTGTTGGCGCAACCCTGTTACCGGCCGTTTAGCTCTTCAGGTTCATCCCTCTGCTGTTCGAAAGCTACACCTCGCGGATGGCACTGTGATCGATGATCTTACTGCGGTTCGTGAGCGGGTCCACGAACTTCAGCGTCCTGGTATTGCTCCTGAACGAGTGTATCCTCATGATTGGGAGCAAGGAGATTTTGTTCTCTTTCATAACCGGGGGTTGATCCATTCAGTGGTTGGTGCTTTTACGGAAGATGAGGTTAGATTGTTCCGACAGTGTAATATTGCTGGTAGTAAGTTGCCTGAAGGGCCAGTGCCTGTTGCAGCCGGTGCTTAGATGATGCATGGTAGCTTGATGAGAGACGAAAGTAAAGGGTTGATAGATGTACGTGGTGATTTTAATAATATTCCATTTGCTCTCCTGCCAACCTTTCCTGAATCCAAGTATATAATATTAATATCAGCATATTCATTTGTTGGATACAGGTGAGTGTTTATACTGCCTGAAAGTGTATTCAATATAAGATTTTGGTTTTAATAAGTTGCCTTGATTTATCTTGCTGAGATATTGATAAGTTTACACAACTTCTAAGTTCTGCGTGGCGATTATAAGCTCTTTGCTACAGGTCTCGACTACAAATAACACATCTAGCTCAGAATTTAGATACTATACCACAATGCCTCAACAGTTGCTACAGCAATAATACTTAAAATAAACCTGGATTATGGCTCTTTTGCCCCCCTTGAAGAGGTATAAAATGCTCAATAGCCGCAGGCGATGGGTCTGTACTCCAGAGTACCTTCTCTAATTTTATCCAGCCTCCACCATCAACATAAATCCTTTCTCTCAATCGATCTTATCAAGCATCAGCCATCTTCATCATCCCTGAAGCTTTCCAAGATCCCCAAAGGTCAATATGTTTTGTATATCTGACGAAAGTTTAACCAAAGGTGAGCACTCTCGACAATTGAGGCCTTTCATACCTCTGACCCTATCGCAGTCTTTTTCTATACCTCTTTGGTACATCTAAGTCTGCTCGTGACTCTTCCACATCTCAATGGCCATTTCTTTCCCAGTTTCGACGATTCGCAGTCGATTCACAAGATGCTTTCATCTAAGTATAACTTAGCGGTCTTGTCATTTCTCTCCTTCTTGAACGGGGCAGTTCTTGTTGTCTGGGGTACCCAGGAGAGTACTCCTGAGTCTTTCAGGCTCCAGTTCTTGGTTGTGGGATGGGTTACACTGTTTGTTTGGTTCATCATACAGTTTGTTTTTGTTGTAACGCTTCCGGAAAGTTCAAGGCCGAAACGAAACTAAGCCAAACATGGCTTCAGTCGGGATTAGCTAGCTGGGCTACTTGAGAAAGAGGTTCAAAGTGGTAAATAGTTAAGTGGCAGGCTCCTTGCTACTTGACACGAGTAAAAACTAAGTTCTGTGTGGTGATTATAAGCTTGAGCCACAGGTCTCAACTGCAAATAAACACGAGTAAAAACAAGTTTATGGAGAAGAGATATTCCTTTCCGCCGTCCAATCTATCAAGACTGACCCATCCAGTGTTTAATCTCCGATATTCCATCCCTAAACAATAAGTCTGCGTAGAATTCATGAAACTTGAATAAAACCCGTGGCCTCAGGGGCTTGTTTTGCATAGGATTGCAAGTCATGGACTCATAATGAATCTGCACAGTTTCTTCGTTCTTCTCTTCTTTCGTTCTCACAACCACGAATCTGTGAACTCCGGCAAACACATCACTGTCACTTCCAAATCCAAAGTCGATATGACTTTCAGTGCGATTTGGTGCAATTTTGACACCGACTTGAGTCTCCAGAGCTTGAAAGACACCGTATAGAATTGTGTTGACCGGAGGTAAGGAAACCTCCGGGAGTTCTGTGCATGACCACAACTTTCTCGGAGCTGGTCCTGATTCTGTTCATTTTGTTAAACACTGAACCACACAGAGGGAAAGGATAGACTCACTTGAAAAGTTGACAAGCGTCAGGCCAAGAGTTGAAAGTGCAACTCGCTCCGGTCTAATCACAGCACCTCCAAAATATCCTTTGACGAACTTTGCCAACAGCATTTCATCAGATACGTCGCGATGTTGAGCTGGGATGTCGAGTGTGATGTATCGAGAGTCAGAGTCGTATATGTGCTGTTTCGCGTTGACGACCTCGCTAACAGACCTCGACTTCTGAAACTTCTCTGGTACGGTATTGAACCGCGTTATCAGATTCCGATCAACTTTTGACACGCGTTTCTGAACGGAATAGCCGTAGACACCGCCAGCAGTGACTACAGCAACAAATGATGTTGCCAATATTTTCCGAGTTAGACCTTGTAGTGCCATCGTAGACTCGTAGTAAAGACGTAATTACCATCAGCAATGACTGAATCGCATGATCGAGATAATTCTCTCTATTTAATACTGACAACGAATTGACTCATCGTATAGATGCGAAAACTCGTGATTGATGCATGGACCGGCTGACCTAGCGGCATGTCCTGATAGCTGACCTGAGTCCGGTTCTACCCGTATTGGCAACGCCGAGCATCAGCTTTGGGGATAGCTTCGGCTTCGCCTCTGGAGAATCGGAGTAGAGTTGAGCCGACTCTGAAGGAAGCGGCGCGACATATATGATATGACGGGAAGTTCGTTGTTCCGCTCATTGTTTTGTCGCGAAAATGCATGGTTTCTTGGCTTCAATTGCGAACAAATGTCATTGGTGGTTACATCGTGGAAGAAAGTTCACCAGGGTTGATTTAAGGTTCGCTGGCCAATAGTTATCACTTGGGATGTCATTATACGGATATAAAAATTATTAGAAGAGTGTATTGTTTGAAACAACATAGCGAAAGAGATTGTGACGCCTTGCCCTGGTCTTGAATGATGTTGACTTTAGCTCAAATCGATCTCAGAATTCTTTGCAACCCCATCTTTATGAAATGAAAAGCTCTAATTAATAACATTACTCCCTTGTTCTAGCTTGCTCCTCCTGTTATCAAGCCACAGCAAAGCACTTGTAGAATCAACGTCCAAACATTATATGACGCGGTGTTTAACTCCTGTCTTGCCTTTTTCTCCTGCTGAGCCGTCTTTGGCAAATTCTTCTTGTCTTTCTTCGCCATTGTGATAAATTGATCTTAAAGACTATTTCGTGGTTAGGCCTTTCCAATGAAAGATCTTATTCTTCGGATACGTACGGGTCTTTAAAGTGTCACAGTCATGAAAACAGTGTGGATATTCGAGCTAATATCGAGGTCTTGGTATACTAGAATCATTAGGGGATAGGATTCTGTCAAAGCAAGATTCCTGGTGGATTTAACTGTTTTCTCAAGCGAAGGAATGTGGCTGAGTTGGTGCTTACACCGGGTTTACCATTGGTGATAAGAAGGGGCGCAGTCAATCCTTCAAGGCAAGGAATGTCAGTTCAGATTACATTATCATGACGTTGTCAGATCTGATAACACTGGCACTCGCCTAGCATTGTCAGATCATCGGCCAATCAGGGGCTCAAGCGAGTTGCAGAATGCAATAGGTCCAACAGAAATCAATACTCTACTAATCTAGCTACCTCAAAACTCTATATCTCTTAAATGAAACATAGGACAAAGAAAGAAATACTCAATCAGAAGCTCAACTAAACTCAAGGTCCAATCCTTAAGCCTGACGCTTCTGCTTACCACACTTAGCGAGACACTCATCAACCTTGATACCAACGACAGTAGGAATAGAAGCCCTGATCTTCTCAATATCCTCACCATCAACAGCCTCTCCCAAGAGACGAATAACAGCATCTTCCTTGATAGAGAACAGTCCAGGTGCAACACCAGCAAAACCGCCATCCTCAGAGGCGAAAGCAGCAATGGCGTTGGCGGGCTCGCAGTCAGGGTTGACCTGGTAGTGCTTAGTTCCCTGGTAGAAGATGGTAGCTTGGCCAGCGCTGATTTCGTTACGGATGACGCGAGGCTTTCCTTCAGCGTCGAGGACACCGGCTTCGGGAACGGCTTCGGTGTAGACGCGGCCGGACATGACGGCAAAGAGCTCGGAAGCTCGGGGGTGAGTGTGAAGCATGATCATAGAGCAGCCTGTATACAATTAGTATCCAAGGTTCAGAAGTAAGAAGTATGAGCATGTACCTGGAATTTGAGCGGAAGCCAGACTGACGCCAGAGCCTGTGAGAGCAGGGAAAGTCTGGCTGTTAGCCATAGCACTGGGAGTGCTATTGAAGCTGAAGAGGAAGTCGTTGTCGTCGGGGAGGAGACTATAGCGATCGATGAAGCTATCGCAGGAGTTAAGAGCCATCCAGATTGAGAGTTCGAGCTCGTAGCTTACGTATCGGCGAGTCGCAGCTTGGTAGTCAAGCTGACCTCGGAGGTCTTGCCCTGCGGAGCTGCAGCCGCAAATGAGGAACAGGCCAAGAAGGCGGTGGTAGCGGAGAGAACGGCGTTGGAGAACATTTTGATGATGTTGCGATTGATGTTGTTCAGAGAATGCGAGGTCGCGAAGGTTGTGGTGTTATTGGGAGTGGGGTGTGAGGATGTTGAGCGACTGTTGCTTGATCGGACTATCTTCAACGAGAACATAAACTTGTTTATATACTTCAAACGCTCACATATAAATGTATGGATTCCGAACTAATCACTGCCCTCCTCATGGCGTATCATGGTCCTCCATAGCCGGACACTACCAGCCCTATCTGCCTGTACGCAACTAACATGGAGATCACTAGCTAGCTCAATGTTGTTAAATTAAGCTTGATCTCGGCGTAAACGCCAAACTTCTGGAAGGCTAGTTTCTCAATTGTCGATAATGCCGCGGTGGATTTGGTTGGCGTATGTCGTGGGTATGCCTGGGCGTACTGGCGTATTCCGGCGTATTTGAGCGTACCTGCTAAGGGGCGATGCAACGGCGGATATGTATGCGACTAGGAGCTTGAGGCGCATGATACTATAGATGATCTTCATAGAGCATGTAGTTAATTATTACAAATCTTGAGATGCAACGTAAGCTAATGGCGGACTCAACAGCCTTGCTCTTGAGCGTACTCGAACTTAGCCGCTCGGCTACGGGACCCCGATACCACCACCACCATTCCAAATTGATGATGTTGCAGCCTAGCTTGACATTATATCGGAGATATGCAATTGTCATTGTAGAGTGGTATCTTGATGAGTTGTTTGTGAAGTTGAGAGATCACAATATGGCGACCATTTAACTTATATAACCTAGATCATCTCCTCACTAACAACGACAAGGCAATCCAGCATATTGTACGTCTCATCACAATGCCCAAACTCAACTTTAAGAGAGCTGTTACTCTTCTCTGGTCCACTTCCTATGCTGTAGCACAAAACCCCTTCCCAGACACTACCACCTGCGACAAGACATGCCAGGCCCGAGCCCTCAACGCATCCTCTTGGATCTCAGAGCAACAATCTGACCCGACATTCTCCTTCTACAATACACCTCCGAACTTCTCAAGCGAAATTTCCCCCGGTGTTGTTCTCAAGACAGAAGATGTCACTGACCTGGATAACTACGTCGTCCCCAGCGGTCTGACCATGTCGCGAATCATCTACACCACCGAAGACCTTGATGGAAAGGTCATTCCCGCTTCTGCCTATGTCCTCTGGCCTTATTCTCCCTTTCCAACAGGTCCCGTCTCTACCAAGAAGGGCTTACCCATGGTTGCTTGGGCTCATGGGACGACTGGTACCTTCAAACCCTGCGCGCCTAGTACCTACAGAGCTTTGCAGTACCACTTTCAAGTTCCTTTCGCTCTGGCACTTCAGGGCATTGCAGTTGTTGCGCCCGACTATGCTGGTCTTGGTGTATCTGAGTTGCCTAACGGAGATGCCATTCCTCATTCCTGGATCACAGCGCCGGCTCACGCGAATGATGTTGCTTTTGCTGTGACGGCAGCTAGATCAGCATTCCCGGATCTTCTGAGTCCTGAGGGTCCTTTTGTCGCTATGGGTCACTCGCAGGGTGGCGGAACGTCTGTAAGTTATTGTCCCTACATACAGCGCATTCCATGGGCTCAGTGGCTCATGGGCGCGGCCTACTGCCATCAAGTACGGAAGCTAACTATGCTCTCTAGTGGGCTTTCGCAGAAAGACAAGCCAAGATACCTCTCAAAGGCTACAAAGGCACAGTCTCCATAGCGCCTGTAACCCGAATCCTCGATGACTATGCCTACTGGACTGAGAACTCGATCGCATCACCCGGTCTACTTGCACAATCCGCAGTCATTGACTCAATTTCCAAGGTTTACCCTAAGTACAATTACACAGGCTTCACACCTACAGGCTATGATCGCTGGCACAATGTGGTTGCCAAGGTCAAAGGATGCTTCCCTGTATTGGCATTGGTGACAAGGGATCTCGCCCCTTCTGACATCGTGAAGTCCGGCTGGTATAAAGATCCTACAGCTAAGAAGTGGGCGGATCGAGTCGCTGTGGGACGGAAGCCTTTCGCTGGACCATTACTCGTTATTAATGGTGCAGATGACCATGTCGTTCGTCCCGAGGGTATTGATGCAGCTGTCAAGGACACCTGCGATTTGGTCAAGAAGGCTGGCAATAAGGAAACCCTTGAACATGCCACCTTTTCTGGTATGGATCACTTCTCTGCCATTCAGGCTAGCCAAATGAAGTGGATGGACTGGATCAAGAGTAGACTTTCTGGTGAGACTCTTGAGAAGGGTTGTTCTGGGGAACTTGTCGAGGGGCTGAGGACCAATGACACTGTTCATACACTGGGTCCGAACTTCTTCTTGTCGTACTTTGATACGGCAGAGAGTTGGAAGTATAGCCTCTGATGGAATGCAGCGGGTGGATATTAGATGTTTCAATAGTTTCGAGACCGTTGCTTTCGTTAACTGAACTTGGATAAGTCCTGTACTGAATACGAGGAACTGGCGCCACATCGTGAGAAGCAGGTTGACAGGTTGGAATGTTCTTATGAAGAGAATTACAACAGATGAGATAGAGAACAAATACAATAGATCATACAATATCACATGGCCGCATGCCTCAAATACTTCCCTCCCACATATCCCTCAGCTGTATCAACAAACAATTTCCTCCCCTTGACATACGACACCATGAATGAGAACAACTTCCAGTTCCCAATTTGACCCGTCGCATACTTCTTTCCCAGTGACACAAAGATCATCTTCTTATTCGCAGGCTGATACGGCTTTATATCCGTTGTCCCAGTCAAAGTCGCATCTAGAGCTGTCGCCAAGTGAATGATCTGATTGTCCGTGATGGTCAATTGCTTGGGATCAATGTTACCCACATCACCAATGCCCCATATGTTCTTTGTCCCAGCGACTCTCATCTTTTCATCAAGCCTGATGTTTCCACTAGAGTCTAAGAATGATGGCGGCACGAAGGAGGTGTTGAGTTTGATGCCGTGGAGAGGGAGATAGAGATCTGTTGTGAGGGTGCTTCCATTGGACAAGTGCACTCCTGTCCGTTGGCCGCTTTCGCTCTTCTTTGCTTTTGTGACACGCGCATTGTGGATGAGTTTGACCCCAAGGGTCTTAAGGTCTCTTGTAATTGATGTGCGAACTGAGTCAAGGGCCCCTTCCAACGGTTGCTCACCACTAATAACAAGGGTGATGCTCTTGGAAAAGCCGTATCTTGCAGCCAATTCCCCAGCGACTTCAGTTCCAGTAGCGCCGCCACCGGCGATTACTATTGACTTTGAGTCTTCGACTTGGCTTTGCAATTGCTTCCATGCTGAGATAGTCTCTTGATGCGTTCCAACAGGCTTCAGTGGAAGATCACTAGCCAGCCGAGACCCTGTCGCAACGACCAGCTCATCATACACAATCTCGCGCCTGGTATTCTCATTAGAGATTAAATGTACAGTGTTGGATCCAGCATCGAATCCATCTGCTTTTCCAAGGAGGAACTCAAAGTTCTCAGGAGGGTATTGATCGAAGCCGGGCTTGATTGGTAGGAAGAGCTGTTCATCTGCAATGGCGTCCGGTATTATCCCACGAGTAGCAGCAACGTTCCAAAAGAAGTGGCTGTTTGGTGAGACGAGAACGACTTTGAGATCAAGAACTTTGGGAAGGGTGTGTTTGAGAAGCTTATGGGCGAGTGGAAGACCAGCCCATCCAGCACCGAGAATGATTACGGTTTTTGTCATGATGGCGGGTGATGCTATTCGAATGACATGGAGGCAAAGTAGAAGTGAATACATTAGCTGACTATCTGCAATACTGTAATCTCATTTATATAAATATATAGATGCTCGGTGTCGGTGATGGGCGTACGTTGGTGTTGAGAATGAGCATATCCGGGGTACATCCTTTGCACTACGAATTATTAGCTGTTTGATGTACTTTTGTTAGCATTACCCGCTCCTTCGCACTCGGTGGTGGATGCTCCGGTGACAGGGATCACGACCGAACGCCGTGTCCGAAGACGATCCCCGATCCTTCGGCTCCCCTCATCAACAGCTTCAGTAAGCAGACCATACCCAGCCCATTCTATCAATTGAGCCTCAACCACAGTGAATTGGTTGTTTCCGTCTCCTGTTATCCCAATATCTACCTGTTACCACCCTATACCTCTGTGTCTCTGTCGGAGCTTATAACCCCCGATGGACCGATCACTATCTTCATCCCATCATGAGGTCACAACCAACCTCAAAATCTGGAGCTGTGTAACCTGTCGTCGTCGCAAGATCCGCTGCGACAGAAAAGACCCATGCAGCAACTGTATAAAAAACAAAATCGACTGCCATTTCCCCGTAACAGGCCGCATACCAAGACGAACCCGTGATGCCAAGACTCCCGCTCAGAAACAATCTGAATTACTCAGTCGTCTTCGTCGTCTCGAGTCAGTCGTCACTGAACTCGCGGCGCAGGTTGAGGATGGAAATGGGGCCAAGAGTATGGGTCAGATAACAGTGGATAAGGAGCCTACAGAGTCTTCGAGGGCTACGTCATCTGGCAGTTTGGATCATCAGACTTCGGAGTTTGATGAGGATTTTGGTAGACTTGTTGTTGACAAGGACGGTGGGCTACACGTTGGAAATCGCTTTTGGACTGTATTCTGCAGTGAGGTTAGTATATTTCACCCTGGCATTGATGGGATAACTAACAAGTGATAGGTCGACAATATACTTCAAGCTGTACACGACGTTGCAGATTACTCTGAATCGTCAAGTAACTCAATCATGACAGAGCCTACCACTAATGGGGCTTCGGCTCCTCTCAGTCATCTAGGCTTTGTCTTTGGCAGCGCAGACTTCGCAAAAGCATTAGATGGGCTCAACCCCATGCCCTCTCAAATGCTCTTCATATGGCAAACATATGTCGAAAATGTTGATCCTTTCATTAAGGTGCTTCATACCCCATCGATTGAGAACATCATAAAACAATTAAAAGCCAACTTTAGCTCTTGTGGTCACAATGTAGAAGCCCTGTTGTTTGCGATATGCTTAGCGGCCATTGCGTCCATGGACGAAGAGACAGTCTCCTTCAACTTCAACACACCCAGAGAACAGCTCCTGCAGCGGTATCAATTTGGTACTGAACAAGCACTCGCCCGTGCCAACTTTCTCACCACAAGAGACATCATTGTCCTTCAAGCCCTGGTCATATATCTATCGCTGCTACCAAACATTGGGGCTCAAGATAGGATATGGCCATTGACAGGTTTGCTCCTAAGACTAGCAAAGTCAGTGGGCCTTCATCGCGAGGACGACTCAAATCAATACAATCAGCTTGAGAGGGAGATCAGACGTCGACTCTGGTGGCACATCTGCTTCATCGATTCCAGTAGCCGACGAGCTGACGCTCAAGACCTGTCAATCACCCCGGCGTCCTTCAGCACAGGGCTTCCTACGAACTCAAACGATGTCGATCTGGATAGCTCAACCACTCAGATCCCAAATCCGAATCAAGGATCAGCAGGCGTGACACTCTGTCTCATCCGCTGCGAGCTGTGGTATCTCGCACAAGCCATCCGCGCCGATACAACCGACTCTCTAGAGACTCGTCTCGGTCTCTTCAACGCCCTGAGACAAAAGGTCGAGAAGACGTACTTTCAGCATCTACAGCCCGACCAACCATGGGACTCCTTCATCAGGACGATGGCAACGCTGTTCTTTGCAAAGGTTGAACTAGTCATTCGACGACGATCCAAAACTCTCCCTGCAGCGGATGAGCTATTGAACCCGTCTATCACAGTCATCAAAGCGGTTCAGTCTCTCAAATCAGAGCCCGTGTGGGAAAAGTGGCGCTGGCAGCTACAAGGACAAATGCCATGGCATGCAATGGGTGTATACCTCCGTCAGGCTTCTCGACTCCCTTGGACACGAGAACTAGAAGAAGCATGGGGTTCGACTACAGCATTGAAAGAAGGAGTCACAGAGGACGTGGAGACGGGGCCACTGTGGAAGTCTCTAATGCAGTTATACTCAAGAGCGGAGAAGCATCGTGAAAAGGAGCTTAAGCGTCAAGGAGCCAATGCCCAACATACCCGAGAGAAGGGAGATCGCGTGAACTCTGATGTCCAGCAAATGCTCGACAACGCCAAGAACATGTCAAACGAGATCCCTGTTAACCATCCTTTAATCGACACGTCGACATTTGACTCGTCTCTGCATATTTCTCCGCCAGCAGACAATGGCGCTCTCTCCGTGGAACGTCTGTCAACGAGTCTAGGTACAGCGACTGATGATCTCCCTTCATGGGTTGAAGCAGGAGGTGACATGAACTTTGGTCAGGGTCAGAATTTCGGAAACTCGTCGTCTAATGGGAACACTGATGGCGTGGATTGGGAGGCTTTGATGGATCTAGATGAGACGTGGAATTGGGACTTTCTGTAGAGCACAACAGATTCCTTGGCCGGGCTACACTGAACAGTATTATTCATTCAGCCTTTAGACACTTTCACGTATACGAAAATAATCATTACCTACGTCCTCTTTGCATTCCTTGCATACGCCCATAACGAAAACGATTCCACTCAACTTGCCGAATTCCGGCCTTTCCTTGCGATGCATTCCCATCTTTGATAGAAGGCCACAAAGGATGCTATTCGCATGTAGCTTAGATGTTGTTAAGCTCACTTATTAAAAGCAAATATTACAGCGTTATCGACTCCTTAATGTCCCTAGTTCGTTGCTTTTACGAGTCGTATAATGAACCGTCGTCGGTGACATTCCGCGATTCACATACCCAGCTCGTCCCACTACAAGCACTATTGAATGTGAGGGTATGTCTCTCTTCCGAGTATAAGCATTTCTTTTGTCAATATGCGGCAACTCGGCACTCGACTGTGGACTCGGTAAGGTTCTACGTAGAGCAGCTATGTATCCCTTGACTTGAATGATCAACAGTGCTTGTCATACATCATCATTTAACAGTCGAACGGACAAAGGTCATGCAACGTAAAATACAAGCAATTAAGAACATCTCTAGTGTATGATCTGCTGCCAGGAACAAAGGCGTTCCTGGATCCTTTAGTCAGATCTCAACAGCCTTAACTCCATCAAAGTTACAACGTCGATATTCACATATCCAGGAACGACCCTCCACGCCCTATGGAACACCGGCACATTCGTCTATTACGTTTCGCAAGGTCCCAGAACTATTCAGGGTCTCGAACAAATAGTGCCAGTGTAATGCGAAAGTGACACTCCTATTCACAGCGTTGCTAATACCCCAGCTTCGTATTACGGCAACCGGAACGTCTAGCCCTGCAAGGGTTCGACCTTCTGGACCTCGAGTATCGTGACGGGCCAGGGGGCCCCCGGCTAACGGCAACGACTTCAACGTTTGTCAAGGGAGTGTGGCTGATCGTATACGGTAGTCAATTGCGTCGAGTCAAACGAAGACCGGTAGCTGAATCCTCAGCTGCTGAGCCTCAGCAGGGAGATGGCCCGCTGTCACAGGGCCGAGAACTCGGTAAGTGATGTGCAGAATATCTGAAATGGGTCTATACGAAGGCATCCCTTCGCACCATGTGGTTCTGAAGCTTGACACAATATCCGCCTATACGGATCAATATGCCGCCTTATCCCCGGGACGTGGCAATGAAGTCTACATCATTCCATAAGAAGAGACTCAGAATAGCATCCAACTTCGTAATGATGGATACGGTCATATTTCGGCAGCCGGCAGTGACGGCGGGATAGTCTCAATAGTTTACGATACCATATGACTTAACGGGAGTAGTAGTGGGACTAGTGGGCAAAGTGTCGTATAGCAAGTCATGATGTGACTCCAAGACTCGGCCGAAAGTTAATACGAGGAATTGAAGGGTCGGTTTGTCTCGGCGGTTATAATTATCCTGTCAAGCAGTCATGTCTCGTTTCGTCTTGGAATGTCTTGGCATGATGAACAATGACGAATTTGAGACTCAATACCACGCGTACGGGCTACATATCCGTACAATCGGTTCAGCGTTTGCCGTCCCTTTGGAATGACTCAGAACGCCTCTGCCGGTTTCCCAGCGAACAAAGCAAACAATGATGCAAGTATCTAGTGGTTGAACCAGATCTGACAAGATATTCCCATGGAAACGTTTGATTGAAAAAGTCTGTTTCTTTCGCTCCCGCCGTTGGTGGTCACACCAGATCTGCTCATCCTCCAATAGAAAGGCCAAGATATTTCTAGATGCTGCAAACAATGGCGATTCGAGATAAATAAAGATACGAACCAACTGATAGGAGGGTCAGGCGTCAACGTTACTGGACAGGCTAGACAGGCTATATGCAAGCCACGCGAAGTTGCCAGGGCAGAATGCCACCCCGAGTTTAAAAATCCTTATCCGCGCAAATGCAACACAACAGAGTGTCATTATCAAGAGGGCATAACTGCATATGCATAAATCGCTGTACACCGCTTCAGACATAGCGCGATCGGGCATTTGCACGTCCCCCCGTGCCAAGTCGCAGATGCCAAGAAGCCATTGCAGATTAGGTGCTCAGTCGACAAGTTTCACAATAACGGCTGCCAATTTGAGTCCCTGCTAGCATCTTTGAACAATCGCAACAATCACACCGAGATTTCAACTCTGATCGTCTTCGATAGAAATTTCTAACGCTAATATCAAGCGCAACGCGCGATCGGACGATAAGGCTATTGGATTGGACTGGATAACCCATGAACCAACTGCAGGGAAAAGGGGGCGACGGGTAAATTGGGGGCGGACCGCTGTTTAATGAAAAGAGGCACGGAAACGAATTAGTGGAACTTCTTCAGTGGACCGGACAGTAAGTTTCTTGGTAAGAAGATATTTAGTGCGCGTCTCAGCTTTGAAGAGCCGGGCTCTGTGTCACTTTTGGTGCCGAGACAAGACAAAGACAAGACAAGGGCAGTATGAGACGAAGAGTGATCGTCGAGGCTCAAACATACGCAGTCATACCGCAATTACTCGAGCTCAAGGGAAGCCTTGTTTTTTTTTTCTCTGGATCGCATCAACTCATCCTTGCAGAATATGACCATGCTGGGTATGTCTCCTGAATATCGCGGGAATGAATGGATGTTGAAGTGACATGGAAGGATTGGGATTGTCATCTTTTACGAAACGCCCTAGATCTGCAGGATTTCAGATTACTTCCGTAGTAAGCAATTGGGTAAGATGAGGGAATTGGCGTTTCTCCAGCCGTTATTTGGTTCGGTATGGCTTTGGGTAGTCTTGCGTAGTGTCTTTTTTTCTTTCCGACGCTTGTTGAGGGATTTGAGTATTGATCATCGATTCTTGAGCCTTGACTTCGATGCTTCGAGAAAGAACCGCAGCCTGGGCTACCAACCAATGCAACCTTAATCTGACAAACACTTTCTTAGATGTCGAAGTCAATCGTGGTTGCGCATACCGTAGAATGGCTCTGCTTGAACTTATATACGGCTTTGGATATCTTGAGGCTTGAAGCTCTATTGAGTTTTGTTGATAATTGAACTGAATTGAAGTATCGATTCACATGGCGTCAAACACGAGTTCTTACTGGCCTAGCGAGGTCTCTAATCTTGAAGATCCAATGTGGCTTGCCGATTCTGAAGCCACGTTCTATTTGGGGTTCTGTTTCAAGCCTCCGACGCGATGTGTGTCACTGTGGAGAGATGAATTGAAGAACAATTGAGGCGATGCAAAAAATGAGGCAATTGCGAGGAATAGTTCGCATTGCATTCCGAGTAAGCGTCTTTGTTAAGCATGTTCGCCTGGCAAATGTCTTGTCTTGTCTTGTCTTGTCTTGTCTTGTCTTGTCTTGCTTGCACTGTAGTCTTCTCCTTAGCAGGGAAACCCTTAAGTTTGATGCAAAAGTTTGATGCAGGCTAATACCAAGCTTTTTTCTGTGGTAGGTCGCGGGAGCCTCCTACGCCTGCCCAGCCCCTGACGAGTCTGGACGGATCCCCCGTAGAAACGCCCCTGAGCATCTCATCAATTGGATGGCAGCCAAGAGATCCTTCAGCGTGGAAAAGGCGGAAAAGCCCAGCGTTTTTAATCGCTGGGGCTTTTGTCGCTTTTGGGTTCAATTGGGGTCGACTACTGAAGCCACATGTGTTTTTAAAAGGGGCGGGAAGAGTAGAGATAACCGCTCGAGAGAGTAAGCACAAGGATGGATTGAGGCGTAAATTCAGTTGCAATCATTTCCTTTCTTACACTGTTCTGACGAGAATGAGAGTTTATGGTAACGAGGCCCCGCTTGCGCGTCACGTTAACCCCCTATCTCTCCCAGTCTAAGTCCAGGTCCAAGCAGGTCCAAGCAAGTCCGTCCAACCAGCCGCCACTAAGACTAAACTTAACTTATCTTTTGGCCTTCCTTTCTTCTGCCTTAAGGCTTATCCCCCCAGGAACCCCCCTCCTGTCCAACCTTTTCCTTGCTTGTCCCTCCCCGTCCCCTCGTAGCAAAAAAAATCTCTTGGCTCATTCAAGACTTTTTGACCTACATCGCCGGACTCGTTCTTTTTTTCCCGCCGGTCGAGGGTTGTGATGATTTGATATTTCTCTCCTTCAACATCCATCCACTCGTTGCAATTTTACATCCAACCGAGACTGTACAGGTACAGACAAAGGCTCAATCTCACATCACATAATGGCTGTCGCTCTTCCGAGGCGATTTTACTCGCTGCTCTGGGTCGCAATCCTCCTTGCGCTCGTCGTCTTCTTCATCTTCCTCCGCGAAGACACCTGGTCTTCAATTCCTCGACCTCCCAGCGGCTGGAAGATTCCTTTCACCACAGACGATGGCGTCCTTTCATCATGGATGGGTGGTAGCAAGAAGAAGGGTAAGGACCCCAACGAGCCTCTGCGCATCATGCTCGTAGAGTCCTCGGGCACACACGACGAGGTCGCCGCTGCTCTCATGCACGCTTTCGGAGATCAGGAGGGCTCCCAGCTCGACGTGTACTTCGCCAACCAGCGCTTCAACATGCAGGGTATCATGGCCAACTTCACCCTCGCTGCCAACGTCACCATCAACAAGTGGGACAAGTTCGCCAACGATGTCACCGAGAACCCCCCGCACATTCTCGTATCTACCACATGCGAGTTCGACCTCGACCGTGGCACCGATCCTATCGTCAACCTCCTCAAGAGCGCAAACACCCATCTCTTCTGCACAATCCACCACGCTGATCGATGGGCCCAGGGCAAGTACGTCCAGGCCGTTCGAAGCTGGGCAGAGCACGAGCGCGTGGACTTTGTTGGTCTGAGTCAGCACACCATTGACTTCTTCCTCAACGACACTATTCCCAAGTGGCACACAGCCGCCAACCTCACCACTCGCGTCATTCCGCCGGTGTTCCCCGTCCACATTCCCGACCCTGATCTCGAGCCCGGTATTTCTCTGTCTCTTCAGGGCGATTACTCCTCTGGCCGACGTGACTACAACGGTATCTTCAACCACCTTGGTAGCGTCATCCGAAAGGCCGGCGAGCAAGCCGAGGGCCACACCCCTCAGAACGTCAGCCTCCACGTCATCGGACACGGTACTCCTCCAGAGGTTCCCGACCATGTTAAGGACCACGTCTACTTCGATCAGGGCCTTTCTTATCCCGACTTCTATACATTGATATCCAAGTCTTTCGCCCTTCTTCCCGCGTTTGCCTCCGAGACATACTTCGACCGCAAGGCTTCTTCAACAATTCCCGCAGCTTTGATCGCAGGAGCCCCCATCGTTGCGACAGAGGAGCTGCTCAAGGCTTACTCTTACATGCCCCGAGAGGCTACCTGGGTCGCCCGGCCCGGTGAGGGCGAGATGGACGTTATTGAGCGAGTGATTGATGACCGAGACGGTTTTCTTAAGCGAAGGCAGGCCGTGAGGGATTTTACCAAGTCCCTATTGGAACAGAACCAAGCCAACACAAAGGCCTGGATCAACGAGGCTTTCGAAAAGTATAACCGCAACTAAAGACAATTAGATATGATTTATTGGGATTTTTGCACTTTTTTTATTTGTACATTACGCGGCACCATTTCACATGATCGGGAATCAGGATGAGCGGCTCTATGTTTCCAGAGTTTTTTGAACCATGCATGAACATTCTTAATATACGGTTTCTTAGTACATTGAAAATACAATCACGAAATACCACTTACATGAAGTTTTCTTCCAACATTCCAGTGATGTCAGTTTTCAACATGTCTCCATTTAATTTACAGCGGGTGGCTGGCGGGAGTCTCATAACGAGCCGCAATTCTCCGGCTCCCTTCCGTGAGGCCATCGAATCGAATCCGGCATTTGGAGCATGAGAAAAGAAAGTAGTGAATCATTATCCCAGAAAACCGGTTGGTAGAGCACCACCAATAGAAAACGTAAGATATTTCCAAGGAATAGGTAAGCTTAAAAAGCTGTCCCGTCTTGGCTCTGCAAGATCAGATGAACAATGTCTTTCTTCAGTTTCTCTTACGTGTACACTCTTCACTGCGGAGCTCGGAAAGTTTGATATAAACGTGTATTTTTTATCTTCAAGCTTCTCTCCCTCGTTGCGCACTGCTGAGGGAGAAAATAAGGGCTAAACTGGATACCCCAGATTACATAGTAAATCGTCTCTATGTCTAAGGTGTATAGAATCTGAAAAAAGCAAGTATGCCGAAAACCTGATCATCCAAACACCTGTCGTCATGATGAAGCCCGCCATACCCAAGAATAATAAAAGAAAAAGGAAATGGTATGTTATTTTATCTCATGGCCAGCAAGAGAAAGCAAAGATCTTATGACTTGAGATCTTTTGCTTCCTTGCTGTCCACCATTTCAGCTCGGCCCTCCTCTTCGCGAGGAAGAAGCTGGTAGCTGCCAGCGGCCTTTTTGGCCTGCTGGTATCGGTCTCGGGCCCAGCCGTAGAGGGCACTTCCGGTAAGAATAAGAGCCATGCTGCCGGCGCGGTCGGCAGTCAAGATCTCGCCGAGCAGAACAACGGCGAGAGAGCTCTGGGCGACACCTCGAGCGGCGGTGACAATCATATGGGTGGTCGGGCTAGTGACCTCGATTTGCATAAAGGTAGCGATAGTGAGGAGGAAGGCTGAGACACCGGTCAAACAGGCGGAGCTGAGGAACTGGCGGGCGACATCCATGGACTCGACGGTGAAAAGGCTGCTCATAGTGCTCATCTCTCCAGAAAGAGGGAAGAGAGGAATATAGAAAAGGACGGCCATACAGTTGGACATCCAGACCATCTGCCACATACCCTCCTGGCTCTTGCCGAGGAATCGCTTGACGACAACGGACTCGACGGCAGTGGTGAAACTAGATCCAACACCGAGGAGAACACCCTTGCCGGAGGTAAGCATCTGGCTGTAGTCGGCCATCATTCCGGTTCCGAAACCAGCCATGACCATGGCGCAGCCGACGAGAGAGATTGGAGGGTAGTAAGGACGAGGTCGGAGAACCAGCAGAGACAGGAAGAGAGTAAATGGTAGTAGAAGACCACGAGCGATCTGGTAGACGGAGGCGTTAACCGAGGCGAGGCAGTACGTCTTGGCCAAGATTCCAATGAGACGCGCGACCGTGAGGGGTAAAAGAGCAATCCAAGCCTAAGATTATATGTTAGACTTTCTTGAAGAGAAGAGACATTGAGTTGTGTCACTTACATTGAGTGGTCTATACAGCTTGACCCATCCTGTAGCAACTCCAATAATTGTGAGTAGTACTACTTGTATCGTTGTCTGGAGAGCAAGCAATGTGACGGGGGCCTCAACACCATTGAGGGCCGACTTAGATAGAATAGTGCTCCAGATAGCACATGATGAATGGAAGAGCACCACCAGGGCGACTCTCATCCGTGAAGGCGGGGGGCGGTTCTCGACCTGAGGTTGTTCGGCGGCAGCCATTGTGACAAAAGATATTAAGGTTTATGTGGACAAGATATGTGTAGAACCAACAACAACCAAAATAGTACGAATCTAATGTAAGGTAATGAAACGAAAATGGATATGAAAGAGTAGGAAGAATACGAAAGAAGAGAGTAGAGTAGTAATAGAGGAAAACAACAAGCAAGTCAGTCAACGTGATGTGGGTAAACGAATGTCTGAAGCGAGTTTCCGAGTGAACAAGCTTCCAAGGGTCTTCTCTCTCTCAACTCTGACTAAGAACCAAAAAAAACACGAAGATGTATGAAAAAGTCAAGACTCTCTGAGAGGGGAGAGGCTGGCAAATACGGGCTGTCCGGAGGTTTTGTTGATTGATTGATCAAGTCTATTTCCGCACTAGGACCCAAATACGCAGGCACAGAGAACCCCCAAGACTAAAGACTAGGGTGTCGTCAGTGAGAAGTAGTGCGTGTATCTAGTGCCACAGGCGGAATAGGGGGCTTCCGTTTGCCTGCTTGCGTTGCTTAAATGGATCGAACGCGTTATCCCAGTGGAGAGCAGGGTAAATCTGGCGCCACACCTTGGCCTTGGTTTTAAACTTGGACGCTGGATATTGCTTTAGCCTCGCTAACGAATGAGAAGACACGAGAACCATCACTATACTCCATCTTAACTATATTCCTTGACCTTCCAGGTCATGGGCCTTGTTCCCTGGAAGCTCTACCGAAGTACCGCCATCGAGGGGTTATTGTCCTGGAGCCCATGCCAGGCCAGGGGACGGAGGTTCGTTGATAAGATTTGACATTGGCCTTAGCTTGGCTTTAACTTAACTAACAAGACGTGGGGTGTTGGCGAAGAATTGGCGACTGTGACAAGGCGGAGAGTGGCACTGCATCTGCTGCAATGATGGGAAGTGGGAGGAATTACTTGGTGGAAACTCTGCAGGATAGCGCTTATGCCAGTTGTGGGGTGTCCCTCTAGCCACTGGGGATATGCAGCTACAGAGGCTCTTGCGAGTGACGTAGAGATTTCTGGGAAATGCAGATGTTGATCAAACCTCCGCCATTGGTCCCCTGCCGGGGCGAATAAGGTAGGAGAACCCCTTACTAAAACTCAAACAAATAAGCCAATTTTTAAGTCTATGTGCTAAAGGTTGCAGTCGGTTTGAAAGGAAATGGATGGATGGATTCGATGTTTTGTTTTACAGTATTGCCGCTGTAACCTTGGAAGGATGATCAGCGCGATGCCGACTCAGTCAGCCGTTGATTGTTTGAACAAACGTACTCGAAGCGCGAGTAATGCGAGACTCCACAGGAATACCCCCCCATAGACATACTTACATACTGCAGATGCAAGAAAACACCCGAGGATACATACCTACCTTATTGTAATGTACCGAACCGTAGCCAAGTGTAAACGGGAAGCGAGACAAGAGCCAAGATAGCAATAATCAGGTTTTGGTGCAGCCACGCATAACCCATCACCTTGTCCTCTCCCGTCCATGATCTTCCATTATCTCCTCAGCCGAATACTACCTTCATTTCTCTCCTCTTCCCTTCATTACTCCGATGTAGGATATTCTCCACGTGATGATCACACAAACTCGCCTCAGTGGCCAGGGACCGACTGGAGGAATCCATGGAGCGTTTCAGCTTGGAGAGACGATCCCCAAGGTCTTAGTCTTACTTCCTCCGTGCTCGTCTTTTTCTCAATTAAGACAGGGCAGATTTCGGTGAGTTGCATTATAAGGAATCTTAGCCCCGAAAAAAAAATCGAGGGAAGGAAAAAGTGGACGACCCTTTGATGAAGATGGACATGCTACTCCGCCCGGATGATGATTATGTGAAACCTGAGTAAGGCATTGAATGCTTGGCGATGCGTGTATCAATCACGTTTGCGAATAATGGGTCCTGAACTGGCCACTTGGTGAACAACGTGAGACTTGGGTGAGGTGATGACTGTTTTATTCTGGGTTTCGTTATTGTACAGCTCGCAACGAAACGCGAGGCGCATTGTATGCTATTTTCTTTTTTTGCTCTGTCCCGACTTTTCTCGAGACAGGCAAAGACATTACTATGAAGAGACGAGTAAAAAGTCTAAGATGCGGTGACGAAATTAGAGACAAAATGGTAGCGCCGTGCATGGTATCCCCTGTTCCGTTCCCCATTCAGTGCCCCCAACAAGATAGGCCTGCTCCATCATGACGAGATGGGCGACATGTCGGTATGTATGTGTGTTATGTGTCTCCCATCAGAATAGCAGAATATCCCCCAGCCGGCTCGGGACAACCATTCGACTCTAAGCAGAAAAACACAATTGGTAATAATAAACCCGCCAATCCTGGGTAGTAAGGAAAACATTATATCTGGCTGCTAGCCAGTTCATCATGATGAGCCAGTCTCAGCCTGGGGAGTAGGTGTAGGTAATGACTTGGGCTTGGGTTGGTCAACAGCCCTGAGGCCATCCTTGACCTCCTGCTCAAAGTACATGCGCGCCACATCAAACGCAGAGTCGATGCTCTTTGTGATCTTTGTGCAGCCGCAGTCGCGCGTCCATGTGTTGTGGAAGTTGAGGTTCTTACCCAATTTGCTATCCATCAGCACGTGTGGTACGCCGATAACTGTCGATAGAATGTGACCGTGGAGACGGTCGGTGATGACGAAATGGGCAGAGCCCAAGAGCTCGAAACCTGCCATCGACTTGGCCCACGCTCGCTGGTTCTTACCCTCCTCGCGCTGGGCGTCGTCGTCGATCGAAGGGGTCTTGGTGAACTTCCAGTCGACCTTGTTGTATGTTACGTTGCCGATGCTGCCACCCAGGTCGACCTTGCCCTCGCCAAACTCAATGCCTGCAGAGTCACCATCAGAGATCTCGGCATCCTTTCGGGCGAGAATCAGAATATCGTGACTAGATATAAAGTTAGCCTTTGTTCAACGGTTAGGCTGGCAATACTAACGTCTTCTTGGTGTTGAGTCGGAAGTCAGATCGGTTACCCCACATGAAAGCAATATCAGGAACAAGATCACTCTGAATACCCTGAGTCTCTCCAAAGTTGTCCATGAGCCAGTCATAGCTGGGCTTGTCACGAGCAGCCAACTGTAAATCGTGGTGCTTGGTGAAAGACTTCCTGGTCTTCTCAATCCTTTCGGGGTTGGTCATGTAGATACTCTGAGGGAAAGCTCGGATGGAGACGTTGATGAAGTTCTCAATCATGTTCATGCGCGAAGGTTGGTCCTCCCAGTAATAATCGTTGAAGTTACCACCACCAGCCATGATGATACCAGAGTGTGGGCGGTGCTCCTCCAGCTTTCTGCGGAACTTTTCAATGTCGCAGTCCTTGTACATGAAGCTGTATCACATTGCATTAATATTGATCATGTCCAACGTGGTACATACGAGATCCTTACCGGCAGGCTTCCATAGTCTCGATTCCAAGGATACTCAGCAGAATCTGCTGTGCGGACCAAATAGCAGCATCACCCTTGTTCTCCGTTTCGAGATAGCCCCAGATGTTGGCATAGCGAATTCCCGCGAACCTCTTCTGGTACGCATGAATAAGACGCTGCTGAAGATCGTTGACGATATTCTCGCAACCCGGTGTAGGTGCCCGGGTCAAATCGTAGGAGATGTCTGTGTTAGGGTCCTTGTCCAACTCTGTGTCCTCCTCTCCAGCGCCCACGGCACCAGCGGCGTCGGTAGGCTTTGGGGGCTCGTCGATAGTGGCATTGTCGCCTTTCGAAGGCCAGTGCCAGTCTGCGCTTGGTAAATGATCCTTAAAGCTCTCGGGCGCCTGGTAAGACACCAATATAGCGAAGACGAAGAGCACAGCAATCACGGCTAGCGCGATGCGTGCGAAGCGGTTCATGACAGGTAACATGATGAACTCATAGAAGGGGATGTTTTAGGTTAGAGTTATGGTTGTGGAAAAGGAGTGGAACACCCGGATACTTCTATCACGGGTTTAGAGTAGTAAGCAAGCAAGCAAGAAAGCAAAGGCAGTGAAAAGACAAGACGGAAGATGCAATGGAAGGGAAGGAGAAAAAAGAAAGTATATTGAAACGTCTTTTGACCTTGGGAATAAAAAGATGCGACCCCCCATCCCCATACCATAGCATCCTAGTTCTTCTAAGTCGGTACCTACCTCTAGGCTCTAACTTAGTGTCTCCCGTTCCATCCATACCTAATCCACATTCACCCACCTCCATCTCCTGGGCTTGGCTTGGTTCCTCCACTCGGGCGATTCGATTATGGATGCGTTCAAAGTGCGCCACGGCCACGTGCCTGCACAGCACCAATGACCCATCCACAGATTGTCTCGGCAGGGATAGAGACTCTTCGACTTCGATGATAATCGTTGTAGCCCCTATTCTCTCTGTAGCATATGTAAATATCCAAACAGACTCTGTCTGCAGCCAGTTTGAAGTGCCAGGGACCCTCGGTCGGGATGTGGGTTCCTGACGTCGACAACCAGCCTCATCAACTTCGTGTCCCAGTAAGGTTCAGACAGCGGGGTTATTCACTTATACAGTATATGAAGATAAGTAGCAGATGCAATTGTTGACTCTTACGCGGCGTAAGAAAAGAAAAGTGGGAAAGCTCTTACCGGGATCCATATCGCCTTAGTTGAATGTAGCCAAGTTGGCCAAGAACGGACGCAAGCCCCCTTTTCCTCACTTCCCACTGACAATTGTACCGTGCAGCAGAAGTCACAGTGATACACCCTTTTTTTTCTTATTCCCTATCCCTATCCCTCCCTATCCACTCGACTTGGCATCTCCAACGGTGGCCTTTGGTTGATTGACCGGATCGATTTTTATCTGGAGCCCATCGCTTTTCTCGTCTTGTCTTGTCTTGTCCCGCATATCGTATCGTGTCGCTTCGTGTTCTTTTCGAGATTCGTCATTCTCTGCTACGCATTGAATCACTGTTGAACGACACTTCGGCCGTTCGTCCACTCTTTTTTTAATAGAAGCCGTTTAATCGTTTGCGACCGATCGACCGACTCGACGCCGCAGCCATGGCTGACCAGAACAAGAAGAACGATGACTTCGTGGCCAAGATGCCCGAGTCTGCCAACGAGAACAACATTGGCGATGGTGACAAGGAGAACGACTCCCTTGTTGGCCGCGGTCCTGGCACTGATGCCCTCCCCGCGCAGCCTTCAGGCTTCATGAACAAGATTGAGAACAGCGGGCCATTCTCTATTCTGTCTTACTGTCTATCTTCTATCTCCATGACCGTCGTCAACAAGTATGTTGTGTCTGGTACCTCATGGAACCTCACTTTCTTCTATCTCGCGGTTCAGGTATGTTTATCGCTGTTCCCCGCGTTTGAGGAATGCGAATTAACATCGGTGTCTCTGTAGTCCATTGTCTGTATTGTTGCCATCACAGCATGCAAGCAATTTGGCATGATCAAGTCCCTCGCTCCCCTCGAGATGGACCGTATCAAGAAGTGTATGTATAATTGCTTTTCACGAATGAGGGGCAATGGCTAATGCGAACTTGAACAGGGTACCCCATTTCGCTCGTCCTCGTTGGTATGATCTATACAAGCACCAAGGCTCTGCAGTACCTCTCCGTGCCTGTCTACACCATTTTCAAGAACTTGACCATCATTGCCATTGCTTATGGTGAGGTCCTCTGGTTTGGCGGTTCCGTCACACCCATCGCCCTCTCTTCTTTCGGTCTTATGGTTCTGAGCTCTGTTGTTGCTGCCTGGGCTGATATCAAGAGCGCTATCTCTGGTGACTACAGCGCTTCTACTGGCGATGCTGATGCGCTTGCTACTCTGAACGCCGGTTACTTCTGGATGGCCATGAACGTCTTCTGCTCTGCCTCTTATGTTTTGGGTATGCGCAAGGTTATCCACAAGATGAACTTCAAGGATTGGGACAGTACGTATATCCAAAGGGCGCAACCTGTGTTGCGCTCCAGATACTGCATGACGAGAAACAGCCGCTAACAAATCGATAGCCATGTACTACAACAACCTTCTCACCATTCCCGTCCTTGTCTTCTTCTCTCTCGTCACTGAGGACTGGTCCAGCGCCAACTTCGCCAAGAACTTCCCCGAGGACTCACGCAACCGTATCTTCATCGGCATCATCTACTCTGGTCTGGCCGCTATCTTCATTTCTTACTGCTCCGCCTGGTGCATCCGAGTTACCTCTTCTACCACCTACTCCATGGTTGGTGCTCTCAACAAGCTGCCCATCGCCGTCTCTGGTCTTATCTTCTTCGCTGCTCCCGTTACCGTTGGAAGTGTTTCAGCCATCTTCATCGGTTTCGTCTCGGGCATTGTGTATGCTTGGGCCAAGGTCAAGGAGAACGAGGCCAAGAAGAACGCTCTTCCTACAGCTGAGAGCCGTGAGCCGTCAAAGTAAAATTGACATGGCACGGCGATGGCCTGTCAGGCTACAATCACCATTCGGCAAGGCTCATTAGCTATTCTTTAGCCATTTTTGGCCAATATTTTCATTTACTCGGGTTAGACCTGCACGACAATAATGTACCGTCCCACGGTATTTGAACGACACACGTAATGTAGACATTTTTTTGTATAACGTCGGGGGCAAGAGCTCGCTATCTCGATGGGGGTTCAGGGTGTCATTTAAAAGCGTTTATAGACCTGCTTCAATACACTGTCTTTTTGCTACTGCGAACACAATGTCAAACCAACAATGGCGCAACACTACCTAGTCATGAAGACGAACCAACAGACCAAGCTCGAGCCTTCATGACGTCTAGTACAGAGGGAACACGGCTCAGCCCTGCCCGTCGACATGGGAGACTGGTTAACGTTTAACGGCGTGGCCTTGGCACAGATCTCGCATGGCATGTCGTGTTGCACA
Source organism: Fusarium redolens (assembly GCF_020744475.1). Lineage (NCBI taxonomy): Eukaryota > Fungi > Ascomycota > Sordariomycetes > Hypocreales > Nectriaceae > Fusarium > Fusarium redolens. Next base: position 300,999 of record NW_025763674.1, on the reverse strand, counting down.
GCACTACACTACACAAGAAGCTGCATAAGCCCAACGTTACATCTGTGCATCGTGTGAATCTTCACTAACGACGCCATGTCCTGTAGACAAAGGCAAATACAGCAAAAGACCGAAAGTATCTTCAAAAATTACCTGCCAATAATTAAACTAATTCATAATCTCATCTTGACTTAAAATCATGCATTAATCTCCATCCTTCTCCTTCATCTTCCAGAAATCTCATCTCACCCCCTTTCTCCTGCAGAACAGGGCTGAGCCATCCTGTCAGATTAACCCAATTTTCGCTCTCAACCCTGTTTTAAGCATATCAGTGACATTCCACCCCCTTTTCCATAGAAGCATTTTGTGGCGTAAGGCATTGTCATTCTTTCGCTCAAGAAATGGAAAAAAAGACCGTTCTGGAACGGCGGGCTCTGTTGGTTTGACATGTTTCTAAACGCGGGGGGATCGCTACCACTCGGCTGGGACGCCTTGGTTCGAGTCAAAGTCTTTAGCGGGAGGACCCTAGAATCAATAGTCTAGCCCTACAAACAGATGCAATTGTGTTTGAGATGATGGGTATATGGTATATTGTGGTTTTAGCGATATGGTGTAGTTCGGCCCTAGGGTAGACGGAGGAAGAGAGGTAATCTTAGTTTATAGACTGTCGTTTTGCTAGTCGTTCAGCTCCGTAATCCTACGGTAGTTTGTATGGAGAACAGTAAAATGTTAATTGGGACTTCAGTTGAATCCTTGACCTGGCTTGAGAGAGAAGAAGTGTTTCATGAAAAGTGTTGATGAGAATTTAGAGTAGAATTGTAAGATTAAATATTAGCTTGTTTTACGTGTAATGGAGCCTCAGCTTACGCATGCAGGGATGAGGAATATCGAAGGATTTCATAGATTCTTAACACCGAACAGAGTAAAGTCCAAGAAACACATAGTCATTCATCTATCAAATCCAACAAAGGAGATCTCATTATACGCCGTGCCATGCCGTTCAATCAATAACAGATCCACCATGAACCTGTCTGTAAACTTTTCCGTCCCAGTCATTTCACCCCACAGATAGACACCTTATACGCTGATGGTCCTGAAGACGCTGAACTCCTCTCCTGTGGCAACCAAGCTACCCGTGATCTGAGGGTGCCAGTGCACCTCCTTCGCATCCTTGAGGTAGTGCACGAACAGCAGCTGGGGCGGCACGTCCTTGACACCCGCTGTGTCCTTGCTCTCCTCGTCGTCAAGCTCGACAGCAAGATCCCAGAGTGTGACGGTGTTATCACCAGCGGCGACGGCAACGATGGAGTCGTCGGTGGGATGCCACTCAATGCTTGTAATCTGCTCCTTGTGGAAGTTGAAGCTGGCGATGGGCTGTGGCTTATCGGAGCTGGCCTTCCATTGTCGAAGATCCCAGACCCCCCATGTACCGTTGTCGTCTCCTGAAGCGAGCAGATGAGTCGTCTGGCGCGACCAAGACATGACGTTGACATCGACATTGGATACCTGCATGGTGATAGCGGGCTTGCGGGACTTGGATCGCACGTCCCAGATACGAATGGTGCCATCGCTTGAAGCAGAGGCAAAGACAGATTGCTCGGAGGGTGACCACTGGAGCTCCTCGACACTGCTTGTGTGGCCCTGGAAAGGTCTGTTGTCGGTGACCCAGCCGCCTCCATCGGTGCGTGTTGTCACGTAGATGAGACCATCGTTGTCACCAGTGAGGAGCTTACCACCGGGAACTGTGGGAGACCAGTCAAGAGCGTAGCCTTCAGTCTTGTGGGCGCGGACAGTAGAGATAGGCTTGTTCTGTTGAGCGGAGATAGTAGTACCAGGGTTGTCGAAAGAGGCGAGGTGGGGAGAAATGTCGTGGATGAAGACGTTGCTTGACTCGGTCATGGTAGCAGTGAGAGTAGTTCCAGGTCGTCCAGCCTCTTGGCTAGGAATCTGGTGGGCGCGGATACGGTTGGTCGTAGAGTTGAGAGGAATAGACTTGCTCTCCAGGATAGGGTCAGAGTCCTCGTCATCATCGTCCTCTGAGTCGGAACCCTCGTCGCCGCGGTCCATCTTGCTGAGACCGCTGAACTTCATAACCATGATCTGGTTGTCAGAAGCCTTTCCAGTCTCAGCCTGTGTTCCAGAGACGGTATACATGGTAGCAGGGTAGGCCTTGCGGTTGTCGCCGAGGTTGTCGCGGATGATATCGAAAGAAAGGCATGGCCAGGGTGTGCTGAGGTTGTGCAGCATCTCGTAGGTTGTCAGATCGGGAGCGAGGGTCTGGCCGGGCTCGAGTTTGCTTCGTCCGACGATGAAGGTTCCTTGGTCAACTTCCATAGCATCTGCTCGCAACATTAGACTTAGTTCTAGTCAAGTCAAGGATGATCACTTGCCCTTCTCCTCAGCCTCGCGCTCGGCATCAGGTCGTCCATCAACACCAGCCTCAAGAATCTCATCCTCGCTCTCGAACTCGTCCTCAAACTCATCTTCGAACTCTCCCATCTCCTTGGTGTTGTCGTCAATGTCCATCTTCTCAGGACGGTCTCCGCCCTTGAGGGCATCGCCGTGATCGGCATCAGCAGTTCTCTTCGCCATGATTAAAATATGTGGTTGTCTCTGGTTCGATCTACAAATTGAAACCACAAAAAGAATGAATTTTTCGCTATCGCCGTCTTTTTGGTGCCCCTCCAAATCAACTGCAGGAAAAAAATAAATTGGAGACTACCGAACCCCGCCATGACGCGGGGCTTTCCGAGAATTTACCGGCGCAAAGCCTTTTCATGAGATGAACGAGATGATTGTCATTGGGAAGAATCAAGGTGTAAATGCGAGAGAAGTCCAGTATTGGACTTTCGAGTTGCTTTTCTTGTTTCTATAGAATACATGACTAGAGATGATATAAGTAAAGAGAGAAACCAAGCTGTACCTCCCTTTGATGTAAGACCCTTGATCATAACTTCTGAACGCTTCTGAGCATGGTGATCTTTAAATTGTCATTAAACCCGAGTCAAATGGTAGAGTTAGACTTGGATTGCGCAACTTATAACAATCAGGCCGAGGCATGAGTTGTAAGACCTGATCACAATAAAGTCTTGCCTTGGTTAGGATACCCTGTGTTGCTGATAAATTCAAGCCTCGCTTCGCCCCATACAGATCCGTCGTATTCGCGGATCGTAGTTTGATTCCAAATGGCTTCCGTTGCGCATGGAATACGTTCCCAGGACATAGCTCGGCCATTGGACCATTGAACTCGGTTGGGCCTGTTTTGTCAGCAGTTAATTCCATTCATTCAGCGGCACTCGGCCCAAGGAACCCCACGTCAGCCCCTCCGAAATTTCACGATTGTGTCATACTGCCTGTCATGTTCACCACCACCGACTCCCGGGTTCCTGAATAATTGAGTATCTGAGTTGACTGAGTAGAGTAATCAACCGCGAAACTGGAGCTTCTAGAAGCCTGAATAACTAAGTATATAAACGTATCCACTCCGCTACAGTAGATCCATCTTGACCTTTTGAATTCTACCCCTCCATATCATACCTACTTATATAAACACATTCCCCCACCAAAACCCCTCAACTCTTCATCACCAAACAAAACACCCTTTACAAAACCACGTCACACCTTTCAAAATGGCTGCTCCCTCCGCCGTTGTCGAGATCAAGTCCAAGGCTCAATTCGACGAGCTCGTCAAGACCACCCCCTACGTCGCTCTCCAAGCTCACGCCTCATGGTGCGGTCCCTGCAAGGCCATCTCTCCCATCTTCAACAAGCAGGCCGCCGAGCACAAGTCCGACAAGTACGCCTTCGCCAAGTTCGACACCGACGATGTTCCCGATCTCGCCTTTGAGCTCGGCATCCGCTCCATCCCCGCCTTCTTCTTCTTCGAGAACGGCGACAAGGCCAGCGATCTGCTCGGCGCTGTTCCTCCCAAGCTGACTGCCGCTGTCAAGACCTACGCCGACAAGGCTAGCGGTGGTGCTGCCGAGAAGCCCGCTGAGGAGAACACCCTCAAGACTGATGAGAACTTCTAAGTGGAGAGAGGCTTGGGAGAAAAAGAATTTACTACAAAGCAAATGCCGTTAAGAACGCAGATTCGCAAGGATACCCCCCTATAAACAAGGCGCACATCACGGGCACCATTCATCAAGGCAAAAACCATCATGAGCTAGGATTGCGACACATGGTTATGCGGAAGCGCAAGGCTTTGAGGAGGATGGGTTGCACTGGTTAGCTAGAAATAAACCTGATCACTTCAACACGATTCTTCTCTCTTTATGAAATATTTGTAATTCTTTTTTTTTTTTTTTTGCCTCTGGAAGTAAACTCCAGATTGTATTGTATGTATGTACTATAACATCAAGTAAATGTTCGCTGTGGCTCATTGTTGGCCGTGTAATCCGAGACTTCATATCTCGCCATGCTAATGATTCCAGAACTCATGCCATCGTCAAACTCCTCTTGCTCCTTTGGAATCTTCTCTTGGACCCCTTTTTCGAACCTCTCCCTGCAAGATTCCTATCCTCTTTGACACAAGAAAAAGTCAAGTGAGTTATTGTACAGGGTTCAGAAGTGTAAACACCCTATCGGACGCCTTTCCAAGTGGTATACGATCAAGTCCCAATAAACAAAACAGACGCCAACTCCAACAAATGCTGCTGAGATGTATCATTCCCCTGTCATATCTCAGTAAGATTGAACAGCTGAATCCGCCGACTCGTCACTAATGCGGCCGACGCCAGAATCCACTCGTTTCTTACTTGGTGTAATCTCCTCATGTGTTTCGATTTGATCCTCAAATCCATTCTTTTGATCACCTTGAACTGAAAGTCTCGATGTCAACCTTGGTCCTGCTGATCTGCGCCGGTTGGCAACATCTTGGCGAGGTGGCTTCAGCTCGTCCACACCCAGACTCATTCTTGGAGAGGATCTCTCTCTAACACTGAGAAACTGGCTTCCAGAGCGACTATGCCCGGGGTTCGGCGATCCGTTAGGGCTCGCAGGTGAGTTCAACGCCGATGAGTAGCGGAGGCTTTGGCGTGAACTTCTCCACCTGCTCAAATTCCAGAAACTGCCCTCCTTGTCGTTAACGCCTTCAGAATCAGAGGCACTGATAAGGCTGAAACTTGGGGTTGGTGGGCTTGTGATGCCGTTTCTCTCCCGGTCATGTGAAGCTCTGACTGTGGTGCGGTTGGATAGACCACTGCTGGCGGGACTTGTGGGAGTTGGACGGCTGGACGGACTCGTCGGTAAGGGCTTCCTTCGAGATTCTGGTGCCAGATTGGCCGCTGAGTTGATCGGTGATTGTCCCGGTTTGGTAGGAGACATAGATCGCTCACTCCGAGCTGGTGTATTGTTCATGCTGGGTCGTCCTCCATCAACATCCTGACGCCAACTGTTAATTCTATCAGAAGCATGCTGGAGTTGAATTGGATTGGGACCAGGAATATTGAGTGATCCACGTCTCGATTGCACACGACTGCTCGCACTCGTTCTCGTCATGACACTGCCACTCCTGCCAACACCGGAGAGACGGTTACCCAATCGAGAACCTGACTCCCAAAGCCCTTGCTGGCGCTTCTTATGGGCACAGTCCTGTCTGAAAACCTTGATCTTTCCAGTTCTATCAGTGGTGATGATAATATTTCCATCAAGATGCCTTGAGCGCTCGATGTATGCTGGTGTTTCTTCGGGTCTTTTGTTGCTGTGAAGCGAGTCGCCATGGTCTTCATCTGATAGAGCCGAGTGACTTGGCGTGCTTTCCTCGAGACTTCGCAGCATCACAGGTGGCGGGTTGCACAAGTCATAGATAGGATCGCCAGAGGCACTCAATAGCTGCCGACTCTTCGATGGAGCCATCAAAGCCGTAGTGACGACCTCGGGGTGAGCATCGAATGTTTCGTATGGCTGCTTGTCCTTGATCTCGTCTTGGGCACCAAGCTTCCAGATGTAGGCCTTTCGATCCTCGCTGCCACAGATGATATAGCTACCATCGTCGCTAAAGCGTGCATTAATCTGACTTGACTGGTTTTCTAGTCCCTTATACTTGACCTGGATCACTTTGTCGTTCAGGTTATATACTCGAACTCGAGAGTCATTCGAAGTAACCAAAACCTTGACTGTCCCAGCTTCGGGTCCTGATGGTATCGTCATGGTTCGAATGCCTGTAATCTTGCTTCCCTTGGCGTTTTTGCCCCGTGACGACCGGACATGAATTTGGTACTTGAGCTTCAGACCCTCGGTAGCGTAGAAAGTGCATAAACCACTGAGCACACCACATATAGCAATGTTTCCGTCAGGGGAAAACGCTACCGCGGTAATGAATTCACCCACAGGTGCTTGGAAAGCGACGCTCTTGTCCGGAATGCTCCATAATCGTAGTTGCGCATCCAGTGATCCTGCGAGAAAGAATCGATCGTCTGTAGGGTGGAAGGCGATCGATGTGACCAGATCCTTGTGCACAAACGTACATAAACAATCACTCCTGCTCATATGCCATAACTTTACGGTCTTGTCCATGGAAGAGGATAGCAAAAAGTTGTTCTTGCTCCAACTCAAGGCAAGTACCTCGCCGGTGTGCTCCTTGAACTCTCGCACAGGCTTTGTGCGGAAGACAGGAGCACTGAGCTTCTCGCCATGAGTACCATTCTGCGCCTCCTCTTCCTCGTGTGCCTTGCGTTCCTCTGGCGTAGATATCACAGCAAACACTCGTACGATCTGATCCTTTCCTGCGACAGCTAAGTATCGTCCATCCAAGCTGAATTCGGCCGCCCAGATAGCATCGCCACCCCTAAGGATCTTACTTCCAACTGCCGTTGCTACCGCTCGGCCGTGCGTATGCTTATGTTCTGAGGCGGTAAGTTCTTGTGCAAGGAATAAGTGGTTATAGTCTCTATCCTTCTTGTTATGCGCCTTGACTCGGATATATCGTGGAGGTTCTTTATGGAGAGGTATGTATCCTCCACCTGCACCGATGACGGATGTGAGAGCTCGTGCGTAGGTGCCATCGGTTCGCAGTTCACCCAGTTCGGAGTCGGATTCCTGCATATCATCATCTTTCCTCCAACTTCCGCGCATTCCCAGTCGACTCAGGAAAGACACTCCTTTCCTTCGATCCTTGCTAGAATCCTGGGTAGTGTTTGGCGACTTGCTAAGTTCGGAGCTTTGTCTTTGTAGGTTGTCTGCAGCAGGGCTGTCGGAACGGCCCTGGTTTAGAATACGTTGTGCGATGGTAGGCTCCGCGGTGTTACTGTTGGTACGCAAGTAGATTTGCTAAACATCACATGTTAGTTGCGATTCAAGTATACCTCGTTGCCCTTGAGTCAACTAGTCGCAAATACTAACCGTACTCAAAGGGTCAAGCCCAGCGTTTGGGGGAGGACTGGGGGAACTCGACTTGAAGGGAGGTTTCCAGTCCTTTGTTTCTTTTGCATTCTGAGAGCCTGACACAGATGGTTGTGTAGTCGAGAGCCTGCTCGATGGGAGGTCCAGGGAAGCACCGGCACCTATTGACAAATTGTCAGCTTACATAGTATTATAGTGAGCATTGTGTATAGCTAGTATAATAGTGGCCAGTGAAGAGGACCTTGGGCGCATAGGAAGCTCCAGTCGCAACAGTCCCTGCATAAGCGGACATGCGCCCAGGCGTTCACTTAGTAGGTAGGGCATTGTGACATGGCCATAGGACCGGGTGGAGGGGCAAGAGTAAAGAAGCATGTACAGTACATACCCTGAGAATCAGAACGAGCAGCGAGGCTCTGGCGGCGTTGAGGCTCGGACTCGGGAAGGCTGGAAAGGGCAGAATCGCGTCGTCTATACAAACCACGTTCGCCCCGGACAGCAGACGAAGACTTGAAGGCGGACATCTTCCATACTTGATGGGCAGCCAGTCCCTAAAGAATTTTGAACGAGATAGACCGGATTGCGCGGGCGGTCGGCCTCGCGCAACTTGTGGAAGTCCAGTCCCCGACCCGATCAAAACGAGAGAGTGTGGCCTTGGCTGACGGACTCGGAGACTCGTGGGGGGGTGAGCACTGAGAAGTGGGCGGGCGTGGCGGAGACCGGGGGTAACGAGCTTCTGAAGTCCAATCCGAAGGGTCCGAGAGCGAGCGAGAGGGAACGAGATGTGAGGCTGGGAGGCTTGGCTCAAGGCAGATCCTTTCGTACGGGTTCAATGTACTGTAGCTGTGTACCCTCTGGCAGTAAAATGAATGCCGACTGGCTGGTGTTTAGTCAATAGGCCGTCGGTGAGTGTTGTCTCCTTATTTCCTATCCCCTTCCACTGGACTAATATGCAAATGATGTTGGTTAGTCTCCAGCTGAGTGAGGGTCTAATTCCAGGCTTGTCAGACAGGTATTGGTAGTGGTGAATAATGGATGGATGATGACAGGAGGGATGTTGTTCAAGGGAGAGATAGAAAAGAGGCAACGCTGTTCAGATGCAAGCAACCGAGCAAGAATGCATGTATTGTATTTTGTAATACAGAGCTCAACAGAATCAGGATCAGAATCAGGTGCTCAAGTATAGCAGGGCAACCAGCGATTTTTGCATTGGTTATATGAGACGAGTTCCATGACATGGAGGACCCTAAGCGAAAACGACCCGTCGGGCGAATGCGATGACCAGGCAGGCGCTGTAGTGCGCTGGGGACAGCGCTGCACAGCAACCAGATAGCGGCAACTAGGTGCTTCCAGCTACTTACAGTACAGTGCAGTGGGGTCGAAAGCCAAATTGTGTTAGTGTGTAAGAGAAACTCGATCGGCTTTCTTTTTTTTTGGCGCGTGATATAATAAGAAAGAAAAAGGAGTAAAAGGGGTCATGAAATGTGCTGGTATGAAGCTACGAATAAGATGTTGGAAAAGGGAGAGCTGATGCCCACGCGCGCAGAGCTGAGACGTTGGATGGCAAAAAGGTTGACAAAAGGATGAGCAGCTGATGTGTAGCTGCAGCACGTTGCCTGGACTTGCTGTAGGTACTGTACACTCAGGTCAGGCCCACGGCACTGTGAGAAATAGGTAAGCACCGAATCTAGTATGGGCTGTGTTGTGGCTCTTGAGTGAATTTACAGGAAATAAGGGGAAAAGAGGTGCAACTTGTAGGATTGTATCACACCTTTACCGGATATCGGCTCGATCTTCTGGGGTTAGAATGGATGAGATGGAGTCTAAATGAGGTAAGACAAGACTTGAGTGCGATGATCTTGGATGAGACCGCATCAATCAGGTTGAGTCTCATAGGGCAGAGCCAATTTGGCAGTTTGATGGCTCACCATGGCAACTGTTAATTGGTCTCATTGTTAGTGACTGTTATTAGTGAACATTCCAGGCTGGCTGGCTGGCTATTTTGATAATTGCATCGCCTCGTTGATGGCAGTGTTGACGCTTAACATGACCTTCCTTTTCTCTCTCTACGTAACTAGTTGGTAATTAATCACATAAGGCTGGATGATCGACCGTCATCTCAACGAGTGTTTGTTCTCCAGATTGTCTGTGCCACAGCCAAATGCGAACCCGCGGCTCAGTACTCACCGCATGTACAACATGTGAATGAGAGAATAAGACAATAATATCTTGACCGCAACAGCGAAAAGACGGTAACTGACCCATGATGACATGTTTCAGAAGGACGTCGTGTCAAATATTAGAGTAAACGAATGTGTTGATATCTCAACCGTAATCTGAAGCTCATCAACAAGTCCAGTGTCTTGTATTCAATACTCGTTTAGTCGCATCCGCGTATTCGGGACGCTTTGCTTTTGGAGCCAAGCCTGCACAGGAACTGCACTAACACAACCACATTCGCACATCTGCACATATAACGTCGGGTCTGGCCCACGAACGAGGGGATAAAATGATGAGAGAGTTACATCGAATGCATCTCAAGTGAGACAAGTATGCGAGAACCACCAGCTAAACGACGCAGACTCACTCTTGCATTTCACATGCTGGGCTTACGTCGTTGACTTTCCGAGACTGACCGGGGTTAGCAGCTTCTTAACCAGACCCTCAGGGAGCAAGAATACTTCTGACCTTGTGGCAAGATGCCAAAAATGACTAGTCTAAGGTCATCTAAGTCTATACTGAATTTGCTTAAGCCTTTTTGTATAGATGTCCTAAGTTTTCTTGCTCCCTGAGGGCTAGGCATGTTTTGGCAAGGAAAGTCGGTGCCTTGCACTATCGAGATGCACGACGTCAGATCAGCAGGTATTGAGTATCAAGGATGTAAGTCTGTGTTGTTCATTCAATGGCGATACTCTTGATCTGCTCTGCCGTATCACTCAATAAACTGGATGACCACTGATACATGGCATGATGACGCGCTGTTCAGATATCAAGAACTAGCTTTATTTCAGAGTTAAATGCTGACAAGATTTGAAGATACTATGTAATTAGAGCTTACGAACTAATAATTTGACCTATATCGAATCACTCACTAATTATTAGAATACGGTTTCTCGGCAACGTTTTGAATTAATGCCTCTATTCCTTCAGCCACATGCTTGCTTAAACGACAACAGCCTGTCTGGTTGTCACACGATGCAAAGTGCAGCGCTTCGCATATCGCCAAGAATGCGATGCAGTTCCGTGGATCACCTCGTGCCGTTCTTCCAGAGTTTCTTTTCAATGTCTCGGTCGCCAAGATCGCCAAGGCCTGTCATGGGTCACTATGGCGTTCGGCGTACAGCGAACAAATCGATCCATTTCCGTTCCATTTGTAAATCCCCCTCAAACTCCGCCAGACGCAGAAAAAAGAAGGAAAAAAAACAGCGCAAAAGAAAAGTTAGTTTAGCGCTCGCTCAGTGATAACTTCAAACACGGGGTTGTATTGAACTCCGTTCATCTCATTCTCCGCAGTCCGCGGAGCTTTCAAGACTCCGCATCCATGCACCAGAAACAAATCTTGTGTTCGAGAACTTTGATCTTGTGGAGTCACGTCACTCAAATCGTCGTCTAAATATCCACTTGTGGGCATCTAAAATCCAATCCCGTGCTTCTAACCTTCTGAACTTGGCCTGATAGTTTGAAGACTGGCCACGGACAAGATCAAAACCCCGTCGGGCCCGGCCACTCTCAACCCCCGACTCCGACGTCAACATCATCAACTTATCCTTGTTTGTACCTGACAGCGGCACCGAGAAATCTATTCTGAGCCGTTCAACTGCCGTATCGCCGAACTACCGTGGTCCATCTATCCACTTGGCAGTTCACATTCACGATTCATACTCGATCTTGATAGTCCTCCATAGAGTTAGCCTCCACTGTCCAACAGCCGTTGAGCCTCAAAATCTGCCCGTCTTGGCTTTTTCGTCTTGGTCAGCCAGCCTAGCCCAGCCTTACTGGTCTTAGCCGCATTGCACCACCCACCTTGGGCCAACTATCTATTGGGTATCACTATCAACATCATCATCCAACATCCGTTTGTCATCGGCGAGTTTTCTGGTGAGACATCTACCCAATAATTATCTGGGTCTTTGTCAGACACGGGCCAACTCTTGTTTTTGTCGCTGTCACAAACCCACCGAGGTCCGAGGCTTTGATATCCAGCCCCCAGCTTGACATCTTCACACTTCAGCTTTCAGCCACAGCTCGCACACCTAGCCAAAGATGAAGTTAGTATCACGCAAGGTCCCCAAGACCCTCGAGGACGAGACCGTTTCTCTCCTGCCCGAGGATCCCGAAGATATGGTCAGCAGCCCCTGTTATTTGCTCCCTTCTAAGTTTATACCCCTGGTCTGCCATGTCGTTTTCCCTCTATCGACCCTTAGACCCTGCTTCGATTCCTATTGTTACCCCTCCCCTCCAACGTTGTCACACCCTCCGCGGCTCGACTCTGGCCTCGATATGCTGCTGGCCAGCATTCACCTTATACCACATGTCTCGCACTTTAAGCCACTATCTGTTCCGATTCCCACCGATGTCACCGCTTGTTCTTATGAGACAGCACGCTAACAATGTTGATAGTGGCATGCATACAACCTCATCCTATCTGGAGATATCATCCATGCTCACGCTATCCGTAAAGTAGTCACGACTTCAAACACTGGAAGCACGGCATCTGAGCGTGTTCATACTGAACTGGCTATCAAGGTCAAATCCACTTTCTTCGATCCTATCATTTCATCACTCCGTGTCTCTGGAACCGTCGTTGTAGAGAACCCATATGTCACCCTAGGCTCTCATCATACCCTCGATCTCGAGGTGAACCGCCCATTTACTATCATCAAGCCAGAAGGATGGGACTCTGTCGCAAGAGCTACTCTCCAAGAGACATTATCAGATGACAAGGATGGTGCCGTAGCGGCCGTTGTCATGCAAGAAGGACTTGCCAACATCTGTCTTATCACACAGTTCCGAACCGTCCTCAAAGTCCGTGTTGAGAGCGTGATTCCCAAGAAGCGTGACCTTGCATCAGACCAAGATGCAGGTATGCGCCGCTTCTTTGAGAAGACCTTGTCGACTCTTCTACGAACCATGGACTTCACACAGTCACGGCCGTTGTTACTGGCCAGTCCAGGCTTTGTGGCTGGAGACTTCAAGCAGTACATCGCCAACCAAGGACGGGATAAAGCAGACAAGGTGCTTACAGCCGTGGCAAAGCAGGCTACGGTGGTTCACTCCAACTCTGGTCACGTCCACAGTCTCAACGAGATCCTCAAGAGCCCTGAAGTCTTGGCCAAGATGAAGGATATGAAGTTCGCTCGTGAAACGCAGTATGTTGACCAATTCTTCGACATGTTAAAGCTGGACGATGGACGTGCATGGTATGGTACTTCAGCTGTCGAAAAGGCCGTCAACGACGGAGCCGTTGGGCCAGGCGGTGGTGTCTTGCTGGTCAACAACTCCCTATTCCGAAGCGAAGACCTTGCCCTTCGCAAAAAGTACGTCGCTCTGGTTGAGAAGGTACGGAGTGATGGTGGAGAGGCGAGGATTCTCAGCAGTGATCATGAGAGTGGACAGCGATTGAGTATGTTGGGTGATATCGCTGCCATACTCAACTACCCAATGCTGGATCTTGATGACGACGATGCCGATGAAGATAATGAGGCAACTGGGGAGCCTACTATGGAAAATAGTGTCATCTAGTCAAACAAGGATAGACAAAGAAACGAAATATGAATTCATGAGGCCCTATCGCTGTGGTGTTACCCTGTACCGTTTTGTGAGACTCAAGAGGACATCGCTCAGTTTGCCACAACTGTACATCCCCAATCTTCACCTAAGAATGTATAGTACGTAGCTGACCTCCAATTTATTTTTAACTCATTGCATGTCTCATAAAGATCACTCAAATGGAAGTCGTCGGTTTTCTAGGCGTTAAGTAAACAAGATTGACAATGTGGTGCACGTAATTATCCCCGCATTTTCACCCGACTTCAAATATCGAATCCACGCCACGATCATCATGATAGCACCTCGGGGCTTATCTGATCTATAAACGCGAGAGTACGAACTCATGTCTTAACTCCGAGCTCCGAAGATACTTAAAGATATCAAACAATTTTGTTGTTGATCAAATGTTGACCTTGTTGAACTTGAAACTATATAAATGATTCATTGTCCTTACCTCTCCTACCCCTCATCCCAAACATCAACTCAACATCAAACAAAAAGTGTTCATGAATTTCAAAATGGCCTCTAAACTCGCTCTCGACTCTACCAGGAAGCTCAATTCAGGCTACCAGATCCCTCTTCTTGGCTATGGAGTAAGTGATCCTTCAATCCTTCGTTTCGCACCCTGCTAATGTAACTGCCTAGGTCTACAAGGTGTAAGTCCACGTCATGTTCCGGAGGCATTATGTACTCTAACCACGTCATTCAGTCCCGCTGAACAAGCTCCCGATCTCTGTAAGAAGGCCATCGAGATAGGCTACCGCCATGTGAGTTTATCCAAAGTCTTTGGTGTTCAATACCCAACTAACATATTCAGATCGACTCTGCTTCAGGGTACTACAACCAGGGCCCTAGCGCAGCTGGACTCCTGGCGTCTGGCGTGCCTCGCCCGGAGCTCTTCTTCACTACCAAGATCTTCACCAGGCAGTTTCCCCTCAACTATGAGAATGCACACAAGCAGGTAGACATTGCTCTCGACGAGACGAAGCTCGATTATCTTGACCTCGTCCTTATTCATGCCCCGTACGGTGGGCCTGATGCCCGTAAGGGTGCTTGGAGAGCTCTTGCTGAGTGCGTTGAAGCCGGCAAGGTGCGATCACTTGGTGTTTCCAACTACGGCGTTCATCATCTAGATGAACTAGAGGCATACATTAAAGAACTCGACGCCGAGCTTGGACCAGGCAAGGGAGGCGTCATCTCGGTCGGGCAGTGGGAGGTGCACCCGTGGCTGACACGACCTGACATTGTCAAGTGGTGCCAGGATCGAAACATTGCAGTTGAGGCTTACTGCCCCATTGTGCGTGGTGAGCGATTCGATGACCCCAAGGTCAAGGCCCTTGCGGACAAGTATGGCAAGAGTCCAGCACAGGTTCTTCTTCGGTGGAGCTTGCAGAGGGGTTATGTTCCTCTGGTGAAGAGTGTAACGCCTTCAAGGATTCTGGAGAATGCTCAATTGTTTGACTTTGAATTGACGGAGGAGGAAGTGAAGGATTTGGCAACTGATGAGTATAGCCCTTGTGCTTGGGATCCTACTCGTGAGCCTCTTGAGAAATAGATATCACGAGACGCAATACAAAAGGAACATCAATAGATTCACTAAAATTTAAGAATCTGAGAAGTTCGTTATCAATAATTCAACGGTCTTGCTGTTGCGAGAATTGATGTTCCTGTCATAGTTATTGTTCATGGACTCACGTGATCTCGTTTCTACCTCGCGTCAGTCCCCTCCCCCACGCGTTCCATGCCACTTCCAAACTCAATCACCACCACCAACCTCATCCCACTACATCCGCCTGTCGTGCAACCTGGCCAAATGTCGTCTCAAAGTTCAACATGGGCCAGCGCACGTTCACGGTCATCCCGAAATTCCCGGGTCATGCGGATTCTCCCGACAAACCGCCCTTGCGGCCCATGACCTCGAAACAAGTCCGGAACGCCTACAAAGCAGCCAATAAAGGCCCTAAACTCACACGGGAAGAGTCACGGAGACAAGAGAGGGCTGAGCAGGAAAGAATCAGAAAGGAATTCGAACGGGAGAAGGCGGCTGCTAAGGCAAAGGTTGCGAGGGACAAGAAGAAGGAGAAAGAGTTAGCGGAGAAAGAAGCGAAACGAAAGAAAGGATTGCCTCTGGTGAATGTTCGACCCAGTCAAGAAACGATTTCATGGTTTGTGAGAGGGAATAGTACTTCAAAGAAGAGAGACGCCCAAGGGAACAGCGTTAAAGACGAGAATGCGACAGCGAATGGGAGTAATACGGACATGAATGAAGCGATAAGAAGCGATGAAGAACCACAACAACCGGCGACTAAGGCGCAGAAGCTTGATGGCATACACGAAGACGATGAGGAAATATCTGATGCTGCCATGGAAACCATTGTCGAGGACCTACCACCCAAACCCTCACGGGAATCACCAAACCCTCAATGCCCTGAGATGGAAAAAGAGGCAATTGCAGAACCTACAGAACAAACAGAAGCCCTTGACGAACCGGAAACGGCACCAGAAAACCCACCAATGCCCGAAATAGAGCTAGAAGGAATGGAGGATGAATTGGATGCGGATTTTGAAGAAGATCTGGCCCTGGGAATTCTTGAGGATATTGAAGCAGCTATGGGCAATCCAAAATCCAAGACGAATCACGGAGCTGGCAAGATTTGCGATCAACCACCCAAAGCAGCATCTCCTGTATTAAAACAGCCTGTGGAGACCACCAGACGAGCCATACCGAATCGCTACGCAGAAGATCTGGGCTTACAGCGTCCTGCTCCTCCAGTCTCTTTTGCCAAACCGCCTCTTCCACAACGCAACTTGGAACCACGATCCCCATCTCCACCGCACCAAGAACCACCCATGAGCACGCAAGCTATTCTCTTCAACCTGGACGATTTCTTCCCTTCATCGTCTCAACAAGTCCGAGAACTTGAGGAAGAGCTGGATGAGGGCATAATGCCATCTGCTCCTTTACACTTGACCCCTATTGCAGAAGAAGAGGAAGAGGAATCTTTCGATGAAGGACCAGAGAAATCACCAGACCAGCCCCCTTTACCAGCACTCGAACCCGCCTCGGACTCGCCACCTCCACCACCAAGACGCTTCTTCACTTCTTCTGGCTCACACGAAAGAATGTGTCTAGCTCTACAGAGAAGTCGTCGTACAGCTGCATTGGAGAAGATTCAGCAACGCGAGCGAGCTCGTATCCAGGCTGGTATGATCGAGCAAGCCCAAGCAGAGTCCCGCAGAATTTGCAAACCACGTGAAACTACAAGAAAACAGCCACCAGTGTTTTCTAACCCTCCTCCACATGGAGCTCAATGCAATCAACCACGAAAACCTCCGTTCAAGACACCACCTTCACTACACAAAGCACCGCATGCCAGCACGACCACTCCCGCAAAGCGAGCTGAGCCTCAACAACCTAAACAACCTCCTAAGAAGCCCTTACCTAGACTATCCAACAACCCTAACATTATTAACCCTCGGATCCCACCAAAACGAGTAGAGACTCCGAAACAACACCTACCACCACTACCGCAAGAAAGCAAAGAAAACCAAAAGTCGCCACAACAGCCTTTTGCACTTAGTGCTTCGCAAGAGTCATATGGCGGCGAATGGGTCGATGATTTGGACCTAGACTTCATGATATAACGATAAACATGTACCTTGGATGACGACTACCGACATGGCCGAATTGCACAACACTGGGAGGAATTACAGCATGGCATGGGACCACACGATGGATCGGAGTTAAGGGGCATTATATCACCCTTTTTGTACGGGTGCTGGGTGGCAAAGATATGCATGTTTTACTCACGACATAGCGACGGCGTTTAGAATGTTATCCTGTTTTGTTTGAGAAGTGATGCCTTAGCTAGAATTAGTTATTCTACGCGACCAAGCCATCCTTGTCTTTCAACCCCTGGTCCTCACCATGAAATCACATAAATCACCGCTGTACCGTGAAAACAAGCTCTGCAGACTTAAAAAAAAAAGGGGGGGTCTGATAGATACAATCCCTAACGCCAATGCTATGCTCGCAGTGTCCCTATCGTCATTCATGACTTCGTTGGCCCCCCAACTCCCATGATCACAGGTGAGGTTTTTCTCAGGGAAGCAAATCAAAGAAAGATTCCAACCCACTCCGTCTTTGCTGATACCTTGGTATCACAGCCGTCCACTGCGCATCGGAGATCATTTGGAGTCGTGTACGCAGCCCGTCCATCAGGACCTAGGAAGCCTACGCCATCGCGGTTCGCCTTCGTAGGCTTTCTGTTCTCGTAACAATCGGCACAGTAGACCTGTAGATGTTAGTTTCCGGTGGCAATCCACATGCACCACTGCAAAACTCACATGCCCGCACTTCTTTACGGCCCAGAAGTGGTGTTCTCCCGGTGCTCGCTTTCGCTTTCCCTTCTGCGTACCCACAGAGCTCTGTGTCACTGTGCCGCTTGGGTCATAAGCCAGCTCTTCATTACAGGCTGGGCAGATGACCACGCTTTCGGACTCCTTCTCCGGGTCAGTGCAGGTATTGCGAGTGAACCCTTCTCGCGTTGGGGGCGGTGGGGACATTTGTGGCTTCGGGGTCGGTTGTCGGGCGAATGCGTTGCGTGAAATGTCGAGATTAGGTGGGTTGAAAGCTATATCTGCAGCTCCAAAAATACCAGCCAATCTCCTGAAGGGGCCAAAGGCAGCAAAGTTTGGTAGAGATCCCAGAGCTGGCCGCTGGCTTATTATTTCCAGCTCAATCAACTCGTCCGGTCGAGGCACTTCGCGTCTCCCTCTAAAATGTGATCGTTCGTCTTCAGGTGAGTCCGCAGTCAAGTCAATAACATTCGCTGTACGTCCCACGAAAGTACCGTCGGTTCGTGCCAACTGAGGTGGTGATGTGCGCTGGGAATTCGTTCTACGCGGATTCCTTGCAGGTGGTCTCGCGGGCTGAAGAATGTCGAGCCTAGCTCGTGATTGGACGGGAGAATCAGGCTCTTCTGTGAGGTCAATCACAGGGGGAGGTTCTTGTGGTTCTTGGTGTAGTGCCGAATTTCGAGCAACTCGTGAGCGGCGAACGTGGCGTGTGTTGTGATATGCAGCGGGTGCGTTGGGATGTGGGAGAAATAGTTGATCTCCAGTATTTGGCCGTGGTCTGTAAGCGCTTTCGAAAAAATGTTCAAAATCTTCATCCCTTTCCGCCTCGAATATCTCGAGAGGGTCGCTGTTTTCAGCCATGTTGGGCGGGTGGTGTAGGACTTAGGATGCGAGATATCGAGGTGTAGGCGGTTATAATTCGAGATACAATGTGTTCTCTCTTATCGTATTCACGGCATAAAGTCTCCTGAGTATCACCTGAGGCAATGGACACTTATACAGTGAATGGCGGCCCAAGGCGAAGCAGATGAAAAGTGTGGCGATTAGCGAGTAAAGAAAGCTAAGCAAATGCGCGGTGGCAGCAAGACCGAATTATATGATGAGACATAGAATTATGGTCAGAGGTTTCGTAAGCGTCTGTATCGTATCGTATCGTATCGTGGGGAGGCGTGGTCGTGAGGAGGTGAAGGTTGGTAAGCATCAAAGTTAGTTGTATGAAAGGAAGTTGAAATTGAATGTCGCTACTTTGACGATCGATGCAAGGCTGCTCCCCATGTGACGACAGGACTCTAGCGCCTAGAGACCCTGCACTGGCGAACACTGTTTACCCCGCTAAGTAGCCACTAAGAATAGGCTTCAAGGCTTCTCTACAAGGGGTTATGCCGCCTGGCTCCACTGTCAATAGGTACCTTGTTGTATTGAGGCTCATGGTGATTTTTATGATGATTGTTGTGTTGTTGTTTTGGAGGGTCAATAGGTAAACAATACACAAGCTTAGGGGAGGCAAGAAAACTTAGGACCTCTATCCTAAATGACAAAAAAGACCTATGTAATTCAGTATAGATTTAGTAGACCTTAGACTAGTTATTTTTAGTCCCTTATCTAAAGGTCAGAAGTTTTCTTGTTCCCTGAGGACAAGGTGCAATATCAGAGAACCATAATTATCAATTTTCAAACACCAACCTCTGTGCTTTGCTTTGACCCTTTGTTCGGGCCTATAATACAGATTATCAAGGGAATCGTCCAGCCATCTCCTCCTCAATAAAATTCCATCTAAATACCAGTCTATTCCTTTGTTGCAAGTACGCTAACCACACCCTCGCCATTGACTGTTACGAGCTGCTTTGCAGACTCTCCCCACCGAACAGCAACGGAGGGTGTAGAGCTCTTCAAAGGCTCGGTCCACTTCTTGCTGGACTTGGTGAATTGTTGCACTGTAACTCCAGCCGCACCGCCAGTGGCGAGGAACTGGCCACTGTAGTCCCACGCCAGGGACTGGACCGGCCCGCCAGTCTCAAGAACCTTGGCCACCGCCGCGTCTCCCTCTTTACGCAGATCAAAGATAGTGACCATGGTCTGGCCCTTGGCTGTAGCTGCGAACCAGTAACCGTTCTCGGAGAAGCTGAGAGCCTGGATAGGGGCGCCCAAGCTGAAAGAAGCGGCCTGCTCGAGGGTGTTGGTCATGAAGAGCTTGATTTCGCCTGAAGTGGTACCGGCGGCAAAGAGGTGACCATCAGGGTGGAAGGCACAAGATGTAAGAGCTGGGAACACGTTAGCACAGAATAATCCTTTGGTGTACCAGGGGAAACTTACCAGCATCGGTGTAAGCACGGGCGACACGTTTGTGTGCGACCAAGTCGTAGAACACGATGCTCTTATCCGTACCAACAGAGGCCAGAATCTCACCGCAGGAGTGCAGGCTCAATGCTGTAGCAGCACCAGCATGTTCACTCAGTGACGCAACCTGGTTACCCTCCTGGAAGACCTTGACACTGCCTTGGCCAGTCGCAAAAGCGACACCAGCCTCAGCCCAAACAGCGTCTGTGACAGGCTCGCCCACTGAGAGAGACTGCTCGACCTTATCCTCGGTGGTAGAGTAGACAACTGCCTGTCCCTTCAAGCCTCCAACAGCCGCCGCATTGGTTCCTCCGACAGTAAGGGCGGTAGCTTCAGGAACGGGTAGGGAGTGTGTAGTTGCGCTCTCGAAAGCTGAAATCTCTTCGCCGGTAGCCCAACCCTCGGGGACAGGGCGCTTCTTGCGACCCTTTGATAGTCTGCATGCTCGTTAGTTTCGAATCGTATAGTTGTAGGGTTACCACATACGTCTGATGAGTCTCGTCCACCTTGGCAACAAGCTCCTCTGGTAGCTTCTCCACGCTATCGAGCTGCATAGAATCACCATCGACCGCACCCCCCGTCACAGTGACTTTACTCAAAGCATCTCTAGCCTCATCTCGCTCCCTCGTAAGTCGTGCAATAACTCGGACAGCAGCGTCGTGCTGATACAACGCTGTGGCAAGCTCCTCTCTGGTGCGCGCAAGCTGCTCCTTGAGGTTATATGTCTCTAACGCAAGCGCGTCCCATTCGTTCTGGAAGGTAGCGAGAAGAGCGGGAATCGATGTGAGGGTAGGAGGACGCGGTCGGACAATACGCGACGAATGGATAGGGAGGAGGTCATCGGTGGTCAGGGCCTCGCCAGAATCGGGCTCGGTGCCATGTTCGTTGATGTATTGGTCGATAAGGCGCTTCTCGTAAACAACACCTTTTACTGAGTTAGCTATGAAAGCTGCGCGTTGATGATGTTGATAGACATACCAGACTTCTTAGAAACGACGGGCTCTTGAGGAGCCTCTCCAGAAACTGTCAAAACATTAGCGCACCGTTACTTATCAATGACAAAACTGCACAACTTACTTCCACAAAGCATGGCGACTACAAATTTGAGCTCGTGGAGCTTTCAATTGCTGGTCGTCAGGTATAGCGCAAATCAACGTCTCGAAGCTCTGTTGCGACGACAATTGCCTAGTCGAGATTTTGCCAGTGCACTGACCAGAGCTTTGGATCACGGGATGATAAGATAAGGTGGACGGTATCTTATCGTGCATCATCTTGATGCTTGTCTCAACGCGGGGAGCACCGGTAATAGCGAGTTCGCATGTCTCCGTAATCCGATAATTGATGTGACTGCTTGTCGATAACAGCTATTGAGTGATATAGTTATTTTCTGCGTTGTTGGTGAATGCTGAGTATAGATTGAATACGCACTGTGACAATTGGAACGAATAGCACCAATATCAACATCAATCATGGCTCTACCTCAACCTCAAGACCTTCGTGTAGCAGACGAAGCAGAGCAGATCAAGACTTTAGATCTGTTATTCGAGCACAGTCCAGCAATTCATTTAACCCTCCTCCCTACTGTGCGGGACTCTGGGTATACATCATACCCGGAGTTAATCGAGGCCTGCAGAACGCGCCTCGCCTCCCTCGCCTCCTCGAACTCATCAGCCAACCCAGATGAGACTCTTCTCTCAATTCTCGGATCACATCCCCGTTTAGGAGCCAAGAAAGTTGACTCAGCACAGTCAGCTGCAGAGCAGGCCAACCTGCAAGGCCAAGGCGAAGAATTGGCAAAGCTGAACAGGGAGTATGAGGAAAAGTTCCCCGGATTACGATATGTCGTTTTTGTGAACGGACGGGGAAGGCCTGAGATCATGGAGAACATGAAGGCTAGGATTTCAAGAGGCGACTTTTCGAAAGAGGTCGATGAAGCGTTACAGGTATGTGCAAATTGTGTGTTAGAGCCTCTGTTGCTAATTGGGTGTTTAGGCAATGTGTGATATTGCGAATGACAGAGCCTCTAAACTTGGCGTGAAGCCATAAACATAATCACTTATCAATAACAATCTGTTACCCGTTGCTTGAGCTGTGGTGTATCTAAGCCTCCCCATCTGGCCGAATAATAATACAAGCCAGTATAGCCTATTTTTGTCCCGGTCCTTGCGGCTGGATAATGCTTCAATATCGCCATATTGAACATGAATAAGAACATATTGCCACCCAATGCTAGAAGTATACTTTACATAATTCCTTTAAATGCTCTAGATGCTCCCCGAGATGCCCAGAGACGCCACTATATATTTGCCTAACTATCTCGACATCCAGCAGATGCCGTCGAGTTCGTCGAGATACTCCTCATACGATCTGTCTTCTTCGCCATTGTTGCCATCATCGCTCTGTCCAAATAAAACGCTGAAGTCAGAATATACACTATCTTGATCATCGCCCACGTCGTCCCAGTCGTCATCTGCAGGGTGCATGTATGCAAAACTATCCTCTTCGAGATCGTCCAGCGGAGGTAAAGGTGCTGTAGGTCGTAACTCCGGTGATGGGATGGGGAAGAGTCGGGGTGATGTACGCTTTTTCGTTGCAGCGACATCACTAACAGGTAGGGGAAGGGCCACGGGATTGGATAGTCGACACGATGTGGGCTTTGGATGTTGAAATATCTTTTGAGGTGGGTGGTTCGGTTGAAGTCTAGCCGACGATACCATCATGCCTGAAGGTCCAATAATTCCGGTGCCCGTTGGTGAGATCCTCAGAGATTTGCCTGCCGAGGCATCCTGGAGCATCGGAGGTCGCCAATTCGTCTTGCCGGCAGCTTTCGATGTGATAGTTGCAATTTCCTGCTCATATTTCTTGTTGCCTGCGGCCTGGCCAAGACTCAACCTCTTCCTCAAACAATTCATTGTCGAGAAGCGGAGGAATGAAGTTGCATGAAGATGTGCGATCCTTCGGGTCATATCAACTGAAGTAGCCATCTTTAAGAATCGTTTATCGCCAGCTTCTTGACCTTCTCGGTTTAGAATGTGAGTTGCAGGTTGGGAATAAGGCTGAGAAAGACGGCTGGTGATGAGTTCAGCACGAAGCCGACGTTTCTTGACACACAGGTCGGCCGTGTTGAAGCCATCGACATCGGACTTGCAGCGTTTTCTCTTGATCCCGCGAGGTCCCGTTAATAACAGTTGAGGCCGTATGTCTAAAGGGCTGGATTTGTTTCTTGTATCCTCTGTTGACGGAAATGAGAATCCCGGACCTTCGGGTCGGGACCTCGGGATTAACGCTTCTTTTCCATTTGGCTTCCGATGACATTCGGTACTTTCTGCTTTCCGGACAGTACGATACTTAGAATCTCCCATCAATGCTTCGAATAAAGGGTCTGAGCCGGAACATCTTGGGACTTGAGTCAAGTCATCGGAAGCGAGATCCAGTGGAGAAATGGGGAGGTCATCGTGGCAACCGCCTGCAGAATGGCAGCGCCAGGGCTCAAGAAGATTGATTGAGCTCTGTCCATTAGCCTCTACCTCCATTACGACAGCTTGCGCTTCGTCTGAGGGGTGGGGTGCTGTCAGAGCTGCCTGGTCCGATCCATCCGCTTTAACCAGTATGAAACAAGATGAGAGGATGTGCTGGCCAGGTGTTAGAAAAGCCGAGGAGGAGAGATCTGGCCTTCAGTGCCGAAGAGTTTCAGCTGATAATGATTCGACTTGGAGATGTAATCACAAGTTTGATCTGGTGATGCGTGAAGAGCTGGGTATTTGAAATGTCCGGCTATGACTTCAACCAAATTGACGCAACTCGTTTGACCTCAATGTTGCAGCAGAGTCAAGTCAGGACAGTTCCATACATCTAATATGCCTCTCCCAAGCCTCTCAGGCCGTCAAGAGTTGTCTACTCAAGAGTGAAGACGTTCAATGCTGGTGGATAACTGGCGTGATTGTCGACAAGCGAAAGTGGGGAACTGAGCTGAGGCCAAAGCTAGGCGGGATCGGAATAAGGGGAGCAACAGTAAATGGTATTTCCGACTCAGAATAGTCAGATGGAGAGATAAAGAAATTGATAGACAAGACAAGATATCGATAAGAGTAAAAGAGTTAGAATGAGATTGGAAATGGTGACTGATGATGGAGGAAATCAAAGACTGAAGAGGGGAAAGGTCGTCTTGGTCTTGGACAAGGAGCACCAAGACAGATCAACCCCAAGCTACAGCAGCTAGTCTCCTGCAAGTGCAAGCAATAGGAACAAGGATCATGCCGAACCAATTCGATGGGAAATCCGGGGCCGACACGAGCGAGCGAGTTGAGATGCTGACTGCGACATTCGGTTTGCTTTTTCTGGCCAAGGCGCAACAACCATGACCTGGGTTTACAGGGGTATCCTAATACATCAGCATGCCTGTCTATCCTATTCGTAGACCGAAGCCAGAGACAGAGTTTTGGTCAGTCACGAAAACTAGTCGAATAACAGTATATCCTATACTGTCGTCCTCGAGGTAACATACCCAAGAAAAACCCAAGAAACAAGTCCGGGGTAAGCCATCCGGGGCAAAAGGCATGGTTGCACAGCATCTCTCATAGGCCGGGGGCGTTGGTCAGGCGGTTGAATCAAGCGTTCTAGGATACAGGGATCAACAAGATGAACTTGCTTTTTCGTTGGCTGAGACCAGATGGTCGGGCAGAAAGGGGGGGATGGAAAATCAATCAGCAGGGATCACAAGGGAGGAAACCCGAGAGGTTTTGGTCAAACAGAATGGATAGATGCTCATGAGAAGAGAAGAAGCATCAATGCGGCGGACAGAGTTTGTATCCTGGTCAGATCATATTATGCTATTGACCTGCTCAAAATAACCAAGTAGGTCTACTCAGCTTATGCTATGTACTATGCTTCGAGTAAATATCTCGTGACTGTCAACTCTCCTCCAACCTCGTGACAAAACTATTCCACTAGAGTTATCCTAGCCACAAGCCAACTCACACAGAGGTACAGTAGCAGTATGACTTGGCTCATTACTGTCGATGCTCTAGAACTGCCACCTCCTCTTTTAGCTGAAACCACTCCATTGGTATACCTGTACCATGCTCTTCTTCTACTGGACCCTCGACTCTGGGGATCGGCTTTAGGGCTTAGACGGAGGCGGCCGCTGTTTCTGGGGTTAAGATTGAGAAACATGAGAGATCACATCCCCTGGCACCAAATGCACACGCGTACATATGTGTATTCATGTACTGTGGTATCATTGGGATGTATTTTGGCCATTCTAAGCGGAGAACTTCTTCTCAGATGCTACCTTGCCCAAATCTCACTCCCGATTTGACGTTTAGACGTTGAGCGTTACGACATTCCTGAAGCGGATATAACGGCATTACAGCTGTCCAATGTCTTCAATTCATTCTGTCATGGACTTTCTCGACTTTTCACTCACCATAAAAAATTTGATTCATCCCGCGCCATCTTAACATGTGCCCTTTTGCCTATAGCCTTGTTACCTTGCCACCCTAAAACAAACACCAGCAACTCCAACATGCCTCGCAACCCAGCTAATGAGTGTACCAGAAATACTATACATGATGCATCGCAAATTAACCTTAAACTCGGCTTGTGTTAACGTCAAAGATATCATTCTTCCATCCTCCCTGCTCATACTCAAAGAGCCTCTGCTCTGCATCCCTGCCTTCATCTTCCCACAGCTTGACCAGACTTCCAGGTGCATACCGCCCTTGGAACACGCCTGACCCTGCTTTGACGCCAACGCGGGCGTCGATGTCTGGATCGGGCGCTGGAACGAGACGTGCAGCAACTGCTCGAATGAACGTCCAGAGGTCCTTTGGATCAGCAATCCGTGTGGCACGGAGACGCTCCCGTGCATAAAGCATTTCACGGTTCAGGAAATGAAGACCCTCGGCAATGGAAGCTGCAATTTTGACCTCAAGAGCCTTGCGCACGATGGGTCGGACCAATGGCTTCAGGATCCAAGCGAGGCAAGCAAACTTGGACTTGCTCAGTGTGTAATCAAGGTGATGGATGCGGACCTTGACATCGCGCAAGGAGACGATCTGTTCCAGGCGATCCTTTCCGATTTCGAGGTCAAGAGTGATGTCCACGCCGCGCTTATCAAGGTGGAATCCTGCGATACCTTCATCAACCATTCGGAAAAGACCAGAGTGTAGACGGAACCAGTAACCCAGGTCGTCGGCTGCAATAGAGAGGCCAGACACAGTCACTTTCATCATTGATTTCATGGTAGATTGCGTTCCGTGAAGTGCCTTTCTCACTTGAACATCATTGTAGGTTGAGATGTTGAGCTGGAAGGGCAGGAAAGAGCTTGCATTAATGGTGCGGCCGGGCTCAAGGATGAGATTCTCAAGCAGAAGATCGATGGCGGGTGCTGACACTTCAACACGTGGAATGGGGATGTACTGGATAGCCTGGATGAGGAGAGGGACAAAAATGTTGATTGTGTCGGTGACCAGGTCGCTGTTAGCGTACTCGCCGGCTGGTGACAACAGAAGAGCAATCCTCTCAGTCGTGTGGATGAGCTTCTTGATATCTTGATCATCCAAGATTGAACGGAAAGCAGCATACAGACTAGAAAGCAAGGCGTCGAGGTCGTCTCGGATTGACGATTTGGCAGTCAGCTCGTTGGATTTCTTGCGTAGTTCCTGGAATCGCTCCTCGATGTTGTCAAAGAAGTCTGGGTCGCTCAGCATATCCTGCACCAAGTTTCCAATCTGTCGCACAAGCTCATCAAAGTTGGGGTCGGTTTTTCCATCATCGACAACTGCTTCGAATGATTTCTTGACCTCATCCCAATGCTCACGCTTACCGAGGGAAGTGATGAACAACCAGAAATTGTGGACTGCCTTGTCGGCCTCTGGGTTGGGCTGGGTATCCTCTTCGACTGCTTCTACTGTTGCGGCAGCTGCGTGAGAATATGCGAGCAGGTAGCGGCGGATGAGAAGTGAGATTGTTGATACCGACTCCTTGTAGTCTGTTCGTTTTCGGAGGTTCATCACGGTCTGCTTGAGGCGCTTCACGAGCGCATCACCTTCGTCGCCCTTCACATGTTCCTTGATGCTCTGTACCGCCCCGTCGGCCACTTCAATAGCACCATCTTTGACAGTCTCACCGACATCTATAACCTCATTCTTAAGATCTTCGTTGGAAGGTGGAGCAGGCGATTTGCCATTGCCATTTGCATGTTTCAGAGCTTCCTCCTCCTCCTTGGAGGGCTTGATGGCCTCACCAGCTTGTTTAGAGACGTCAGACAGGGTGAAGGCAGTGTCTCGAAGGACCTCTCTTCCAACAGTGCTAAGGTCGGACAGGAAGATGCGGAAATCGGAGTTGGTCAAGAGAAGTGATCCAACGGTTTGCAAGCTCTTGTAGGTTGCGACAGCATCGGCTCGGACCTTTGCTCTGGCAGCTCGTTGCTCAATATGGGCGACGTCGACATCCAGACGAGCTTTGGTAAGGTACCAGATGAAGTCCTGAATCTGATCCTTGCTGTTCTTGTGTTGCAAGACCTCGATGAACTGTTTGATCCATAGCTTGATGCTTCTGACCAGGGCTCGTCCAGAGGGGCTCAACTCTTGTCTCTCGGGGTTTAATATCTGAGCTGAGAGAAGAGTTCTCATGTGAGTGATAAGCTGGTCATTGGTTGGCATATATCCCTTAGATATGGCTCGTAGCATTTGATATGTATGGAGCTTCTCATGCAGTCGCGTCTGCAGGCTGGTGTCGTCATTGTAACGCGGCAGCAGAGGTTCGCGCTCTGCGTCCTCTCGATTTTTACCAATGCCAAAGCACGACAGCATTTTGAAAGCTGCAGGCGTGAATTGCCCGGTAATGATCTAGAAAGTCGTAACTTTTTGTGGTTGGGATGACTTGTTGAAGAAGAGACTCATACTTGATCGCTTTTGTAGTAGACACCCATGCCAGTGATTAAAAGTGACGACGTCATGACTCTGCCGGAGCTTCAGGTCCTAGGCAACCTAGACTTACAAGTACAGCTGTAACACCTTGTGGCAACCACAACCCTTGCGAATCTTTGGGAGTTACAGCTGTACAGAGAGCTCAGTGATTGGGTGATACAGCTCATTTCGCAACCATGATGCTTTTCTTTTAGAATTTCGACCTGCCCATGATGAGAGGGCTTGGTAGGGAATGCATCTGCCAATAACAAAGGCATTCAACTGGCATCATCTTGCATTTCTAGCAATCAGCAAGATAGCAATATGTGCTTTTAATCACGATTGACATATGAGAGTTCAATTCAACCATCGGACCTTGCGATTTGATTCGGTGTGAAATGATACTGGCAGACCAACTCACTTATTGTCCAGTTTCAATGCTACCAAATATAAGGCAGTTCTCATGTGTTAGCCTCGCAGCGTCGCGATACATCGAAAAAGAAGTTTGTTTCAATTGTTTCATGCCGCTTTGAGCTATCTAATGCTCTATCAACCTCGTTGGCTTTTCACATGTGCCATTTGTCACTTCAACGTTTTATTAATACAATGAACGTCCCGCGACCGGAGGACAATCGGCGGACCTCGGCATCGTCAGCTGGCGTGGGGCCGGGTGTACTCAGCATCAACACCCGTCCTCCAACACTTTCACAACTACAAGTTCAACACTGCGCAAAGCGAAACATCACCAAGAGCCTGAGAAAATAAATTCGAAGTACCTTCTGATTGATCGAATATCTGATGTTGGCCGCACAGCCTTTCAAAGCATTGCCTTAAAGTTACATGCTCCGAAACACCAAGCTCAATGAGCACGCCTAAAGAATGGAAGCGATTCTCATTCCAAGAAGCCTTGGAGCTGGCCAGGCTTCCGGATGATACACCGTCCACACAACAAGTAGTCCAGAGATTTATGAGTCGGCAGCCAGCTTGGACACCGGGTCAAGAACTCCCTTGGGATGCTGTCGGTATTCCTCCTCCCAAGATCACAAGGGGGGCTTATGGTGCTGTTGTATATGCCCTAGCAGCTCTTGCAGCGACCCGTGTAGTCGAACTGGAGGATCATGGCAATGCGGATGAGAACAGACGAGGAATCCATGTGAGTTAGGTCTGTACATGAATGAACACAGACTTATACTCTTTAGTCCATCCACGCCGTGTTCACCAACCCCGGACTTTCAGATCGCCCTTTCATCCTAGATGTATCCGAAGTCCATTCAAGCCGTTCCTTTTCTACACGTCTAGTTCACGCTCGTCAGCCAACCCAACCATCAAGTAACCTATTGGGCCCATTTCCCGACTCGGACTCCGAAGCACCTCTTGCCAGCCCTTGTTTAACCAGTATCGTCACCTTCAAACGACCAGTTTCTAGCTCTGATGAGGTCCAAGGGATTCCGCCACAGGAGAGATTCAAAGACGTACTCTCATCACGCAAACCCGATCAGTGGAATCCATGTCCACAGGCCGACGTCGATGCTCTGAAAGCAAAGTTCCCCAATGAAGGCCACGGAGCATTCCCTATCCTCGACATGTACAAAGTTGACATGTCGGCCTTCAACGAAGATAAAGCTATACCAGACCGGAGAGAACTGATATACTACCGCTTACTCAAGCCGCTTCCGAAAACAGACACAAACGCACACGTCCTATGTCATGCATTCGAGGCGGACCGCAACAGTCTTTTCATGCTAGGCAACCATCTAGGCTACGGCCACGACCTGGGCATCGCAGCAAGCCTAAGCTATTCTTTTTATGTTCATGTCAATGCTGAAGAGGCCGTCATGGAAGGCGATGGATGGTGGATACAAGAAGTCTCTTGGCCAAGATTCAGTGCTGGCAGAGGCGCCATGGAAAGTTTAATATGGAGTCCGCAAGGAAAACATGTTGCGACTGGCTACCAGGATGGCATTATACTGCCTATGACGACCAAGCCTGGAAGAGAGACGAAGCTGTAACTATGTTGATAATGAGCAGTGACTGGAGTCAAGGATCATTAGCGATACCAAGTTTTGGTTTATAGAAACACTACATAGACGGTGTCAAGAATTACTAAAGGAGGTTGATTTGTTCAAGGACGCGTTGTGCTGGGAATGGGGTGATCTTTTGTGCCTGACTGTCGATTCCTTTGCATTTACGTATGGCCGAGACAAGACTTATTACTATATCAGCTTGCATTATAGTCACTCCCTTGATATTAAATTTACCACGTATTCAAGATATGTTAACTTATCTCAAGCTGATTGGTAAACACTCCAGCCAATGTGTGGCTCTCTATT
Organism: Fusarium redolens; assembly: GCF_020744475.1. Classification (NCBI taxonomy): domain Eukaryota; kingdom Fungi; phylum Ascomycota; class Sordariomycetes; order Hypocreales; family Nectriaceae; genus Fusarium; species Fusarium redolens. The sequence continues at coordinate 270,977 of NW_025763674.1, read as the reverse complement.
GGAGGTTTCTTTAGAAGCATATCGCTTGTAGAACAAACTCTTGGAGAGTTCTAGAACCCCAGCTAAGCTATATAAGCCCCAGCTATTTCCACCATGTAAGGAACCTAGTCCCATCTTATATCTCTTCACTTGCATATCTTCGTCGCTATCCGTCCTCGTTCCGGAGCACTTAACGACACTCTTCAATCTGTCTTAGTTTTAAAACTCATTCTCATTAAACTTCATACCGCACCTGGCCTAGTCTTTCATACATATAAGAAAGAAGGACAGCAGATAAGCTCGAGTTTATAGCTGTCAACAATTCCAGATACATGGGAATAACTACAATCTTACAATCCAATATTAGTATAATATAAATAAGAGCTCTCCTTCAGAGGCTTCTAGTCTAACAACTTAAATAACTTTGATGCGAGTTGGGGGGCGCCTTACTCCTCGTCATCGCATAGGACATAATCTCAGTAGTTCACGCAGCTCCTGAAAACTGTTGCTCATCAAGGTCAAGCCACTTGCGGTACTTGCCTAAGATAACGCAAAGCATTTCAGGGCAGACGATATCTTATAATTGTCTCCTGTCTGCAGTGGCAGTGACTCGCATCGTGAGGCTCCTTCCCAATAGGAGTCCTCAAAGAAGTAGGAGATAATCTTCACCACTCTTCACATCTGATTTCTCTCTCCTTCACATCAACGACTCGTACTTCATTGTCTGGCATCAACAACATCAAGCCACACAAAGCTTTCAGCATCCAAACAGCGGAAAGGCTGAGATTCTCACTACAAACACCAGCAAACATTAGGACAACATAGACATTCACCGATTAGCGCACTCCTTATTCAGGAATTACACTGTTCACCACTGCGCGGCAACCTAGTCTACAGAGAGGCATAAGTTCAGCACTATAACTTAGGCTCTGATTCACTGCCAGTTGCGTTTGATCCGCTTGGCCTAGGTGCAGACTATCCTCGCCTTCTTCCTGCAACACTGATTATTATTATATGAAGGAGCACCGCTGAAGATTTCAATCTTCTATAGCTTCTCTCCCTTAAACACATCGCTATTCACACATCACACAACCCTTTCCATCCCTAAGTAACTATATCTACAGCTTTCAAAGTAAGTCAAGGATTTAATAATTTCTTTTGGCCCCCTTGATGTACTGCTCTCTCCGCTGCTCTCAGGCCTGACGAGAAGCTCTATCCCTTAAAACAGTTCTATTCTTTCTATTATCCACTGAATTACTCTTATTGAACTGTGTTCTCTGCCTTGCTTAATACTAATTCTCACCTGCTAGCAGCAACTACTATCTTCTTACTCTCCTTGGCCTTAGGTTAGTATTTAGCCTTATGCTAATTCTGATTGGAGTTGCTAACTCAACGACTCAGTTTAGATCACTATTTCTGCCGGTCATCTGATAAGGCAAGATGGGAGATCGCAGCCTGGCCAATGGTCATGAGGCGGCTGTGTCATCCGAAGCCGTAACCGAGATGCTCAGTAAACCCTGGGGTGATGTCTACCACATCAGTCCAGATGGCGAGAAGTACATTTCACCACGATGCCTGATCGGCACCCCAGTGCAAAAGATCACCGAGACCGACGACTACTGGATGCCAGGGTGGTCCTCCCTTGAGGCTTACCTGGCAAAAGAGAGCTCGGAAGAAGAGAAGAAGAGAGAATCAAAGGAACGATGTCGACTCGACCCCCACAACAAGGATCTTGCTAAGCAACACAAGCTCCATATGGATAATGTGTCTAAGCATCGCAAGATCCGTGAAATTTTCGGCCATGATTCATTGTACCATCCGAACCAGCTTGTCTCCAAGCATCACCTACCAACAGAGGGATTGTGTGAGCAGGAATTGATGTACAAGCTTGCATGCAAGGTCTCAGATCTGCGAGTTTTACAACACAAAGGGGAACTTGCCATGGACCCCTGGGACTTCCTCCGATGGCGTATTGCAAAGAAGATGCAATCGATGTTCACAATGTCTGCTCAGAGCGGCAGAGACGTGATCAAAAGAATTGTATTCAGCATCTGTGAGGATTCTGGGTCAAAGAGCTCCTCTAAAATCTACGAGGACCCTACACTGCGCGCCGCTATCATCCGCTCAGCTGGCTATCAAGGCCGACTGGCCAGCTTCCGGAAGCCTGGGGACAAATACAGGATTACCAAGACCAGCACATCTGGTAAGGGACGCATCAGCCAACTACGCTCGAAACCCGACCCGATTCCGTCGACACTCACTCGACAGTCAGCTATTAGTCGATCTGATAAACGCCAGAAGAGTTCCGCTCAACCGTCAACATACGGAGGAGTGAATGCTTACCGGGCACAACAACAACAACAGAAAGAGAATCCAAAGCTCTAAACACACTTTGGGTTTCATCGTCGAGCGTCCCGAGATATCGGTGTAATCTTTTAATAGCTGGTTCTTATCCAGGGACCCATCCAGCCTTCTTTCCCATTTTCGAGAACTTCAAGCCTCAGCCGTTTGGTCACTTTCCGAAGATGAAGGATGTGCGAGATTCGGAGGATGGAAGATGGGGTTAATAGGGGTGGCTCGCATTATGCCAGTGGTCTATTCGTTTGTGCGTTGCACTTTTTTTTTTGGTTCGGAGTTTGGGGAGGGTTTGTACGACAATTTGCTAAGGTATACGTTTTGGAAGATGTTGAGCTGCTGCACGCATGTTTACATTAATACTATATGTGCTTACCTGCTTCGATGCGTACATAACTTTGATCTTATCTTCCATGCAAATTGGAATGTCTTCTAGATGAACATCTTGTCAAGTGACGTGTTATGACGACAACTGGTACTAATGTTTGTACTGCCAGCATAATCTCGTGCCAGTGAACAACCTACGCCGAAGTCTGGAACTGGTGACTTAATTAAAATATACAGATGAACTCTCCTCCAGTTACCAACTTGCAAAAAAGTGACAAACAATAACCATTATTGCCATAAGGTTCTTGCGAAACTCGATGATCGGGTATATCGGATACATCGGAATGATGAAGTAATCCTCTTTCGTGATGTAAAGTTGATCTATTCATATAATCTCGGTTTCTTACCGAAATACCTATTAGTCCTATATAGAAGTGCTCAAATTGTGCTCGTTTCCTGGGTTAGCTCATATGGGAGTTACTGCGCACACTGTTGAACGTGGCTTTTTCTCCAATCTCCAAACGCCCTGAGCATCTCAATGATCAAATTCCACGTTGAACAGCAGGTAAGACCAAACCAATGATCGAAATCCAGCTAATCGACCGAGCAGAATAAGAGAATAAGATTCCGATATGAGTACAGCTGGTGCGATTGCCAAAGCCAGTAGGGCTCGCTTTTTGAGCCAGTTCCCTTGGACCACTTCGCCCTTCATCATCGGCGCGCCTATGCGCGTCATGTCAGGACCTCACCTAGCTCTTGCGATTTCAAAAGCTGGAGGCCTTGGGTTCATTGGACCAGGAGCGAAGCCAGAAGATACCTCGAAGGACCTGGCCACGGTGCGAGAGTTGCTACGCAGTTCACCTTCCCAGAACCTGCCAGCCGCATTTCCATCTACAGGCACTCTCCCTGTTGGTGTTGGCTTTCAACTCTGGAATGGCGACCTCAAGTCTGCTGTTCAGGCTGTTCAGGACTACAGACCCTGTGCAGCATGGCTTTTTGCGCCTCGTCGAGGACAAGAAGAGCTTGATGAGTGGACTTCTCAGATAAGGGAAGTTTACCCTGAGATACAAGTTTGGATACAGATTGGTACTGTCCACGAGAGTATTGAGGTAGCCAACAGTGCGCACCGCCCAAATGCTTTGGTAGTTCAAGGCGCAGAAGCGGGTGGTCATGGTCGAGCCACCGACGGTCTGGGTATAATGACACTGTTTCCTGAAATCGAAGACCAGGTTCGTGACTCAGGCATGTCTCTATTCGCAGCCGGAGGTATCGCAGATGGTCGAGGCGTCGCAGCAGCCCTCTCACTGGGAGCAATAGGTGTAGTAATGGGCACACGCTTTCTAGCCGCGACCGAAGCCCGTATCAGCAAAGGCTACCAGCAAGAGATTATCCGAGCTAAAGACGGAGCTCAATGTACGACTAGAACAATGCTTTACAACCATCTCAGGGGTACTACGGGGTGGCCAGAGCAGTATAGCCCGCGCGGGGTATCATCAACCAGAGCTTCCATGATCATCAGGCAGGTGTGGAATTTGAAGAGTTGAAGAGGAGACATGATGAAGCAGTGAATTCTGGGGATAAAGGGTGGGGACCAGAGGGGAGGTTGGCGACGTATGCCGGTGCGGCTGTTGGGCTTATACATGATGTGCAGGATGCTAAGGATATTGTGAAGGATGTGCAGAGGGAAGCGAGTGAGATTATAGCTGAGCTTGCGAGTGATACTGTGTAACTAATAAATCATCTACTATGCTCTGGTTGAGAGGTAATGGGTGTGTGTCTGCTTTTACAGAGTCAACATTTGGACACAGTCGAGACCAAACCTCACTTGATTCCTTACATTAAGTAGGCATATCTTGGTAGACCTTATGCAATCCTTTCCGGTGGTGTGAAGCTGCTTTATAGAATGTAGTCGTTCTGAGTTTTGAGAAATTTGTAATAAGTCCTGGCCTGCAAGATCCTGATACTCCGAAGCAGTCTACTATCGACATCAATATGACCGACGGAGGCCCGCGTCCATGTTAATTCTTGCTTTAAATAATAGGTGATACATTTTCCAATTAAGTCATTACAGGCAACATGTTTTTCACCCACCAAATAATCAATACATCTGAAGGCTCACTCAATTCTCCAACGACGGAGCAATTAGGTTATCTTAACTCCCTTCTTGCTATCTCGTAAATACACACGTATGTCTCAAATATTCATTTAGTCCCAAGTACTATGATGATGTACAAGTACAAGAGCTGTATCGATCAACACTTAAGATGTGCTATTCACAATTCACCCCCATGTTTTCAGAAATGAATAATTTTATTTACGATGTGCGAAGCTTCAAAGCTTATTGCAACAGTCATAAACCGATTACAAGTATAACATTTAATAGAATATGCTGGCATATATGTGAGTGAACAAAATGTAATTGATATTGAGCGAGCCTCGGCAAACACTACGATTGCTAAAGGCAAGACAGCTGAGATCTTGGCAGAGTAAACACAACGTATGTGAGAACATATGTGTGCTAGCTGATGCTTCACGAACACCAATTGAGTATAAGAGCTTCGATTTGAGCTATTCTTCTGTTTTCAAATGATAATTGTGGCATTTTGCAAGCTCTTGAAGCTCTTGATGACGTTCCGAAACTCGCCTTAACAATTGCGTGAACGTCAAGAGCCGGAGCTTTTGACAGATCACGTGGTCAGAAATACAGCAACTCCAATTGGCCAATTCACTCGCGAAGATGGGTCCATCCTCCAACTTCGACCCAAATCAGCCCATTCCTCACAAATCCCTCGACAACACCTCTCTCAGCCCATCCCGAGTCATCCTCAAAGCTCGACCCCATTGCCCGGCGCAAACCATCAACGAAATGTTCCTGCAACGCTCCGCCCTGACTGCGGCTCGCCGCGTCGCCGCCCGACCTGCTGTCGCTCGCACCTTCACCACCTCTTTCGTCCGCCGTACGCATTTCCATTTTGCTCCTCCAGCCAGCCAATGGCGATCGTCGTATGATGGCTGACTAGTGTTTTTGCTTCCACTACAGGAGATGCTGCCCGTCCTGCCACCCCCAACGAGCAGGCCGCTGCTCTTGCTGGCACCGCCGAGAAGAAGGTCGGCTCCTACAAGACTCTGAAGGGTATGTTGCCCGACAATGCCGCCGTCGGCTGCCTCAATGGCACCCCGTAACCTCGGCCGACGCATCGTGACGTGACGTACGACATTCGCTGACAAGCTTTCGCATACAGAGATCAGAACTGAGGAGGATCTCTTCGGTCCTGGTGCCGCCCCCGGAACCGTCCCTACCGATCTCGAGCAGGCCACCGGTATCGAGCGTCTCGAGATTCTCGGTAAGATGGAGGGCGTCGACATCTTCGACATGCGCCCTCTCGACGCCAGCCGCCTCGGAACGATGAAGGATCCCATCATGGTCCGATCCGCTGGTGAGGAGCAGTTCGCTGGCTGCACTGGTTTCCCCGCCGACTCTCACAGCGTCCACTGGCTCGGCGTGAGTCCTGACCTTGAAATTCCGGACGGACGGAAGTGAAATGCTGACATTTATAACTCCAGATCACCCGCGAGCGGCCCATCGAGCGATGCCCCGAGTGCGGCAGCGTCTACAAGATGGACTACGTCGGTCCCGAGGACGATCACCACCACCACCACCCTCCCGAGTTCGAGGAGCCCAAGACCTTTGCCGATTACATCAAGCCCGAGTACCGATACCGATAAATGCATTACATGGCGCTGAGAGGCATTGAGGAGACTGGGTTGTAGCATCAAGGGAAAACAAGATGGATGTGCATGGTGCCCCTGGGGAGAGGAGCCGTTTCGTGTAGATTAGGATGCCTTATTCCCTGTGTCAATTTACTAAGTTAGCTTGCAGAAGTTGATGTTGACTATGTATTGGGCTTGTGTTGTATTTGTGACAATAGCAGTTGGATCCAGTTGAGCTTGTGTACATCAGCAATGACTTTCCAGGCTTCCATGTGCTAGGTATAGCTTGATTTGATGTCATTTCGTGATACGGATGTGAAACATCCAGTTGCGGTTATGAAACTCAATACTGCCAATAAGATGTACCCTTTCGCAAGACGACGAGTACTCTATCATACGTCTGGTGCACTTTCATCTATGTTTTGACCTCCAGTCCTGGGATTATGGGAGTCGTGACTCTCATCTGGTCGATGCTGGGTATCAGAGTGGTGTGATAATATCGTGTCTTGGCTGTAGATGGATGTATGAGTGTGGCCCTAGTGATGCTCAAGGCGAGTCTAAGTGATGAGAAAGGTGATGTAGCTTGCTCATCCATATCGTTCAACCTTCATCTTCGTCAAAGCTCAGCTTGATCTTCTTGGCCTTCTTCTTGGGTTTGCGGTTCTTTGCTGGCTCTTTTTCAGCATCATCCTTCTCCTTCTTCTTATCTTCTCCGTCATGCCCAGCCTTGGCCTCATCAGCAGTCTCACCGATGACTTTTCCAACCTTTCGTTTTCTTCCTCCAATAGCAGCTTTGTTCTCTGACTCTTTGGCGGCTTCTTTCACAGCTGCAGGTTCCACGTCATAATCTCCATTGTCTTTGACAACCCCATCCTTGTCGACTTCAAGACTCACAACGTTTCCGTCTTCGTCCACGACAAGCGGCACATCTTCTGCTTCTTCACTGCTGGAGCGCTTCTTAGCTGACCTCCGTTGCGCAGCGAGTAGTGGATCAGGGCCTGTAGCACCAGCGGCTTGAGCCCTCAGAGCAGCAAGAAATGGCGGTGCTGAGTCGTTGTAAGACAGGTTTTTTGAGTTGATTTTGGGTGCCATGTTTGGTGATGTGAAACAAACTGGATACAGCTATGTCTGTATGGTTGGTTGAGCCGTAAGCGATTGGTTTGTGGCTCTTTGTCAGCGGGACGGGTTTCTTGACGGACGGGAGGATTCGTTGATCACAGGCAGTTCCTGATGAAGCGGAATCAAGATCCAAGATTCAACTTTAGTCTAGACTCTTCTGAGCAATAGTGCAGCTGCATGCAAGCGCTAACTTAAGTTACACGTGGGTCTTGGAGCGACCTGAATTGAATTTCTTGCTTGCTTTCGCTTGTCCGTAAAAGCGTCCACATGGCCTGTAAGTGACAATCTGGATGTGAGAACCTAATCTAATTATAAATCTAATTATTTTTCTCCTTACAGGGAATTTTCGTTTTCTTCATTTCAGGTCAGTCAATTTTGCATCAAATGCATTTAGGTACTGGTTTGACGTGGGACCTTGTTATATCGGTGTCCGGTAGTGTTCCGCCCTTTTTGTTTGGTGTTTGATTGGATCGACGCTGTCATGATTCAAAGGATGAGCAAGCTATTGGCTCACGGACGAGTCCGTGGCCCCTGTAAGTACCCGGGATCTTGATGAATGTGCATGAATAACTGCAGTTGGTACAGCTCAAGCTACACCTGCAGTACCTCCACTACATCAGTAATTATCTTCAGTGGCTACAGACTCTACTCTACGGCCCCATCGTGTTTTGCGTGCTCCCACTTCCCACCCTCACTCATGCTCTGTATCTTCTCCCTTATTTGCCTCTCTCATTATTCTTTTCCGGTCATCCCTTTCAAGGCCAAGACCCTTAGTCTGAGTACAAGAGTCAGTCTCTACCGCCCTTGCTGTACGTGTATACAACATGCACTGTATCTCATAACATGGATTCCCTCATTCATTGGTGATCTCTCGCTATCATCTGCCAAGAACAAGGAGTCTGTGCCCCACCGACCACCTCTCCCGGGTCAACGCGTCAGTAGTTTTTTGCTTGCTGGATCAAACTCTGGGCCTGTCTTTGGCTTTGACTTTGGTGGAATTTCTACTGTATTGCACTAGAATCAGGGAATGTGGTCCCTGCCGCTCATTACTTAATTCAATCCCTCTCCCTGTCTGTCTTTTAGAGATCCAATATCCCATCCCACGACTGCTTCCTCTTCAATGTTACGTCTATGGACGACGTGCGACGATACCATCAAAATCCACGAGCCACGACAACGATACCACGACCGTCTTCTGTTCTGCGATCACGTTTGACATAATTATTTTTTTTTACCTTTTTTAAACTTCTCGGTCCCACCTTGAAGATCGACCGAACTACCTACGGCTACCGTACGAGTTAATTGCCCCATCCACCAATACCGGTCTCCCTCCCTGGTCTCCTATTCTTCGACCACGACCACGACCACATCTACACCTTGAATCTCGTCTTCGACGGCCGTCGCAGGCGCCACGATACGGCGCTTTTCATGTCCTCCAGACTTCGACTGCCATCAATCACAATACCTGCCGCCGTGGTAGGATCTTTCTCCCCATGGACCTGATCAGGAGGGCCACCAAGGTGGCTCCCAGCAAACCTCCTCTACAACTTCCCCTCGACGAGAAGAGGGATTCCAAACACAACAAGTCGGTCGACTCTCGCATGGCCTTCTTCCGTCGACCCCTGCGATTAAAGGGGAACTCTACAATTTCCGTACCTCTGGGCGTGGTTGTCTTTTTTCCAATGCTTGTTTTAATCCTTATTTTTATTCTCTTCGTCAGCCATCCCAGTTCCCCCGGCAGGTTTCTGATACCAGGGGGTGCTCCCCCCAAGATGCGGTAAGTCTGATATCAGCATGCTTGGCATATCAGATGGCTAACAGCCCAAACAGGAAAATCAGCGAAAAGTACGATAAGGTGTTCGTCGAGGGCTGCGCCCAGCCTGACACCAGCCAACCTCGAGCCAACGCCGCCTTTGTGATATTAGCGCGAAACAAGGAGATCGATGGTGTTTTGCAATCTATAAAATCAGTTGAGAGACATTTCAATCGTTGGTATCATTACCCCTATGTGTTCCTCAACGATGCAGATTTCGACGACAACTTCAAGGAGGCTGTTCGAAATCATACCTCTGGAGATGTTGAGTTTGGAAAGGTTGGACCAGATATGTGGGGGTTCCCCGATTGGATTGACCCCAAAGTTGCTTCAGAGGGTATCGCCAAGCAGGGCGACGCTGCCGTCATGTATGGAGGCTTGGAGAGCTATCACAAGATGTGCAGATTCTACTCTGGGTAAGTTAAGGTTTTTCGTGGTGATCAAGGACAGCCTAGCTAACGGCGCAATAGTTTCTTCTTCAACCACCCCTTATTGCTCAAGTATGAGTGGTACTGGCGAGTCGAACCCGAGATCAGCTACTTCTGCGACATCACATAGTACGTTTTGCTCTAGTCAGACGCAATCGCATTACTAACTAGCTGCAGTGACCCTTTCCAGAAAATGATCGAACACAATAAAACATACGGCTTCACAATCGCCGTCAAGGAACTTCGAGAGACTGTTCCCAATATCTTCCGATACGCATCCGCATACAAGCGACTTAACAACATCACATCGAAAGGCTTGTGGGAAATGTTCGTTGAGCCACCAGAGGACGATGATGAGGATACTGCTAAGGACAGCGATACTTCGCCAAATCCCGAGAAGAGTTTCTGGGATACCCTCACGGGTAAGAAGGAAAACATTGTCGACCCTGAGTCAATGGAGGGAGAGACATACAACATGTGCCACTTTTGGTCCAACTTCGAAATTGCAAAGCTCAGCTGGTTCCGCAGCAAGGAGTACCAGGACTTTTTCGAAATGATGGACAGAAGTGGTGGCTTTTGGATGGAACGAGTATGCAAGCCAAAGCCCCCTTTTTGAAACAATGCTAACATTCCTTAGTGGGGCGATGCTCCGATTCACTCCCTTGCCGCTGGCGCTCTCCTCGGACCCCAGGATATCCATTACTTCCGAGACTTTGGTTACCGACATACAACGATTCAGCATTGCCCTGCTAATGCGCCGGGCAAACAGCTCGCACGTGAGCCGTACCTAGAGAAGACAACATTCCCCGAGTATAAGAGATTCGAGGAAGATGATTACTGGGAGCAGTGGGACGACGTGCAAGAAGGTGGCATTGGCTGTCGCTGCAGATGTGATACCGATGTTGTCGATGTTGAAGGCAAAGAAGGATCATGTCTTGCAGAATGGGTCGACGTTGCTGGCGGCTGGGAACATCCATACTAGGCCACTTCAAAACTTGAGCTGTCTTGAGTATGGAATCCAACAAACGGATCAATATCGGCATTGGAGCACTGCGATTATCAACCGGACATCAACGGCGCTTCAGGGGCATAAGCAACTTCATTCGACTAGGTCACAGGGATTATTACACATTCGGAGGCAGGGAAAATAAAAGAGGGTGCGGCGTTTTGTTTTTGTCCCGGGCATCCTACCTTTGCTTCCGCCATGGTTAGGATACTCGTCTATCATTGTACTAAAGGGATATGGCACGCGCATCGTGGGAAATCTGCTTCATACACGGTTTGGGAGGTCGTTGTCAAGATGATTTGATAGATGATGGGTTTACATTCTACTCTAGAAGTCAGAGAACCTGTTGGTATTAATGATACATGTAGGATGAGAATCGGCTCATTTTTACAGCCACGAAGAAGTGGTTTTGTTGCATGTCTCTTTGGGTGGTATTATGCATAAGTGATCGCTCTGACATTAATTTATGGTTCTTACTGCTGCAAGTCTTGAGCCTCATGCAGCTGTCCCTTAATTGTGAAGATTCCGCGGTAGCGTAGGCGGATTCCCAGGGGCTGAATGGACGTGGCGTTGGAGGCCCCGGTCTAGAGAGCACTGCCCTCAAGACAAACAGCTATGATTCTAGACCCACCAGTTCATGGAGGACTAACCAAGTCCTATGTATAAGAGTCCTAGAGACCACAAAGAGAAGTCTGTGCCAATATCATTCAACTCACTGTTTGTTCTCTATTCTCATCACACAAGAAGCAAGTCAGACTCCTACAATGGATACACTATATCGTGTCTCAGAATATCTCTTCGGCCCTGCAATTCCTCATCGAGAACCATGTGGTCGATCAGCACAAATCATGTCAGATCTTCATCTGGAGCTCAATCGACAATACGCGACTTTCGACTTTCCTGTCAAAGCACCTTTTCTTATTCTCGGGGGCGATATAGGTCGTTTAGTCGACTATGATATGTTTCTCCCATTTCTCGCACGCCAAACAGCTCGTTTCGAAAAGGTCTTCTTAGTCCTTGGTAACCACGAGTTCTACGAGATGAGCTTTGAGGACGGTATTGAAAAGGCGAGGGAATTGGAGAAAGAGGAGGTTCTTGAGGGAAAACTTGTGATTCTGGATCGAAATCGCTGGGATGATCCGGATTCGAAACTCACCATTATCGGCGCAACATTATGGTCGAATATCCATTCTTCAGCAGCTGATACCATTGCCCTCCGAGTATCAGACTACAAACTCATCAAAAACTGGACCGTCGCCAAACATAACGAGTGTCACGCCCGGGATCTCGCCTATCTCACAGAGACCATATCCGAACTCAACAACCTTCCAGAAGAATCTCAGAGAAATGTCTTGGTGGTAACACACCACGCACCCTGTGTAAAAGGGTCTTCTAAACCAGAACATGCGAATGCACCGTACAAGACGGCGTTTTCGACGGATGTTATACAGGCTAGGGAGTTTATGCATGGAGTGCAAGTTTGGATGTTTGGTCATACGCATTATACGACGGAGTTTAAGAAGGGTGGTGTGAAGGTTGTTGCGAATCAGAGGGGGTATGTTTTGGGGTATAAGGGGCCGCCGTTGGAGAACACGAAGGGTTTTGATGATGAGAGGGTTGTAGAGTTGTGAGTTGGGGATATATTGGTTTCTTGCATTTAGATGCCATTGGGTATCTGCTCTCGAAGAGCTTGGAGTTGGTATACTGAGTTGGTTCATTCCTTGATATATTGCCAACTCGTTTGTGTATATATAAGTTACATATTGAAGGCCATTTATATGTCTCGAGAATATGTCGTCAGAATCTCATGATCTAAAGTCCATCTCGAGTTATGAGGCGGCAATATTAGTTTTAGTAACTAATAACTCCCATATGGATGTGTAGCAAGGCTCAGACAAGATCTGAGATAGCTCCTATATCCAGAGGGTTAAGAGCCGTTCTTCTGTTACGTCCAGACACCCACCTGAGCAGATACATCTCTTAAGTCCATGGAAAATGGGCTCACTCGAGGCAAAACCTCAGGTCGTGCCTCGCATAGTATTTAAGCACAAGTCGTTAGCTTCATAAACCTTGCTCTTCGTCTATCTTCAACCATTCATCAATTGAGTGTTGGTTGTATATGTTTGATACCCCTGTTGGTGTTGGCTTATACATCCATGTAGTTAAGAGTATGCCTTGGGCTATGTTCGAATACAAGGATGATGAAAGTACAAAGAGACTCAATTTACTCAAACTTACAGTGTTAATACCTGATGTTATATATCAGTGGTGCCCTCATTGTTTGATCTTCTTGCACATCGTCTCACCTGCACGATTTCCGCAACCAAAAAGCTCCATGAGTATTGTGATAAGTAAGTACGCATCCACTTGCACTCACAATTTCAACCGGAATATCTAATCTCTACTATAATCATTATTGCAGTACGAAATTGAGAGACAGAGTCTCCTTCCAGGCGACAGTTATGCTAGACTTCCATCAGTCAAGCATCTCAACTTGAGGTCATTAACAGCGAAACTATGCGTCTTGAGCTAAGACAACGGGAAATCAGCCAAAACTTTATACAATACCCGTTTAATCACTTCCTTGACAGAGTTTATCTAGACAGCCTTGAACACAGCTATATCGATCGTTGGAATGGGCACCATGATGATCAAGCACCACTGGGCTACAGACGATGATGTGAATCTCGCGTCCGATCCAATGTTTCTATTTCTTGTGATTGGTATGCCCCTCATTGCTTTGTTCCTCATTTGGGTCTGCAGCTTGGCGCTTTATAGGCATAACAAGAGGATTAAAAGAGCTCAGCGCGCTGCTAGGGCGAGAGAAAGACTCGCGTACACGACTGGGGATACGCAAAGCTTGGGAGGAAGGACTCTCTGCAACTGATTATCATATTTTCGGTTCATGATTGGCTGTTGATGGATGTGATATGGCATTAAGATGTTCAGGTGAAGGGTTTGGACTCTGTGGTTAATGAACAGATGAGCAGGAGATTCAACGCCTCGCGCTTCTGGAAGACCTCAACATTTGATACGTCTACAGAGGATACGAGAGACTTTGTAAAGTCTTCTAATAATATAACAATCATTTTTCAATCTCAATTTTGAAAAAGCTGGCTCCGAGCCCGTCGTCGATGAGTTTCAATGAGCTGCAGCCTGAGGCATCCACTGCCCCAGATTGACATTCTTGCACTAAGCCATCCAAAAAATTGGTTACCGTCGACTTCGAGATCGCCAGCATCAATTCCAGACTCACGGCCGCGGCGCCCTCCTCACGACGATGCCTCCTCGAATTTCACCCTTCAGCACACCGTTGTGCTGCAGGACGACCGTCAATGCTCCCGTGTCGTCGCTGACCGCCTACCTCTCCGGCCTCTCCCTCCAGACCCGAAATGCGTCTATCCTCAGCAGTCTCGCCAACAACGCTGGCGCCGTTCACCAGAAGAAGCGAGTTGGCCGTGGTCCTTCGTCCGGACACGGAAAGACATCTGGTCGTGGTCACAAGGGTCAGAAGCAGCATGGAAAGGTCAAGCCGTGGTTTCAGGGTGGTCAGACACCTTTGATCGTCAAGCATGGTCGAAAGGGCTTCAGCAACTTGTGAGGCGCCTACGAATGTCCCGACAACATGTTGAAGAGTTGGGGATGATAAAAGTTCAATTGACTAACTTGTCTGTAGCCGAGCTCCTCAGATGTCGGAAGTCAACCTCGACCAGATCCAGGCTTGGATCGATCAAGGACGAATCGACCCCACTAAGCAGATTACACCGAAGGAATTGATCGAGTGTGGCATCGTTGGAACAGTCAAGGATGGTGTCAAAGTTCTATCTCGAGGTGCAGATATGCTTAAGCAGCCCATCGATGTGATGGTCTCCCGTGTTTCTGCTGGAGCTATCGCTGCTATCGAAGGTGCTGGAGGCAAGGTCCTCACCCGATACTACACCAAGCTGGCCATAAAACGGCTCCTACGGGGCGAGTCCGTCAACACAGATAAGCCTCTTCCTCAAGGATTGGAGCACGTCGATACTGTGCTGGCCGCAGCCCGTGAATCACCCTTCCGATACCGATTGCCCGACCCTACCAGCCGTGAGGATATCGAGTATTATCGTGATCCTGCGCACCGAGGATACCTGAGCTACCAGCTCGCGCCAGGACAGTCGCCCAGTTTGTACTTCAGGGTGCCTGGTGTGCACAAGATCAAGAGCGAGGTTAAGAAGGAGAAGGCAGCCACTGAGGAGACTCTATTCTAAGAGTTGGGACTGGCATATGAAGAATTGTATTATAATGACCGAGTATAGACACTTGGATGTGATAACAAGCAATGTACAAACAATTGAACTCATGAAACTTTTCTATGTAGCATCTGGTGATCAGCCACAGTCTTGACAGATTGTGGCGTCTCCAGGAACATCCATTTTAACCGTTGCATGCGTCAGGGAGTACGTACCCATGACGCTCCACAACAGCTCCGTCCGGTTTAAGTTGATGTCGCAGACCCAGGTCTTCTCCACTTGGAATGACTTCACCAACCTCCCAGTTGCCTCTCAATTCGCGTGTATTTCGTCGCTAGAGCTTCTGTATTGCTTATTGGCTTCGCTTCAACTCCTGCAGTTGCAGTTTTGTTCCATCGTAGGCTCGGTATCGCGCACCCAAGTCGATTGCGCTGTATATCGTCCTCTTTGCGGCTTCGATTACGAATCGCTACCTAGACGACCGATCTACACTCTCCACGAGTTTTCGCGACTCGGCTGATCGACGTCGACGAGATTGATACGTGCCGCAAGATAATCTTACATTCGCTGCTCACCTGAAAGTCATAATGTCACTTTTTGGTTCATCGCCGACGGAGGACAACCCAGGTCTGGGTGCGTCTCCTGGTCCAACTCGTCGCGGCGGTGCTGGACTCTTCGACGATGACTCTGGTTCTGGAACACCAAAGCCATCCAACAGTCTTTTCGCTGACGACAACGACTCCCACGATTCACCGTGGGACATGCCCACGCCGCGCAAGCAGCAGAGCAGAGCAGATCTTATTCGCAACCTCCTCCCTGGTAGCGACGTGCCCGATGCCTATATCGAGACCTTCGATACAGTAGTGCGCGAAGACGGCAGCGGAGGTCAGGTCACTTCTGGTGGTGTCGCAAAGCTCTTTGCTACTGCCAGACTTGGTGCTGATGCCCAAGCTCGCATTATGTCCTTGGTTGCTCCCGGAGGCGGGGATGTCCTGCTAGGTCGAAACGAGTTCAATGTGCTGCTGGCTCTGGTAGGCCTTGCACAAGAAGGTGAAGTCATAAGCCTGGATGGTGTTGATGAGCGCCGAAAACGTAAGTAAACATATCTCTTCGATTCGCATTTCGCATGATTATTTTCCTCTCATGTAAATCGCTTGCTTGCCAAGACTTACAAGCTGCCCTATCAACTGGTCAATGCAATGCCATGGATGTCATATCAGTGCTGGCATATCCCCCCGGCGGTTGGTGGGGACACTACTCAGTTCCAGCTAATAACTCATTTCCATCACAGGCCTTCCGCAACCCAAGCTCGCAGGTCTCACTGCAGAGCCCATCCTACCTCCAGTTGCTGAACTTTCCGCGAAGCCTCCTCAGACGCCTCCAAAAGATATTCCTCCTCCTCCTCCTCAACAACAACAACAACAAACTCCTCCCGCGCAGCAACAACCTAAGCAATTTCGACCAGCCATGGATGACCCAGAGGACGATCCATGGGGCAGTCCCGATATGCACAAAACCCATGATCACGGTCCCTCCAAGTCCAACGGCACCCAGCGAAACAGCACAAATGGCCATGCCAGCTTCAGCCAAACACCCCCGGCAACAGTAATCGACGCTCCTCCTCTGCCTAATATTGCATCGCCTCAGGCCACTACTTCTCCGAACAGCCGCAGACAACATAGCAGCAACTCGGTAACAACGCCTGGTGGATGGGGATACTTTGATGGGAATAATCCTGTTGTAGGCTTTGGGGAGTCTCCCTCCGGCCCTGTCCAGAATCCCTTTGGTGCAGCTTCCGATATGACACCAAGTGCACAACCTCCAGCTCTTCAACACCATACGAGCAGTGGCAGAACAGGCCGCGGCGCCGAGGAGAATGTCGTTGTTGTGCTTATGCCGGAAAAGGAAGGTGTTTTCATGTTCCAACACCATAATTATGAAATCTCAAGCATAAGGCGCGGTAGCAAGGTTATTCGCAGATACAGCGACTTTGTCTGGCTATTGGATTGTCTGCACAAGAGATATCCATTCCGTATTCTACCGCTACTTCCACCCAAGCGCGTAGGTGTAAATGGTAGCCATCTGTCAAACGATGGGGCTTTTATCGAGAAGCGAAGGAGGGGTCTGTCACGGTTCTTGAATGCCCTTGTCAGGCACCCGATTCTAAACCAAGAACAGCTGGTCGTCATGTTCTTGACCGTTCCTACAGTAAGTCAATTCTGCCACCAAGTGTAAATCAACTGCTGAAGCTAATATCAGCATCAGGAACTATCTGTGTGGCGCAAGCAAGCTACCATTTCTGTTCAGGATGAGTTTACTGATAGAGCACTACCACCTGGTTTGGAGGATTCTTTGCCAGCTGAGCTCGAGGATCTCTTCAACCGAACCCGCAATGGCGTCAAGCGGTCTGCTGAGCTTTACATTAACATCTGCAACATCATGGATCGTCTCGTCAAGCGAACTGAGGGCGTGGCTGCTGACCACGCTCGTATTGCTCTATCTTTGGCCTCTCTGACAGAAACATCGGAAGACACTTACGCCACAGACACCAACGAGGTTCCTCTACTTAACGATGGACTTGTCGCCATGAGCAAACACCTCAGGACTTGCCAAACTTTGATGGAGGATGAGAGCCGCGGATGGGATGAGGGAGTTCTTGAGGACCTCAAGCGCCAACGAGATGCTCTGGTGAGCGTCCGGGAGATGTTTGAGCGAAGAGAACGATTGGATAAAGATAATATTCCTTATCTGGAGCGGAGGATCCAGACTAATGAGAACAAGCTCGCCAACTTGAGATCCAAGCCAGAAGGGGTGGTCAAGGCTGGTGAGATTGACCGGATAGCGGAAAACATCATCAAGGTAAGCTCATCTCTAGGCTACTAGATAAGGAAGTGCTAACAAAGAATCAGGATAAGGAGTCTATTGTCCAGCAACACAATCGCTCCATCTTCGTCAAGGAGTGCATCCGCGACGAACTCGTCACCTTCCAGTCAACTCAGTACCACGTCAGCCGATGGAACCAGGACTGGGCCGGCGAGCGAGTTAAGTACGCAGAGATGCTCGCAGACAACTGGCGCCGATTGCTGGATGAGCTTGAGGGCATGCCCCTGGGTGACTAGAGTCCGCTAGAGAGTCATCAAGGCTCATTTGCAACTGCCCACGACGTGCCTGGCGGTGAAAGCTTCGAGATAATATTGGGAGACGTTGAGTGGTGATTGGATATATCTACGGGAGAGGAGAGCAGCGGTCGTGTGTTTTTAACGTAAATTTATGCGCGCAAGATGTATTTGTGTATTAAGACAAGATCAAGAAGGTGGCTATGCATGGGTTGAAAGAGGAGCGATAGTGGGAGACAGAGAAGCATGTGGATGTGCTCGATACCCTTCATTCATTTTAGTTTCCAATCCTCGTTCATAATAGAATCGAATCTGCCAGGTTTATACAAGTCGCTGCTCTTAGTTGTATGGTCATATTACCCCTGGTTCACAATATGCGGAATGTCAGGTTGGTGTTTCAATCTAACGTAAATATTCCCTTTTTATTTTTTGCTATACATGCCAGTCTTGGACATCTACCACTGATCTGTCACAGCACCGTGAGAAGCGTCTCCGACCAACTTAGCATACTTGGCCAACACACCTCTCTTGACTCTAGGCTCAGGGGCCTTCCACTCACTCCTTCGCTTCTCCATCTCCTCATCGGTGATATCGACATCAATGCGGTTTCTAACTGCATCAATGGTAATCACATCTCCATCCTTGACCAGGGCGATAGGGCCTCCGACCATAGCTTCAGGCACAACGTGACCGACGATGAAGCCGTGAGAAGCACCACTATATCGGCCGTCTGTGACGAGGGCAAGATTCGAGAGACCAGCGCCCATGATGGCTGCAGAGGCCTTCAGTTGTTCGGGCATACCAGGACCACCCTTGGGACCTTCATATCGTACAATAACAACCAAGTTACCGTCGGATTGCTTGATCTCGCCTTTGTTCAGAGCAGCGTTGAGCATCTTCTCAGTATCGTATACACGGGCCTTGCCAGTGAAAGATAGTCCCTCCTTTCCAGTAATCTTAGCAACGGCACCGCCGGGGGCAAAGTTGCCTCGTAGGATGCGGATGTGGCCGGAATCCTTAATGGGGTTATCGAGAGAGCGGATGATATCCTGACCAGGGTCCAGGCTGGGCCAGTCTTCCACGTTCTCGGCAAGAGTCTTGCCGGTGACGGTCATGATGCTGCCGTCGAGAAGGCCACGGGCGATAAGCATCTTGATGACAGAGGGAGTTCCGCCGACGTTGTAGAGATCCTCCATGTAGTACTTTCCACTGGGGGCGAGGTCGGCGAGGAAAGGAGTTCGGTCACTGGCGCGTTGGATATCATCGATAGTCAGGGGGACGCCCGCTGTGTTGGCCATGGCGAGGAAGTGAAGAACACCGTTTGTAGAACCACCCAGAATCATAGTCAGAACAAGAGCGTTCTCGAAAGAAGCTCGGGTCATGATATCGCGAGGACGAAGGTCCTTCTCCATAGTAGTTCGGATAACCTGAGCAGCGCGCTCACACTCACGACGCTTCTCAGGAGACTCGGCAGGGTATGATGAAGAGCCAGGTAGTGAAAGACCCATAGCCTCAATGGCAGTAGCCATAGTGTTAGCCGTGTACATACCACCACAGGCTCCAGCACCGGGACAAGCATGCTTCTCGATATCATCCATGACATCAGAGCTCTCACGGCCAGCCTCACCAGGATTTGTCTTTGCGTGAAGACGGCCATAGGTGAAAGCGCCGGAAGCTTCGTAGCATGTGCTGATATTGATGGGCTGCTCGAGGAGCTTAGAGTGGCCCTTACGGATGGTACCGCCGTAGATCATGATAAAGGGGCGATTGTGACGAGCGGCGGCCATCACAGTGCCGGGCATGTTCTTGTCACAGCCAGGAATAGAGATGTTGGCGTCATGGTGCTGGGCGCATGTTACAGACTCGATGGAATCGGCGATGATTTCTCGAGTCTGAAGAGAGAAGCGCATGCCTGAGATGTGTGAGTTACTATGAAATTTTGCGAGTGAGGTTCACAAACCTTCGCCTCCCATCGTGATGGCGTCAGAGACACCAACGGTGTTGAACTGCCATCCGATCATGCCCTCCTTCTCGATAGAGTTCTTGACGATTTGGCCAAGATCGAGGACTGTTTTTGTATGAGTACATATTTTCTTGTTTCAAGCTGTGTCACTTACGATGAGTACTACAAAACCATTAGTATTCAGTCTTACAAGAGGCATTCGGTTCAACTCACTTGCAAGGGTTTCCTTGCCACCACACGGTAGCAACACCGATTTGAGGGGCATTCTTCATCTTGTCCTTGTTTGGGACACCAGCTCCGTAGAGCATAGCCTGGTAATGTCAGTGAGTTGTTGAAATATGGTAGAGTTAGGGGAAACATACCTGAGCTCCGGGATAGTCATGCTCGCGAGTGATCTTTGTCGACCAACGGTTTAGAGCACCGCCAGGAGGAAGACAAGGAAAGGGGATGTAGTCGGGATCCTGTTTAGGGTCGTGTTGGACTTGGTCCGCCATGATGATGAGTTGTGAGAGTTGATCTCACAGTCTGTAGTTTGATGGGGGAGTTAAGCGGTCTCTAGTGATTCAATGGTTGAGAAACACCAGAATTGAGTCAAAGTGAAAGAAGCTATCTCCTGATGACTTGGATTAGTCTAAGGTGGAAGATAAATAGCGATGTCGGAGTGAGAAGAGGAAGGAAGAATGAGTTGGTTATGTTACAGTGAAGAGGATGGATGGATGGACGGCAATTGCTGCCAAGGCTCAACCCCACGGGCAGTGACTGACCTTATATAAAGGAAATGATTCCGGACAACAAGGTCTTGGGTCTTTGGCCTTGGGTGAGGGTGACAGAGAACCGAAGACGAAGAGAAATTGACCAAAGACAAGCGTCGGATTAGACAAGAATTGTGGTGCGAGTTGCAATGCGTCTGCCGAAGAGCGGAGTAGTCGATTTTAGTGACTTTTTCAAGACCAAGATGTAAGCGGAATGTCCTGTAGCCTGTAGCCTGTAGCCCTGTGACTTGAGGTAGTGTAGTGTGCGGAGTAGTGGCGTTTACTCCTCTGTTGATCAGTTGAAGTTTAGAATATTACAAGTTACGAAGAGAGAAGAGACAGAACTGAGATGAGGACACGGGAGAAAGGGAGTGATAACAGCTACAGTTGTGGCATCTTGTACTCCCCAAGCTAATGTACTGTAGGTAGCTTCTAGCTCATTGACAACACATGATACCTACTTAGATAAGAGAAGCCTCGTGAAATTGCGTCAACTCTTTTACCTTGTTACAAGAGGCTATTCTCACTCAAAATCTTGGCTTGCCTCACTCATCCCTCCTTTGCCGGACCGAACAGCTCGGCATTCGCTCCGGAAACCTCATCAAGAGTTTCCCCTTCTCTTATTCTTCTTTCTTTAACCCCTCTTGACTTGGTATGATCATGATATCCACTTCCCGCCTGCTAAAAAGGCCCAACAACCCCGCACATTAGTTAGCTAGAGCTTTGTCGAATACCAGCCGTCGGTTTAGCAATTACGGATCCCTCGAGCTTTAATAGGCCCAGACTAGTCAATGCCAATCAAATGAGCAAGAAGAGAGAGAACAGAGACATTGTCTTCAACTTGACAATGAGGGAAGAGAGAGTAAATACTTGAAATACCAGAGGTCATCTCCACTCTTAAGAAACATCCTCCCCTCACGATACCTTCGTCCAGATCATAGACTTGGGGTCAAATTTACCCCCAAAACAAAAACAAAAACCATGACAGCGGCTAAAAGGGAGAACACCCTCCCCCTAAGAATATCTACCTACCTTACAACTACATTCAGCCGGGACTCCGCAGTCCCATTCGCTATGGATCCATTCCTTCCCATCTTTGATCCCCGATGCGCCCCTCTCCGCGTGACATCCACAATTTCCTCATCCACCGGGGCCGAACCGCGGATCGGATACAGGGGGGAAACACCGAAGTTTCGGCTGACACTCACCCGAACGGTTTTAACCACCGAGAGATGTAATGTTTCGACGTATCAGATATATGATGTTATAGTCCAATAGATGTATAACCTCCACTTAAGTCGGTTGTTTAACTACAAACAAACAAACACACCCATCTTTATGTCTCCTCTCATACCTTAGCTACCTACAACTACCCAGACAGAGTATACGTACTCACAACTCGTCAACATCATCCCAATATCATGCAAGTCATATTGGTCTATGCGTCTTGATACACGGCCGTCGTCATTGTGAAACACAGACTCTTAAAACGCATTGAAACGCTGCACAGCCAAGACACATACACCCACCCAACTCACCACGACACATCAGCATCACTCAGCAATACCATTACAATTCGGGCTTTTGCTGCGAAATGATCTTCATGGCACCTTGTACAGACACTTTTCGGACGTATCGCCGTCTCAAGCAACCTCAAACATATCCCATCCCCATATCCTCCACTAACACACGCTGATCTAGTTTCATCTCCATTACGCAAGCAAGCAACACTTTTTCAACATTGTCATGTCACAGTCCACATGAAACAATAAACAGTTCAAGGTGAAGAAGATTATCAATTGATGCCTGCCAGCTTTTACCACTGACAGGGTGTATCTAATATTATCCTCCACCCCATAAACCCATCCGCTCACTAGCAGTAACCCGGGGCGAGCGTCTTGAGCTTTGGCCCTTTTCTTTCATCACCGTAATTTCATCAGTCCTCAATACGAAACAACAAGAGGACTGTACAATGTAAGGAAATCTGCCGAAATGGCAAGCCAAATAAAACGGGTCAGGAAAAAAAAAAACCGTCAAAAAAAACCGAAAATTGAGACCAAATAAAAAATCCATGACTCTGTCCACTACACCGGGACAGGTCTTTACTCCAAGCATAGGACGGAAAAGGTGTATAGTAGTGTCTCCCTCCATCTGCGACAAGTGCTCTTCATGTCGTGTAGCAAATGCCGTGCATCTACCTCCTTTTTTCCACCTCCAAGGATCCAGATTTGAACTGGATCCCACCCACTAGACAATACTTTGTTCGTAAGATAAGAACGGTATAGGCCGCACAGTGAAAAGAATGAAAGTGATGTACTTCGTGAAAACGAGTGCGGGCGCAAGTAAAATGCCCAAGCGTGTATGGCAGATATGCCGTGTCGTGTGCGTGCCTCCGGTGGTAGAGAGAGCAACAATGCCGTGATTGAAACGAAATGCGAAAAGCAAGAGGCGTATCATACAATGAGGCGAGACCACGCTGCGGTCTCACCTTGTTCTCATTCCAAATTACCTCGCCTCTGGATGGGATGAGGATCAAGACAGGGTGACGTAACCCGAGGAGTCCATGTTCAGTGAGCGGTTTGCATCATACCGAATCGCTCCTCTTCCAGCCGTCTCACGATATCCCGATCGCGAGCGGTTCGTGGGTCAGCGTCAATTCCAAGGATCGAGGAGATCCGTGTCTTGTCCTGTCCCTTGTTGTAGGTGTGGCTCTGCGCATCCTTTTCAGCCTGGCCTGGACTGGAGATGGGGGTGATTGGTGTCAGCGAAGAAGGGCTGCAGCAGGTGCCAGTCTTCCAGGCCTGTTCGAGAACAGTGGGAGACACTGAAGGACCATACTCGTTGGCGATTGTTGTCCAGAAAGACGCGCGGTGGGTTGAGTAGATGGAATGAAGGCGTGAAAGATCGACATGCGAGGCGTTGTGTGCAGGAGGTGAAGGCACGGGCCCAGGAGCAGGCACAACTGAGCAGTCAAGACGCAGAGGAGGTGTTGTTCGTTGAAGCGAAGCTGCGCGGTGGTGGAAAGCAGCGGGAGGCATCTGAACAGGGACATCCACTGGCGTCGTATATGACTGGTTGGTGACGGGAGGTGGGAGAGACATGCGAGAAGGCTTTGGGAGAATGGACGGTAGACGGGTGACATCGCTAGGTCCAACGATGCTGGGGAGCTGGATGTGGCTGGCAGTGTTGACGTTGCAGGGAGGGGGGCTATAACTTCGTACACTTCCACCAGGAGAGACTGAGCGAGAGACAGTCTCTCGTGCAGGGCTGGGAACGTTCACGTTGTGAGTCTGGGGGATGTCGTTGGAGGCACCCGATGAGACTGAGGCAGCACGCTTGTTGCGTCGGTTGCTACCGTGAGAGAGCTGATGATAGTGGAGACGGCAAGCCAACTCTGTCTTCTTGAGATGGGCTGCAATGTACTTATATGGCATCTTCTGGAGTCGAGTTTGGATGAGATATGACTCCTAAACTTGGTATTAGTGATTTGGTCTGGCACAACTAAACAACCTCGACTCACCTCCTCATCGCTCCAAGCACGTCCACCGCCAGTCGACGAAGCCTTACGGT
Organism: Fusarium redolens; assembly: GCF_020744475.1. Taxonomy (NCBI): domain Eukaryota; kingdom Fungi; phylum Ascomycota; class Sordariomycetes; order Hypocreales; family Nectriaceae; genus Fusarium; species Fusarium redolens. The sequence goes on along the minus strand of NW_025763674.1, from coordinate 246,609 downwards.
TCTTTGAAATTCCGTAGTCGTGGCGGTCCATGGAATCTCGTGACGGGATATAAGGCGCAGGGGCCTGAGCCATCTGATGTTGAGGCATGCCTGAGCTCATTGGTCGGCTGTTCATTGTACTGCCTTGAAATCCGCTATGGGTATCGTAAAGTAAAAATCGGGTTGCTGAAAAGAATCGTCGTTTTCCGAAGAGTGGAAAGTCGTCGTATAAGCTGGTCTTGAGAAAGAAGCCAGGCCAAGTGTGGTCGAAGCGAGCGATATCGTTCGAATGCCGGGTGTGCTGTTTAAGCCAGCGAGAATATTGAACTCGAAAATACAGACACCGGAATGGAAAATCCTCAGAAGTTGAAACTGTTTCAGGTAGAATGAAACAGATTTGTTATACAAAGCGTTGAATGAAAAACCAGTATCGGTTTAGTTGTGTAGAAGGTAATGGGTTGTTAAGGAGTGTCAGCAGCCAAACCAGTTGGTCCAAGTTGGTACTGTTAATGAGTGTGTTGGAGCTAGCTGCGTAGAAGAAGTGAAGCAGAGCCGAAGAAGTGAATACAATTACAAGACGCAACAGCGTTTCTTGCAAAGAAGAAGAAAAAGAAAAGAAAAGATGTGAGGTTGAGGATGACAATCCAAAGTGAAGAAGGGAAAGAGGAGAAGTAGAAGTAGTTTATTTGAAGGGGAGGGGCAAGTGGTGTAGTAATAACAAAGGAAGATCGGAAACAGGCACAATAGACAGTTTACAGCGGCATGCATGCAGTAACAAGCTCACTAGAGTAAGGTACAGGGCGTACGGGGCAGATTGCAACGGCCACGACGGTGGTGATGGTTCGGGCCATGCATGGATTGGAGGATGGACATGGATCAGGGCATAGCAAGGGTTTGCTCACTGCTGCACACTGCCAGGGCCCTTGTTACATCTAACAGGGACAGTCTAACAGCGTTAACGAACGGGGGGGAGGCGTTCCAGGCCTAGACGACAGGACAAGACATGGGGGGTAAATTCAGGGCCTGCAGGGCATGGCATGTGGCTTGGCTGGAGATGGATGCTGCAACATGAACAAAACCAAAACATACCTCCATCGCAGACGGAACAAGTCGTGGATGAAGATTCATCTTACAGTTCCTGTCTGGGACTCAAAACAAATACTGCTACAACAAGATCTGAGGCTCTAAACGGAGACAAACTAGACGACACTATACTATTTTAGCTTGACCATAGACTGGGCGCGAGACGAGACTAACACAAGACAAAACCTGCAGTAATGAGACACCCAATTTCTGGGGTTTTTGGTTTTTTGTTTCTCTAACCCCCCAAAAAAAAAAACCTCAGACGAAAACAGAGCTTGTGAAGCAATAGCAACGATCGTAATATTACAGAAACGCCACCGATGATAATGGCTTGATACAAGTCTGCAGTAGTCAAGCCTCAATCGCGGTGAAGTCTAAACAGCTCGACAGAATAGGAATATGGAGCGAACACCACCGTCCGCCACTATCATGAATCAATGATCAATCAGAAAGAAACCAAGACCAGATGACATGGACCGCCCAAGCGAGCCTCAAAACGATCACTTACATGCTGCAACTGCAGAACAGTCGTTGTCAGTACGGATACAAGATCCGCCGCCTTGTCAAATCAACTCACCCTTGTCTGGTAAAACGGTCACCACCGCACGTAGCGTCTCCCACTGTTAAAGAAGTGATCCAAACATCCATTTACAACCCCCGGTTCAGTCCTCGTACAACGGATATTGGCAGGCCTGTGCGAGTTTTAAACATATTCTTCGCCATCCTTGGCATCCGATCTCTCCAGTACAGTACCTTTGCTCTCAAGTAGAAACTGTCTCCCGTCGGACAAGACACGCATACATACTACACAGTACCTAGGTTTACGTATGGGCTCTGTGGGTTTTTGGCCTCGTGTTCATTCCTTGATAATGAATCACTTTTTCTTGCTCCTGGCAGCAGACAGTCAGCCTCTCAGTCTCTCTTCAGCGGGGTCGTGTTGCGTTACATCGACCTCAGCTTCAGGTGCGCGATGCGCGTAATAATTCAAGGTGGCCTTCCATTAGTTGATAGCCTTGTCTGACTCTCCAGCGCAGCGCACAAACTGCTTCTTGGCAGCCAACCCTGGCGAGTAGCAGGGGTTCGTATATTGCTTCGTAATTGGACGGTCCCTGATTTTGATTTGCACTTCGAGCCCTTCAACCTCGTGGTTTGACTGTAATCCCACCCACCTTGTAGCCTCGAGGCTAACGTCCATCACGCACCGCTGCGCTCTGGTCCATGATCTTCTGGAGGACCGTGATTAGGTCCCAAGCTGTTGGCTGCAGCTAGCAGACTACTACGTACTGGCCCGGGCGTAACAAGTAAACACGATTCGGGAGTTGGTGTTGTTGTTGCATGATTCTTGGTGTTTGTGTATAAGCAGCTGAAGTAAAGTCGCGACAAGGAGACCTTACCCCAAAGGCAAAGCTTATCAAACCCCAAATGTTTAGTTAAACAATATCCGGTTTCGTTTCTCTCGCTTTTGGCTCCAAGTATCAAACTTGAGCCGAGTCCAGATACGTACATGTTCTTCTCGACCGGCTTGCACGGTGTTTGGTGGAGGGCATGTCATTGCAACCCTGTCGGCTATCGTTTCGTGATAGGTGGGTGCAAGATATGCCGTCCGTTTAGACGATGCGCACATGCCATCGACGCCTCGATTCACAAATTTGCGGGACGGCAAGCGCCTGTTTAATTTCAACATGCAGTGACTTGTTTGCACCTTTATTAATTAACTAGACTTTAGGAAGTTTTATCTTCATCTGTTGTTGTTTGGTAGGATCAGGGCAAACAAACTCTGATATCATACATATCACTTCTTCTTCAACATCATCTCACCAACTCTCTGGTCATGATGTTTCCTGTTTCAGAGTCACTATACTGCTACTCAAACCCATATAACTTTCCTTACCGTCGGTTTCGGTTTCTACCTTAACAAAGCCAACTAATCTCGCCGCTTCGTTAGCTGCCGCCGTGCCCCAGGCCCAAGGTTCAGGGATCCCCCCTTGAAACCCGCTAACGCACTGGCGTAATTTCACCTCGGTATCAGGGATTAGTCCAAAAGAGATGGACATTTGCGAACTCTGTGGAGCGTCCTCTGCTGATTGGGCGGCATATTAACCTCAAAATACTGGTTCAGTGCTTTCGGCACAATGTTTTTACCTTGTCTGTCGACAGACTCTGCCCTTATTCCTATTGTGGTCTTCTGTATCGTGTCCTGGCTATGGTTCTGGTAATGTGCCGTGCAGGGGAAACGAGCTGAGTTTGCGGCACAAACGGAAACATTCGTTCCCCAGTTACAGAAAACAAGAATGAGAAACACGGCCAAGCCAGGCACAGGATGGATACGGATGCTTCAATCCCGCTGTCTTACGCCTCTCTGATCGTCGCCCTTCCTTGCAACTCTGAGTGATTTGTATACGACAGTATCTATTCGTCTATTCTTAGAGCCCTGGCCGACTAACACCGTGCCATGGGAAGATGATCACCAGGTGGTGTCGGGCGGTGAACCGGCCCTTGGTAGCGAAATGCTGCGATAGACTGACTCTGTGTAGTCGATCTCATTCCCTTGTCCGAGATCTTTACGCGGCTTGGCCCCCCCCATGCGTTATGAAAATATGCACTAGCATCTGCAGCAAGGCTCTGTGGCGCTAAACAAAACTGTGAATGCCTTCAGGCTTCAGATATCTGATGCACACGTCTAACATGACAGCGTCAAGAGAAACACATTCTCCAGCTCGGATCGAAACATTCCCGGAAACCGGGTGCTACTCTACCGAGTTGGCAGGAGGTCCCATGACGCCGGATAGCTGTCGTTCCTGTGTGAGCTCGAGTCTGAAGCAGCGATCAAACATGTCGAGATCCGAAACTCCAAGATCTGAGATTCCCAGATAAGTTTTAGATAACCTCAGTTTTGGGTTTCTTCCATGCAACCTCGCTTATGAAATCCTGATACATATTTCTTCAACTATTATTTACTTAATCTTCTCTATTAAGCGCTAAACATTATACAGCTGTCAAATGTTTGCCAAGTCGCAACACTCACCTTCGCAGACTTACCTCGGCAGTGTTTCAGGAGTCTGTGCGGTTAACATGGTCATAGCTGTTTGGGTCCCCGACTGGGGGCTTCAGGCTGTCCTGAGAAAAATGTTCTGGAACTTTGTTCTGCACGGGGACAAAGATGCAGCTATCGTGAGTTGTTAGTCAAGCGGCAAAGCATCGTCAAGATTATTGTTTTTTTGGCGGGATATGCTTGCGAGAGAGCACTACGTGTAAGTCCACAAAACAAATGCAGGGTTCCGTGTTGCTGGTAATTTCGTTCGGGTTTTGTCTTTATTGATTGTGCTACTAAAGTAAACTCTCCATATAAAAAAAACTCTTTTTTTAAAGTTGTTTACGTGTTTTGTAAGATTATTGATGACACCGGCAGATTCATCTCGTGTTTGTTGAAGGTTTCTACTCCATGGCTAAACAATGCCTTGTGTTCTTGACGCCACATGTCTATCTTGCAGAACTGCCGTTTCAATATTCACCGTTATATAAGGTTGTAGCTTGAAACGCGACCGCAGTGTTTGAGATTCCCATCATCCAGTTCTACTGTACCTAAAAGTTCCCCTACCCATTGGAGCGTAAGGTAAAAGCAAGGGTCCTAATCGCTTGGCCCTACGGACGGCTCAAGAGGTGTCCGAATATTTCGACCAGCTCTTGCAACCGGGGTGGTTTCATCCACGGGCCTAACCCTCGAGGAACAAAGGTTTCGAAACTTGATAGTCTAATGTAACTCAAAAGAAGGCTAAAGCACCGATGCGCTCGAGTCTGTTGCTGTTATCAGGATCTTTGCTCACCGCAAACTCGTATTGCGGGAGACAATTTTGCTTCGGAATGTATTTCCCCGATATCCAAATTAAGGCGTGTATGTTTCGTTCGCATGGGGAGAGTGCCCCGTGCTCCTCTTTTGTGCTTATTTTATTGTTGACGTGGGACATCAGGCCATCCCAGATTGCAAGCGTGTTTCGAAGCGGGCGGGGATCGGCAATGCAGCTGGAGATGGTGGAGGAATATGAACTCGATGGAGTTTGATGCCGGTGCCGGATCGTCGTGTACAAGTCAGATTTGGTTATCTCGCCGTTGTCTTGATCTGGTAGTTCTGTTGCATTCCTCTTCGTCAGAGCTTAATTTCAACATTCACCACAGGTTAGGGCTCAAAGGATTTCTTCCTATTGTGCCGCGTAATCTACCAGAAGTCAATCGTGAGAGGAAGAGAAGTCGGAGATAATAAAAACGTAGTCTTTCTTAGTATCATTTTGGTCAGGGTTTTTATTGTAGGGGTGATAATCTAATCAAACCATAATACATCTAGTCTTCTTTCTGTAGTTGATTTCATTGGAGTTTTTATAGTATTATGATAATGTGCCTAATGAAAAGTGGGAGGAACTTCTATTATATGCCGGCTGTGAGGACATGTTGCCAGAAGCTTACCCTGGACAATGAATATGAGTCTGGTATTTAAACAGCCATTGTGCGTGCAGTTGTCTCATACTGTAGCAATTCGAAATGTTAACATATAAGACGGGGTTTCCTTTTGTATGATCAACTGGGTTGACTTTACTTGTTTGTGGAAACACAACTTGATTTTTTAAGTTGTGGTTGTAAGCCAGCGAAAGCCAACATCATGAGTGTGGTTGAGGAGAGAGGGAAAAAAGGGGTCGACAGCCGCGGCGGTTAAACAAGCGAAATACTCAGATCGCGTCTCTACAACATCACAAACATCATATTAGACCATATCCATTCACATTAATTGCCACCCGTACGATAGATCAAAACCCCGAATCCGGATCCGACGAGGGAGGGACTTGAGAGGTACACAGATTCAATGTCACGATCTTAGCTCGAGACGCGACCAGATTGCCGGGTATACCCCATTGTGTACAGTACTTGTCGGGTGGAGAATCGGGGCAGATCCATCATTTCGAGAGATGCGGCTCTTGAGGCCAGCCATCCTGAAATGGCACGTACCGCAAGACAAGGTTACGTAGGTTTAAGAAACGGTGTCGAGACTACATCTAGTACAGACCTGTCATGCCATGTGCGCTTACTTTTTACAATACCTCGTGGTTGTTGGAGATAAAGTATGAATTGATCGCGTGGAGTGGGGATGACACCTTGCCATTCGTCAACAGAACGAAACACGTTGAAACCAACAAACATAGGAACGTGATAGATGATAGATGATGGATGAATAGTTGCAACAATCAAAAGAGTAGCAGAGGACACGTGAAAGGACCGCTTTATCCTATCAAGGCTATCTCTGTATCACGCAATGCGCAATGACAGCACGTCACGTAGATAGAGGTTGTCAGCGGCTGCTGGAATCAAACACGAAAGCCTCATCAAACAGATTTAATCAGTCACAACAAACGAAATGAATATTGCAAAACACCGGAAACCGTATAATTAACCACTAACAGGGATTCATTGTCTGATGGGATGATATCGTGAGATTAGACCACTCGGTGAATTATTAGACAAGGAAGACCATTGACAAGGGGGAAACAGATCATGTCAGATCAAAAAGGTGACGTACACAAAGAGACTAGAGTCATTGAGTGGTTGACAATTACTGATATCAAGGAGAAATCTCTGCCACTCACTTCAACTGATTGAATGCCTGATTCTATGATAAACTTGTACGACGATAACTGAGGCTTGACCAAACGTGGCTTGGCAATTACCGGATCAACCAAAGAAACGAGAGATTTTCATTAGCGGGCGGGGAACGAGAGCACGTACCTCTCAGTACTTGTTTTCGAGATGTTTCCTGTTGAAAGAGATAACATGGTCGTCATCAGCGCACTGTACATCATGATATAGTTTATGTGGCTAAAGACAGTGTGATTATGAGGTCAAATTATAAGGTATTCGCGCCTCGGAAGCGTCGGTGACCCACTTTTAGCTCAAGCGTCGTAGCTTTCTGTCACGCCTGCCCACCTCTTTTCGCCCATTCCATTCTCCCCTTTCCACCAAAAAAAAAAAGGGTAACCCACGACTACCTTCCCCTCCCCAGGTCCCAGCGACTTCCAAGGTCCTGCCCGAGTTACTTTGCCTCGAGGTACCATCCATCGTTCCTCCTCCCCCAGACAGACCTATCTACCTACGTCTTTTTTTACCTGCCACATCCAATCCACCTCAAACTCGACCTGACGGAAACAGAGTTGAATTGAGGTGAGGTATCTATTGTACATCATCTTACAATCCATACTTTACTTGCCCAAACCTCATCCTCAACCAACCTAGCTGTGGATCCACTCACAGCATCTGCTAAGGCTGAGTGAGGTATCTATCATTCTGCGATTGCGACCTGCAACAAGCAAGCAACACAACTTGCCTTGACTTGACTTGACTCGACCTTCACATTGTGTCGTCACCGTCACAGACAAACAAGACGCGCATTTGTTTGCTCGTTCCCCTGCGGGCCGTTCACTCAACTCAAGTAAGCATTCCATTCTATATTGTGTCCTATCAATCAATATCATCTCCTGGCATTCATTCTCACTCATTGTTGCGTCTTTACTTGTCGGGAATGAATACTTGTCCATGTTTTTGAGTGCGCGCCCTGTATCTTCCGTCATTGCCGAGTTGAGATGCGGCAACTGAGCATACACTCACTCACTCTATTCACTCATGACTCAATACTTCACTATTATCTGTCGCATCGCATCGCATCTACCTACCCATTGTCTTGTCATGACCACAGTCCTACGTTTCTGTTCGCTACGTACCTCACATCACTCGCGTCTTATCGCAGATACACGTTACGCGTGTGTCCGTCTGTCCTTTGTCTGGCTTGCTTGCATTTTCCTGCCTTGTTATATCCCCAGCCCCAATCAATCTCTTTTCGCTCACAAGCGTCTGCCTCGTCTCCAACCACCCAAAAACAACGGGGCACTGCCAATGTATTCAGCATTGCTTCGCCGAGGCGCACGCGAAAAGCAACACAGCTTCTGACCGCGCACACGGTTTAGACACGTAGAGCATCGCGCACATGCGATTCCGTTGAACTCAAACAATTTTCTTTATTTCCACTCTCACCACTTACACGCTGATACTGACCCAACCTTAACCAGCGCACAAAGGTTCATTACAAGACAAAAAACCTGGAACATCACGACCAATTGGTACTTGCGTGGAGACTTCAAATACGGCATCCCACCACATCACGTTTCAATTTTTTTTTTACCAACCAGATCCCACGGTTGTGTTTCCTGACGCCCTAAAATCCCCTCCCAGCACAGATCTTCTTGAGTACTTCGCAGACACTCGAGATACTCGTGTGTACCTCTCTTGTATCGACGTGGTCCCCTTCACGACATTGTGACTGGTCACTGTCCAACTCTCTTGTCTTTTAACTCAACTCTATTTACGGACCAACTAGTCAGACTTTCGCCCGTGAGTACAAATACTTTCTCTATTGTCACCGTCTGTACTCTTGGTCATCCAAAAAAAAGTTCCGCGTTTTGCGCCATCGCGCCTCTGGTGTTAATATGGAGGGAAACACTATGAATCGCAACGCGATGCCGGCCAACAAGATGGACCCAAGGCTGTGGTTACAGGTATGCTGCAAATGTTATGAAGCGACTATTGTCCTAGTTCCTGTCGAATTTCGATATCGACAATAGTTGCGCAGCTCAGTTCAGCTCAGACCCTGGTCGCGTCACCCCCAGCTTGCGCGTGCTTCAGACCCACGTTGGTTGATACACCAGTCAGAGTCATGATATGTCTTGTTGTATCGCAGATGCGCTAGCGTCAGCGTCTCACGACTTTCAACATCATGTTTCCTTGCTTGTTGCCGATGCTTCCTCGAATTTGATGGCTGACTGGTACCTCTTAGAACATGCAGCAGTGGCAAGTCGGGCCTGTCCCGGAGTATGTCTACTCCAACTCTCATCAGCCAACCGAGATGCAGTAAGTATACGTTCTTTGATGAACCCTTCTTTCTTCGACCCGGTACCACGCCATTTGTCGATTGCGGATGGATCTGACTCCTTCCCTGTTTCGTCAGAGCTTTTCTGGCTTTGTATGGTCCTTTATCGGTTCCTTCGAATTGTGTCTCACGACCCATTTCACCACTGATAGACCTGGTACCATATCATAGCTACACAAGCAACTTTCCCACATGAAAGTACCCCCAATGCCTGTAGCTTGTGGTTGTGTCAACTGCCGTGCCCATTCATATCGATCATGAAGTCCTACGATTGGGAACCACCCTGCTGACCTGCGTCCCTCAATAGCAATCCTCACCAATACCAGAACGACATGACTCGTCGTCCTGAGAACATGGAATTCCGCTACGGCGCCCCTCAGCCTAATATGGCACCGCAGCAACAACAGCAACCTCAACAGCCTCAACAGCAGCAGCAGCAACATCACCCGGCGCCTGTTCAACCTCCCCCCATGAACATTCCTCAGCAACCTCCAAACGGCACTGCACCTCCTCAGCAAGTACCTACTCCTACTCCGGCACCGGCTGGTCGGTCGCGAAAGAGGCCGGCACCTGGTGCCGCTGGACCTCCGGCCACAGCTGCCCCTCCTGCTCCTGTCACCCCATCTCAAGTTCAACCTCCTGTTGCAGCTCCTCCCGCACCACAGGCAGTTCCTCAACAACCACAACAAGTTCAGACAGATGATGCGAACGCAGCACCAGTCGCGCCTCCACCGGCCAAGAAAAGCCGGACTAACACCCCCTGGACACCACAAGAAGAGTTGCGACTGAAGCAAATGCGAGATGCTGGCAACAGCTGGGCAGAGATTGCTAAGGTAAGACCTATGGTGTAACCTGGGTATGATTCATGTGCTGAAAATGACGTGCAGACTTTTCCTACCAGGACAGAAGGGTCTGTCAAGAAGCATTGGTACAAGGTATGTTCTACCAGAAAATCGACGTGAGGATTTTAAGAAACTAACGGATTTAGGACATGCATTATGCTGAGTTTGCTGAGGACGAGGTAGCCACCATTCGCCCTGTACATTGGACAACAAAGCTGACCTCCCCTTTATCAGAGTCAAGCGTTATTGAACGCCATCAAGGAGTACGAGAACAACAAGTGGAAGTCAATTGGGCAGAAGGTTAACAAACCTGCCAAGGTACGAACCTAAACCCTCGAAACTTGAGAAAGGATGTAAGGTGTTGACATATGACGTAGGCTTGCGAACAGTACGCCAAAGAACACTTTCCAGGTACGTCTCGAGTGCTCCGTTTTGACAACGGAGAGTGAAGAAGCATTCATTGAAACTGACATCCATAGATTTGTTCCCCAACTCCAAGAGATAGGGCGAGTCACAAGGTGGCTTTGGGGTCTCTTGCAAGTTTCGCACTCCTCTGAGACCTCGACAGCCAAGAAGGATGATCTTTTACCCAAATTCCCTACTGCAAAGGGAAAAGACACAAAACACCAAAAACAAAGGGAAAATTAGCAGTGGCGTTCTGCACAATTTCTACGCGGGAAACTGTTTAATGTTTGTTACTTGTGAACTTGCCTCGAGTATTTTATGAGACATGGCGGACAATGCCTCACCGGCTTTGTTACCACTCTTTCGGATCGGACACGGAAAGGATTGGAACTGGGAACTGGCGCGCAAAGGTGGAAAAACTGAAGACGAGGTGCAGCGTATGCACCTGTCGAACTGGCCTATAGGAAGAGAGTGTTACAAAGGAAAGGGACTTGTGGTATGGACGCGTCTGTTGGTGTAATGGGGAGAGATGAAGGACGATGTTTGAGGTTGAGGAAGACGAAGCCGTTTCAAGACGGGGCGAGTCGAAGGGAAGGAAGGATGACGGCAGTGTGTGTTGTTTTTTCCCTTGTCTTTTTCCTTTTCGATTCTGGTTGCGAAAGGATGGGACTGTTCGATTTTAGGTCTGGTTACTTATACCCCAATGCCTGGAGTTGATTCCTTGCACACAAACATAATGCCCCCCCTGAGTGACGCTTGTGAACTGAGCCAATTGCCCGTAATGAAAACAAGATGCATTTGGGCGTCCGATGTACATATGCTGCATAGCGCCGGATTCACTAAAGCGTGAAGTCACAATTCATTTACCATTATCCAGTACTAATTGATTTTGTTGCAAGATGGTAATGCGTTCTTGGTTGTCGACTGTCAGCGAGTTGGTGTTTGACAGGCCTGCAAGCTTGACCAGGGCCCATGGCGTGTCTCCCCTGTGGTGGGCGCTGGGCTGTCAGCCTGGGCAGCCAAGCTAACAGTTAGGCTACTTGTTGGGTACAATTGGATTGTGGTGGCGGGAGGGGAAGCGTTGTGCGACGGGAAAATGGCGAGTTAGATGTAGATGTGACAACGGCGATGCATGATGGCGTCGAAGGGTTTTGGAAGGTTTTCGAATGTCAATTCATTAACTATGACATCCATCCATTGCTAGTGTGGTTGTTGCATTGAGCTCTGGCGAGCAAGGTAAAATGGGCCGGAATGAAGGGGGCGGTACGTATTATGATGGGCAGGGATGAATCTATGACCTGAAATCTGGGGTGATATGGATGGATGAATGATATGGACGTTGGTTCACGGAATGCACGGTCTTTGAACTTACGGCTCGTGGTATGATTGAGGTAGATGGAGATGGATTGATATTGTAAATGGAGTCGAAGGTGAAAGTTTAATATATATAGTAGGTAGCATTTCGGGTTTGAAGATCAAGTCAAACTCAATCGATTTGGTTGAACTTTGTTGGCGATCGAGGGTATTTGCGACCACAGTGATACAACAGCCAACAACTTGATTGCTTTAAGGTAAGGAATCAGAGCTAGAGCACTGTTATATTGAAGATATATCCTATGAATTAGGTATCAGAGGATTGCATGGCAGCAATTGCTTTTATTACAGCTGATAGCTATACGATGATGCTCCTGATGGATCACCAAGACAGTAACATCGCCTCCGCTTAGATGTATGGAGTTCAGGGGTCAGCCAGGATCAGGCGCGTGATCTTAGACGAACGATCACCAAGTTTGTACAAACTCGAGCTGTTATTGGCCCTTTTCGAAGCTTGGACACTGTTATCTCCAGAGCGGTTTAGTGTGTTAGTGCGTCTAAACGAAAAAGGTCATGTCTCGTGTCTCTCGGCACGAGAGGTCCGCTTTGCCAGTGCGCGAGTGTGTGAGTGCTGAGGGGGAACGGACAGGTACGGGGGGAGCCTGGTCTATTCTGTTCGGCCTTCTTCTTTGAGAGATTCGCTTCTTTTCTTTAATCCCTCTTCCCTTCTATCCTTTCCCCAGATTTCGCTGTCTGTCTGTGGTGTTTGATAATCCTCTTTTTTCTTTTTCACTGTTTTGCTCATCGTTTGCTTTCTTCATACACAAGGGAGGACATCGGTGGCACTATCAATCGTTTTCTTCTCGCTATTATCTCTCGCTCAAGTCGCACAATCGAGTCCCGATCGATCGAAAAAGCACACGTAGAATCTACGCGATAATTTCCAAATCAGACACTCGCTTTCTGTGGAGTTGTCCAACATCCTTCCGCTCTCGTTAAGAAGGAAAATCCTGCGTATTCAAGGGAGATTTCTAGAAAAGGGACAATCTTTCGGATCAAGGACGCGCCCTTTTAACTCGATTCAACTGTCAATCAGCAGCCTAATAAAACGGTCGCCATCAACACCACGCAAATACACCTTTAATCATCGACAACAGCCCAAGTCGCTCGCTTGCTGGGTTGTTTCGACTGTCGTTTTCGTCCTACTCGATTCAACAGCAGTCGCTACCTGTTCTCGACACTTCAACGCCTTATCTACTCTTAATATCCCGATCAGATCAGATCATACCATAATACCGAACCGTTAATTTGAAGGCGCTCTCGCATCAAACACATCAGTTACATCTGTTTCTACTCGACTATTTCATATTCATAATGTTGCGATCTCTAGTTGTTGCTGCCCTTTTGGGCGCTAGCTCTGTCGCTGCTGTCAAGTGCACGCGCAGCAGCCACTGTCCCGAGGATTCGCCATGCTGCTCCAGTAAGTTCCCTGCACGAAGTTGATGATTTCTGATATCTGACATGTATCAGCCTACGGTGAATGCGGTGTTGGTGCGTACTGTCTTGGTGGTTGCGATCCTACAATGTCCTTCTCTCTCGACTCTTGTGTTCCCGCCCCCGTCTGCGAGGATCGCAAGATGAAGATGAACTCCCTCGATTCAATTGTCGATATCGGCAAGTATCTTGGTGACTCTTCAAAGGCCGACTGGGTTGCACAGGGCGAGCCTGTTGTTTTCCAGAACAACGTTCTTCTTACCATGCCCAAGGACAGTGTTGGCACTCTGCTGTCTTCTACTGTCTACATGTGGTATGGTAACGTCAAGGCTCGCTTCAAGACCAGTCGTGGTGCTGGTGTTATTACTGCTTTCATTCTCTTCTCTGACGTCAAGGATGAAATCGATTATGAATTTGTTGGTACGGAGCTCGGCGATGCTCAGACCAATTATTACTTCCAGGGCATCACCAACTGTAAGTCGTCCCAGCGTCACACAACAAGGTAGCCCCTTGTTCGTCACACAGCCATGAATCCTCACGTGATTGTGTGTTGTACCTGACACGGCTGACACTTTGATAGACGAGAATTCCGAAAACATTACGCTGTCTGATACCTTTGCCAACTTTCACGATTACGAAATCCGATGGACCCCTGACAAGATTGAGTGGTGGGTTGATGGCAAGCTCGGCCGAACCCTGCAGAAGAGTGATACCTGGAATGCCACCTCTAAGAACTTTGACTTCCCTCAAACACCCTCTCGCGTGCAGCTATCTCTGTGGCCTGGTGGTAAGGAGGGTAACGCTGAAGGCACTGTAGCATGGGCTGGAGGTCCTATCGACTGGGACGCTCCCGATATTCAGAAGAGCGGTTACTACTTTGCCACCTTCTCCGATGTTGAGATCCAATGCTTCAACGCCAAGTCTGGTCCTGGCTCCAACTCGGGTACTAGCTACTGGTACAAGGATGCTGCTGGCACCAACGACACCATTGTCGACGGTGACAAGAGACACACTATTGCGTCTTTGATGGCCACCGGCGAGGACATGGACAAGGGAAAGAAGGAGGACAAGAAGAAGGATAGCAAGGATGATGACAAGGACGATAAGGATAGCAAGGACAGCAAGGACAGCAAGGATAAGGACGATGATGATGAACCCGCCACTATTCCTGGCGGCAGCAGCGGCGCGCCTTCCAACGACCACGGAGACGATAGCAGCGATGACAGCAGCTCTGGTTCCGGTTCCGGTTCTAGCAGTGCCCCCAAGGGTAACCCTGACGGCAGCACAGATGACACTGAGCCCGCTGACACCACCAACTGTGAGACCAACAGCTTCAACCAAGACTGCGCCAGCTCTAGCTCTAGCTCTAGCTCTAGCAAGAGCAGCAGCAGCTCAGATGATGGAAAGGGTTCCAACGCGGGCACACGGAACGGCGCAAGTGCTCTGGCCATCATCATTGCCGGTGGTGCTCTGTTCTGGCTGTAGTCAATGATGGCGTTTGATGTCCGTCCTGCGACTCCTCCCATTAATCTCTCTTTTTTCTTACCACTATTATATAGCATCTCACTGCACGTTTCCTGTTTAGCATTTCATGAGGGTCGGCATTGAGATTTTGTATGTAATTTCTTCTCTTTCATGTGTCCATATTCTGTTAGTAGAGGGATAATAATGGTAAATGGTATTGCATGGGCTTTTTTTAAATGAGGCATCTTTTTGCTGTGCATGTGATGGCATGTGAAGAATATTGGGCGGCTTGGTTGTTTAAATAGGTAATCATCTGGTCTATGCGCCTTGTTATGGAGATGTATGTATGTTTGGGATTTAGTAGAGAACGGGTCAGACAGACTCCTTCGGACATCCATGTTGAGATGACAGGTCTAAAATCTCACGTAGTAAACGAAGGATTAGTCTAGCGGATTATAATTGATTCTGACCTGTAGTAAAGTAAACCGAATAAGCATCACTATTAGTCAAAGGGTGGAGGATAGAGACAAACCATGGCCTCAAAGAATGGCCAACCAATTCAGCCCTACTCTGAACATCGAATGGCATCATTTGACCTGAGACTATCGGGTCGGAGAAAAAGGGCCGCAAGGGCTGAGCGTTTGCTTTACCGCTGATCCAATCCCTTCTCATCTTGGCAGTCTTCTATAAACGCGAACCCCCTGCATCTCAGCCTCTAAGCGCTGGAGTCGCTATGCTCTGAGCCAATTGTTATGGGCGGAGGATCAGTGGTGAAACTCGACAGGTGTGTTTGCTGACTGTGGTATCCGTTTCGTTTCATGTTGCCGTGAACATTCACTGGCTAACAGCCCTACAGCCACTGTAGCACAGCCCCTACAGTACCTTCTTTCTCAGTACCCCTGATCAGCAGTTGATCGCTGTTCTTCCAATCACTGAAGCTGCGCCTCCACTGAATGGAATGGGATGTTCGCTTTTTCGCCAGTGAACAAGCTTGACAAGGTTGCTCTTCGAGGGGATTTCTCTTGTTCCAATGACTGTGCATCTGCATGGATCACAGTCCTTTGTGAGAATGGTTCACTACCTGGTCTAGGTCTTTGAGGCTGAGGCTTACACCTGTAGCTATATATTCTCAACCCCCAGCCATTGATCCTTGGACACTCTATTTCTCACAGCCGCAATCCTTTTTTGCAAACATCAGCCTCCCTTCATTAAAATTACACGCTCTCGACTATTTTATACTTTTTTCGAATCTTAAAAAGATTGGACTGGTTCCTGTTTCTTTTATAGACTTTTCTGGCTTTTTCACCTTTGATACCCCCATTCGATATTGATTGTCGATCGCTATTACAGTATACTACTACTTACTACCTTACTGTATCAGACTCACTACTACGACTTTGAAACGAAACAAAACATTCGACGCTTCACACAACACAATGAAGTACACTATCGCTGGCCTCTTGGCCACTCTCGCTACATCTGCCTCTGCGCTTCCTAACATCGCACGCAGCTCATACCCCACCGCCTCAGCATCTTCATCCGCTGCTGCGCGCATCCTCCTCGGCAACTCTGGCCACATCTACGTCGCCGACTTCAGCCCCAAGACGGGCAAGTTCGAGCTCACTCTGAACCAGGAGATCGAGGGCGGTAACTCATGGATGGCCTACTATGACCCCAACCTGCTCTACGCCGTTGACGAGAACTCTGATGAGCTGAGACTCTTCAATCTTGATCTCGAGGCTAATAAGCTTACCCTCAAGACTAAGAAGGCCGGAAGTATCGGCGTTGTTCATCTTGAGTTTAACTCGGATAAGACACGTCTTGTTGGTGCCGCTTATGGAAATGGTACCATTGATGTTTGGAACACTGAGAAGGGCGGCCTGGAGTTCGTCAAGACCCTCAAATCTCCTGGAAAGCTTGGTCCTGATAAGGAGCGCCAGGCTGCTTCTCATCCTCATCAGGCTAACCTTGATCCTTCTGGTCGCTACTTTGCCGTTAACGATCTCGGCACTGACTCTGTTGTCATCATCGACTCCAAGGACGATGCTTACAAGATCGCTAAGAACATTCCCGTCGAGGCTGGCTGCGGTCCTCGACATGGTGTCTTCTACCCTCGTGGTGGAAAGAAGGCTACCCACTACATCGTTGCCTGTGAGCTGAGCAACCAGGCCCTCGTTTACTCTGTCTCCTACGAAGAGAACACCCTTGCTTTCAAGCACCACCAGTCCATCTCTACCTACGGCAAGGATGCTCCTGCTAAGGACCCTAAGACCGCCGCCGTTGGTGAGATTCTTCTCGCTCCTAACAACAAGGACGTTTACATCTCGAACCGTCTGTCCGGAAACGAGACCGACTCTATCGCTCGCTTCACCATCGCTGAGTGCGGGACTCTAACATATGCTGATACCGTCTCATCCGGTGGTCTTCTTCCCCGTATGATGAGCTTCAGCCGAACTGCTAAGCACGTTTTCGTTGGTAACCAGAACGGTACCAGCGGTCTCGTCGCCCTTCAGCGAGGCTCTGACGGCAAGCTTGCTGAGAAGCCTGTTGCTACTCTTCCTGGCTCTGCGTTTGGCGAGCCTTTGTTCGGACCTCAGTATGTGCAGCAGATCCTCCTGAACTAATCTCGGAGATGTTCACTGTACTATTCTTTTCTTCTTCATGGCGCTTTTGGTGTTTCTTGGGCTTGATAGACCCTTGGAAATCGGGCACGTTTTTAAAAATTCTTATTTATTAGTCAACGAGATAAATTGACATTTGTTCTATACCCTGGTATCAGAAAAAGATAACGCCTGTTATTCGTGATGAAAAGCCTGTTGCACATGTGATACTATACTGTACTGTAATCCGTATACTCATATCCCACTCAATCTGAACTTGAATCACTCGCCATGCCTGCTCCTCCACGCCCTGATGTATCTTCCAGACTCTCTTTGACATGCCGATACTCTTCATCTAGCAGATCTGAATCCGTGCACTTGTGGGCTGTCTCGAAGTCGATGAGAACGGCGTCACCATCTTGTCTGATGAGAAAGTTGTGCTTGTTGATATCGCCGTGTACGATGCCTAGATCATGCAGTTTTTGTAGACTGCGTTGGCATGTGGCGAGATCTTCAGGTTCTGCTGTCCGAGCATTGTGAATCTCTTCGAGTAGGAACCCGATAACTCGCCCGTTCTCATGAATATGCCCGAGGAATTCGGGACCAATGCCTTGACCGTGAATCCATTCGTACGAAGTCGTCTCAGCAGCAAAATAAGGAATCTCCCATGGAAACTGCGCAAACTTTGCTAGTACCGGTGTCTTGAAAGTAGGGTGCGATACACGATAGAGCGTTTGGCGCACACGCTCGATCTGGCGGAGCTCAAGATGATCTATCATAACATCATGCCAAACATTTCCAATCCCAGGCAAACTACTTCTTCTCGTCTCGCAGAAGAAAGGCTTCCCTGTGTGTCCGTCCTTTCCGACACGGCCCTCGTTCCAGTCTCCAGGTGGAAATACAGGGAGTTGAGGGAGGAGTTTTGGCTCGTATGTGCGATGTTCTGGGTCTATGAGACCCCCGTCTAGTGTGACGTATCTTACGTGAGCGCCGTCGACGAGGAAGCGATATTCGCTCTTCTCATCTGATTCAGGGTCTGCGAGGACAGCGAGAAGTCTGACGTTGTTGTTATGTTTCATGATAGAGTGATCGATGAGTGACCATAAAGGTGATTACCCTTATGGTTATATGTATAATGTATATTGCAGTGATAAACACGCGATATAAGAGGTTGATGATAACACGTGGGGGTTGTAGCAAGCCACAGAACCACTTGTGGAGCTGATATGGTAAAGATTGATGATTTATAGAGAGAATGAGCTGAGAGGAAGAACGAGTCTTTTTATGATCGAATAGTCTATTGAGGGGCTTGACTTTTACAGGTAATGCAATGCGTGCGTGCTGCTTCTCGGCAATCTGGACTGGAGCTGAAAGTGAGGAGAGGAGAGGTGGGAATTGCGCTTTGACTCGTACATAGTGCCCCAATACTACCTGTACGGTCAATAATTAAGCGGGGGGTTCAGTTTAAACGAGTCTTATGGTTCTATAGTTGATGAGCCGCTGATTTTGGTCATGTTGATCAGCATTGAATACTGTAGAGCATCGTAAATGCATGTACCTATCCGTTGCATCATGTTGTCAACGAACAGGTGGTCAATACATCTTCAGCCCTCTAAAACTCAGCCCTCTCGGAGTGAACTTGGGTCATTTCCCTCTGTTGATCAAATAACGATAGAGCGGAGACTATGTCCGGAATACACGGATTAGTGCCGATAGGATTGTAGTCTACTGCTGTAGCTAATAATAAGCGATCTGATAGTATGGTAAACTCTTTGTCAAGTGCTCATGATGATCCGCTCAGCCGAGTCATGGCCCTGTCTGTCGTGTAAGTGAGGCGGTTTCCATCCCCTGAATATTTTCAAGGGGGGTTGACAGGGGTAAGTAAAAACGCTCAACCTTTTGAATGTTGTTTACTGGAGGAAAAGAAGAAATAATGAATTAATGCAGAATGATATTGGAGGTTATGCTAGTGTTAGTTGAGCCTCAGAAAAAAGCAAATACGGTCATGATGCGCCATGATCCTTCTTTGGCTATGGCTTCAGCTCTAGACTATGGGCGTTCATGGGTAGAGTGACGTGATGTCAACACGATAGATATGTACTTCTCCAGGTCTTGGTACGTGCTTGATATCATGTTACATTCTGACATATCCAATCATGTATTCTATAGCGATACAACGTGCATGCGTCGTTGAATGGTGTCGTACGATTGGTAACGAGACGTTGATCGAATGCCTCAAATGGCCGATTGATGCGTTGGCATTGAAGCCACGGCAGATGACTTTTGGTTCTTGTTCCTTTATTTATTCTTCGACTTTGTATATTCGTGTATATGTTTCAGCCTTTCTGCTGCTAGATCAAGCAAAATCTGTCTAATATCACAACAAGCAGCATAGTCACAGCCTCATATCATATAACTCTCTGCCCTCTTTATATATACACATTTACTTCCTTTTATCCATACTACAACTCACATCACACAACATTCTCACCCCCCCCGCAAGTCAACCGTAACAGTAGCCATCGCCGCACAAACCTCGCCTCGGAACCCATTGATTGGAACATGAATGCACGTCTTACTCTCACTACACTCGTCGGGCTGCAGCGCCTATATGCATGCATCCCTCCTTAATGTCGTTCCTCGAGAAACATCTCTCTCACACCATGTTCAATTGCCATATTTCTGCCTGATCCCGTTATCGTAGACGTAAACTTAAATATCTATCCCTTCAGGCCTCATCCTAAGAGATAAGTATCTTGTCTGCATCATGTTTTGTTGATTTTGGTGTCGTTAGACGCCCCCTTTGCACGTTCATGTCAATGTTTTGACTCTGTTCTGCTTGAGATCTGTGAGATTGATGTATATCCCTATGTCCTCGCCTCATCTGCAGGCTGCCCAACGCCATGGATCCCCAGCCATTCTTCATCCACTCACGAACCCCTTCAGTCATATTAGCCAACATCCCACTCTTATAAGGAGACAATTCTCTGATAACCCAACTACAAATATCAACATCAAGATTGGGCTCATCGTTGGCTTTACCCTTGCTGCGTTCCTGGCTATAGTCATCACCTTTTTGTACTTCTACTACAGATCTGCAAGGTTTACTTTTAGGAAGAAGAAACATCGTCGGCATCATCATCATCATCACCATCATCATAGGAGACATAAGTCGATGAGCAGTGGAGGCTCGAGGCATTCTGATAGGAGTGCTGCTCCTGCGGATGATGCACCTCCGCCTCCACCTGATAAGCCGGCAGATGGGTAGTAGGGGGAGAAGCCCTGTCTTTTGGTAAGTAATTACTGTCCCCGTACTCTCACATATATGGATTGAGGCTAATACATGCTTAGATTCTTCTATTTCTTGGATGTATTAGTGTTTCGTTCCTTCACTCCGAAAAGCAACAGTGCCAGGGCATGTCCGTGTAATTGGATTCATGTATCGTATCGTTTGTATTCTATTAGCCCAAATTATTCGTCTTTGACATTTCTATAAGCTTCCCTGTTATCTCTTCCAGGTGTATCATACGTTCTATCCCTCTTCATGTGCTTTGAGCTAACAAACAGAAACAACATCCCTATCCCTCCTATGACGACGGTGTCCAAACAAGTAAGGGATGTTCAACCCTTCATGTATCTGCGGTGCGTCCATCTCATTCGGTGGGTGAAGTGGATGTCGATGACAGGGATTGGGCATCTGAAATATCGGCTCCGGTCGTCGAGGACCTGAATGATGATGTCGATGTCCGTGGTGAAGCCTATGGTGTCGGCAGCTAGGATGGTGATGGACTCCGTGGCGGTGATGTTCATGAGGCTCAAGCTCGATATCTTGAGGGCCATCCTCGACACTTGCATTGAAATGTCCTATGGTATGATGTCGACGGCGCGACTGACGACGATGGTGTTGTCTCTGGACCCTGTTCGTCTTGAGCCGCCTGAAGATGTTCCAGTTCCATACAAATAAGCCGACCCCGATGATAGTGGCGAGAAGAGTCAAACCGACGACTATCCCTATAATTTCCGGAGCTGTGTCTCGACGGTGGAGCTTGTGAAGAGCTCTTGATAGGATAGGCTTGAAGTCATTGGTATGATTGTAGGCTCGAGTTATCGGCTCTGTATAGTGTGTATCTGTTGTGATATATGGTGCCAGGTGGTTGAGAAGTGTTGGGTCGTGAGTGAGACTGATGGAAGGCATTATGAATGAAACGAGACTGTCGATGAATATGACACTGATAATGCATTATTGACGGATAGAAAGACAGCGAGTACAATATCTATATACTCAGAGAATAATCTGGTGTCTCGACTGTCGACTGCAGCGACATATCATGTCCATTATCATGCTTCGCTAGTTGAAACGAACAAATGACTTATTCCTCTCTTCCATATACTACAAACGCAGAACCGTTTCCTTTGTCTATATGAACATGCAAACAAGCATCCCCCCAAACATCTGCAAGGCACCGATTACTCATGCAGTCTATCAAGCTTGAGAAAGTTCTTTGTCGTAACACATATAAATTCTAGAAGATTGCCTAACATGTTTGCAAAACCACAATAAAATAACAAACTAATCATCCAATGCCAATCGATATCATCGCATCTCCCTCCTCCGATCCCTCCGTCGTCTTCTCTCTTCCGCTTCGACCTCACCCTCCATAACCCCCCTGATCTGTCCCAACGTACTCCCAATAACATCCTGCAACCTCCCGCCCTTTCTTACAAAGCGATCATAAAACTCGCAGTCCCGATGTTTGGCGCCCCGTGCATTCAAAGAGATTATAGTGCTCGACATTGCTTCTAACTCTGTCTTGAGTGTCTTGAGATCCAAGTCTCGCTTGTATCGACGTTGACGACGACGGCGGCGGCGCTCTTCTTTGTCTCCGTCGCGACGAGGCTCGTAGGGTTGAGCATAGTAAGTTTCTTCTGGACGGGGAGACTCGTAGTATGGCTCTGCGAAGGTAACGCGGTGACGACGTCTCTTTCGACGTTCCTTATCAGATCCGTATTTATCACCGTCATCTTCAACATCCCTACTCCTCGGTGCTTCTCTGCTCCTCACCTTATCTTTATCTCTCTTTCTCTTCTTATCCTTCTTGCGATCATCATCTCGTCTCGGCTGTTCATTCTTGCCGCCAAGCATACCGAGAACGAACTCAGCTACACCACGGAAATCTTCAGGGTTGATCTGATTTCCGCTTCGTGTACCATCGCGAGTTCGCTTCTCAGATGAAGATTGACCCATGGCTCGTCTGGCGGCCGACTTTGCAGCGGATTTGGCCAAGTTCTTTGCGAATGTCTCCATGAAGCTGGGATCCTCAGGAGGTCGAGAACGTGAAGACTGGTCCTGGCGACCGAAGAACTGTTCGGCAAAGCGGTCCATCGGTGTATCTTCAGGTTCGTCTCTGAGATGGTTCAGAAGAGTCTTTGATATAAAGTAGAGAAGTACAGAGCAAAGATGATGCTCGTCGTCACTATCGTACTCGTCGTCTTGGTCTTTGAAGTTCTCCTTGGATATAGACTTTGTATCGTCTTCAATTTCGCCAACTTGTGTCTCTTCTAGCTCGTCCTCAGACTCTTGCTTGATCTCTGGGTCCTTGTGAGAGATCGAGTCGTGAGCTGCAGCAACGTCGTTGCTCGGTCCCTCGACTACTTCTCCAGACCTTGACGAAGGGTGATCCAGGTTGTAGATATGCTCAAAGAGAGTGATTAATCGAGAGAAAGTGCAGATTAACCAGGCAAACGACTTGTGTAGCGGATATGCAGTCGCCTATATATGTATACTCTGTGACACAACACTGCCATAGTGACAGCAGCCACCTGGCGGCCATCCGACGATTTAAATATGTCAAAGTTGAATATTTCAGTCATCTTGTACCCATGAGGTACCAAGTCAGGTGAGTCGCGTCAGGTTTGTGATGGCTGAGACTGAGGATGATACATTCATAGGCCTCTGGTCACGCGCCTATTGCGGCAATGCAGGAACATGACCGCGCTGAGACATCACCATGACCAAAATTCAGCACCAAATGATCGCTTTGTTCCTCAAAATATAAAGTCCTGACTAGGAGAGATGATTAAGTTTCATATATTTTTAAATGCCTAAACTATCGTGATTGACTTCATGTCAGGCTTGTTCATCAGATGCTGGTGTTCTCTGATCTCAACTTCAAACCCAGCCAACCAGACTCCATCAGGCCTTGCCACGACCTATCTTGTCAAACGGGCTGCCTGCTATTTTCATGCCTTCTATACTACTATTCGTATCCCATTTATGTCCCAGACGCCTTGCAAATGCATTCGTGCCACAGCCATCATGTCTAGCACTGAGAAATATGCAGAAACAAACCAAGCAATGCATGCAGCAAATATACACGCTCCTACTAGCTCAACAACTCCTTGATATCTTCGATACGTTGGAGCTTCTTCTCTTCATCACTCATCATGCCCAAAGAGGTTGCACTGTTTCAAATGTTAGCTGCGCTCTGATACTCTCACCATCAGCAAAACTCACATGAACTTCTTCCGCTCCTGGACCTTCAGCATCCGCTCTTCCACACTCTCCTTGACCACAAATCTCTTGACTTGTACTTCCGACTCTTGTCCCATTCTGTGTACTCGGTCGATGGCTTGAGCCTCGACTGCAAAACTCCACCAGGGATCCATCATGAATACTCGGCCAGCGCTCGTCAGATTCAGTCCGACACCACCAGCGCGCAAACTTAGCAATAGGATTGTAAACCCTTTTCTCTCGGTGAACTCGTTAAGCACAGCCGCTCGAGCTTTCTGGGCCATAGATCCATCTAATCGCAGGAACTTGATGTTCGCACGAGTGAGAGCAGGCTCGATAAGGCTAAGAAAAGATGTGAACTGGGAGAACACAACAGACTTCATCTTGGGATGTTCTCGTCTCAGACTCCGCAATTCAGACATTAGTGCAACAACCTTTGCTGAAGAGGCATTGACACCAACTCGTTGCAGGCTGATCTTAGGCTTCTTCGACATCATATCAGGATCGTCGTCGTGCCGAACAACCTCAAACAGATCACGTTTGTTGATCGGCTCACGACAACTGAAACATCGAGGCACTTCGCCCTTGCCAGTCTGATGCTTGATGTAATCAAGCAAACACCTTTTGCACGCAGAGTGCCAGCAGCCAGTCACGGTCTGATCATTCATCGGCTCTTCAAAGCATAGAGGGCATTCATTCTCCGCCTCATCACGGATCTGTTCCAAGGCATGAGCACCGAAGGTCTGGTTAGTCTCCTTCGAAGCTTCATCTGTCTCTGCCGTGAAAGAAGTGATGAGCGACTCAAGGTCCATATCATCTGCAAGTCCAGCAGCGGCATCGGCAGCAGCTCCAGCTTCTTCCTCGTCTGCCACGATATCGCGATTGCGGACGAGGATGGGATGACAGCAAGATTGGCGAAGACGCAGTATCTGTGCAAAGATGGTGGTAAAAGCCTTCATGACAGTACCCGCTTCAACGTTCTGCGAAAACGTTCGTTTCGCCTTGTTGAAGATGTAACTATACACATCTCGTTCCGTTTCCGATAGCTCCACATCAACAATTTCGATTTGCTTAGGTGGTAGTAGCACAAGCGGTTTGCCGTCGGGTGTTTTCATGTCCTTTGTACGTCGGAGTACGAGAGGCTCTAGGACTGTTTGCACAACATCCAAAGCCCGCATAAAGTCTCCTGATTCGAAAGGCACAGTAATGAAAGTTCGCCAGAATGAGAAGTTGTTCCAAGGTTCTACGCCTAGGAATCTGACAAGACTAAACAAGTCTTCTAATTTGTTGACGATAGGAGTTCCCGTGAGAGCCCATCGATGGTAGGCCGAAATTTCGTAGCAAGCCTTTGCAGTCTTCGAAGATCTGTTCTTGATATGGTGTGCTTCATCGATAATGATGCGGAAGAACTTTAGCGAGAAGAGGCCGTTATGAAAGCTCTTGTCCCCGTTTCTGGCAGCTATGCTACTGAACTCGGATAGAACAACACCATAACTAGTAATCACCAGGTCTGGAGCGTTGGATGCGTTGGAAGCACAACAGAGTGCTTGCAGATTGCTTGACTTCTCGTTGCCGTAGTATAACTCAATCTTCATTGTTCCGTCCTTGGAAGCCTTGACCGCTTCGCTTTGCCATTGCGACAATAGCGACATGGGTGCTACTACCAACGTTGTGCATGGCGCATCAAGAACCGACTCTGAGTTCTTGCCCAGTCTGGTAAGCTGGTTCACGCTAGAGAGCTCAACAGTTGCTTGGCGAGCTTGAAGAGCAATCTCGGATCTGTGTGTGTGCACCAAGCTTAGCATTTGGATAGTCTTGCCGAGACCCATTTCATCGGCAAGAATACCACCCAGACAATGCTGTTCTTGAACTGGGAAGTCAAGGGACAAGTCGCCAGAATATGGATTGACGTAGAACTTCGGCTGTCCCTCGACCTGAGGTACGTCTTTATCATCGACGTCCTTCAATGGCCAATCGTACTCTTCCCAAAGAGGGTGCATAGATGGTTCCCGATTGCTCTTCTCGTCCTTCTCTTTCGCCATCATCCAGTGTAGCGCTTGTTTCTGATATGATCGCAGTGTCATAGCAAAGGTATCTGCTGGCTCCGCTTCAGGGGTGCTAAAATCGAAGGACTGGGCCTTCTTGTAAAGCGCATCGAGCTGATCCTGTTCCAGCTCTTCTCCTTCTTCGGTCTCGGACGACTGGGATGAGCTGGCTTCCTTGCCGTTTCCATTTGTATTTCCATTTGTATTTCCATTTGCCTTCTTAGCCTCCTTTTGCTTCTGCTCGTCTTGCTCAGCGGCTTGGAGTAGCCCCTTACGGCCATCTTTCGCAGCAGAGTTCGACATAGTGGGCTGTAAATTGATCTCTTGAAACAATTTGACCAGGGCGACTTGTCGTAGTCGAAGCGTCTTCTCATCGTTCGTCTCGTTTTGTTCAAAGAAAGCAGCCGATCGGTCGTCAGCGAGTTTGAATGAGCGGCTGAAGAAGGCAGAGTCGAGTAATGAGCATCGCAATTGTAGGAAAATCGTGTCGTTCGTTCGAAGTCTCTCAGGGGCGTAGACTACAGTTCCTTCGAACCTGCACACCTTTTGGTCGATCAGAGCTGAGACCCAATTTGCTGTCTCCTTCGCCAGTCGTCCAACTTCTGTGCCGTTTTGAGTGGTGAAGCGCACGATAACATCAACTCGCCTTGCAGCAGCAGCGGCAAATCCTCTTGAAGGTGTGACTGGTCCAGCCTTTCCCCTCCCTCTGACAGATTGGGGTGGCTGTAATTTTTGTCGCTCGATTTTAACGATGTCGCCGTGCTTTAATACATTAACTCCGCTTCGTGTAGCCCATCCTTCAACACCAAATGCTCCTATATATCGTTGTTTCGGCATTCTTTGACTTGTCTTGACATTTGGTTTGCGCTCGTTAGGGACGCTTGGCGACCGACTAGAGCTGGCGGTAGAGGCAGGTCTTAAGGGTGCTTTCCATGATGGCTTCTTCATAAACTTTTTGTATGTTCCATCAAAGTACATATTAACCGCTCGTTCGAGATCATTCCCACAGTGGTCTCTTATGGCTGAGAGAACCTCAGTAGAGACCTTGTCACCGACGAAAGCTTCGAATGTCTCTTGGTCAAAGGAGACAGATGACTCCTGTTGGAGCGCAGGTGGCCGCGAAGGAGATGTAACTGGGAGTTCATCGTCGTGTATTTCGTCTAAATTGTCTTTGTACCGGTCTTCCTCGATATTATCGTCATCTTTAAAGAATCGTTTCGGCTGCGGTAGTGGGGACTGGTCATGAGAGACAGGGTCTGAAGAAAGTTCATCTGGGTCTGCAAAAAATCTTCTTCTTTTTGCGGGAGGTTCTGGATCTATCTGATCATCTGGGTGCTTTTCTTGGTAAGAAAGTGTCATGACTAAAGACCTTTTCTCATAGAGCGTTGAGCCAAAAATGTTGATGCCCCAAAAGAGCTCTTTGGGACCAGAGCTGGACTTTCTGGGAGACGCGACAAACCCCTGCAGGCGCGACTGCGCGTGGAAGGATCACCTGATCCCGTGTTTAAGTGGTTCCTTCCATCTCGTCATTTCGTGTTAATTAATGTGGCTGATGCTGTGGCGAGGCAAAGCTCGACGTCATGAAAAATTCACTGAGGACGATTGGAAATCCGACGTCTATGGGTGGCCGTGTCTCAGTCGCAAGACCGTCATGTTCATTATATCAAGATCAATTGCATTGTTATTGAGGTAATAACGGTTATTAAAAGTCAATTGTAACTCAATAATCGTTGAGGACTCACCATTACAATGTATCGCCCAAGGCTATTGGGCCAGAGCCTTCGGGGCTTCACCCATGCCCGGACATGTCGTCGAACATATATCACGGATGCGGATGTTGAATCTGCAAGAAGATACTGCTTGACACAGTTACAGTAAGACCATCTGCATCTTTAAGCGACCTAGTCTAACAGTGCTCAGAAATAGCGACTATGATGCTCATCTCATTCGCCGCTTCGTCCCCTCTCCAGTACAAGACACTTACGCTGCTCTCCGTACTCTTAATCTTGAGCTTGTTCGCCTCCCTGAGCTCGTTTCTAACCCTACGATTGGATCCTTTCGAATGAAGTTCTGGCAAGAATCCATTGACAACACTTTCGCGGGTCGTCCCCCTCGCGAACCTATTTGCATTCTCCTTCACAAGAGTCTACAAGATCTAGAGGACCGTGATGGCAATTCTACCAAGAAATCGATAAAATTCTGGATCTCGAGATTAATAAAAACAAGAGAGAAGCATATGACGAACAGGCCTTTTGCGAATTTGGCGAGCTTGGAGGAGTATGCTGAAAATACATATTCGACTCTTATGTATGCGACATTAGCATCACTTCCACTGAGATCAATGCATGTCGACCATCTCGCAAGTCATATTGGAAAGGCTTGTGGCATTGCTGCGGTTCTGCGTGGCATCCCTGTTCTGGCAGCACCTCCACCTCCAGTAAATACACCTTCTGGCCAGGTTCCAGCTGTACGAGAGCCTGCGCTTCTTCTGCCATTGGATGCTATGGCTGAAGCAGGAGTCAAGGAGGAAGAGGTCTTTAGACAAGGACCCAATGCATCCGGACTTCAAGATGCTGTATTCCAGGTCGCGACACGAGCCAATGACCACCTCATCACGGCACGAGAGATGCTCAAGCGACTCAAGGCCGGAGAGGACCCAGGTCATGAGTTCGAGCATCGAGGAGAAGCTGAGCATTTCTATACCGAGGGAAGCAACACATTGAGAGAGATTCGCCAGGGATTTGGAGTTCTTCTTGAAGCTATCCCTTCGGCGCAGTACTTGCAACGTCTAGAGCAAGCAGATTTCAACCCATTCGCTGTCAAAACCGCTGGCTGGAAATTACCTTGGAGTATCTGGCAGGCCTTGTCCAAGGAGCGGATCTAAATGTGGAACATCACCAATTTCGAGATAAATCTCGAGTGAACTTTAGCAAAAAAGCCTGTAACATAGAAGGCATCGTGTTTAGAATATCATGAATGACGATGAAATCGAGTATAATGATATCTTGTGATGTTGAAGAGTCAAGCTGCCATGAAATGCCCCACTTGTCATGAGCTCCCACCAGCTGAAGTGGCTAATCCTCGGAACCCAAAATTCGAGATCCGCCAGAAATTCATCCAGCTTGGGCGACATCGAATTATTCCGCGACAA
Organism: Fusarium redolens; assembly: GCF_020744475.1. Classification (NCBI taxonomy): domain Eukaryota; kingdom Fungi; phylum Ascomycota; class Sordariomycetes; order Hypocreales; family Nectriaceae; genus Fusarium; species Fusarium redolens. Next base: position 217,761 of record NW_025763674.1, on the reverse strand, counting down.
TACCATTCTTATTGTAGATGTCATCACCAAGATGCTCTACGAACTAATTGCAATTGTACGAACTTCCTCTCTCTCTTCACATGCATTAGAGCTAACCGAAATCAGGTCCGACCGGGCAGCCTCTCGGAGGTGAAGGAGTACGTTCCTCACATCGAATCATCAACCAATCTCAACTAACCAACGCAGAATCGCCCAAACCGTCGGCTCCCTCGTCCTCAAGAATGGCGGTGTCGTCCGCGGTCTCGCCAACTGGGGTGTCTTCTCCCTACCGAAGCCTATCTCAGTGCATCAGATGAAGCACACACACGGCCATTACTTCGTCATGCGATACGATGCCGCTTCAAAGGTCCACCAAGACGTACGAAACACATTGCGCCTCGAGCCCCGTATGATTCGCGCCGCCCATGTCAAGCTCGGAGACGGAAAGCTTGAGTCATTAGCTCGATTTGGACCGCCCAAGTGGAAGACGACTGGTAGTGAGGCATAAGGGGAGAGGAAAGATGATTCAAAGATGATATGTATGGATGGCAAATGGCTTTGATAACGACAACGAAGGAGCAGGAAATTATCATGTAGTATACATGAACGAGCCTCGAATAAGGGTGTGGGCGTCAGAGTCCGAGAAAAGACTCAGCCCTAGGCTCAGGCATCACACGATGCCGTGTACAAAAACGACGCTGCGTCTGAAGATAGCAGCCATGGTTGTATGAGATATTATAGAACTTCAAACTCTGCATTCGCTTCATCATGTACTTGTCACGTTCTGAAGGAACCGATGCGTGGATGAATCTCACCAAGGGTTCAAAACACATATCACACTGAAACACTGGTAACATGAATGTATTCTATTCTGTTACTGCATGTCTATCATAAATCATCAATTACAACCACACCGATGGTCCGGGTGCTCTTGGTTAAAGCTGTCTTTCTAGAAACGCAACCCGCTTCCCAGGTGTCCGGTTGGCGCCTGAACGATGTGCCCTGCCTGTATACAGTGGTATGTGGATATCGGAATCGAAGCCGCAGCAGCCCAGGTCTTCTATGGGCTCCGTTTCGTGTTGTGAGCCAATGAGTTTGCCGCTTCCCTAGTTGTCAACGTCCATGCCATCGGTCTTACCAATGCCCTGCTCACGACACCAATCCACAAAGTCGTCAATCACACTTGGCCACGCGCCATCCTCGTTCCAAAATGATAGTGACTCATCAGATAAAGACTTAAGAGCGAACTCGAGTGTCATGTTCCACATGTCCTTGTTGACTGAACGAGTCCACTTGGCATTGAGGAAGGACTTCCACAGTTCCAGCCAGTTGTGGTTTGCTGTCTTCCACTCCATTCCAGGAGGTGCAAACAGGATGTCCCAGTAAACGAGTGCAGTCTCAAGGTTCAGTGCTTTCTGGTCGCCATCTCGACCAGCAACAAAGGTATGTCTATAGACCTTTTTGAATAGCGTCGGGTCAGAAGAGAGGGATTTGGTCAGTTTTCGGAGATGGGCGGCATGCTCTTGATGTGTCGTTCCAGCTCTGTATCAAATCAGCAATAAATTCGACAGAGGAAGTCTGGCCATGTATTGGTTTTGGTGTCAATAGCAGGCTGGGGTGATCTCTTACCCAGTCACTTTCCAGCCATCAACGTAACCTCTTCTGGTGATGACGCCCACAGAGGGAGCCTGGAGAAGTTCAAGCGCGATAAGTAGCTCGGCGTTTTCGATGTTGACTTGTAACTTCTCAGTGAGGTACGACATTGTGGAGTCGAGCTCGAGTTTGTCCTTTTCATCGCTAGAGTCTAGTTGAAGATGTAAGCTAAGGAACCTGGCGAATTGAGAGGACCATACACACCCTGCAACTGGGAGAATAGCTTGTCTAGCGATGCCTCTAGAGGCGACGGGCCCTTAAGGTCACCATTGGATGAAAAGAACCTATTCCACGTGTGTTAGTCGATGCCATAAGGTAATGTTGAAATAGTGAAGGGCTCCGAGCAAGGGGCCAGTGTAATGGCCAACAGTAACTATGCGTGCTGCTGTGGCCACCTCAGCTAACACATAACACAACTATTTAACAGACCAAGGTGATATACCGAGAATTCGAGTTCTTTGGTGTTTGTTCAGATCCTGTCTGATGAGACGATCCAGGGGTATCTTTGCCGGCCTCCTTGATAGAGGACAAGATAGGAACCCCGGTCGTGATGCGCTTCTTGAAACTTTTCCATCCCATCTTCTCAGTTGGCCAGACTGTGCTTGAGTGACTGCGATAGGTCACAAAGCGCCGAATGGTCAAAGGCTCTGAAAAATAGTAGGGTTTGAATGTTTTGTAACAACGTAGGAGGCGTCTGTACAAGCCCGGTCATGGGTGCCAACTACTTCAAGATACCCATGGTTTCCGTCTGGGAATTTGATAGAAGTATAAGCAACGCATGTCCTCGAGGTAACGTATTCAAGACCCCTCAATAGCACCAGATCTACAAGTAACCTTGTCTAAGACTATCGGCGTCTTTGTCGGTCATACTCTGCAAATGAGACGGGCAATAGTGGGCCAGGCGACAGTGACGGGATACAATGGGCAAACAATAGCCGGAAGCTGCTCAATATAGACATATCCGTATCCGGATGTAGCAGGGAGCATTGTGCCAGTAGACATAGGCGGCGGGTATCATGACAAGCACAAAGAATAGAAGAAGAAAAAACGGCAAGAACTTACGTATCGACAGCTTCGTTGAGCTTGAAACCTGCATTCTTGAGGTACTATTAGAGCGGATGTTAGCAACTCCATACCATATAATCATGATGATACAACTCCTGGCTAAATAGGCGCCGCTGAAACACAGGCCGATGCATCCATAGCCCAAGCCATGCCGTGTAGAGCATTAGGTTGTCGTGAGGTTTATCCGCGTCAGGGACCAGCTTGGTTCGTGATGATCGACATAAGGAAGGTGAACACGGATAATACGTACACGGGTAGCCTGTCGCTCTGATTGACCAGTCAGAGCTACGAACTGGGCGATGAGAACCTTCTGCTGGGCAGCAGATGGTGGAGGCATCTTGACGGCGTCGGATTTGTCGCTAGTTGGTAAGATTCTGCAAGGATATCGAAGTCGAGTCGTCAAGCGGGTTATTGGGATACTCGAGCGTCGGCCGATACGATCGAAATGTTCCACGGAGGATGCTCGGGGTTAGGCTCCCAGTGGTGATCGAACGGTGAAGATGCTTGGTTCGATCTTGGTGAGATGGCGTAGAGTTAGGGTCGGAGGGTGAGGAAGTGTTTATCGGAAGGAGTTCCCCATATGGAGGTTGCGCCGCTGCGATCGATTTACGTTCGAGGGGGAAGGCGGAAAGTCGTTGTTGGAGATGAAGAAGAAGTGTAGATGGAGGGGTTGAGCTTTCAGTTCGCGACAAGGCTGCGATCTTAGCTGATGGTGGGGTTGAAGTTTAGGTGATGAGCGGGGCTTGACTGGATGCCTTACGGGGTCCGTAATCCATTTGTAAATGATATGGTAGTCTTAAGGTGCCTTAACTGATTACATCTTATAATAAAATAATTTTGCCGCAAATAAGATATTTTAATAGCATGTTCTAAAGTTTGTTATTTAATTTTCTTTCTTAAATTTCGTGAATTATGTGCTTAATAATCTCAAAATCTCATTCTCAGCTTTTGGCCAGCCGTAGAGTTATGGAGTCAAGGTTCTTTGAGTTCTGGAAACGGCTATTCTGCACGTGAGTCTAGGAATTATCCATAGGACTTGACTTGGCGTTTTCTGATCCACAGTGAAAAATTCGGATGATTCTGTACTTTATCTCGTAGGAATGAAGTTATCATCCATTCATGATCTGTGCTGCTGTTCTCGCACTGTACTTTTCGCCATTTAGTGCTAGTTACAGCAGTTTATAGTGCATGCATACAGTGCCAGTTCCATTGTAGGGAAGACCCCCGCCTGTGTCATGACGTCTAGGCCCAGTCTAAGCACTTGACGCGGTTTTGGTTCACGACGCGTTTCCAAAAAGATTGATATCAATTAAAATAACAAGTTTCGACGTCCAAGTTGCAACACCACAGCAACCGCCAGGCAAAAGGGACTGAAGATGGCTTCACCTCGCGCGAATGAAGAGGAAGATATACAAATTGATCCAGCAGAACCTCTCAAGGGCATCGTCGTCTGCTGTACAAGTATTCCTGCTGAGCATCGTGTAAGTACCGTTCAAACTTGTCAGTTATCATGAGTCCTGTTTCCTGACCCATCATGCCTAGACTAGCATCGCTGCCAAAGTTGCCGAGCTTGGTGGTATTCATAAATACGATCTCACACCCGACGTAACCCATCTTATTGTTGGCGATTACGACACACCCAAATATCGCCATGTCGCTCGTGAACGCCCCGATATCAAGGCCATGGACGCCGCCTGGATCGAAGAACTTAGCGAGATATGGAAGAATGACGAAGAGATCGATTATCGACAGCTCGAGAATAAACACCAACTGAAGCCCCTGGAGAAGCGAGGCATCGATCCTACAGTTCAGCCACAACGAGGAGAGCCAGCAAGAGATTCGCTGCTGATTTGTTTGACTGGCTTTGGCGACCAAAGGGACGAAATCGCAAATAAAATCACATCGAATGGAGGATTATATACGGGCGACTTAACGAGACGATGCACACACCTAATTGTCAACAAGCCAGAAGGCAAGAAGTATACTGCAGCCAGGGCATGGGGCATTCACCCAGTCACCCTCGCCTGGCTTGAACAATCTATCTCTCGAAGGATGATCTTAGAAGAAGCCAAATTCGACCCGACGTTACCTCCCGAGGAGCAAGGGAAGGGCGCTTGGGTTACAAGAGAACTCAAACGTACCATGAGCAAGCGATCAAAGTCTGCCATTGCAGGTGGCGCTGAGGAGGGCCCTAGGAAGCTCAGAAAGACTGCCAGTATGAAGCTCAGTTCGCAGCGTAATAATATCTGGGGCGATATTCTTGGTCGATCAACATCGAGAGATTATTCCTTCGCTCAGGAAAATAAAGAAGATGGGAATCAAGGTCAGGACCAACAACAGCCACAGCGTGCAGAAGCCCAGCCTGAACCAACTGCTCCTGTAGTACCAGAAGAAGACCTGGGCATCTTTGGGAACTGTTACTTTTACATTCATGGATTCAACGCACAAAGAACTTCTGTCCTCGAGCAAACACTCGTCACCCTCGGGGCCACTATTTGCTCATCATTAAATGAAGCCGCTCTAGGAAGAACTCCAAAGCCGCCTCGCAGCCGGTTTCTGATCGTTCCTCAGACATCTCAACCTGACACTCACCCTCAGGAAATCTACGATAACCTCCATGTTGTGACAGAATACTATATCGAAAAGTGCCTTCACAATAAGCAATACTTTGACCCTGGGGAACACGTTCTCGGTCGACCATTTACCTTCTTCCCCATACCAGCGTTTTCGGACCTTATTATATGCAGTGCTGCTTTTACAGGTATCGAACTCAATCAAGTTGCCAGAGCCGCTGTTCAATTAGGAGCCAAGTTTGATGGAGAGTTTCGTAAGACTATAAGCGTGCTAATATGCAAGGACATCACTTCCATGCGTAAGGAGAAGCTGCGCATGGCTCTGAAATGGGGCATTCCTGTTGTTTCAGCAGATTGGTTCTGGGAGTGTATACGTACAGGCTTCAAGGTCCCTCTCGACGATTATATATTCCCTGAGATTAAAGACAGATATGCAGTAACCTCTCAACCTGCACCTAAGCCAGCCTCTAAAGCCGCCCCTGAAACAAGATTGCATCAAAATCCCATGCAGCGCACTCATTCAGAACCGGTGTCTAAGTCAGCTAAAAGTCATATCACGAAACCTCCACACGCCGCTGGCGTCGATACCTCGGCCTTTGATCAGGACTCACCAGAGAATGTCTCTCGAAAAGTGACTACGAAACCTATCTCGGCCATCTCACCAGACTTTGTCACAGCACGCACTCACCAAACAACAACGAATAGTTTACCTAAAGACAAAGACTTTGACTCACCTCTTGCTGAGGTTCCTCAAGCACGTCTAAACAGATCTCCCTCACCCACGAAACATACCACATTACCTCGCACTCGCTCCGATCCCATCAGCAAAGTTAACACTACGACTTCTCGCACTGAGGAAACAAGAGACACTCCTCCAACTCCACAAGAAAACATTCAGCAAGCGAAACAACAGGAAAATGCAGAGCAAGCCCGTCTTCGCGCTAAGGCCGCAGAGCGCCAGGCACTCTCCTCAAAACTTACGTCACTCATTGAGACCACAACACCAAATCTCCCCTCCTTCGCCTCCGATGAAACCGAACAACCAGCTCCAAGACCTCGCAAGCGTCAGCTATTCGGCCGTGCCATCAGCAATGCCTCCAATGCCAGCAGTGTTGCCTCGCGATCAGCGGCTGAGCTCCACGATGTATTTGGCGATGAAGACAAAGATCCAGAAAACCAAGAATCCGAGCCCCCAGCAACGCAGTTGGAATACCGTGACGATAAGGCGAAGGAGTGTCGAGCTGCTCTGATGAGTCGCATGATGGGCAGTGGTGGTGTCGAGGTCAAGGCAGCAGCGTCTACAGTGACACAGAATATAGTACCAGGAGCAACGCGAACATTGAGGAAACGATAGGGATGAGTATGTTGGAAAGAATGTATATGCATTATAATCTGTTTCGAGTTAGTATAGACAGCCTGCTTCAGTCATGAAAAGCACGGCATCTGCCATAAGTAATACGATCTCTCTTGAAAATGAGCCCTGTGTCAAGACCACTTCAGTCCTGTATGGGCCTCTGCTTATAATAAACGAATATCTGCGCCACGTTGTGAGACACTCAGTCTAGTGGCGACGAAAGAATTGAAAGGAAATTTGAATCATTTGTTCAGTCTTATCGACTCCAGGTATACTATGTAATAATGAGAGAACTCCTCTCTAAACGGCTTTTCCTTTCCGCCCGTCAAGTTCTCTTTTCCATCCTTTAACCCCGAGCCAAGAAAAACAATCTTCCCATGGGCACACAAAATCCAGTGTTGGCTTGGTGCAAAGTGATATCCTCTATGAGTAAGAAAGAAAAAAAAGAGACAATAGGAAATCGAAACAAGTCAGATCATGATTAAAAGGGAGACACGTAGAATAGGGCCATCTTTGTCCCTCGAAGAAGGTCGCTTGCGGTCAACGAAACTTACTCCACCAACTGTTGATTAGAATCGCCTCGGCCAGGCAATTGTTCAGAAACCATAGAATCCCACAGATTATTAAGTTGCTCGCTATTATCCAGGTTAGTTTCCAACTTTGTCACAATTCATCACAGGGGTTACACTCACGGGTCCCTCTTAGCCATTTTCATACCCCTTTCTCTACAAAAGAACAGGAAGCGACGCATTGTACGTGCTCGTGGGAAAGACGCCATGACATCGCCTCGAGGCTTGCCATCCGCAGCAAGCTCTCCGGCATCCTTTTTCATAATGATGTGAACGCGAAGTGCTTCGATACTCCACTCCATCTCCTCGATCTCTGCGAGGTTGACGTGGAAATCGATCTCGTCCCTAAACAAGCCCCATTTCGCGGGTTTCACATCTTTTAGTACTTGGTGTTGGAAACATTGTATCTGTCCTACCCAAGTCCAATACTGTGTGACATTGATATGGCTGGTATATAACCGAGTCTTGACTACAGCAAGCCGCCAATCATACTTAGTGATGCTGCCTCCGCTGCATGAATCTGTATCGGACCAAGCCTCAAAGTGAAATTCGTCATGTATGGGGCTCCCATGTGCAGGCGGCATGTATTTCGGCTTCTTGTTGAGGTGGGTGCTAAATGCTGGCTGAGGGCCAGGGGCGGAGACCGGTGCTGGCGCTGGCGCTGGTGCTGGTGCTGGGTAGCTTGGTGGTATCTGGTTAGGAAGAGGAGAGTGGTTGATGAATGAATCTTCCCGGGGCGTAGTAGGAACCGAGTGCATAGACTTCCGCTTCTGGAGAGGTTTCGGTGTGTTGCTAGGGCTACCATGGCTCAAGCGAGCCTTCATGGCTCCCGAAGGACGTCCTATGTTCTTGAAGCCGTGTTTGTAACGAAGACTAGTGAGTTTGGAATCATGGTAGAAGTCGTGAATTGTTCGTGGCAGATTGAAGTTGTGACCCTGTGTTTGAATGAGTTCGTGAAGGCGCTGTCGCATCCAGTCAACCGGCGATATGTCAAGATTGAACTTTTCGAGCTCCGATATTGTCTCTGATAGGCGAAAGAGGGTGTCATATGACGTTATGCCGCCCTTACCGGCCTGGATGTATCGTTTACCCAACAACTGATAAGGACTGATTGGGCCCTTCTCGTGGAACTCGAGAATTTTGATACCGCGGTTGACCTGTCTGCCAATTTGATACTTTGAAGAACCTCCCTTATCCTGCTTAGGACCTGCTTCAATGGCAGCCTGGTGCTTCTCACGCCATCGAGCAAGCTGTGGCTCAATGAGTGTCTTGACATTGGGCCAGTTGGCCTCCCAATAGGGGTGTTCCTCGTTAATCTTAACCAATGGCACCCCCGCAACGCATTCAGGATAGGTGTAAACATTTCCGTCGTTCTTAAGAACCATATTCTCTTGGGTAATCTCTTCCAGTGGTTGGGCAGGTGGTGATTCAGGAGGCTGCGATGAAGGGTCCAGGGGCATAGATGGTGGAGTTGGTCTTCCTCGTTCGCTAGATGGAGCTCGACTTCTCACATTAGCCGGCGTAAAGCCAGGAGTTATTCGATAGTCCTGTGGAGTGTGGCCTTGCTCAGGCTCTCGTGGTGTGTGAACTGGATCAGAACCGCGATAGTCTCTGGTTGGGCCATCGAGCTCTGTTGATGGGTGGAGAATTTCATGAGGGGTGCGGCGCGGAACACTTGAGGGAAGCACGGAGCGTGGTGTTTCCAGAGGCCTGGGTAGAGGATATATTGGAGTCGGTAAGGGCGAGTCCACAGGGTCGATCATACGTTCCGGGGCATAATCTGACCTAGAAGCCGTTGTCGGCCGGCTTGGAGGTCCATGAGGTGATCCATAAACTGGTCTATGAGGCATTTCACGAGGACGTTCAGCGGTTTGCACTGGTGCTACTTCGACAGTCCGTTCTGGGGCCCTCGCAGCTATCACATCATGGAACCGTTCATTGGGTCGATCTGGAGCTTTCTCGGGTTGGTGCTCAAAGCGACGTTCTGGCTGTCGTGCTGTAGTCCATTCTGCCTGACGCTCAGTCACTCTCGCAGGTTGCGGCTCAAATGGTCGTCCAGGCCCTTGCTCAGATTGCTGTTCGTATTGCCGCTCTGGCCGTCTTTCAGTCTGTCTATCCGGTTGTCTCTCAGGCTGTGGCTCAGGGAATTTTTCAAGTGTACGCTGTAGAGCGGGCTTTGGTGAAGGTGGCCGAGAGGGCACAGAAATCTGTTCCTCGACTCGCTGAGGCTCTGGTTGACTTGTTTGCTCAGGCCTTGGCTGAACTTCAACTGTCTGATGTACTGTTTCTGAGGAACGGTCTGCAGAAGTCTCTTGAACTCCATCTTCTAGCTGCTTCTTCCGTTGTGCTCTCTCCCTTGAGGCCAGTATGTCAATTGTGTCCCCTGAGGAACCATGGCATCCTTGGCGATTCCATTCACAGTTGCCACACTTCTGAAAGAGATCCCCGCCGACAATGATGCAGTCGTCGAAGGCGCCTTGGTTCTTGTCGCATGACAAGCATCTCTTGGCCTGTATCTCTCCTGTCGCTTGAATCATACAAGAGAGCCATTTGACCCCCTTCGCCTCAGTTCGTTCGTAAATGCCTGCAAGATGTGTGGTGTTGAAGCGTCGTCCTCGGCGGATCTTGACAGGTCTTCGTATCTCCAATTCTTGGATTCCCTCAACCCATTGGTTCCAAGGCTCTATCTGCTCCACGGGCCCGATCACATTGCCATCAGCATCAACAACATCAACGAGACTCTCGGCTCCCTCATTAGCGTGGTGCTCAATGCCTTCCATACGATCCTCATCATCTACTTCGTCAGGTCTGTCCACTGCCACTGCAGTGCCATTAGTAGGCTCTATTCGTGGGATCGGCCCATTAAAGCCTGACGATAGCTCTGGCAACATTTCAGGTAGAACAATGCCTTCTGATTCGGGTCCGAGATGATCTGGAGCATTGGGATCCTCTCCTCTCTTTTGTCTAAAGAATCGACGCATCTTGAACCAAATATCATGGAGCGTTTCTGTTCTCTTCTGACGTGACGCGCGGTAGTCCTGCTCAATGCGCTCAAGTCGGTTGGCCTTCTCCTCACACTCATCAGTGGTGCGTGCCAGTTCAGCCTCGACTTTAGCGAGTTCCCTAGCCAGTCGGGATTGAGATTCTTTCAGTTGGCTTCGCTGTCCTGTAAGGTCACTGAGTTTCAACCGAACTTCATTGATCGAGAGCTGGAAATCTTTCTCAATCTTTTTGTTTTCCGCATCCTTCTTGCTGCGAAGGTTAACCCAGAAATTGCGTTCGGTCTCATCCCAAACAGACTTTTGCTCCCCCTCTGGGAGAGAGTCCCAGACATCTTCCCCTGTGGCCATCGTGGGCCAATTGATTCAAGCGACTGCTTAACACGAATCTGCAATAACAATAAGACTTCAAGGTAGGACCACTATCAGTCGAAATGAAGTATGAGTAGTAGAAACCTTGATAATTGGGTGCATGAGCTCGCTACTGGGTTACACGTGACCGCGTCTGGTTGAAGGAAATGAGCAAGAAGCCGCAGACGGGCAAACGCGTTTCACTAGCTATTGTGCAGATGGTCGCAGGAATTTATAAATCAGTGGCTCTAATCCGATTGCCCAAAGGCTGAAATAGAGTCGTGTGGCGCGTGCTGAAAGCGGGTTGCAATCGGACTAAACCACCCCAAAAGACGAGCTGAGGTAATAGGCTGAGAAAAGGAAATGAGTTGGCGGAAAGCGCGTGAGATCAAAAAAAATACATTTATATCTCGAAACTCTGATGGAGCGAAGCGTGTTGCGACCAGCGTGTATAGGCTTAAGGAAAGATGATAGTGGTGGGTTCAATAGGGAGGGAGCTGGCCTAACATGAAGCATTAAAGTGACAAATCCCCTTGTCACCCAAAGCTCGTTAGTGGCCGAATTGCTTGCTTTTTTTCGCGGCCTGTCAATGGGCATGGGCCCGTCGAAAAAGAAGCGGGTTTTTGGTTACAGAAGCTGGCTTCCTCTCAAATGCCATTCAGCATCCCAGCTCAGTCGGAATTGCAATCCGAATTAGATCGCTGTCGCGCAAATGAGCCCACGGTTTCGCAGTGCGGGCCACTATATCCCTGCTGAAAGGTACAACCTCACTCAGAAAGGCACAATGAGGGATGATAGAAGGACGCGATCGAATAGTTTCAGGATGTTCTTGGGAGTAAAAGGGAGGTGCAGCTGTGTTGCACGGTTTGTGGTACGCGATGCGCCTGGGAACGGGCGTGGTATGAATGATAAAGTTTTGTTTGTTTTTTTTTTTTGGGTGAGAGATAGGCCACGATTGGGGGATTGGGGGCGAGAATAATGTGCGCAAGGACAGTGTCGGACAGATTAAGGATAAAAAGAGTATTCGCGAATAAAAGTAAGCTCAGACGATCACCTCCAAAGGGGACAGTATTGTAAAGTAAAGTCGGGTAAGTGTCAGTGACAGCGACAGTGACAGTGACGTGTGAAGGAGGGTAGATGAGTAGTCAATCCAGTCAGTGAATGGGAGGGAGTGGAGGACCGTGATAAAGGGAAAGGTTGGCTGTAGGAGGAAAATGAAATGGGAATAGTAGTAGGCAGAAGGAGAGGGAAAGGTAAGAGAGTTTAGGTCGAGGTAAGGTTAGGTAAGTTTAATATTATTATTTTGTTCGAGAGTGAGTGAGTGAAAGGGAAAGTGCTACAGTACCTATGAGCTATCACCTACTTAGTACTTGGCCTGGTTGGCACCTAGGAGGGATGGATGTACTAACAACCAACCGAAACCACCGCAATGGGGCGAATGAGAAGAGAGGACGAATAAGGTGTGAATGCAGATTACAGAAAGCTATTAGCTCTACCGGTAGTAGTAGGTACCTACTTACGTGAGGTTGGGAGGTATATGGATCCGTACTAAACGTAAAAGCACATGTGCGCCAAATCAAACCTCACATCACATCAGGTAGTTGTGCAGGCAGGTACGTGCACCCAACTATGAGATTAAGTATCTTTTCTTCTGCCCTTCTCTACCTAAGGTAAGCTAGGTCGGTAGGATCCTTTTCTTTCCTCTTTGCTAACTTATTTCCCGTCTCAGCTGCTTTCACGCGCTTTGTTTCCGCTAGATCCTCGTAGACCCCTGCACCGATCGACCACTCAGAGAGGCTGGCCAGGTATCTAGTCGTAGCTTGTCCCGAGAAAGTACCTAGAGGCTAAGGAATAAGAATTGAGTTTCGACAGCAATTGAAGTTACCTCATCGCTTGAGAAACCAAGTGTGATAGTAACTCCGTGACAATAGATCTCTCGTTTTCTTGCCAACCTGGGTATCGAGGAATTTCCATGTCCAGTCAAGCACGTGTCTTTCATATGCTACATACATACATCGCCTGATCAATTACATTACACTGCTACATAAGTCCTAGGACTTTTTTATACAATCTCCACTTGTTGGTTCTGCTTTCACTTCTCCATTATAAAAAGGTACCCAGCGTCCGGTACCGAACCATGCACGAAGCGAGTAAAACGTAAAACTCGACAGGCCACCCCCTGCTTCTGTGTCCTTTTTCGCTCTAGTGCCTTATCACGTGCGAGGAAACTATACGCGGTGACTCCAGCATTAAAGCAAACGAGGAAGGAGAGAAAGTCGAAATCACAAGTCAGCCTCATCATCAACATTCAAAGCATTTCTCGAAGAGTTTTTTTTGTGGTTCCCCCTGAGAAGATCCGAGATTGATGAGCTCAAGAATACTCCGTTCTAAGCAACACGCATACGCGACCCTGTCGATGTTATTTACCCGCAGGTTATACCTTGGTACTAATCAGTTATCTTAAGTCCATACCATTGAACCAAATTACACATAGTCTCGAGCCCGAAACGGATATATGGGGACGGTAATAATGTTCGGCTCTGCGCTTCCTTATTCCCCTACGACCAACTTGGTAATGGTAGTCTAATGTATAGCTCTATAACAAAGGGCATTCAATGGACTTATATACGAGCAGTTGCCCTCGTCGCGTTTCTTTAGCTCAATTGTCGTAGTTGGTTGGCTACATTACGTGCGATTAGCACCCTCCAATTCCATCCCTCCACCCTTCACCCTTCACCCTCACTCAATCCCTCAGAAGTTCTCGCAGTGCAATACTTTCTCAAGACAAGATAAAAGCCAGCAGCGCCAGCTGACACTGTCCAATGAATTTGGCACTGTAGTGTATCGTCTCCACGCCCCCTTGATCTGTGGCGTCGGTACCCATGCTGACACGATAGTGTTTGTTACGAAATACTGTGCTTAGCCGGGAGTATTAACTTAACTTAATGCTCTGTATATTCATGCATACTACGTTGTACTTCCTTGTCGATATCGCATATACATATTGTTGCCTGTCCCGCGTGCGGCACATGTTTAGTTGCTTGTGATCTCATCCTTCACAGTATTGATTATGTACGAATATGCACATCTTAGACTTAGTTAGGCCCTGGATATAACCTGGTTTTCATTATCATCGCATATGAGCTTCGGAGACGGCCGAGATGGGAGGTGGGGAAATCGATATCCATTCGTCCAGTGACATGACCTCTCCACTAACATGCTCTGCCAAGCTACTACGAATATCAATCCGAAAGTTTCTTACCGACACGAGACTCCGTTCTTACCAATCCCAACTCGGTATAATACCACGGATCGCTCAGCTTCAGCCCATGCATCATAAGTCTATCTGGCCGACTATCAGATCAGATCATGTCAGCCAAACTTGTAGCCCAAGCATCATGACACAAACGAAACTCAATGCAAGTATAGCTTCAAGAATATATAAACTACCTATATGATTATATGCAAAACTCGCAACAACTACGCGTCGTTATCCATCCTAGCCAGCAAGGTTCCCCTTATTAACAAGCGTCTCTTGCTTCTCCTAGGCCTTCCATTCGCCCGTCCGGTTTCGTCATACCCAGTTGTAACCATCCAGACTGGTCACCCCTATACAGTCCATTAAAAACGCCGCGCAATGTAAAGATTCCAAAAGCAAAACAGCCCAATGTTCCGTGTCGCTATTTAAGAGCCACATGAACCCCGCGCGCCACGCGCTGAATCAAAACAGAAGAAAATGAAGTCTCGTTAATGGCGTCAAACTTTTCGTTCTGGTGGTCAGAGCGTTTAGTACTTGGCCGAGTATCGTGCCGCGCCTGGCGAGTAAGGCAGATCATAGGAGCTAGATTGAGCATAGGGGTCCTCTGAAAAGACAGTCGCCCTTCGTTCTTCCTCTGGTAGCAGCTCCTTGACCTCCCAGTTGTTCATCCTTGTACCAACTGAAAATTCGAGATCTTCCTTTGTGATCGAATCCCAGTACTATTAAATATTAGTAACCAGCTGCGGAGTTTCCGAATCATATTTGACATACCTTGTAAACCATCATAACGCCCAGCAAATTGCACACTGTCGCGAGGAACAGACCATCAAGATAATGGCTGATGGCGACGCAGATCTTCGAGCTGAAGGCGTAGAGAAGGACCTGACCAGCCACGAAAAAGAAGATACCAAACGCAATATCGCCGAGAGGCCATCGGTCCTGCAGTGTCCTAGTCACAAGCAGAATCTGCATAGCCACGTACACGAAAAGCTGGACAGCATTCAACAGATAAAGAACGACGAACAGTCCAACAGTGTTGGTGGGTCCGAGTCCAGCCCAGCTCTTGAAGGTTGCAAGGGAGACGAGAAAGCTGATAGCGAAAGCAGCCAGAGAACTGATGCGCATCATCCATACTGAGAGAGGTGTTCCATCTTCATACAATTGGAAACCAACGAAGCCATTGATCAAAAGACATGTAATAACCGCACTACTGAGTCCATTCTGCACACTGACAAAGTACGGATACGGGTCGCTTCCTGGAGGCGCAACACCAGCATCAATAATGAGAGACATAGCAGTGAGTAACATATAGAGGTAGAAGAAGCTGAGAATCTCCTTGCGGCCAACAGCGGTGAACTTGCTACGGACGTGGAGAATCATAATGACGGTCATAATGAGCGCAACAATGTGCATCACGGACGCAGCGCCCTCGAAAATGATGGTGTTGGCGAGTTCGATGTTGCGAGCATAGCATTCTGGCTCAATACCGGTACGACCGGTCGCCTGAAGTGTAGGTCCAACTGAAGCGCATAGTGGCAGAGGTGCCGTCTCGCAGATCGAGGTGAAGTCGCCGAAGCCAGACATGATGGACGAGTAGAGATCACGGTTCGGTTGTTGTCGCAGGAATTACGTAGATCCAAAGGTAAGCGAGTGCGAGGAACGATGAATCGAATATTGCGATAACGAGTGGCAGTGCGATTGTCGTCGAGAATATCGTTTAAGTCGTCGTATCGATGTCGTCGAGTTGTCCAAAACCCTCGGCGCGATAACTAATCGCTGGCTCAACCTTTCGACCGTCGTCGGAGTTCGAGGGTGGATATTAGGAGATATCCCCAACTACAAGGGGCTCGAATTTCGATCGGAATGCAATCACAACCCTTTACTGCGTAAAAAGGGGAGTGTTTCGCTCGGTCGGGTACCAAATGTCGTCCTTGACCGATGGCTCGTCGGCGCCCCCTTTCTTCGATCTAGCGGCTAAAGAACTGATATTGAAAACGAGAGAAGACACAAGAAAACCGGTCGGATCTAAAACACCAAGAGTAGAGCAGATGCGACGCGACAGCTGCGATGGTTTAATTCGAGGTATCGAAGCGAATGTGTTGCATGCCTCTGCTGCGCTTTAGGCTCAGGCGGGAGAGATGGGTGAAGGTCAGAAGAGACAAAGTGGAGTTGAGTGGAGGATCTCGTTGCTGTGCCGTTGTTGTGGGAAAGTGGCAGAGGTGGAGAGGTAAGGCGTTGAAAAGTGGCTGGTGTGTTGTATGATTGGTCTGTTTCTTGGCGTTGCTGTAGGAAGCACATAGTGCCCTGTTTGCCAGTGATATACCCCTGTAAATATGTAACAGAACCAGGGTCAAGCATATCAGTTCAGAGGCAGAGGCAGAGGCAGCAAAGATACATGACCTTGGCTACCTTGGTTGTGAAAACTCTCACTGGACACGGTTCAGCAATACTGGTTTCTGAACAGGTTCTATTGAACTATCCAAGGTACTACTAGGTAGGTAGTAGAAGTGCATGAAAAGCAGGGGTTCGCGAGAGTTCACCAACCTCATGTCTGGTTAACCGGTGCATACCCTAGAGCCACCATAAAGACTATATGCCGAAATATATTCCAGTCCATATCAGATCTACAACGGCATAATAAGGTTATATGAGGTATTAAATTTTCAATACGTGAGAATCGATCGTCAGAGTGTCTACGACGCTGAAGACAAGGTTGTGGCTGGCTATCACTAAACCCAATGATATAACACGAAATATCCACCTTAGGAGAGCCAAAGTGAAAATCACGTATCATGATAGGAGCTCCAAACAATTACACAGGTGCCAGCGAGAACAAGGAAGGGACTATACTCGGATATACCAGTCATTCTTTCATGCCATCTAGTCACATAGAATTTATATATGCACATGTTGTCACTCCACAATGCCACCAATAAGTAGGTTTCACCCACCATGACACTTTCACGGCATTAGAAGCACGAGTTTAAGTAATTTTCTCATGTGTAGCAAATTGCTGTGTGATCACGGGGTTGGTATCTTTGGCAGAACCCTCTGTTGATTGTGATATATTTTAAGAGTCATAACTGACGTCTTGTGCGTCCGTCTATATACAGGCGATATTGACGCCGACGTCATGCAGAGAAATCCGACGCTGGATGAACGCTGCGACATGATGAGCTCTTGGTGAAGAAGCTCGATGCATCGTGAAACATGCTTCGTTGCCAACCTACATGGCTTCGCAGCATCCATCGCCAAAAAAAAAAACAAGCCAAACTCCGAGCCAAATGCAACCGTAAGCCCTGATGTCCTAATCCGTTTCCCTATGTAGTCCTGTCCGGGAGACTGTTGAACCCTGGCCTATTTCTTTCCTTCCAAACGCCAATGCCATGTGATGCTGTGATGCAAATCCGACCCCAAAAATCTAACTTCATAAAAAACAAGGACGCAATGATCCATGAACAAAAATGCGAAACATACTTCAGATGCAGAGTTAAAATGACCTCAGAGCTGAGGTTTACGCTATGTGGTGCTGTGTGGTGCGGTGAGAATCATGAACGATCGGAGGGTAACCCTGCCATCCCTAAGACGGGTAGTGTCCCTGAGCGAGTCCGTGAGGGGGGAGGTTCTGCGGGTGACTGCGGTTATAGACCATAAATTCCGGGACAATGCCAGTTCGCAGGTCGTTTCGTCGTCCCAGTGGCTGATAGTGCATCTGTGTTGGGGGAACAGGCACAGCGAGATGATACTGCTCAAGTGAGGCCGAAGGCGGGGGACACAAGAGAGTATTAACGTGGCGCACAGGTTTGTACGGGCTAGGTCGCTGTTGCAGGAAGACACTCGGCGAGTTAGAAATGGGAGTGTGCACCATAGGAGTGTGAACAGCCGATGCTTGACCGTATGCTTCAGCTAGAGGTGACGAGTTGAAGGGGCCTAGACGTCCAGGACTGTGCTGCTTGTTTGGTGTACCAAAGCTAACAGGTGCCTGAGTAGGAAAGCCAGCTTGCGCCATGGTGACACCCGTTGTTGCGGGAAGCGATTGCTTTTGCACCATAGCGGCGGGGGCTGATGGGTAGACTGTTGACATGGCACGCATACCGGTCTGCAACGGAGGAAGCGAGACGTGAACAGGCTGAGCAACCTGCTGTGTAGGTTGAGGATACCCCTTGACATTGACATTGCCATTGTTGAAGGGCGTCAATGTGGGCTGGGCTTGAGGCTGCATCTGGGGTTGTCCGGTCATGACAGTAAGATGAGGGACAGGTAGCCTCGCCGGCTCAACGATTCCATTGGATCGTGTGCTGATAGGCTGGACCATGGCGGGAGCTGGAGCTCGTCCATGGGGAACAAGTCGCTTGGCGGGGTGTTCCATAATCTCTTCCTCGGGACTTCGCTTCCGTGAGACAGGGAACTGCAAGTTGGGCTTGGTAGCCAATGGAGAGACGGTGTTCGAGTGGTATGCAGACCAGTGCTGGGAGTGACTCGAGGTAGGTGAGTAGTTGGTCGTTGTAACAGTCGGAGTAGGGAGATTGGCGGTGGGCTGCATCATAGCCGTCGGTGAAGCGACAGGCGAGTAATGAGACTTGTTTGTTGGTGAAGGAATATGAATCGGGGATTCTGGCAATCGCACAGCTCGCTCGTAGTACTCGTGGAAGCAGGAAAGCTTGTCCAACCAACCCTCCCACTGTTCCTTTGTAGCAACCAAGTTGTATCGCATGTTGCTCAGAAACTCCACCTCCATGACATGGATCTCCTGCACATTGAAGCATGACACTTCGGCCCAGGTCTTGTTCGTGTAGGTGTTATCATCTAAGACTGTAATATGGTTAGTTGATGTCCGACACCCATGTTCACTCTTCACTTACATTTGTTCCCGAGCATGAGGGCCACAGTCAGCAATCGATATTCACTGCCGGCACGACCCTTGATTTGAGGAGTTGACATCTTCAGTCGGTAGATGAACAACAATGCCAATAAAATGACATTTTGGGTCACTTGTGTCGTCGACAGAACGCTGTACACCCACTTCCGAAATTGGTCGTAGGGTTTGGCGAGAGACGGTAACCGAGGGATGAGGGCATTGGGGCCTCTAACACGAATCGACTCGGCCTGCTTGAGTTCCTCAATAGATTCAAACCAGAACAAGCAAGTCATCTAATTCCTGTTAGCAAAATTGAGAATTCCATGACGTTTGTTCGAGGCCACATACCTGAGCAGCAAAATCGGCGAGGTTTCCACCTGAAGGACTGATGCACTTGGGGATTTGCAGGCTATGATAGACTAGTGACTCTGACTCATCCTTGCTCCCTGAGGCAGTCGATGCAGGCGTTGAAGCCCTGGCGGTCTGTCCTACGGCCTGCGACTCTGCTGAGATCGATCCATTTCGGTGTTGAGAGACTTGGGAGGTGGGGTGCAATTCGAGCTGAGGTTGTGTCGATTGCTCATGCTGGTAGTAACGGTTATATGTGGTCTGTGTTTGTGTTTGTTGCTGCTGCTGTTGATCTTGTTGTTGCGTCGGATATCTGTAGTATTGAGATCCACTCGCATCGGCCACAGGAGCTGCAGGTCGGGCAGTTTGAGGCACTGCAGCAGGATAGTTGTGAATGGCATGATTCTCCCATGAAGCCAGCGGGGGCTGGAAGACAGTGCTCATTTCGTCGGAAGGGGGAGTCCTAAGCCCGTTTCGCGACGACGGAGTGTTATCGAATCGAGAGTGCAGCTTTGGCAGTTGTATACTTGAAGGAAACCTTTGTTCCCGGCTGCCAGAGCCGTGTGGAGGTGAAGGAGGAAAGTTCAAGGTCCCAAGCAATGTACCAGCCGACATGGAGACCTATGCGTTTTGCCTACTTGTTGTTGGGCGAGGCAATAGACACAATCGCCAAATTCGAGGTGAACCAGGGGTAGGGTATATTGTGAAAAGCTTCACTCTTTGGAAGCAAGCTCCACTGCGTCACTCCGTGTTGACCTATTGTGCCGGCAAAAGAACAATTGAATATACCCCGCCGAAGCTTTCATTCGTTTTGTATCGAGATTCTGGAAATAAAATCGGCGAATGAGTTTGTCTATAGATACTCTAGGAGCGCCAGTGCCATGTTTGACTGGCACAGACTGGCAGTGTACTCGCAGTAGACCGGCTCAAAGCGAAGAAAGTCGGCGGAGATCGTTCGTTTCCTGGATGGTAGAGTGATTGTTCGTTTATGGTATCGGACGGCAAGGACAAAGCTAGTTGGAAGAAGCTAGTATAAGCTCGCTGAGGCTGGAGAACAGTTGTATTCGCTTTGAAGATGGAGGTTGAGGTCGAGGTTGAGTATGATAGTCTTGGAGGGGGAGTTCCAAGTTAGGAAGTTTGGATGGCTAGGAAGGAAAAGAAGAGAGAGGAAATAGGAACTGAAACAGGAAAAGGAAAGAAGAAAAAGAAGCAACAACGGAATGGGCTCAGTCAGTCCATGGCTGGTGGTTGTGTGCGTGTATGTACAGACAGTCCTGTAAGGTAGTTGACTTCCATTCACTTGGATTAGACTTGGTAGTCTCGTCGTTCGTCAAGCAAGTGTGGTTCTCTCCTAGACGCAGCCCAGTATAGTATAGCGCACTTAGCGTTAAGTACCTACTGCACCAAAGCGTAGGGAGTATGAAGTAGGGGTGTCCGTCCCCAGTTCAAACCCAGACCCAGCCAGCCCAGGGCAGTCCCAGAGAAGTGGAGTCCCTGCTTTTCCACTGATAGCCCCAGTAAAGTACTTGATCTCACCACTGGAGCGACTAAGGTTTAGAAGTACCATCCTTGAAAGTGATGCCCTGGATCAGACTCAGACTCAGACCCAGAGAGGCTTAATGGAGTCATTGGATGGGTTACCGTTCCGTTGGCCGAGAGTACTGTATGTAGGTACTATGCCATGTACATATTCTTTCAGTCATTCACTCTCACTCACTCATTCGCTCATTCACTTACTTACTCATATTCTCAGACCTCAGACCTCAGACAAGACATTGCACACGCACACCCGCCCGGCCGTCCCTAGGCCAGGTTGCGCGCCGTGTCCTGTGGTACTAGCCGGGCATGTATGGCTATACTTGTTGGTTCTCAGACAAACCCATACAAAGCCCGGTACCACCGACATGACAATCCTGTGTAGGTCATGTCGCGAGCCTCTCCTAGACCTGCTACTACGGACTAGACCAGGGCCATCGTGGCGCTCTCCAGCTGACACCGCACCCAGCGACAACCCCGGTTTCCGTGAGGTGAGGTGAGGTGCTTTGCCTCGTGTTAGCTGCTATTATTACGGCTATCACACGCCCCCCAGGCCATAAAACCACACGCCCCTCGCTCGCCGCTAAAACCCTCAAGTTTCCTCCACTCCTCTCCATGCTTTATTGGACCCAAGCCCGCTAGACAGCGGAGTCCTGGGTGCTGGAACCTACCATTCACCCACTGCATTCTAAGCCCCCAGCTCACTTATTAATGGAGCATCAAATTCGTTCAAAGTCGCCCCTGGAACGCCCTAGGGGTCGCCCGGTCGGTGCCGTGCTCGACGCTGTGGGTGGGCCTGACGGGGGCCTTGTAAGCGGCGGCGGGACCTTGCTCAAGGGATACTTGCGGTATTGGTTTTGATATTGAGATGGGGATTGAATGGAAATGTAGATGATAATTAGAATGAGACTGGCCGCAACGAAACCTGTTCAGACAAGAGGGACATCAACAAAGGCGGTTGATGAACGCGTCGTTCCTGAAAAGCCTTGTGAGATTGACCTGCACACCTTTATGCACATGTTGGATTCCTTCCAACCCTTCCCGTGAAGCCTGGGGCTTGTATCCGTATGTGAGATCCTTGATAAATGAAAAGATGGAGGTTTTGACAAACACATCCATTATGGAGTGTCTTCCGAATCATCAATGAAAGTTCATTGGACACACGTCGGTTTAGGACTGGTACAAAGCTTCTCATCCATTGGCCCTGTACGGATACAGGTAAGTTACAGTGCTGTTGTTCTATGTACTGTAAAAATTTGTGTGGTCAATCGATCTGAGTTCAACTCAGTATTTCCCTTTTATCCATTGTGTTGCATGCTCGCTTGTCCGACAAGTCCTCAGCCATCCAAACAGATGGTGTGTCGGAACCTTCACTTATTACTTACCCAACCCGCAACAGTGGTGCAACTCTATCTTTGACATGCTGCTTGCCTCATGAGTTGTCCATCAATCATGAGCTTGAACCCATGAGGAGCCATGAGCCATGCCACGGCGCTTACTCCACTGCTATTCCCTGCTTGACCTTTTCAGGAGCGTGAATGCGTGAGTGTAGGCCGCGTGTAAATAACCACCAGGTTCCCTGCCCCATTCATTGATGATGCCGCTCTGCTCTCCTTCGCTGTACTATGTTGTGTTATGCTGTGCAGCTTGTGCTGTGATCTCCTTTGGCTTTGGCTGGTTTGGGGTCGGCTACCCGTGTTTTTAATATATTGAGGCGGTAACCATCGTTGGGTTACTAGACAGGTTCAGTCATCGTTCAGGAGAAGAAAGGCACCTCCGGCACGGCATGGCTGATAAAGGAACGAAAATGGTCCCAGCTTTCAAGCCCGACGGCAGTAGCAATAGCAATGAATCAAACAAAAGTTGTCATGTACCCCCACAGTAAGGGACAAGTCCATTCCCTTCCAAATGGGATCAACACCCATTCGTTACGAGGCGCCGCACATCTGTGCCGCTCATCGAACTATTAACGGCTAAAGTAATTTTCTGCATCTTTGTCACTTAGCATGCGAGCGGGAGCGCCGTGCTTTAGATATGAGCCTTTTGCTTCATCACTGAGTCCTCATGACTTTCTGAGACACCGCAATGAGCATATTGGGAATACGGCTGTACTCGTTCTTTGGTGGTGTAGCGTCCGTACTCTGTATCGTACATATGGACGCAGTTAGTGGGCCCGCTGAGCCAGCGTCCCTTCGGCAGGCATATTAGCTCTCCCGGATCCTTGGTATGGCGCCGAGTCGTTTTTTACAGTGCTGAATTGAAATTCTTTCCAAATGGAACAAGGATATTGAATCCGTCTCATCGACCATTGAATGAAATACGTAGTAGCACGTAGTTAGAAGCCACCGTCTGGCCCCATCCGATAACCTGGCATTGAACGGTGGGAATCCCTGCCGTTGCGGGCATTTCCCCCTCGCCGTGCTGGACAGCGCCATGAACGGAGCCCAGCCCATCATTACACTTCCAACAAAGAGACTAGGGACGATGATCCAAAAACTCAACCGGGGCAACCCAGAAGTGACCAGTTAGTTGTTGACGGCACCAAATCTGCATCTCGCGAACCTCGAGCTGTGTCAGCCAGGCCAAGACAATACCGGCACGTCCACGCGCCAAGTAGTCGAGCCTCATCTTGTAGCACTAATAATCGACACATGGTCCGGTGTCGGTTTGGATGCCCTCTAACAAAGCCCTTGTCAACTTGTTGCAAGCATGTCTGTCTGTTCTCGACGCTCCTTTCCATTGATGGGCGCCTGATTTCGCCGAGACCTGAGGAGCAGTACAGGTGTGGAAAAAGTCGTCGTTCAGGCCTTATGGTGGGCAAGAGGCTTATTGCCGTTAGAAAGTAAGTCAATTGTGCACAAGCCTGTCACTGCATTCCGTTGACTGCAACCTTGCTTGACCAAAAACAACTGGCGTGCCCAACAGGCGCCAAAGAGACATGGACAAACCTTGGTTGCGGGTTGCGAGAATCAAAATTGGTGTGCTAATTTCGTACAAGGAGAGGCAAGAAAGACATTTTAGTAACCAGCTTAATCAATTGCTGCGTACCGGGTACATGCATATAGACGTAAGTAACCTGTTGTGTAATTCGTGAGGGAGTCGAGGATCTTGCTGTTTGTGTTGTGACCAAGACTCTCGCGATGTTGTCTTATAACCTTGCCAGTCAAAAGAATGTAATATCGATTGATGTTTTCAGAGGAATCTTTTGATATGACATCGGTCAGGCTGGCAATGGATCATCATGCAGGTCATTCGTCAACACTATGATGGCGTTCATCATCGTATTCTCGACCTCAGGTACAGAGCTTAGCAATTGTGAATATATGCGAGTCCAGGCCACTTACTCGCAGCAGAGGAACTTCCCATGCACACACCACCAATAAGAGCCCCAGTAGCAAGGGAATGAGTGACTTGTCTCGTCTCTCTTTACTTTTTCCTTAGTAGTTGCAAGCTCGAGATGCTATCTCCGACAGCTCGGACAAGATGTGCATGTGCATACAAGCCTGTAACGCATAAATCATTTGTAACGAGACTGGCTTGCCTAATCAGCGATAGCTGGCGAAATCGAATACGTACGCATGTGGGCTTGGTACAAAAAGTTGGTTATATCCCGACGCGTGCCTACGGTCGCCTCGTATGAAGAGCAAAACCATACCGCCGCAGCCTACTTTTCTCGTATGTATGTGGGCGCAAAGCTCGCAAACAGGATGGTGAAGTGGGTGCTGTGATGGCCACTTGAGTACATGCGGACAATCAATCTAGAAAATGAACGAATCAGTACGGTACAGGAGCCAGCCAACCATAGTGAGTCACTTATGACAGGGAATCTAACCTTGGAGATGACCCTTGCTTTTCAGTTTATTCACTTTGGCGCACAGTAGCAGTAGGGACTTTGGCGCAGGGATGATTGGTTGGATGTTTGAAGGAGTGAATCAATCCATGCAATGGATACATACATCATGAGACAGAGACAAGCAGACAACCAAGCGGGTGTATGTCAGATTTGCAGGTCAAAATGTAAGATAATTTAGTTGGAGGATGATGAATTCGAGCATGGAACAAGCCCCTTCCATGGATCGCATTACCAAGTTTGTCCATCTTCTGTCGGCAGGAGGCAGACAGGCAGGTACATACCTAGGTACTCGTATGCAGTAGTAGTTGCCCCATTGTCTTTAAACCTCCTAGGGGAAAGAAGACATGGGACCGCCAAGCCAAGCAACTACCAGAGAAGGGAGTTAGGATGGATATCAATAGTGAAAAAAAAATTGGTCGATCACTACTGGAGGTTGTAACAGAATTTGATACACAATGCAGCCCAAGAATGTGAGGTAGCATCAACATTTCTAGCAACCGGTGTAAGAAGGAACGACGCTGCAATCTGTCTCTTGTACTGATATTGGACATTTCAGCATGCGTCAACCTTGCCTACTAAGGATCGGCATTGAATTCATGGATGACTGATGGATGAGGAAGGAAAGCAGACGTTATTACTACCTTCCCTGAAAATGGAAAGTGGGAGGAACGGGACTGCTTTCAACCTAAAAATGCTATGATTGGCTAGAGCATCTGCAATTGTAATGCTTGACGGCCCTCGGGGTTCAAGAATAAACCGACATCATTTGCATTGTAAAATCTTCATCCTGCCTCTCATTCATTGAGAAATATTTACTATTATATATTAGAAAGAAGCTAGCAATGGCATTATTCTGGTTGATACTCTTCCAAATTGCAAAAATACTACTCTGAGTTTACCAAAATCACCAGGACAGTCGTAATTCCATTATCATACCTGAACTCTTCTGATTAACGCACCCCTAGGGAGGGAAGGAGGCATCGAAAACCAAGACACCGGCGCTTTCCCACTTGTGTCATCGGCTTCCGTCTAACCTCACCACCATTGGATCCCTAGCAGCAGTTGCTGTTTCTTCACTGAGAAGCCCTGTCGCTTGTCACTTGTGCACCAGTCAGCCGCCTTTCTCATCCCCTCAACACTATCAAAAGCGACCCACCATGACCATCTCATGCCCACCGTGGTCCGTACTGGAGGCATTACAAATGGTGCTGGACACGATAGGTCTGGTCTCATCATTTCTCAGCCCAAGGTACTACTGTACTGTACACTAGATACCTACGTACTATGTATGTACTTGCAGCCACGATGCGAATAACCGATTCAATCGTCATCCGTACACACGCATCTCTCTCAGCTTGACATATCGCGGAACTCACTGAGCCACAAGAAATCCTTTCGGGCTCGAATTAATTTTGAACATAGAAACCAATCACACGCTATGACCATATCGACCTTTGGAAAGCTTGCAGCGCCTGTGGCAAACAAACCCGCAGATGCACTGCCAACCAACAACCACAGATACAGTGGAGTCACGAACTGGTTTGGGCTTGGTTCATTTTGCTTTGTTGTTCTGCATTGTGATATTACTTGACTCTGCTTCGCCATGAAGCTTGACTGAAAATACAACTGTGGCTCTCACTCCTCGATGTCGACATTATGCCACTTCTGGCTGAGCTGCTGCTCCATCCTCCGCTGCACCCGCCCTCAACACTGTACTCTTGACCAGAGAGGCCCTGATGACATATGGTCGGTTCCAGTCTTGGTCCTGGTATTGGAGGGGTGGGGTTGAAGAATGCGTGGTCCTTAACCCAACTGTAACCAAACTTGAGTTGATGAGCCCAGCATCTTTCGGAGGCAGGCACATTTGATATACGCCAAAGACTCATGTGCTCCGCCATCATCAACGATGCACTCGACAAGGCAACTGATATGTACATTCAAGGCTTGCCCATGCGGCCCTTCTGCTGAGCTGCACAAGGTGATCTAACCAACACAAAGGATCATGCTCCGAGACAGAAGACAAAGGGCTGTGCCAAATAATCACACTTACACATCTGCCGCCCAATCATGACTGATCTTCACTGTTGGCTGACTCTGAGAGTCTCCAACAGCCTCCACGTCCTTTTAGCTTCTGAACTCGATCAACACATGATTGGCACGTATTCTATTCCCGCACGGCCGCCTACTCACCGTCAAGCACCGGATTGAGGCGCCGTCGTATCTGTCGATATTCATGGTTCAGCACCAAGACTGTCTTTCTTTTCGCGGGAGACGCCTTTGAAACTACGGATCCCTAGGTCGACATCGCCGGTTCAGGCGCCATCTTGGCACTTCCATTATCGAAAAGCCCGCCTATCCCTGCGAATCCGAAATGAACCACGACGCTGTGTGACACCCCTAACCCAAGGATTTTCAGAGACAAGATGCCTCAAACCACAGCACTTGTTCAGGCATATGAATCCGTCCGTCTACGACTACGGAATTCGCCCCGGACATGCATCCACACGTCTACAGCATTAAATCACACCATTGCCGCGAGTACGGCATTCCAACTTGTCGGCCCCCGACAATTGATAACACCCGCAGGTCACACACGTAGTGGTTGGTGATCCATGAGTGCAAACCAGGCCAAGTTCGAATACGCAATATTGATGTACCCCAGCATCCCATCTCGCCAGTGCCTTATCATTAATTTTTCAAGATCACCCAAACGTGCAAGACAGGTCGTTTCATAGTGCCCCAACTGGCTGGTAGTGTCAGTCTCATGTTGGATTCTTATTGGCTCGGTATCTCTCTAACTTTACGAATACAGCTTCATGCGCACCGTAGGCTTAGTGATATGTGCTTAATTCTCGCCTGCCACCACAACCAACCACCGGGCCTCAAATCAGTGTCATCAGCGAGACGCTTGTGGTCTGGTCCCGCCATCTTTATCGCAACCTAACACATCGGCGATGATCAATTACATCGATGAATGATGATGAGACGGTTGGCAGATCGAAGCCACTTGAGGAAGATTGCGACAGTATTATATGCAAGAGCGCATCTTACAGCGAGATCCTGAGGTCGGCTCGACAAATACTGGTCCAGATACTTGCCTTGAATTAACAGACAAGGCGGCACTGAAGGTTTACGACACCTCCCCTATATGGAGCTATAAAGTCAACACGAAAGATGATGCTCTGCAGCTCTATCCATGAATCAGGTGGCTCACAATCCACAATGACAAGGTCTCAGTTGGCCCCTGGTTCGACATGAGCAAAGACCACTCCAGCATCATGCTCCGCAGTGCAACTTTTACGTTCGGCGTGGAGAGACAAATCTTGTCCACTAACTTATTACAGATTTGCCTTCATTAGCAAGCCACTCACTTGGTTGCTCAAAGCCTGTTGCTGCGAGGTTCTCCATTATCACTCCACGCCCCTCAACATGTGCGGTCCTAATTATGGGATTCAAGTGTGAGGAATTTATGATGCAGGGATGCCCAGACCCGGTTGAAATCCCACGCTTACATCCACCATCACTAATTACTGTCACTGTCTACGTACAACTCTGACGAGGGCTCTTTTAGAGATGAGGTTGCCAGGGGTCTGCCATCCCCTGCTTCGCTATTGATTAACTTTGACCTCTTGTTGGTTTAACATGACTCTTGTTCGGCTGGAACACATGCTTTCTCCTCACCATCTTGGCGTTGTTCCTCTCAGCCCTCGGGCGATCATCAATTGGTACCTGGAACAAAGGGTAAGCCGGCAACATCACTTTGGCTGTGGCGTAAGGTGAAGCCCGACGGTGATCTTTACTCCAAGTTGCTCATTGTAGGAGTTTCGGAGCAGTCCAGGCCATGCCACGACATATCATAGCTTGGGCGAGAGCTCAGCCTCATTTTGTCGATGACACTACCCGACCGTTGTGTGGGAGTTGCTGCGCGCCTTTCAACATTCGGCCATCTATACATAGTCTGGCTGATACCATCTGTGTCGACGTTGAGTTTCGGTACCACCCAGCCAAATGGCGGCATCATCATCATCGCATAAAGGGCATGGTGGTGTTTATCTCCATTGTCTTGGTTGGCTTCCCTAGCATTATCGAGGCAAGGCTGACCTGAAATTTTGGTTAAGAGACTCGACTTTCCAGGCTACGAGTGCCTTTCATCCACTGGTAACAGCGTCTATTGAATTCGCGAGGCAAGAAAACTGACGAGTTTACAACGTTTGGAACGACTTGGAAACATACTGTGGTCTCAGTTCAAATGATTATGGATGAAGACAGTCGTTGGCATGCCTGTTAAAACCACAGGGTAGGCGACACTGATACACCAAACAAGGATTGAAAGACATCCCTGGATTTCTGGGTTTCTGACCCATTCGGACGGGCCAACTCCCAACCCGACTTTGGGCCGTCATGATGCCCCTCAATTCTTGATTTCGCAAAATGAGTTTCACGCTCACATTTTGTTTAATGTAGAGGGGACAGTAAAACAAAGTGTGGAGGGCAGCTGAATATTCTATTCACCTATAGTCTGAGCACCGTGCTCCAAGTTGGACGCACTAAATCGATTAACCAATGTGAGGAGGGAAGGCCAGAAGTCGCATTGGTGAGAGTGTAAAGTTAGCTTCAGTCAACATCTTTGCTGGTTATTTGTTTCCTCCAGAAGGGAGGAGAGATCCAAGGGCAAAAGAGGAGTGGAAAAGGCAACACCCGAGGGCCCTGGCTTGATAAGGGGGTCCAGGATCTAAAACCAGAAGAGGGAGAGGGAGAAGAGGCCTATCAGTATCAGCCATTGGCCTCCAATAGGTCCATGCAAGCACTTTACGCGCGGCGTTAGTCGAGACGGGGAGACTGACGCCATGACCCGAGCCAATTCTTTCCCCTCCCTCGCATTGGCTTGTCTTGCTCTTGCCTTGCTCTATCCGTATTCTACTCAAGTATGTTTCTGTTCTGTTTTGGTTCGTATGAGTGATCTGATCTGATCTGATCGCTATTTGAATATCACGCCCCCTTGATTATGTTGTCCTGTGGCGGCGTCAGCATTTGCTTCGCTTTGTTTGCGGGGCTCATTCGCTCGATCCTCGTGCAGTCAATTTGTGAGCGGAGTCGGAGCCTGGCTGAGCTGATCTGATCTGAGTTGAGCCGAACCGTACCTACTGGACAGGGCTCAGCTGTGGTTGCAGTCGTGGTTGTGGTCAGGGCTACGGCGGATGGGGGTTTTCCCTTTGTTGTCTCGTGTGTAAGTTTCAAGAGCAAGAGGCGTATGCAGCACACGACTCGCAGCATTGGCATGTGTCCATTTCAAGGCCTCCTACCTCTAGGCTCAGTGATTGGACAAACTGCCGCTCTTTTCATTGGGCTTGTTCCCGCAGATTGCACATTCACGTCTAGAACCTACCTAGCCAGCGATACCACTTCTTAAACCCATGCTTTCACAGACCCTGCAACTGATGCTATAATGTTTCGTTGCCTGCTTCGCCTTCTCCATTCGTCTCAAAGTTCTCACCGGCTTCGAATTTGGTACTTCTGTGTGCATATTGTCCTAGAGTAAGCCAAGTGGCGTTCCGAGATTGATGATGGCGGTGTTGAGGCTTGGAAAGTTCGAAACCTCGATAAGCGCCATCTTATATCCGCCGGTCATACATTTCAGATGGGAAAAGAGTGAGAACGATCCATTCATGAAGTCTGTTTGGATCTTTGGGTTGCCAAGATATCACGATTTAGGCCATGGGCTTTCCTGGGAGGTCTCCCGCTTCGACACCCGGCAACAAGACAGGCACCAGCCCGGAAAATATGAGAGAAGGGGCCTTTCGGTCAGATGAGGTCGTCAAATGAAGGCAACGTCAAGAAGTCATCAGTCGAGTCATGTATCATTGAGGCTTCAGGGCTTGTTGCTTCTGATCGATGCTGCGATGAAGGTGTTGCATCGTCGTACTTCATGATGCTCTCATCTCTGTAAGAGCATTTGAGACATAAAGATATTTGCAAGAGAATGACTCATTTATTGAATGAGGTTCAGACCGTAGTTGATGTCTTCATGGAGGTGTATCATCAAGCCTGATGTTGCAAGACCATCCACTCTGGCTTTAATACCACTCAAGCCAACCAATACTTGGAGACTTCGCACAACGATCAGATGAACTCAAATTGGTATAGAATTGAGATTGAATTGGCGACAATTGGTTTTGTGTCATTCTCACATTCTCATGATGCGCAATCCAATATAGTACATACATACACAAGGTATTTGCAAGAAGATTACAGCAGAAGCTATGAAACGCAGAGAATTTGTTAGGTCCGACAAAGAAGACCTCAACATAACGATTCCCATTGTTATCGTGAAGTTGACGAGCAAGTAGAGTTGGTGGTGACACCATTCTCTGGCCAACCTCCAAAGCTGAGCCTCCACTGTCAACAGCCGCGTGAAAACGAGCTGGATTAATACAAGAGAGGGGCATGAAAAGAGAAGCATGCTAGAATTCAAGATCATGCGGCACAGGCTGATGGTGAAGTGGGATACGTAATGTTGTGGATTGACCTCGTTATTAACGAAACTCGATGATAGTGAATGAGTCAAAACAATGAAAAGAAAACAAGAAAACATTCAGGATACTTAAACATATGCGAAGGAAAGTCCTACTGTGATAAAGGAAACTGTAAAGTCAACCGCCATGTCGAACCTTCGCCGAGAATGTTTCCCCTTTGAGTTAATACCAAGACTCAGGACTGATCATCCGCTGAACCCGTTTATGACCCTGAGGAAGTATCTAATGGCTATATAATTATAAAGATAGATTGAAAGAATTGATGAGATGGATGGACTGTAGATGGACTGCCACGACCGTCGTGGCAGTTACAACTTCATGTCCACACTCCAAGTTGGTATCATAAGACAAACCTACACCATAGACAATGTCATTGAATGAAATTGAGCTAATTTAAGAATGCGTCTATCATATAGATAGTAACTAGTTAAGCCGCAAGAAGTGATGTTGTTGCTCTTTGTCTCATGGCCGGCATACAACTTGTTTGAGGCCTGGGTCGGAACTTTTCATATTAGCAACCTGGGAGGAGAGTAATTCACTGCTGGCTAACTCTTTCCAATGCGTAGCGAGGAGGCAATCGTAACTTTGATCCATTTCATCCGGTTCGATAAGGCGTTTCGTAAGTCCTAGTCCTCATGCTGACGGTAGGTATCGGCAGATGCAGACTCTGTCGAACCACAATACCTGATTTTGGCTATGTGTATGTTGAGACAGTCAAAACGGCCAGGTTCTCGATGAGGAGATTGTCGTAAGGTGACAAGGATATGTTTATCAAAGGTTCAATATAAAGACGTCCTATAAGCTCGTAAGGCGGATGCTGATACAACCAGAGTCCTTAACATGGGCAATATCGATATTTGAAACATACCAGGAACCTTTTGCCCGACTCTGATTAAAGTCTCGATGCTGATACCTAGCAAGGCATAACATGCTTCACTTACTCGACTCGTCTCAGGTGAGAGTCAGTCATGATATTGCAAGGCAATTTGCACAATGAATACAGCAAAGAGCACGCTCCATCTCTAACAATATGTCAGAGACAAAGCGACCGGGCGACACTAGCACATTTCAACGCCTTATGTAGGAACCCGCGTTGATGTTTTATGTTAGCCCTGCAAGTGCAGCCTCACACAGACATCTCACCCAAAGTGCAAATTGATAAGACGTCAATCTGCTTGAGTAAGACGAGAGAGATATTGCCAACTCATCAGAATCTGCATATTACCGCTCAGTCTCAGTCTCAGTCTCAGTCTCACGAATAAAATTTCGCCCAGTTAATTACTAGCCAGCAAATGACAAGGCTGGATGAATGCCACAAAGGCGTGAGTGAGTGGTCGGATCCCCGGCATTGGGGGACCCCCTTGTAGTGTGACGTCGTGCGCATAAACAGGGGGGTGTTTACGATGCGATGTAGTGAAGGACTCTATCGTATTTGGGGGGACTAATAGGATGTAATCCTCAAATCCTGCTTCGCCCCGTTTGAGAGACGGCAGATAGAAAGAGACATGCGTGTTATACTGCTCAAGAGGCTTATACTCTTGGTCTGGACCTGATTGATTCTCTCGTATCATTCAGTCTTTGATTCATCAATGTCTCCCCGCATGTTTATCCCTCAAGAGATCGACAATATCGTCTAAGCCACTGACCTGTAACAAACTTTTCAGTCTGGGGTATTTCACTCATACATAAATCGACAGTGTCTCCCTCGGATGATCTCCATTCCCCAAGAGCAACTGTCAATTCCTTCATCGTGATAGCTCCGTCGTGTTTCCGTCTTGTACGTCATAACCTACCTAGTCCTCCTCAACAAGGACATCCCTGTTAGGTCTTTCTAAGCACCGAGAGCACAGCCAAAAATACCAGACGTCACTCTGGGCTTCCAGGTGCTTGGAAGACAAATTTCAGTTAGTTTCTTGTTGAGTCGTGGGTCCTGCTTCAGGTACAATCCTTACAGAAACCCCATCTGGCCCGACTGAGGACTGACTCTCTCACGTTAGAACGCTGGTCCTTGTCCAACAGAATTTTTGCTTCAGATCACCAAGTAACAACAAATAAAACCCAATCGGGCACAAATCTCCCGTTGGAATTGTGCCCTTACCGAGACTTATATAACACTTGAAACTTCAATCAAGTGAGACATACATACATACGCATACAGATCACTACCGACATTAGCATTAGCGAGTCTTGGCCCATCATGCAGAACTCTCCTCGCTCTGGATCCTTTGAACGTCGCAGTTCTGTCCATGATAGAATGCCAAGCCCGTCTCCCATCCGATCGCCATTGTCCAGGAGCCGTACACCTTCGCCTTCTCGTGGTCGATCACAAGCACCTCATGGAAGACCTTCGTCTCGCATGGTGTCGCGCTCAAAATCACGAGGAAGACTTTCTTCACGATCAAGCTCACGCTCACCATCCCGTCGCTCTAAGCGCAGCGATAACCATCATCATCATGGGCTCTTCAAGACTACGGCTGGTCTTCTAGCTGGTATTGGTGTCGCTGCTGTTGTAGCCCACAAGGTCTGGCCCAAGGGTGTCTTGTACGGTGATCATGAAGACTGGGAGCATTCTTCTAAGCATCACCGTTCAGACCGCCCTCACCATCGTCGTCGCCGCTCACTCGAAAATGGCGATCGCGTAGTCGAGCGAACAACTCGACGTCGTGGTGATGCTGTCTACGAAGAAGTTGATCGTAGACGACCTCAGAACTATGAGCGTATGCCGCGGCCTGACTATGAGAGGATGAGGCAGCCTGCTGAGCGTTTGCCATATCCACCTGATGATCGCTATGTTGAGGCCCAACCGATCTATGCTGAGCGGAGGAGGACCGTTGTTCAGCCTGCTCCTATGCACCCCGAGTGGTGACATATCCTGAGAAGGGAATGAGTTTTCATATATTTATTCTGCTATTATTTATGTCTATTGGGTGGTTTGTATTGACTTGGATTGAAATGCAACGGAGTTGGTTGAGTGTATATTTGACAATTCTTACGACTTATATGCTACACGAGACAATGATACGGCGTTCAGATATTCATAGGACTGATTTATACATATCTATTTTCAAAATGTGTTCTATAATATGCGTGACTGAGACTATGCTATGCAACCCTGTCCGATAAACTCCTCAAAAACCAAGCTTGCCGGCCTATATGCGTATGTATCGTGATCCTTCCAAGTCAATTCGCGTTTAGTATATACCGCATAACCCACCCAGGGTTCTGCCCTCGTTAAATGCTTGATGCTGGTGAGGACGGCGGTGAGCTATTGGGCAGACTCCCTGTCGTCTCCTTTGGCGCTGTTCTCTCCACAGCTTCCTGCCAGCCCTTGCCGGCAGTACGTCTCACAAAGACCGTGTTGAGGGTGTCTCCAAAGTACCTTTCACGACGCGTAGTTCTCCTCTCGCCCCCTTCCATAGCTGAGTATGCACTGCGAGTGGTGCGCATCCTCTTCCGCTTGCCCCCCTCGCTCAGGAGGTTACTCAACTTAAGCCGCTCTTGCATCAGGGTGTTGTCAAACTCCACGATCCCGCGTACCCATGGCGCCACGTCTAGGACGATGAGTTTTGTGGTCCTGTCAAACACTGATGGGTCAAGATAACTGGCCACTGAAATCTTCTCATTTGTGGCAATAGGGTCGAATGCATACGCCAGGTCCATGCGGCTCAGCGGCGCGGTTTGAGGCTCAAATGAGTGGTCAAGGGACTCAACCACTCGCTTCTCTGTGAGTGGTTCGAGGAGAGACTTGGGAGTACTGAGTGTAGATGAAGCATGCATGAGCCTTTGCCTTGCAAGGGACTTAAGAGTCAAGGAGAGGTTGACACTGGGTGAGGACACCATGACCTTGGGGTCTGCCTCAAGAAGACGGCTTCCGATGATGAAATCGTCTCGCATCTTGATTGGCATTTCAGGCAATTCCGGATCGATCATCTCCTGAAATTTGATCCCCAAAGTGCCGCTTGTCAAGAGATCTGCATCGCTCATTGAGGTGCAGAACTCATCAAAGGCCACAAGTGCCTCAAGCTTCTGGCTTCGTTGCGATAAATGTTGAGAGACACCATCGGCCCATGACGGCAAATCCAGTGTGGTGTCCCAGTCGCCCATGTCTAATGCCCAGGAGTCCCATGCCTGTTTCATTGCCTCCTCTTCTGACTCCAACGGATCATGGCAGGTAGCGATCAGGTTACGGCCAATCCAGCCCATGCCCTTGCAGTAAGTGTCCTCACTCAGCACTCGTACTACATCGCCGTTCTCGTCTAGGTCAGTCCCTTTGGGCCATCGCAGACAGAACCAATCAAATCCTCCCTTGCGATCCCCAACCCCGATCTGGCACCAGTAGTTGAGCTCTGTTAGCGAGGACCTGAGGTCGTTATTTCTCGACTTGTACAAGGCCTCAACAGCTGTACGTCGTAGAAGGTGACCTTCGTTAGCTGCGGTGAGAAGACAAAGGTCGACAGCAAGATCTATGGGTGGAGGTGTGAATCGGAAAATGCCATGGAGGTTGAGGCTCTGGAGAGGCACCAGGCTTTCGTCGTTACAGGTCATGATGAATGGTCGTTTCGATTGTGCCATCATTCCCATCAGTGTTGCCCAAAATTGCTTGTCTTCTTCGTATAAGACGTCAACTTCTTCCAGCAGAATTAATGACTGCTTCTGGCTCTTAGCCGAGCTGGCTTTCGTTGTCTCGGGCAACTTCTCCTCGGCGAGTTTCTTGGCTGGTGTTTTAGAGCCTCTTGAATTTTGGAAGAAGGCTGTCATCATGCCTTGCTTCCCTGACTTCAAATCCTGGGATACCTCATCTTCCTCCGTCGTTCCAGAACCAGGATCTGCGCGGTGTTGCTGAACAAGGTGGTTCCGTGTCATGTCGCCAACCTTCTCCAAGATATCCTTGCCATTTCGTCTGCTTGCAGAGTTGATTTCGAAAATCTCGAAACCCAATTCTTTGGCTATTGCGTAAACAGTCGCCGATTTGCCGCTACCATGAGGACCACTGATAACCACGGCATTGGTTAGTCTTGTCTGGTCCTTTCCAGCGTCGCCATTTCGAACCACTGTCTTCTTCAGTAATACTGAGCCGGCAGGTGCCCAATCGTCATCGTTTTCAGAGATCTCGTCCATCTCGTTCGCTTCCTCTTCGCTGCTGACAATAAAATCATCCAGCTCATCCTTCTTTCTCTTCTTTTTCGGTGCTGCTTTTATTTTCGACTTTCCTTTGGTTGCAGTATTATCGGTTGTTGTAGTTACAGACTGAACTTTGAGCGTTTGTAACCAGTCCCTCAGTAGAAGGGCCTCTTTTCCAGCCTGAAGGATCTCTGGTGCTGCAGTTGGAGCGTACTTCTGCGTCCAGGCCAGAGATTCACACGTTGATCTATCATATGCAGAAAGGCTAGTCTCAAGCATTTCGTATAAGCGACTGACGGCGGGGTGTGTTCTTGCAGCGACCTCGGATGTGTCGCCCATCATCACATCGTCATTATCGATGATGCTCGCCAGCCGTAAGGTTCTGAGCTCTGAGCGGACACGTTTTTGAAGTTTTCGTCCACTTTCGAAGTGCCGGGAGGGGGTTCGTAATTCCCTAGGCGCGGGTTCAAAGCTGTCGTGATTCCTAGGCAGTGATTCTCGGATAGCAGCAATATCCATATTGGCACAGAACCTGTTCAGCACCGACTCATCGGGAGTGATCGTCACAGTAGAGCCCTTGGACTTTTTGTCCATATGCTTCTCGTGTGAAAATGATGTAGAATCAAGTTCGAGGTCAAAACCACGAACATGAGCCATTCCCTTCGCTGGCCACAGAGGCTGCATAGCCCCGGGCACCTTGGTTACGCCTGTCTTGACGCCAAACCGTGGGGGTTGCCTGCTCACGATAAATGGATTGCGAGGCTTTTTCGGAGACATTGGCGTGGACATGAATACAGTCTGTCGTGCCGAAGATAACTGCCCTTTGGAAGCAGATTGGCATTCCGTTTTCGTGTTCTGTTTTGCTTTCCCAGCAAAGAATGGGTGTGTAGTCTTTGAGATGTTCTCGATTTTGGTTATACAGTCCTCTTTCGACCTCCTTCCTCGTCTCTTTGGTGGTGTTGGTGAAAACAGTATCTTGCCTTCCAGGATCTGGGTTATCTTATCCCCCATATCCTTTCGGTTGGCATCGTCACGTCCATATTTCATACACACTATGCGAGATGGAGGGCTCTTCGATTTGGGCTTTGGGGGCGATCCTAGTGTCCCCGTCTTCGGGTTCCATTTCAGTACTTTGCCCTTCACATTGGGATCCGTATTGCTGGAAGGATTGGATTGTGAAGTGGCCTCGATGGGTTTTATATGTGCGTCGTTCGTCGGTTCGGTTTCCGGTTTGGCAGAAGCGGGCTCCGTAGGCTTGATTCCAAGACTCTGCTCAATAGTCGCGTTCGAGTTGCTCGAAGCTGCATCGCCCTGACGTTTTCGTCGTGGCTTCTTCGGTCCAGGCGCATCGTGTGGGAGGGTCGCGTCGGCCTTTCGACGTTTTCTACCGTTTTGAATTTCTGGTACGGGCTCAGCATCTTCGTGGGGAGTTTCACAGCCCGAAACTTTAGGGGATGGTTCTGAGCTGTTCGGGAGATTGGCAACGTCGGCAGCAGGACCTTTAGTAAAGAAAGGATGGACTTTCTTCACCTCGGGTTCCCTCATGCCTTCCTGGGCCATCCTTTCGACCAAGACCGATCCCATTGATGCGTCAAAGGCTGCGAGAGTTTCGATGTCAGCATGCAATGAGCTGGTGAGATCGATGTCCTAAGCACCTTTAAGTTTAACGTTAAACCACCATTTCACGAATGTAACACCGCAATATGGATTCTCAAGATGGCTGAAAGAAACAAAATAAAGTCAAGTCTTATAATAACAGAGAAAAGATTCCAATGCGAGGCGTGCCTTTGTCTTGATGCGAATGAACTGAAAGCGTTGCCCGTGGATATAGTTGAATAAAGAGCTTAGCCAGGGTACGCGTTAATGGAAATAGTAGAAACCACTGAACGCGTCGATTCGCGCGCTAGGTACGTACCTTCTCTTCTACGTCAGGGATCACTTTTGGTGGCAGGTGTTTGAGACCCCACTGATCCCGCCCCACCGCCGGAATTTGTTTCGGCCCGCTCCAACTTTTTTTTTGTGAAGCTTCACCTGTCGATCGGCAGAGGAAAAAGTGCAGGTCGAAAGTCTAGATACAACGAATTGTATCTCTTTCAGCCCACGGCATAACTCAGCATTACAGTACCGTAGTCGCCATGGCTTCCGAGTATAGAATACACAAGCCATTTGTGCTGGCGACCCTCCCCCGGCCCTTAGATCACACTGAAGGTCGCATCGTTGCGCGGGAGGTCTATGGTTTGCGCGATGGTCAGAAGAAGAGAAAGAGGACAGAACTGGTCGTTGGTGTAGATGGAGAAACTATTAGCATCTACGATGTATGATTTCCTCATCAGACTTTGGGTAGGCTGTTGCTGACTTTACGCAGATTCCGGCTTCAAGATTGATCACTTCTTATCCTATCCCTCCTCAAGAATCTTTTACCTGCGCTCCTTACTCTGTCAGAATTCGACGAGCTGGAACCAACGACGTTTCTCGATACACATATATCTCTACTCGCGATTCTACAGGCCAAAAGATTACTTTGTTTAAGGATGTTGTCCACCAGGATGGCAAGACTACCTCTACAACGACCGCGTCCCCCGTTCTCAAGACTTCAGCTGTTCGATACTTGACATGCTCTTCCAGTGTATTGGAGACCTCTAGTACTGGTGATGTGATCGCAGTCTGCGAGAACGGAGAGTTCATTTCACTTTCCTCCGAGACCCTTGCGATCCAGTGGACCTCACCCTCGAAGTCCGCATTGCAGGATGCTATCGCTACCCAGATCGAAAATTTCGAGGTGGACTACGTTACCTCGGGCACACTCACCGAGTTCAGCGAAGGAATTTTTAAGGATAAGCCGGAGATTTTCAGTGCGCTTCCTAAAACACCTGCTTCTGAGCCGGAGCTGGTTGCGTTCGTGTCCAAGACCTTGAGCCAGGGCCAAGAGAGCCGTCACTTGGTTGTTCTGGCTGTCGCCGCAGGTTCTTCAACAACCTCTGATATCCAGAAACTGTCACCCCTCGAGATCGCTCCTATAGGCACTCCTTCGCCTCGTGGCGCTGATAAATCTACCTACCAGATTGATGTGCAAGCAGCTCTGCTCATGCAGCTCCAGCAAGGCGCTCTTAATATCTACGACCTTACCACTCCTGTTCCGAAGCTCAAATCTTTGGTGCATATGGAGAACGCAGTTTCTTTCGCTCGTTTGTCTCGACCATTTGTCCTGTCATGCTCACTCGAGTCGATCGGTCTCTACAACCACCAGTATAGATCCATCCATGCCAACGCACCCCTCGATCTCTCCGAGGTCCTTGAAGAAGATGAGAAGCCCCAGTCGTGCCAGTTGATTAGCTACCTGCGAAGTCAGGAGCTGGCTGTGGCCCTGGTTGACAACGTCCTGGTCTCAATCCAGATCGAGCCCCCAAAGAGCCACGGCAAGCGACGGAAACAGGGTCTTCTGATTGACTCTATTGGCCGTGGAACTGCCACTGAAATCCCAGCGAAAAAGGCCAAGACAGACAAGCTATCGGCAGACTTCTCCAAATATGTCCCTGGTTCGATGACTGAGCAATACATGAATAAGCTCCGCAACGAGCTTGAAGTTGCAGATGGGCATCTTACAAAGGGCGATCTTGGTGAATGGGAAGGTCTCCTACGGAAGCGATTTCGCGTGGGCCTTCGAACCACGAGCGATAGCACTGATGCAAAAGAGAAAGACGCCCAGGAACTCCCTGAATGGGAGTGGCTTACAGGAGGCAACTCATACGCTGTCGTGGATCGACGCTGGGTACTCTATGCGATTGGGCGAACCTTTTCCATCTCTACAACCGAGGCCCCGGAATCACGACCTAAGCTGCAGCTCATTCTGCCCGACACGAACGTCACATCCTATTTGGTTGTTGCTGGGCACCTGACCCTCTCAAACTTGAAGGCTGCATTCAGAGAAGAGTTGGATGCGGAAGCTCTCGACAGCAAAACCATTGTTGAGGACCTTCTGGCAAGCTTGACTGATGCCGACCCATCAATGACGTTGGTGTTGAATTACCTTCAAGCTACCCAACTTGGCGAACTGGAGTTACTTCTGGCTATCCGAGCTTTGATGCTCAATCTTGACCTCATCCCCGACCCCAAGAAGCCAGCTAACAACAAGCTTTTGAAAGACGAGGCACATGACGGGGCTGAAAACTATGAAATGGACCTTGACGATCTTGAGCGAGACATTGCGATCACGGAGTACTACCTTGGAGATGATAGCAGCAGCCGTTCACGGGGACTCACATTGGCTTTCGCTAAGTTATGGCGGCTCCCAGCTATTACCACAGTCAAGGCCATCCGAGCTACGCTCAAGACGGAGGAGATCTTGTCGCTAATCTACACCCTACGAGTGGAACTTGTCCGAGGTGCGTGGACATCGCTGTACATCGACCCAACCAGCTTTGACTCCGAGGGTAACGACCCGCCCCCGGACGGTGTGATCACTTTGATCTCGGACCTTCTCGGTCGGTGTATCGATGCCGTCGGCGCTGGAGGATGGTTGTTGAACGACGCCATCTCAAGCGATAAGTCTGAGACAGGCGACCTGTTGACAGCACTCAAGCTTGAGGTGACTGCGGCTCTTGAAGGCCTGGAGGAGGCTGTGTACCTCAACGGCATCGTTGGCGAGGCAGTCCGATTCGGACTGGCATCTCAGAAGAGCGGCGCCGGCCGGCAACCATGGAACACAAACAATCCAGTTCCCATGAAGTTGGAGGGCCAGGAATCTCGAATGCTCCCGTTAGGCCTCAAGACGAAGCAACTGCCAACCAGGAGCAAGGTTGTGTCGGGCGGCGAAGTGGTGCAGCGCAGCACCCGAGAGACAGGCCACCTGATCAGCCGCAAGGTGGAGGCATACTCACTTGAGAAGCTAGCAATCTAAAGTTATGGAGAAAGAAGGTTTTCGAAGAAGGCAACCAGAAGAATGCGCTACGGAGGCTTTCACTTGGAAGCACGTTCCCGGTCTGCGACACCACATGGTATGCGGCTGAAAGTCGCAGCGTCCATTCTGACACCAACTGAGCTAGTCCTAGGGCTTGGCTTATGGTGGAGGGGTTCCAGATTCGAAGAGTCTATTGGAAGAACATAGGCGAGCCTACGCCCAGGAACCGTGGTGAAGCAGAAAGAGACGCGGGGCAGAGCTCAAAGCTAAGGAGATCGGCTACCCACGGCGCACGTTGGAGCCAGGAGGGGGGTGTTGATGTGTTAATTGGGATCACATGTTGATGAGATTTTGGGTTATCAGACAAAGATGTTTGTTTACAGCGATATTGTGAGGTCAGCATAGCAGAGTTCGGTGGCTGCACATAGCATCTCATCTACCGATGCAGTTGCAGAGAGATAGAGACAGGCGTATCAAAAGAATGGATGGTTTAATCTCGGCGTCACGGACAGAAGCGTGCAACTAAGCTCGACGGAACTTGCTTACTGCGTGACATGCAATGCAATAACTACTCGCTTTGAGAAAAAGGCAACCGCATAATTCTGTTGCCAGTCGCGATGTTTCAGAGACGTTGGGATATTGCGACGAACCACAGAGTAGCGATGAGCTGTCGTGAAACTCGAACATGTAGTGTAAGGACTGCGCAAGTATGGATGGATTTGAGGGAATCGGCCTTTCGTTAAGCCCTGCGCTGCGGTTACCTACAGCCGGCGTAGTGGTTCATCATCCATTGGCTCTTAGGACATGACGTGCTGATCTCTTACGGGAGTGAGTCACCGCGTATCGTGGAGACCCGAATGTACAGTACAATCGGATATCAAAGCCTCGAAAGTATGACTATCGATCAGCG
Organism: Fusarium redolens; assembly: GCF_020744475.1. Taxonomy (NCBI): domain Eukaryota; kingdom Fungi; phylum Ascomycota; class Sordariomycetes; order Hypocreales; family Nectriaceae; genus Fusarium; species Fusarium redolens. The sequence continues at coordinate 175,903 of NW_025763674.1, read as the reverse complement.
TCAGAGACTCTCTCAAATGGTTGCCTGTTTCTTTACCCAAGCCCAGTCTACCAGTGTTGTTGGTCTTGACTTTACGAGCACAGCCTGGTAATGGGCCAAAGCTCATCGCGGAAGCACTGCCGGCATGTAAGGGTTGTGTAGCTAATGCATGGAGCCGAACTACCAGATGATAGATAGAGGCTTGCAAGGCTTGAAAGAAAGGCTGCAGGTAGCCGAAGACGTGTTCAATAGGAGTGGAGCAGATGAATCAAACCATGCAAACATTTATGCATTAGAGAAAAGAAATAAGAAAAAAGAAAGGATTTTTTGAAGAGCATGAAAGCCCTGCATTGTAGATCGATTTCGGCACATTCGGTTGGTGGAGATGAGATGTGAGAACCCATTGATAGTGGGGAATTGCAGCAAAAGCGACGTTCTCACGAGGACATAAACTAGAGGCGAATGAGGAGCGCATTGCGACACTTAGTCATGTTCTAGAAGGAAAACAGATGACAAATGGAGAAAGCCGGGAGACTAGAGACTCTAAGTACCTACAACGTAGCAATAAGCCAAGAGGCCGAGGCCGAGTACGAAGACGTGACTGATGATGATGTCGGCCTTTACCGATGATGTATCCCTTATTCCCAACAGCAAGGGACTGGTGAGAAAAGCAAGCCATGATCCTGGAGGCTGGAGGAGGTCCATGTTTAATTAAGGAAATTGGTGATGAAATGATAGACAGGAGTTGAACAAGCTGAAACATCTGATCACCTCTTGTACGTCAGGTATTGACATGTCCCTCTCCGGGTAAAGTCAAGGGACCCTGCCCGCCTGCGACCGTTTGTGTTCGTCCCTGGATTAACAGTTCGTCATTTGGTCCTGGGCCTGGAGAGTTTCTTGATGCCGCTAAATTAGGCCTACGAGAATGCCCCACGTTGCGCCTCGTTGCCGAGCGGGTGGCGCAGTAGAGGACCCAAGAGGCAAAATACGCCGGAAAACGGTTTTCACTCGTAAAAAAGACAGAGCCAATTACTTGAGCGTCAGAGATCAAACTGAAACGAAGGCACACTTGGGAGGGTGGTCATAGATACAGCTGGCGATCTAAATCTCAGTACCAAATTCCAGTAGCGAACCCTGCAGCGACAGAGATCTCCAGAGACCAGCCTTGTAAATGCACAAGCGATGATGTAAGGCTGTTAGCGCAGACAGCGGCTACCTACGTCACTAGACCCAGGACAAAGACCGGGGGTCATTCCCCACTGCTCCCCGGAATTAGGGTGCGGTTACAGGGGCCTTGCGATGAAATGCTATTGAGGAATTTCTCTGGGAGACAACAATGAGATGAAATGGATTGAAAGCACGAGGATGAGCCAGTGAGATCATCATCACACGAGTAATCATGCTGAGCGACACGGAGAAACATACAATTGTCTACTAAACTTGTAGCGTATAACCACGAGGACGGTTCGCTACCTACAGTACCCGTGGACCTCTTAGCCTGGTCACCCACCATCACATCACCACTTACTTGTACAGTCCTGTACAGTTACGGTTGTCTAAGCCCGAATTTTACACACCCACACACATTCCCTACCCTTCCATCAAGTGATGGTTATTCCTCTCTCTGCTCTTACGCCTCTTCCGCGTGCCTGTTCCAGCCAAAAGGATACTACGTCTTTGTACCTCCCCCCAACCTTCATCTGGACTTCCATTTCATGGATCCATAACCTGATAAACTATCCCGTCCATCTTCTACTGTAACATTCTCCCTTTCCTCCCGTCCCAACCCTTCCACTTTCCTTGCCGCTCTCTTCTTATTTATCCTTGAAAATATTTACCTGCCTTTATTTACTTGGCATCCACCCAACTCTTGCACTTTCTAGCTCTAAACAACACAACTCTCTCTACGATACGATTACCTCCCTGCTCCTTACTACTAACGACTACTCGGGAGCGCCCAGTCTTCTAACCTTACAACGTCAACTTAAATTATATTAAACTACACTACAAATCTAGCTCAACAACACTATCGAAGCTCGTCTGAGCTTAAACAACAAGCCATGAGCGGCGGCTCAACCGTCCAACGCATCGATGCTCTCGATGCTTTCGCTCGAACTCTCTACCTTCGCGCCAAACAATCAGGTCTTCCATTTACCGACGTCGCGACTGCGGTTCGAAATCTCCATATAGCCCTACGACATCTACGCATCGAAGCAGCCGACCAAGATTCAGTTCTCAGCAATGTCCAAGCCTCGTCCTCTTCGGTCTATGGCCGCCAGCTCGGGCCTCTCGTCGATGATTGCGATTTCACCCTTGGCCAACTTGAGCGTCTTCTAGATAAGTATGGAGACGGCCGCGCTGTCATGCCAGAGGATGAACGCCAGCGCGATCAACAACTCTCGGTCATGAAGCATAAACTGGTTGGGGACAAGACCAGTGTCGAGATGTTCCTTGACGCCGTTCAGCTGCATGCCGAGAACAGACCCACCAGGGTTGTCGAAGGCCAAGAAGGCCTTGAAGGAATCAAGGATGTGGTTGACGAAATCGCCACTAAGCTATTCCGAAACCGCCATGAAGGCAGTTTTACTGAAGACGAGGATGGTCTCTGGCGCGAATTTAAGGTCGAGCTTGAAGATCGAGGGTTTTCACCCCAAGTGCTACGCAAACACAAAGTACGTGTTGACCAAATCTCCCTTGTAGATCGTTACGACTAACACAGCGTTAGGATGTTCTACGAGCATACGTTCGCGAGCTCGAGTCCGTTCAGAACCAGTACGGCGGTAACTATCCCACCGTGAGGGGCCTCTTGGAGCATGAAGCGAGATCGCAGCCCACTTCACCCCAAGAGCTTGACAGCAGTCCCTACAGAAAATATCCGCCCGTTATTATCACCGGTGGTCGAGGAAGATCAAATAGCGACACCGCGCGAGAGCCTATTTCGTCGTCCCCAAGAGATGGCGACAACGAATCTGACTACTCTATGGCAATGGTCTCGACCCAGGATCTCCTCGCCATGGATAACCTCAACACGCGAATGGCAAATCTGAATGTCCAGGCCAACGACCAGTACAGTTTGTCTCCCGGACATAGACAGATGCCACCAAACAGTTTGCCAGATGTCCCAGAGCTGTCAAGTTCCCCAATCACACGCCACATTGAGTCATCTCCACGCTCCATGCCCCCTATGCCTCATCATATCAACAGCGGGCCCCCATCTTACGGTAGCAGTCCGCGGAGTAGCGCTCCTCGACTTGCTCCTGATCGATGGGGTAACGAGATTCCTCCTGATGCCCAGTGGACCAGAATTAGACGGGAGCTCGTTAGCCCCGAGGTCCTTGAACGGGCTGGTGTGCGCTACGAGGCTCGCCCAGACTACGTTGCAATTTTGGGCCGTTTGACCCGAGATCAAGTGTCTGAGTTCGCCCGCGAAAGTGCTGCCTGTCGAGCTGCTCGCTCAAGACGTGGTCCGCCGTCTCGCAAGCATGACCATCATTCTGAGCGGCGAGGCTCGAAGAGTAGCCGGGAGGACGATGATGATGATAGTGGAGTCTCTGACGAAACCGATACCTCAGACGATGAAGAAGATAAGTCATCCGAGAAAGGAACCAAGAGCTATCCGTATATCGTCAATCCTCCTACAAAGAACCCGACATCTCCTTCGAGCACCACAATGCCGAAGCCAATCCTCAAGAACAAAAACGAAAACCACGTGCGCTTCGACCCGGAGCCGTACGAGGTTGACGCCCGAAGTCCCCGATCATATAGGGACGATCGCCATCGTGATCGCGACCATGATCATCATCGTGAGCGCCGACGCCAGAGCCCTACCAGATCATCGCGACGTTCGCGAAGATACTCTGACAGCGCAGATCGACACTCAAGAAGCGATAGGCATGGTGATTACTACTACGACAGCGGAAAGCGGTACCATCGCGAGAGAGGTCGTGACCGTGACCGAGACCGTGAGCGGGATCGCGACAGAGACCGCGACAGGAGAAGTACAAGGAGGGAAGATCGCCCTCAAGGAAGAAAGAAATGGGGTGAAGCTCTTGGCGCTGTTGGCATTGGCGGTGCAGCAGTGAGCCTTCTGAGCGTCCTTGCTGAAGCAGCATCATGATTTCAACGGGCTGGTTCCGTATCACATTACCTATCACTTCCCTTTGTCATTTCCTTATTATGATTTTTGGACTGCGATTTTGGATATGTATCAAAGCCAACTGTAAGATGGACTGGACCACAGAACAAGATGGGAACAGAGAAAAACTAGGGAAAAGAGTTTGTCAGTTTTATACCTTATTTGGAACTTATGTATGTAGTTATACCACGGATGACACGCATGTCTACGAAAGAGACGATCAGAGACTATGGCAGGATTAGATACCCACGATAAGATGACACCAGAATATAGCAGTTATGAATCAGACCTTGTTTTCATTTGGCGTGTTTGTTTTATTTCAAGTTGAATATTACGAATGATGGATGAACCACTGGCTAAGTGACGACAAACGCTTCTTGACTCGCTACGCTAAGTCTATGATACATGGCATCTAGATGATGATAGTCTAGATCTATCACTAGTGCTTTGTGTCTACACCATTAATTCATTTTCTAAAGTCTTCCACCACTCCCTCGCATCCACGGCTGTCTTCTCAGGCGCAGGCCCCGTCGCGCGGGGTCTAGGCTGCGGTTTACGCCTCCATTCGAGGATCTTCATCTCAAAGTTCCTGGGCCAGTTCTCTTTGCGCCTCTCGTAGGTCTCCGCCTCTTCAATCGCGCCACTTGCAGCCATCATCTGAGTTTCTAAACCGCCCTTCAACTGAGGCAGTGTCGTTCGTAACTCCTTAGCCCATTTGAAGCGTGGCAGATCTACTGAACGCTCCAGGCACACATAACCTTGCGAAGTGCGATAGCGTATCTGGTCGTGTAGAAATTCACTGAATTCTGTGACGATATGCGGTACGGCAGTAGTTGCAAAGTTGCCCTTTCGCCGGCGGCTGTCCTTGGAAGCGGTACTAAGGAGATTTTCCAGGCATTTTGCGATCTGGTACCAGGCATGCTCCTTTTGTGTTTCAACTGTTCTACGACTATGGCTGGGCTCTGAGGCTTCCTGAAGAACGTCGTCAAACACGGTCTGTAGGTGTTGTTTTTCAAGGTGACGATAATGAGGAACAGCATGGTCGCGTATCATGTCCAATGCCTCACTGAATCTATGCTTAAATATAAGCGAATTGATGTAAACGATGTAATTTTCGAACGAAGGCTCGACATTGTAAGGTTCTGAAGTCATTGTGTCCCAAATCTCAGTAACCATTGATGAAGTCACCTTTGAGGAGGGGGGAAAGAAATCCATGAACCGACGCTGACGCTGATTTGATTTAACTCCGCAAACATAGGCCCAGTTGAGAAGATTACACCATGTTTCACGTGGAATAGGTATTTGGTAGGTGTTTGAGACGTGGATGAGGAGCTGGCATGCCAGCCGGATGCGCATCATGGACCCGAATGCTTCAACAATAGCATTCAAGAAACGCTCAGTGGGAGCTCGTGGGTTGCCTGGGCGAAACGTCTTGCGACCATTGACGGTGAAGGTGCCGGTTGCTTTGTCTTCTACCAGTCCAATACCGAATCCTCGTTTGAGGACAATGCCTCGCATATGTTGGAACGAACCACTGCGAGCGAACGCAATGAGAGTGGTACAAAGTAGTTCCTCATTTAGTAGAACACCAGTATCCTTGCTGCGGCGCCAATGTGCGAAGTAACTTTGAAACCCTGTCTTCTTGCGCTTCCATAGCATGTTGTCTGCCCATACCCGATGTCGTTGGCGATTGAAGGGGGTCGCGCGAAGGGCATTCCGGCTATGCCGGAGACTTTCTAGTCGCCAAACATTGTCGAGGGGCGTTCTGAAAAATATTTTGTACCCCTCACGAGGCTTGTAAAGGACTCTCTGTCGGTGATACTGGTAGTATACAGGATCGGTCAGGTAGCGAGCCTTGAAGAACTCGTTCCAAGTTCTTGTGCTGCGTTTTGGTCCCAAGCCATGGCGTGTAATTGCACTGAAAAAGAAGACAGCATCTGCTAAGTCCCCAGCGGCGCCCGCGCAACGGATGAGGATTTCGTAATCAGACAGGACAAGGTTGCGACCAGCGTCACGACGAGCTTTAGTGAGAATCTTCAAAGCGTTGAGAACAAAGCGATGCTGATACCGCACGCCGAATTCGTCTACCAGGTGGTGTGCATTTGTGAATTGCATTTCACCAGGAGAAATGGTGATGTCGTGTGCAACATCGAGATATTTATTTGCGACGGGGTCAAGTGCTCGAAGGATCTCAGAAAATGTTGCAACAGGAAGCCCAGCTAGCTCTTGAAGAGCTGCGTTGGCGACCTCAGCATCATCATTGACCAACGATTTTACCCAGGCTTGGAACGCTGGGAGGACACGACCAGTCTCTTGACATCGTATAACTTTGAGAAATGCATCTAAAGGCGTTGTACGGTAGGTCGAGCTTTCGTCTAGTAATGACCTACCTCGCTGTTGCGCAAAAGTCGAAGTTGAAGTTGAAACTGGGGGAGATATTGATGCCAACCATCGTCTTCGACCCACCTCAGCGGGTCGTTGGTGTGTTAGCGAGGAACCATAGATCCGTAGCGCGAAAGCGAGTGGAGTTGTCGATGGATAATCGAGACGGGTCCCTCTTGAGAGGGATTGTCGCCAAAGCATGGCACTGAAGTTGTCGCGAAAAACAAAAAACGCAAAAACATGAGAGAAATAAAAGAGGAAGATGATGAAGGTGGAAGACCTCGGATGTAACTGAACACCTCCTCTTTCAACGCGAGGGGCGTTTGGCTGCCGTGTAACCCAAATCGGGAAGGACCAGGCCTGAGCCGCACTGGTTAAGTGCATTAAAACATGGGGTAATGTATGGTATAGATGCAATCGCTGCCGTCACGGCTTACTGCATAACGTAGCAATTTCTCCGAGGATTTCCCAACCCTGCCAATTCGCGTTTTCCCACTGAACCTTGGTGCTCATATCCAGCTCAGCCCTGCTAAGCTCACCACCACACTCACCGAGACGACCCTAATCCAGTCAATAACTCCTCCAAATAATCATGGCTGACGCAGGCGAAGAGCCTCATCACGTTTCGGAGCCTCTCGACCTTGTTCGACTCCTTCTCAACGAGGTGGTCTTTGTCAAGCTTCGAGGAGACCGTGAACTCAAGGGAAAGCTACACGTCAGTTAAGCCTGTAACTTATATGATTAAGAAGGTTCTGACAATAGACAGGCTTACGACAGTCACTGCAATCTGGTGTTGGGAGAGGTTGAGGAGACCATCTATACTGTGGATGAGGACGATGATGATGAAGAGCTCAAGGTATGCGGGGTTCTGGGATTGATCTGAGTCGGGTCTAACTGAAATGCAGACTATCAGCCGGAAATCTGAGATGTTATTTGTGAGAGGTGAGTCGATCTGAGGCTCAGTCGTGTCTCGATACTGACGTCAAGTTAGGCGATAGTGTTGTCCTTATCTCACCTGGAGTTCCGTTCTAGAGGGGGATACAAAGAATCATTATGCCCTGCACACACCCAAATGTGCAAACACTGGCTCAGCAGCAACGATGCATGTTGCCATACGACAGCCTGAGGCACGAAGCTGCTCAAAACACCCTGAAAGCAGCTCAAGACTGCGTTGAAACCAACATTTAGAGTCCAATATCTTGTTACAGCCCTTGAGCCACATCATGTGTCAGCCAAAGCAAAGTCGAAGTTGAACAAGTGGCTCCTATTGCTGGAAAGCTCACCTTGACAAATTTAGCTCAAGGTCTAGATAGATAGAGCGTTGATAGCACAAAAGAACATTGATGCCAACAACCACCTCAAGTTCGCATCTCATACAACCCGTCCGACACCGGCATATCACAAGTCGTTGGCCAATACAGGTTGTCCATTGATGAAACCATGGTTCTCATCGCATTTTATAACCCCGATAAATGAATGCGGCTTGAGACGCCATCCAACCATTTTGGGCTCAAGAGGCCCGTGCATACAGCTTGAGCTCTTATCGATAGGCAGGCGTGGCGTGGCGTGCCTGTCCGTGTTGTGAGTAACCCCCCGCGCATCAGGTGCTACCTTTAAACTTATAACTTTGTCTATGACTCTTCTGAATTCAAAACTTCAAAACAGTCAGACGGCGAGAAGTGGCGCAGCTTTTTTGAGAGTCATTCTTCCAATCATTTAAATAATTCTCTGGCCTTCAATCTATCACTTGCTTGCAATTCAATGATTACACGAATACTCTATCCAGTATAAATCGCATGACCTCATCGTTATAATGTCGGCGAAGCCATTAGCGCACGAGAAGCGCAAGGGCGAATCGGTTCGTTTATCTTTAGGATCCGCGGTGTATATACACTCATGCTTGACATAGGCGCTCAGCGATTTCGCGGATTATGTAGAGCAACAGCAGAACCTACGGTACCCGACCGCACGAACGACGACGAGCACAGCCGAGATAACAGACACAAATACCGAACATCACGAAGAGCTCGATGAGCTATTCGACAATCTTGATCTTGCCGAATCAGCACCACGAGTGCCTCTCAAGGACCTTCTCCTTGGATCGACTGAAGATACACTGAAACAATTGGAGGAAATTGTCTCTGACCGGTTAGAGGAGGGTTTCGGTGAATGCGTTTTCGAGATCGGATATGAGAACCATGGCGAATCGATGAAGCTGACCCTCGACCAATGGAACCAGGCGTTCAAGACACTTCAGGAAGCAGCAAAGGGGGTACGCGCCGACTGCGACCTGCTCTTGTCCAAGAATGTCGGTGGCGACCTCGAGGCCGCGAGCACTACCGACAAGCCTACCAAGGATAAGAGCTGCAGCGGCAAGGTCCTGATCCGCCAGAATCCCGCAACAATAGAAGATGTCATTGAAACCCGGATAGCGGTAGTAGGGAATGGTGAGTTCTTCCAAGCTCCATCTGGTTAGTACCACTATTGACACGTTGCAGTCGACGCAGGCAAGAGTTCCATGTTGGGCGTGCTCGTAAAGGGAGATCTTGATGATGGACGAGGTAAAGCTCGAGTCAATCTCTTCCGGCACAAGCACGAAATCGAGTCAGGGCGAACCAGTTCGGTTGGTATGGAGATCATGGGCTTTGACACCATGGGCAAGGTCGTCACCTCTGACACTCCTGGGCGTATGTTTCAGTTACCGTTAGCTAATACAAATGGCCATACTGACATCCTGCAGGCAAGCTGTCTTGGGAGGAAATCGGCAAGAGGAGTGCAAAGGTTATCACCTTCACTGACTTGGCTGGCCACGAGAAGTATCTTCGAACGACAGTATTCGGACTGCTCTCAAGCAGTCCAAACTATTGTCTTCTTATGGTGGCGGCGAACAACGGTCTTATTGGCATGAGCAAAGAGCACCTGGGTATTGCTCTGGCTCTTAACGTTCCTGTTATGGTTGTCGTCACCAAGATCGATATCTGCCCTCCCAACATTTTGGAGCAGACCTTGACGCAGATCACCAAGATCATGAAGAGTCCTGGAGCTCGAAAGATACCAACTTTCATCAAGACTCGCGAGGAATGTATCAACACAGCGACTCAGTTCGTCAGTCAGCGGATATGCCCTGTCTTCCTCGTCTCCAACGTCACAGGGGAGAATCTCGACCTGGTCAGGACGTTCTTGAACATTCTCCCCCATCACGGACGTTACAACTCCGATGCCCCATTCGAGTTCCACGTCAATGACACGTTCTCGGTACCTTTCACAGGTACAGTCGTGTCTGGCATCATTAAGTCTGGTGTCATTCATGAAGGCGACAACGTTCTCATCGGGCCTGATTCTTTGGGACAGTTCACGCCAACCTCTGTCAAGTCAATTGAACGCAAGAGGATACGAGTTCCCGCTGCATCGGCTGGACAGTCTGCTTCTTTCGCTTTGAAGAAGGTCAAGCGCAAGGATGTGCGCAAGGGCATGGTGCTTCTTCCCCGGATCGAAGGCCAGGTGATGCCAAAGGTGCATCGTGAGTTTGTTGCAGAGGGTAAGTGTCTACATTAAGGCTTCAAGCAATCAAACTAACGTTGCCAGTCCTTATTCTCTCTCACGCCACTACCATCAAAACCAAGTACCAGGCCATGCTTCACGTTGGCCCTGTTTCCCAAACGTGTGCCATCATCGACATTGACCGAGCGCTCATTCGCACAGGAGACCGCGCAACTGTCGCGTTCCGCTTCGTTCAACGCCCTGAGTACCTTGCACCAGGTGACAGGCTCCTGTTCCGTGAGGGTCGCACCAAGGGACTTGGTATTGTCAAGTCTGTTGGATACGACCCAAATCATCCATTGATGCCTAGCAAGGATGGAGAGAAGGAGAAGCAGCCCGTTAACTCCGAGGTCAAAGTAGGTGCTTGATGCGCTTGTGGGAAATCGCCAAAAGGCTAGATGCCTACGGCTGTCACGATACCATGTAAGGACAAGGATATGGCGTTTTGCTGTTGTTTTAAGATTATTGAGTAGTCCAGCTGGTCTCCATATGCTGTTGGATCTGTCTCTCATTACTGTAGCGTTTGTTCAAATACATAATATTGTCTTGTGAATCGGCTACTAGTATACCTGAATACCTGCTATCAAAGGTTGTCTGTCTTGCGAGGGCATTGAACCTCCATTGCCACGACAGGCATCGAATACCCGCCTTGGAAACTTGACCAACTCCTGAATAACTGCTACATGCCCACAATTCCTCTCCAGATAGATACAGACTGCCAGCCCCTCGACTACCGATCTTCTCTGCATCCACCACGAGCTGTGTGCCGCTGCTTTGGTATACCACCATGCCAGCAGCACCATGGCCTTGGGGTCTTTCTCCTCCAGTAGCTTCCTATATCTCGGGTCCAGTTGCGTTAAGAAAGTGAGAAACTGGATCACTGTATTATCGTCGATCTTTCGGGGGAGTAACTGTGCGAGCAACGACGTAGCGACATGATATGGGTTATTTACAACTGTAGAAGACGGCCCAATGTCGAATGCGTCGTAGAATATACTCGGAAGGGCGTCGGGCGGAATAGCCTTAGATCCATCAGGCAGGCCATCCCGCTCCTTGAGCAACTGGTGGAAAATACTATCCTTTCTCGTCGGATCAGCAATATTCCATACGACTTTCTTCCCATCGCTCATTCTCAACCAGTCAAGATCAAGAGAGTCGGATTTCTTGAGCGGCCATACTCCATACACGTCTTCAGCATCTAAAAGAGCCATTGAAGCTGCGCCGAGGAGTGCTCCTGAAGCCCAGAGGGAATCACGTTCAGAGCCCGAGAGTTTCGACGGGTCGGGGGCTGAACCTGCTGCCATGAGACGGCGGTGGAAGAGGGCTGTCGCTTGATACCAGTGGAAGGCGAGGGCTGTACGGTGAGAGGATGTTTGGCAGGGGTTTAGATGCTGATCATGAAGAAGAGCCAGAGCAACAAAGACATGCATGAGAAAAGGGTGCTACAAAAGTCAGCCTCAAAGATTACAAAAGCTTTGTGAGTATTTACCTTTAACCCTAGCAGAAACGCCCCCTCGCTATAAACACTTCTCGTCCTCTGGGTTCCAACAGAGAACACCGTCCTTAGTCTGAACCTCTCAATGGCCGCCAGGGCAGCGTCGTCTAGCACAATCTCACCGACACCGCCCTTTACAGGCTGGATGACGGGGACTCTGAAACCAGGGTTGATAGGACCCAGAGACTTATCGACCACTGAGAAGACTGGTCCTGCGCTCTGGTGGGCGAGTTGAAAGGATGAGGGGGATGTTTGAGTGAATGAGCAGACGAAGCCTGATGAGGTACAGCGTTTACATGATGGTTTTGATTCATCGCACTGGGAGATGTTAGTTAGTGCTGAGGTGAAGCGAAGCGTATGACTGAGATATGGGGTTGGTGGTCAAGAGTTACAGCGGTCAGCTCACCTTTACACTTCTCAGTTTACAGTTCTTACATCCGAGGCGAGACTTCTTGTGAGCTTTCCGCTGTCTCACTGGCGTCTCTTTATCAGTCTTGTCTTCACCTCTGACAGCCATTGTGTCCTGTACCATGAGAGTGAACTGATTAGTCAAGGTGAATCTCGCCGGAGTTACCGGAAAGGGAATCGCTTACTTGAGACAGGGCAACTTGATACTGGAGACTTGTTTGTGATGTTTTGATAGGAAGCTGCTGAATGAGTGAGTACTCCTCAGGTAGATTGCCAAGAGATGTTAGTTGACGATAAGAGGTCTTATCGCCTGGGCGGCGTGTCTCGATTTAGCGCTTACGAACCGGGGTTTTCGTGACATCACCAATAAGCGGAATGGACCCTGAACATCACGGCTGGACCCTTTAACGATCTTCATAACGTCTTCTAACAACTGTCTATTTTTATCCAAACAAGGTGCATATTCAACTCGCTTATCTGAGGTGGAACGGACCAAACGGTAACGCAAAAACCCGTATCGGGCTAAATATATTGATAGTGTCAAGGAAACGATGTGGTATCGATACGTGGGTATGCGTTCTTCCGGCGCATGTGTCCTACCCCAAAATTCAAGGTATATCCTCCCCCCCTTCGCTTAAATGAATCATGAGTAGCTGACTTGCATGCCATCCTTTTCCTCTTTGTAAACGCCTGGCCCTTGTTGGAAAACTTGTAGCAAGATGTAACGCCATCGAGACCTCGTCCATACCGACCATGCCAAATGCAACCCATATGTTTGATTGTTACAACCTTTAGACAAAATAAACAGAGAAAATGACATAAATATCGTAAACGGCGTAGACGCCAGTATGTACTGCTGACACGCTCGAAGTGAGCATGCCTTTGTGAGGTATACCTCTCCTCTCCTATCATATCCAAACACAAACGGCCAGTGCTCTTCACACTGCTCGTCCAGCTCGGGCGCGGAGAGCATTCATATCGAGTTGAATGGTGGGGCGAGAAATCTCTAGACTTCGACTGGGCATCCTTCGACCTCCAGGGGTTCGAGGATTGGCGACATTAACACGCCCAGTACGGTCCAGAATTCTGGGTGGAGAATCATCAGGGTCCGACTCTGAATCCTCATGTCCCTCATAGCCTGCATCGGCCAATCGTGCAAAGTAATCAGCCAAGCCGTCGACACTAGGAGTTCCCACCACAACATCGTACTGGGGTGGAGGAGTCATCATAGGTTCAGGTACATCTGTGACAAGCTCGGCAGCGGGAGGTGGTGCGATATCGTCTTCGAAAGCAGGAGGGTTGAAGCTTGGAACTCTGAGCAGATGAATCGGGCGTGGTTCTTGTTGTCCACTGACACCGTCGGCCAGATGGGCAGCCTGTGGTGGCGCCGGGAGGTTCTCGGCGTTAGGGTTGACACCGGGTAGTGAACCTTCTGAAGAACTAGGTGAAGCATCGGTAGGAACGGTGAAAGCATCAGGGCATCCACAAGTAGACTGATAAGTGGTGCCGTTGCAGTTGGCGCCTGAATAAGCAGGAAGGTTAGTATTGGCGTGAGTGGCACGGCAATTGAGAACAGTGAATGGCGAATCAATGCTGATCTCAAAGTGTCGGCGCTTTGTACCACTGGGATCCTCAGGATCAATACGGCTGATTCGCATAACAACCTTTGAAACGGTTAGTTACTAACTCAAAACTCATCATTAATAAACATACCTTGATCCAATGGAAGACATTGACATTCTTCCAGCTGCAGTCAGGGTTGAGTCGTAGCTCCTTGTTCTTGGCCATCATCTCACAAGTAGGAATCTGCACATTGGCTTCGATTTCTGTTGAACCCCAGATGGTCTCGAGTCCCAGATCCAGGTCACCCAGGAGGTTAGCCGAAGGCTCAGGAAGGGGCTCGGCCGTGGTCTGTCGTCGGGCAGCTTCTTGTGCGCGTCTTCGAGCAGCTGCTTCACGAGCCTCTCGTCGCTGCTCAGGGTCGAGTTCGCCACCGCGAAGGGTTCGGATTTCAGATGAAGCGTAGGACGAATCGAGAGGCTTTCCAGCAGACTTCTCGAGTAGCAAGATCTTGCGGCCTGGATCTTTACGTGTTACTCGCTTATCATTGGTCCAGTACTCAATCGATTCTGTTACATAAACCTTGAGCTTGTGCACTTGAACCTTTGCAAGTGGTGTAAGCTTAAAGGCAATGGGGATTTTGCTACCAATAGGAAAGCTCTTGCCCGAGATGACAATGTCATAGTGCAATTGGTCTTCCCACTGGCGGCTAATAGAAATAGGTTCCGTCATCTCAAGGGAGAGTTGATCAGGCACACGAACAATAGACACTTCCTTGGTGCCGTGAAGGTTAGGCTTGAAGGCTCCAGCTCGGTCAACGGTCGCATGCAATTCCCACTTAACGGATCCATACTGCAGCTTGGTTGTTTCTAGCTGGTGGTGATCGATGGGTAGTTCAAAAGTATAGTCATAAGTACCAGGGTAGAAGACCTTGTATCCCTTGGCTTGTGTAGGAGTGGCAATAGGACTGTCGCCCTTTTGGAAACTTCGCGACTGGACGCTTTGCAGAGATAAGCGCTTGATTTCTTTAGCAGAAAGGTTATTTTGATGCGGGGTCAGAGATGATGATGGATTTGGGCGGACGAGGTTTGTAGAGCTGCCGTTAGGAGAACTGCTCTTAAGGCGATAAGTGCATTGGTTGCCATAGTCGGATTCCCAGCCGTCATTCATGGCATTGAAAAATGTCAGTACTTGAGTGCGCAGACTCTCCTCCTCGAACACATCTTGCTTGAGAGGAGGAATGCCTTCGGGCCACTCAGTGCGAGCACGGCCAAGAAGTTTGAGTTGAACGGCTTTGATCTTGACGTTTTTTGTGACTCGCAATTGAAGTTTGCCTCTTAATAGAGCGGTACCACTCTGACCCTCGCGGTGGCCATGGCCATCATGATCAAAACCTGAGAGGAAAATGTTTGGCTCAGCGAGAAGAATTGAGCATGACACGCCACTGCCGGAAGCGACGGGTTTCGGCAACTCAGAGACTGAAGTGACAGCGGATTTTGATGAACGAGCCGACATAAAACTGTTGCGATTAGGGTTGGTCAACGCCAACGACGGATGCGAAGATCGTGCAGTCGCCATTGTTGCGGCGGCGGCTGTTTGTGTTTGGTTGTTGTTGCTGGTGTTGCAATTGACAGAATTGGAGTTGTTGGTAACAGGCGTTACAGTGGATGCAGAGGCTAAGTCAACAGGTGCCGCGGAACCGGGGCGTGAGCTTATGTCGTCATATGCTGGCGGGGATGCACCTGCCCCAGTAAATCTCGACCCAATCGCAGACTCGCCGGGAAGGTCCAGGTCCAATTGGCAAGACTGACCAATTGAGTGGCCTGTATTCGAGGTCCTTGTACTTGGTCTTGCTGTACTCGAAATAGCGCTCACACTTTGCCGAGTTGAGCGGTCAATACCTGCACTTGTCGATAGCGCTTCGGCTGCTGCAAGACCCGAAGTATCAATGCCTGCAGATACTGAGTTTGATGCTGATGAAGGTTCAGAACCAGACTCAGGGTTTGTAAAGGCAAATGAGCTCAGGAGCTTATCTCTGCGGCGTACGGCGGCACGAGGTTTGAAGCTTTTCTTTCTCTGGCTACTGCTTACACTGTTGCTGAGGTAATCGCTGGTGCTGTTGCTCGCGTTGGACGTGTTAGTAGGAGTCGGTTGCAATGAAGGTGCGCGTCGAGGCTCGACAAGCAGTTCAGGTGTTTGAGGTCTGCTCTCTGCTCGTAGTTCTCGAGGAACGTATCCCGAGGGATAGCTAACAATGTGAATTGCTTGGGGGCGAGATCTTCGAGGACCGATTAACGGCGCAGGAAATCGACCAGCTGATACAGACTTTTTCTTGTTGAGACGAGGTCGATAGTAGATGTTTTCGTGAGAAGGAACCCAAGCGGATCGACGCTGTGGTGATTCAGGGACCGAAGCTGTTGTTGTCATGGTGGTTAACAACTGTACTGTACTGCACTGCAACGGTTTTCTGTCTAAACGATGACGAGGCCAATAAAGCCAAGAGAAAATGCGGGTGGTGCCAGCCAAGGAGCGAGAATTAAGAATGCAACGCAAAAAAAAGTAGTGGGTGTAAAAGGATGATGTAGGCAAGCGCAGGCGCAGGAAGTGGAGGTATGTGCTCAGATGCTTTCAAAACAAAGAGCAGTGAAAGACGTAGACACACGCAGAATAGCAATCTGTGAGTCCAGCACGCGCGTGAGGGAGGGCAAGGCTGGTTATAATCCAAGAACAAGACAATAGCTCGAATGTGAATGTGAACATGTGAGCGGGACCATACCAGGTCTAATAGATCCAGGGCGTTATATTGGAGACGAGACGAGGGTGATGGATTAGAATGGAATACAAGGGAGGGGCCAACTAAAGATGAGCACGAGTAAATAAAAACGAGACGGTGTGTTGCAGTGTTGCAGCGGTGATGAGATGGGTCTGGTCTGGCCCGGCATCAAAAAAGAAAGAAAAGCACAGGACAGTAAAACGGCAGTGCTCATCAATTCCCCAAGTAAATAAATTCAAGCGCTGGCATTGGATCCTGAAGTTGTCATCAATGTCCTAGGCTGGCATCCCGCCCAGATTTGGGCACTAGACTCTGAGCCTAGAGGCGTCAAGGGACCAGGATCAGGAAGGGTCACGCCTTGTTCTGGCGGGCGGTTGGCCGCAGGCAGTGGGGATGATGGTGATGCGCAAGGACATGGACAAGGAACAAGAAGAGGGTGGAGAAACAGGGCAGAGGATTACGGGACTGGGGATGGGACTCAAAGGCAGGAGTTGGTTTGTATTGTTGGCGTTGTATTGTGCAGAACATCTTATGAATGGCTGTGAGGAATGCACATATCAAAAGGCAGAAGAACTAGCGGTGATGGTGGAGAGCGATGTACAGCAAAGAGACGATAAAGAAAACAGACACAACACAATATCCTGCTTTTCTGACAGGTGATCGACATTGTTGCAGTTGCAGTATCGATGCAAGATTGTCTGAGATTGATCCTATCCGCTTTCATCCCACTTGGAACTGAGTACATGATTCAATATCAAGGTTATCGATGAATCAAGTAAAAGACAAAAGAGGGCGTGTGACTGAAGATCAAGGAATAAAGAGAAAAAAGACAACGATTGCATTGGATACGAATATTCAGACGAGAAACATAAAAATACGTACCTTTGCAATTGTGCTAAAACATGGAAATCCGAAACATCAGATTCAAGGGACTCGCTTGTGGCTAGTGCACCTGTAGCCTCTGACGCGAAGACACCGGCGGTGATGAGAATTGAGGCCCCGGCAACCCTGGTCTGGTCTCTCGCTTCTCCGTTTTTGTTTCTGTGTCGCCTGAGATTCTGGAGATTCTCAGCTCAGCTCAAACTCGACCTGACGATGGTGAGTTAACAAGTGCGGTCAAGGCGGCTGAGGCGGAGGAGAACAATGACACGGCGGGGAACAAGAAGAATAGGACCCTTAATAAAATAAAATAAGAATAAGAAAGAAATCGTTAGGCGCCAACACCAATGCCAAACGGATGAGAAGCACGGTTCACTTGAGGCTGTTGGGCTGAAGTTTGAGACCGGCCAGAGCGAAATAGACAAGCGAGGAGCTGGCCAAATCTGGGCTGGTTGAACGGGAAATGAGACGAAAAGTATAGAAAAGTTGGTCGTCGGACAAAAAGCAGGAATCCAAGCAAGAAGTAAATTAAGTTAATACGTACGAGTCGAGGTATGTAACAGGAACAACCAAGGTAACGGACGAGTCAACTTAGGATCTGACAAGGAACAGGAACTGAGGTGACCCAAAAGGGCGACAGCTGTCCCAGACAGGGTTTCTTGTACCGCTCGAACAAGACACTGCACTAAAAAGATCTTGGTGGTGATGATGACGATGCAGTCATAGCAGACAGAGACAGAGACAGAAGAGCACAGATGGGGGCGGCAAGAATATGTGAGAAGAACAAGAGAGAGAGGCGTTATCTACGAGCCATGTTGTCTGAGTGAGTCTGACCTTGGGGTATTATATTGCCGTCGAATTGAGGTCATACCATGGAATCTAAGCCACCCTTCCGAGGAAAACACTCAGTCAAGCTCCCCGTGCTATCCGGGGAGCAGTAAAAAAAAGCTTCATCAATGCCTCTCGCTATCGTTGAGAGAATAACTTAACGAGGGAGCTCCGGAGGCTGCGGAGCCAAACCCCGTACGATTGAATGGGGCTCGCTACTTTCGGTGACGCGGCACCAGGCGAAACCCTGTCTTTAGATTCAAAGACTTTACTCTTTGGAGATGCAGTTAGAGTAAGGGTCTTTGTTTAAGCCCCGAAAACGGACTACGTAATGTCTGCTGCGGCCGTGACATGGCATGTGCCGTGTGTATAAACTCATGCCATCACCATATCTTAGTCTGACTGTGACAATCTCCGCTTTGTAAGATGTTCGCACTGAGAAGAGGTAAAGACTTCAAAAACTAGACAAGAGAGGAATATTCGATGATTGATCAACACCAACAAAGTGTGAAAAGGTGGCCGTCCCGGTCCCGAAAAGAAGAACGACTCCACTAAAAAAAAATATCCCAAGATCTTAGGGTCTATCCATCTGGGGAGAGATGACATAACGAAAGGTCAGCATGTTGCATATTACATATTGCAGATGAAGTTCTGTACTTTTCACTTTGACAAGAGTTGTAATCTGTGGGCTCGGGCTTCACTTTAGCTCATTCCAGTACGAAGGTCTCATTCCGAGGAACAAACTCATGATGTTAACACTAAGGCAACTAAGCTCAACCCAATCCGAGGATTTTCTCTCATCGAAAAGAAGAAGAAAAAACCTCAAAGTTTCCAGGGTATTCACCAGGATCATGCATCTTTCTTCTCAAAGCCAGTTGATCGCTGGGTCTGGTAAGGCTCTTTGCAAAGGCAACGAGTGGACAGATACATGGGCTGGCTATGTGGAGTGGCGATAGATGCACAAATCATCCGTCATTCATAGCAAGGATTCTCTTCTTTTCTTCTTCTTTTTCTTTTTTCGGTTACATGAAATGCCGAACTTGATCCATGATGCCGACAACTATCCTGCCCGGCTTGTCTTTGCCGAGGCGATACTTGCGAGTTTTATGCACAGCTGAATGAGGCTCGATATCTCGCCCTACTTCTAGCTTACTTGTCCATATGATATGATTTCAGTGCATCTTGGGAATATCATCGGAGGTAACTCCGTAGAATAAGGCTTACTTGCAACCGTTTCATTTCCGGTTATCCTATATACATACAACTAACAAGTCCAATCACAAACCGTGCACATGATGAATATTATACTTCTATCTCTATCCAAAGCGAACGGTTTCTCGTCAATGAACAGACCTTGTTTCAGCGCCGCCTTGAAGAGCCTAGTTTCGTGTCAAATTTCTTGGTCATAAAGACCCTTGCTCATGAGGCTCGTGCATTCAATGGTGAGGCAGTGGTTCCAGTTTGAAGACCAGGCCATTAACGCTTAGATTAATTTAAACATGGCCTAGAAACAGAAGCTCTTGCGATTCAGTAAACGATAAACCGTGAATTTGCGCTCGGGAGTTGTAACGGTCCACAGAGAGCCCAGGCTTGCCAACTCAGCGCTGATCGTCAACTCTAAAAGATTCCTTGGATGTGACGCTCTACAAGCCTTATCTAGGCTTTCTTTTTCGTAAACATCAACACGCGTCGTCCTGACAGCGGTGAGTTGTCACCTTTCAGCTGGAAGCATCTTCCCTGTAACCAATTGCCACTTTATTGAAAAGGCCTTGGTTGTGTGCGTCCATGCTTCATGTTTGTTTAATAGAAGGCTGATAGAAGCCTTCTAGTCTCGTTTCCTCAGTCGCTCCAATCTCGGGCAAGGCCGTGAATAGAGCTTGGACCATCAAGCCTCGATCCTGAAGACCGGGGTACCCGGTCCTTGGGCAGGGGACCCAGGATCAACAACTTATGAGGTCATTCTTCTCTTTTTAATGGATTTTGAACGTTGTGGGATTTCAAACTTTAAAGTTTCAACTCCAGGTATTTTATTGTGGTTTTGTGGATAACGTTATCACAATTACTCTACATCTGCGTCGAGATCGAACTGGGGAGAATCTCTGTATGACTTTTTGTTACGACTCAGTGCCCTATAATGCTGCCCTATAATGCTGTGGTCCGGTGACTTTCTCCACGATGAGGTTCTAGGATCATCGCTATTGAAGGTTCTCTGTGTATCTTGCGGGAATTATTATGTGAAACCAGCGGCTCTTTACAATCAAGCATACTACGTACACCAACAAACATCTGCAGATGTCATGCAAACGATAATCCTTTGTCCTGACTCGAGACTGCTAGATCATATCAAATCGAGGTAGATCCAGCTATCTAAGACGGCATTGATCTTCATTTACGATCCAAAGCCTTGGTTTTCAGATCCACGGTGACAAAGCGTTGAAGATATCTGATGTTTATCACCTGAGGACCGAAAATTTAAGCGAACGGTAGCCGATCAAGGTCTGTAAAAATTGTCCTCCAAAAATAGTCACTTGATAGCAGATCTCAAATCGTAGAATCCCGTCTTGGCGACGTCAAATCGAGGAATTTGCCTCACCAAAAGACGGGCAGTAAGTAGCACGAGCAACTAACGAACCGAACAGCCGAACACTTTTCTCTGCCCGCGTAATTCCCAGTGACTACACCAATCTTCAAGTGCTTATCCTGCATGTCAATCCTCCGAGGTGACGAAATGCTCATCTTCACCCACCACGATTGGTTCGAATGGTTTCTCAAACCCTCATGAAATCATGCTGATCGAGACCCTGACGGTTCGCCCGACAGTAGTCGATCACTAGACCTTCTCCTGGTTTCTCCAAATCAATCGCATGATTTCAAATTTTCTCAAGGGAAGATAAACCAAAAAGTGACATGCTTATACGCTATGCGAGTCTACATGAATCAGTCTGCATTGACATGACCATTGCGTATGACCTCTCCGCGAAACGCGGGGGGTATTTAGTTGCGACGGCGTTAAGTGCGGTCAGCATCCGACTGGCACTCTACTATGCACAGTAACAGTTTAGGGTGGCACTACAGCCAGGAGGATGCATCCCGTTTCCCTCGGAAATGCCAAGATGAACATGTCTCGTGAGGACTCTGTAAACGATCAGGACGTAAAGCTTAGCAGAAGCTGCAGCGTTGCATCTTGGTGTAAATGGCTCATCTTTGGCAATAATTGAGCGCTTGAGTAGCGTATTCAATGTCAATACGCCAAAGCTAAAGATGCCGAACGATCTCCAAATCACATGTGATCAGTACAATGATTATTTTGAGGTTATACGATACTCGTCGTTGCGGTTGATGCATTTGTAATGGAAGTAGTGGCTATCTATGCTACAACCATTACAATGTCTACCCTTAAACCTTTTCTTGGCCACGTACTGGCTCTCGAGCCAACAAATTAACAAAAGATCTATTATTGTCTATATACTTGTGAGTTTTCCGCGTCCAAGTCTGCCATGAATGTAAATACATGCATCACCGCATTAGTGTTACCCGTTACTGCTCGACGAATCCGTGGATGCTCGATAACGAAATTTACCGTAGAACACCAAGTCATTCATAAAGTCGACGCTGAGAATGTGTATTCGCTAGAAGAAGATGCTAGCTGGTATAATGAGTTGTTGCAAAGCGTTCATATATAATACCAACGAACCCCAGCTGCATATGCTTATAATAATCAACTTTTCCCAAAATTTCATCAAGTTCCAATTCACCGAGTCCCAGAAGCCGGTCCTTGTTCTTGCAATGAAGGCACAAGTACGCCGAATGTATGAGCCAGTAAGCTTAGCTTTTCCGCCAACGAGGCCACGTATTCGTCTGCCAGCCATGTGATACTAGGACTTGCATCTTTTTTGTATAGTCTCTCCACTAATAATGTGAGCGAACCATCAATATTAACTATAAAGTCGGTGTAACTCACGATCATGTGCAACATCGATGAAGTCATCAAGCCCTATTATCGCATCCCGTTCGAACTCGTGTTCAAGTTCAATCTCTGGCATGCACACGCCCGAATGTATTGCCCAGTAGTTGAAATCCGACTTTTGTTTTATGATAACTTCTCTCTTGGGCATGTGCAAAGGACCTTCGCCATTCTCTAGATAGTTGGAGAGGATGTCGTTGTAGGCTTCGATGATGGCTTCGATTTGTGAGAGGTGACCCATGGTGCTGATATGGGTTTGGTCACGTTGATGATTAAAATAAGGGAATGAAGATTCAAGTCTCGAGAACACGATCTAGCCTTGACGGTAGATCTCTCTCTGTACTTAGAACTGTTCTATACCGGTGCTGCTGATCGAATGCCGTTCGTTAGAGATGATGCTCAATGATGGTTGGACCTTGGCCATTCTCTATGAGCGATAGGAGTCGTGACTGACTTCGACCCAACAACACTGTCAGAAACGGAAGCAACAGACTACGAAACATAAGGCTCCTAACTTCCAGTTCTAAGGCCATGATCACTTCGAGGCAGGATCAAATGGAGTTCAGTGTTTACCTTCCTCTCAGAATATACCTGCACATCAAGCCTACATTAACTTACAACATATCTGCACTTTACATTATTACGAACAACAAGTACATCAACAGTACGCATCTGCATTAAGCCATTTCGTTATACTTATCAATCGAGTTACTACTACAAAAACTATCTGTCGTCGATATGTCAGGTCGACACCTCCGTACTGTACGACACAGCGATTTTCTTCGCGTATCATCTATCGCGTTATCCGTTCGCCTCTGTCTTAAAAAAACATGGACCTCCCTGAAGTAAAGTCGGCGTCAAGAAATAGAGACGCATATTACCCTGACTGGGAAACTATCGAGATAATGGAGGTGGTCTTCATGAACTGGGTAAAAAGCTATAGGACTATCCCTGAAGGTGGCGAGCTGTTTCCGCCGAGAGCTATACCGCGCCGCATCCCCAGGGCCCACACCACCCATTTTCGACATGCAGAACTATTGAGGAAATCGACTGCAGCAAGTGGCCGTCCAGTATGCTTGGAGTCTGTACGTCGCGCCGTTGAGGACCGTATGTAATGATCAGTCATGGAAGTTTGGGCAGGGCTAACACTCAGCGTTCAGTCCACGAGGCACTTCTGCACAAGACTGGAAATCACTTTCACTTTTTGCACATAGCCATCGAAATGATTGAGGAGATGTACCACTGCGGCAAGTAATCCTCGCATTGCATTGGGTAACTGCCTGGCTAACATATATACTAGGGGTACTGATTAGGGATAGAAAGCTGACAGCCAAAAGACAGATTACTCACCTGCCAAATTCAGAGCGCGAGGATAAAATGGTTTAATGGACGCAGAGAAAGTATTTTTTTCAAGTTTCAAAGGTTTATTGTAAGGCCTTTAGGTTGTCTTTTTGGTGCCTATCTGCGTTCTTTGGGATTTTCCACAAGCGCATCCAACCTTTTCAAAGTTCAGTCTTTTAAATAGCCAATTCTCATACCCAGTCGCTATAAATTCCCCTTTGGGCTTGGTGAGAGGCTCCTGATGATTGTATGTGTAGTATTCATCTGCTAAGGTAAGAGATGGAGAGTGTCCGTAGCATCCATTCTGAAGTATTGGGGTCCTACCACAACGGGGTTGATATAAAAACGTCCAAAAATAGACATTAAAGATCTCCCAGTCACAGGTTCCATTCCGGCTTGGGCATCTGTAAAACCACCTTATTGCCCACAGTTGTCACTTTATATATCTCGAGGGCCGCTGTTTGTATTGAGTGAAAGTAATAACCAAGCTAGCAATACAACACAGAGCAGAGAGGGTAATAAAGAGTTGTCTATGCTAAATATAGAAATTGATGTAGTCAAGAAAAAATGCCTCGATCTTGTCAATAGTCTTCTTAAGACCGCCTCGAAAGACCGGTCAAGCTCCTCTCAACGCTACTTGCATTACTCTGCGCCCCCGATGCCGTGCGTACGCCAGGGCCATCACTATAATCCTGCTTAACTATCCAATAATGTCAGCACCACTCAATTGTAGCATACGGTCGGGTACTTACGCAGCTGGATTTGGGAGTTCAGGGTGGAAAGTGTTAGCTTGATCGCAGATCGTTTGACGGCATGTTCGTTAGGATAGCTCGGAGTAGAACTGGAAATCCTTGAGTCGAGTTTCATACCGTGATCTCGGACCCAAGAGTTGAAGTCCTGTCGAAAGGACTGTAGTTTGGAGGCTTCAGGCCAGCCTGCGAGGTTGCCGCGCTTGTTGGCTTCGTACATGAGTTCGACGAAGCTTGAGGAGACATCACTCATTTGCAGGGAAAAGCTTTCTAGAGCCATTTCTAGATTTAGTAGAGGGTTTGTAGTATTTTAATGAGTATATGTTGAGTAGACTGCGAGATTTGGATAGTAATGTGTAGTTGGTGGAAAACAAAGCGTGACTGCAGGGCTCTTTATATACTCGGAAGAGCATATCTGCTTCATGAATGATATGAAACGGGGTAAGTAATTCATTAGTATTGTTGATTGAGTCCGTTAGATTGCTGCCAGGTCTTGCAAATGCTCGAGTGTCACTCCTGTCTTCATGATAGGAGGGAGCTTGAGAGCAAGTGACCAGACGACTCTACCTTGCAAATGAAGTGGGATTAAGCTTAGCAGGTATTCTCTTACAAGCGGGGAGCATGACTGTAATATCTAGATTCTATGATCTTGGAGAGATGGTACGGTATTAACTTCAGCTCTGACAAAGCATTGGTGAGTCAGCCCACAAACAGTTTGTTGGCTTGAGGTCTTGTTTCCATACCCAAACAATGCTATAACTTCATCACAGCCTCAAAAGTGAATCACGATTCAGTTTTAGTCCTTGCCAACCACTGCACTGCAGGTAAGAAACTATTCGCTAACATATAGGGCAAGTTTGGAGACATACCACCAAACCACTATCATTGCAGCCACGGAACCAGTGCTTAAGATTGTCTCTGGGTAAGGAATCTTCATCAAGCAGATGATCAGCCAATTGTATTACGATTCATACAGTCTTACATCGCATGACCGACAACTTGTAATCTCCACTACGTTGGAACGAATCTCGACCCTCAGAAGACATATCCAACAATCAGTGACCTCCAGTACACCACCTCACTCATGCAGTCTCAGCATATTACACAAACAGGTTCCCTCTTAGTGCAATTTAGACACTCGTTGAACGCCACCGAGTTCTCAAGAGATAAAATTGGTAGCAGCAGGACCATGAGTGTCCCCTCCAAGCTTTACAAGCACACATTCATGTGTGATATGGCACAGAAAGTTTGTCTCTTTGGAGAAATAAGAGCTACCCGTGTGTAAGTTTTTCAATCCCAGGAGCTTTTTGAGTCTGCTTCGTCAGATTCCATCTCTCCGGAGCCTTCAACCACAGTATAACGTGCCACACATTGGAAATTTTACCTGCTGGATTTTGAGCTATGTTCGCGGACTTGCGTTTCCGTCTGAAGTATTCAAGTTAAAGTAGCCGTACTGGTCAGTAAGTTACTCCAAGTTTTATTCCAACCTCGAGTGATTCGGCGTCCCACTACAAGGCTGGTGTCTATCTTGTCGCTGCCAAAGCTATATGTAATCTCATAGCCCACGACTAGCTGCCTCACTGAGATATGAGCAGGTTAGTCGACATTTAAAGAGCCCTCTGAGAATTTCCACCGAAGATACTGACCAGGTTCTGAGGCTCTTCCAATTCTTCTCGAAATTGAAGCGATTAAAGGGTTTAGGGTCAGCTGGAAGCCCAGGAAGGTCATGGATAGCCTCTAGTGTTCCAAGAGCACAAGCACAGAGAAACATATTGGCGATCTCAAATTAACGATAGTGGTGGTAAATTATGAGTCTTGGTTCAGTCAAGTATTAGAGTCACTATAATTAAGGTATTGACTGATCTGTAGATAATATTGAGAGTGTAAAAACAATTCCTCGACAGAAACATTTCACTCCACTTCAAGTCACACATCTAAGCAGTATAAAAAAAAGAGAGCTTCGATTTCGAGAGTAACTTCAATGAGTTCTAATCTCGTTTCTAGACCAACAAGGGCATAACATGGTTCTCGAGCTTTTCATGTCTCTCCAAATTTGAGATATGTGGTCAGCGAAGGTTAGCCAACCCAGCCAATAGGAAGATTTAGCCACCAAGCGATATTCCATATCGGGAAACACACTACGTTACTGGATCCGACGAACGTTGTTACATTGCATCTTGAGTCTCAGGTGATATTAATCAAGGTAAGGCTGAAAAGGCATGCGAGATATCTGAGCTTATTCGAGCCTCATATGTGTTTCTAATATGTTCGTGCCGGTGTAAAAGAAAAGGATCGTTCATTGAGGTCCGACTTTGGCACAGCATACAAGAACCTTGTGACTAGTTGTAGCTTGTATTCTTTGGAACTCCCAAAGGATAATGACGATGAATAGTCACTTTCATTCGGGGTATCTTAAACAGTTTACGGAGCCGCCGTGGGTAATGCTTCAAACAATTTGACATTGATGTCATACAGGCACAGGCTATACTGGACCCCCTACACAAACGCCTCATAAACGATAATGACTGTTTCGCTCCAATGGGTCCCCATAAATACATATACGGTTATGGCCTTCGCTCGTTCATTTCGCTGATTATGCCAACTCTTACCCCAATATCCAATCCCATTAATCGCTCGTCAAATAAGTACACTTAGACACCCATTTGCCAGAATTTAGACCATAACCGGTTCGACAGATGACATGGGCATATGTGAGATGGTCGTTGGGATCATGTACGGTCCCAGTGCCGAAGACAAGATGCTAGCAATGTTGCGAGCCATATCCGACTTCTTGCCCAGGCACCAAAGCGCCTTGGTGCAGTCCTCGCATCGGCGGACTAGGTTCATGACGCCAGGGGTCTCGGGTGGTGCGTGCTCATGTCGTACCTTCTCCTCCACTTCAGTAAGGAGCAGAATGGCCGCCTTAGTAAATGCCCTAATGAGTATCATGGTCCATGGCTCTGTTAGGATAGAACCCTCGACAACTGCAAAGTGCAGATCTGAGATACCCGTGCCAGGAACATCACCAGCTCGAGGGCGTGTCGAGACTCGTGCAAGGTCCGACAGAATAGCTGCACTGTCTCTTCGTAGTGAAACAACAACGTTGGCTGCTTGTCGCACTTGAGTCGAGTAATCTAGGCCCAGCTTGTTTTCATCCACAAGCTCAATCAGATCCGCAAGGAGAAGGGCAGCACAATGGAAATGAGCCACCACACATACGAACCAGCTCTGAATGAGTGTTGGAACACTGTCGTATTGCTCCACCAGATCCCTGAAGAAGGCACCGTAACTCACGTTCCAGTGCTTGTACACGGCCATGGCGTTCGAAATGACCTTTTCGACAGGCTCGCCTCGGTATCGACTTCTGACCGTGTTCTGCAGGTACGAGACGTGTCGGAAGAGAATGACCTTGATAGGAGCTGCAGTGACGACACCCTTGGATGCAGCATCGTACGAACAGGGCCACCGAAGAACACCCTCCTTGTTGTCGCGGACAAATAATTCAGCCCACCATCTGGCGTCCTGCGGTCGGTACTCGATGTTGTAGGACTCGTGTTCTGGATGGTCAGGATAAGTCGGGTCATGGTGGCACTCCTCATCTGAAACAACCACAGGCCGGCCGTTCATGGACGAAGACACAGTGTCGAACATGACTGTCATCCAGTAGACAAGACCAATAGTACCCTTGTCCTCCTCACTCAGAGACTCTGCAGATGTAGCCTTCTCCAAGCCTAGAGAACTTCCAGAGGCATCCAACACACCTGTCTCACGAGCCTCGTACTGAAACTTGAGAGCATGCATCTTCCTTGCAGCTCGCTCCATAAAGACTGGCGGTCCTTCTGCGGCAATGATCTCACTGAGCTGAGACGCAATCGATCCCTCACCCGAAGCGATGGGACTATCGCCAAAGTTGCCCATACCAAACGGCATATCGTTGTTGTCGTTATCCTCCTCGTCTCTCGGTTTCTGTGCCAGTCCCATAATCAAGTCAGCACAAACCACACGGAAGCATTCCATATCTGAGCAATCCTGCAATGCCCGCTTAGCCTGTGCCCAAAAAGTCCTCTGAAGTGTTCGGTCAAAGTCTTCGTTGATATCGTCAAACTCCGATCTCATGCTGTCCATTTGCGTCAAGTTCTGCGGGAACCTGTCTCGCTCACGTTGACTGCCTTGCGCCCATTGGGTAGCAAATGCCATAATAGCCAAATGCAGAGCCTTCGAAGCAGCTCGGTCCTCTGATTTACTGAGCCGGATCAGTTTCGTATTCTGTGCTTGCTTGTCGAGCTGAATAACACGCCGATAAATTCTGTTGTCTTGTTGTTTTGGCTGACCAACACTGAGCCCCTCGAAATGGGATGCCAGCCAACTCACACCGTTGTTGGACGGCCGAGTGATGGTATTGGGCTTATAAGGGCATGTCTCTTCCGACAACCAGCAAGACAGGGCGTGCTCCAAAACATCGTGGTATATCCTCATTAAGTTGTCCGAAATCAAGTTGTTGTTCGTCTTAGTCATCATATTGTGTGTCACTGAGAATGGCGAAATCGAGGTGCTGTAGCTTCTCGTTATACTTTCTGGGTAGTGGCGCACACTGAGAGACCGGGAAGAGATGTCGCTTTCGTATGAGTTGGAACCAGAAGGTGAAGGTTGGAACGGAACATCGCTGCCAACGGATTGGGTTTGAAAGAGGGGCCATCCATTGTCTCCATTTTCCTCCTCAGCAGTTTGATGTCGTGAATGCAGTCCTTGACCGGAAAGGTCTGTAGAAGGTGTAAGATCCATTGGGTGCGGGTGTGCTGGTGTAGAATGAGGTTCGAGACTCTGTAAGACGCTGTTATGAAGGCCAGCATCGAAAGCAGTCGGATCGAAGACGCCGTTCACAGGCATGGTATCGAAAGTTGTGTGAGGAAAGGCAGAGAAGTTGCCGAACCCAGTTGTATCCATTGGTCCCCAGCATGACAAGTCGTGTGCCGTCGGAGGTGCCTGTAACATATCTAGCAAGGCAGTTGCATTAACATCAAGCGTTTGGTTCGTTGGTAGAGGAGCTTGAGTCGGCGAAGGTCCTGGTTGCTGCTGTTGAGGGCGCGGACGTTGACGCTTGGCCTTTGCGCGCGATTGATCGGGAACGCGGCGTGGTGCGCCATTCTGAGCAGGTACTTCGTTGTTGATATTTGAGCTTGTGGCAGCAGGGCCAGTCTGTAGTTGAGCGCGAACCCAGTGAAATGTGCATTGTTTGCGAGTACGAAGGCAGTATGAACATCGTAGAGCTCTAGAATCAATCTCATCTGTGGTTTCATTGGCCCCTCGGTTAGCGTCGTCGAAGTCGGGAAAAAGGCGCGGGAGGGGGGAGGAGGAGGATTGAGGAGAGCAAACCAACTCACCAAGATGTTCCTCAGCAAGAGAGGTACCGCTGGTGCTGTCACCACCGGTTCGAAGCCTCTCTGAGTTTCTCTGAATATCCCATAGCGAAGGCGCATCGCATGCCCGCTTGGCTTTGCGACACTGGTCGCACGAACGGTTCTGGCGTCTCATTGTGAGTGAAGGCGAGTTAAAATGCGATGAGTGGCCGCGGGGGCCGGGGTCCGAAAGATCGGAGGTTTAGAGTCACGTCGCGACGAGTATATCCTGAAATAGGTGAACAAATAAATAGATATGGCAAAAGATTAAGCCAAAATGAAGAATATTTGCTGCAAGATGAATGTTGGTGGGAGGTTATGAGATTGAGATGAGACTGAGGTGGAAAGAAGCTTGGGGAATGGGCCCAAAAATGGACCTGCCCTGATGAATGAGATTTGCCGCGAAGCCCCGCGCTGATGCTGATGCTTGGGGCGTGCTGGACTGGGCTGGGATGGGGCTAGTTAGCACTGAAATCCAGCCCAGTCATCGGGGCCAAGGTCAAGCCGGGCAGTAGAACGGAACCCAACAGGACCAATCCAAGAGGAATGTACCAGCTGTAGCAGACAGTTCACTCCAGTGGAATGTGCTTTATAGCGGGCTGTCAACCCTCTGGAGCCACTAGAGTGCTGACCCAGTAGCATATCTTGTCCCTGGACAGGCCCTGAAGTGTTAAGGCCCAGGATATGATCCAAATTTCAGTGGCCAGGCTCCGCTTTTCCGAGCGAGGTTTTACTCTCCCCGCACAAGGCTAAGCCATTTAAGCACTAGATCGTTGAGAACGGCCATTCAGCCTAGGATCACCCTCGGATGCGAAAATGACACGGCACCTGCAGCAAGCAGCAGTCGCTCATTTCTTCAAGGAATTCTTCTAGAGTCAAGGCTTCCTGGTGAAAATCATTCCAACATGCCAAGGATATATCAGAATATTTCGTGGATATCTGTTTTCGCTGACTCGAAACCTTTGACTCGAGAGCAATAAACCCTGCCTCAACCTGCAACTATTCCCGTTTTCTGGGACTCATCACGAGTGCTAACCTCAACCAACCAAAAGTTCAGTGCATAGGAACTGTACCTACCTCCCGGGACCGTCGGAATAGGATCCGTCCTCACTCTTGAGTGCTCAATGCTCGAACACAACCAAAAAGGGCTGGAAGGATAACTCCGCCTTGGGGGATCTTCCAACCCATGGAGCTGATTTATTCCTCTTTGGGATCTAGTTGCTGCTCATTGTCCCAGTAGCCAAATTCATCTGGGCCCACTGGATTCAGCTAAAGAGAAAGGGGTGGGAGCCGAGACTTGACTTGATCTTTACGATGGCAAATGGCAAAGGACGTGTTAGCTCAAGATCGATCGGGAAGAAAGGGGAAACTTGGGAGTTGGCCATCTTGTACCCCATGCCAATATCGTCAACTCGGCGAGTTCTCCATCAGGGCCCTTTGTTCTCTACCCCCGGACCAACGACAGAGTTAAAGATATTTTACCAGGTTGTCACAAAGAAAAAGCAAAACAGCAAAAAGCAACAACCAACCTCTCTACTGTATGTAGACTCCCTGTCCATAGGCATAGCCATCCGTAAGGGGATTCGCTTTGCATGTCGCGTGCGCCTTGACAGCCAATCGCCAAGGTCTCTTAGCAACCCCCTGGTATGACCTAAACATTCGATAAGCCCCAACTAAACAGGGATCAACTTCTTCTTCGATCCCAGCAAAAAATGGAACTCTCCTCATCATTGCTTTCCATCGCTAAAACACTTCTTTGCAACATTGTGCATCCATAAACCCCCCAAACAAAAAGTCCAAGAGTGCTACGCTCCACACACCGGTTCCCCGACTCCTCTTTCAAGGTTCCAAAGAGTCTCCACGCCCGCTCGCCTATCGTGTAGCCCAGGCTCTATTACAGATCTTGGACGACAGTGCTGGACTTTGTTCAAGTTATGGTGCTTCAGCCGCGGTTTTCCGCTATAGTGGTTAAATTAGCGCAGTGATCCACTGTTAAATGGGGTCTTGTAGAGCCTCACCAACTTCAACTTCAATACCAGACGTCCTGAAAACCAACAACACAGGGAGTGAAATACATGATATTGACTCTGCACTTCCTTGGCCACATAATATCAGGCGTAGTTTAGGACCTCGGGCTTCGCTATGCTCAAGTACAAGATGTATGGCAAGCCAGCTGTCACTTTCATCCAAGTGATGTACGAACACTATCGGCCATTCAGCATGCCCTTCGCACACCTAGGTAGGCATGCATAAGGCTGGCGATATTCATCCACAGTTTGTGGCAAGCTTGATCGAGTAATGCCAAGTCAGATGCTTGCGTAACTGTTTGAACGATTGCAAGCCTAGGTCAGCCCAACTCAAGCCGAGTTCAGACGATCATAGGACTAGCATACACTTAATCGAGGCGACTACATTAGCTAGGTCACGCATAGATCGGACATCAGCCTCCACGACGTTGTCCTTTCCAGGTAGTCGGTTTCCAAGTTCACCGCGCATTCGTCGTCTTCACTCGATCTTATGCCCCAACCGTGCTGAGTTGCGGATGCTAGACTGACTCACGGCAACAACCGCACATTTTAACGCAATAGCACGAATAGCTCAAGAGGCCTACTTTAGTCCCAGAACAAGTCATGAATAGCAATGTTCCGCATAACCCAATATACAACCAAAATTGTTTTCAGTGTGAGCTTTTCAACGTTGGGCTCCACTCCCCACTGTAGATGCGGGGAAGAAAATCCGGGGTGCATATTGTTAAGGAATTCCACAAACGTCAATCGTATTCGACAAGCTCTTGTATGGGCTATACAAACAACTTAATCAAATGGGTTCAATGAGATTGCCCTCGATTTGTGAGAGCTAATTTAGTCTCATTTGAACTTGTCATCACACGGTAATAAGAGATCGCTTGTCGCGGACACCGTGAAGATGTCCGAGAGACCTGGCCAAGATCTGGCAGTCAATATGAGGGGAAAGGCGCTTATTGAGTTATAGAATGCGATCTAGACAATCCTCACCTGATTATCATGGGGAGCCTCGGCTTCTTCTAGACTACCATCCTCTGCGAAAGTTTGGGGACAATGTAGCTGAATGGAATAAACAGCGTTACCATCCTTCTTGATCCGTGTGCGGTGTGTCTTGTCCCCGAGTCATAAACCTCACCAGTGTTACTTTGATGACATTCATTAGTGAGACGCTGTACTGTGCTATGTTTGAAAGATCATATGGCTGTGTGATAGGTCTTGATAGCAAGTAAAGACCACAATTGACTGTATGGATCTGGTGAAGCTGTTCTTCCAGAGATATGCTAACGATTAAAGACGGCTCGGGACAAGCAGATCACGAATGAACGTCCAGCAACTGAAAACGCCCAGAATCCTTCTATTTGGGTCTGAGGCCACAGCCTTTGTCATGTAATGTGCCAGCCGTCAGCCTCTCTCTTTGCATTTTGTCACACTTTACGAAACTGTTATGCAGCCGCAACTGACACTTACACCAGAACCGGCATCCTATTGGTTTCGTATCATGCGACAATGGCGGGGAAGCTAAAGCTGCACAAACTACCCCTCTCCAAACAAGGGTGACGGCTGATACCGTAAGACTGTTGCATGACTCTCTAACACCATTATCTTCATTCGGAACCAACAGTGTGATAACTGATCCATGTATGCATGAGGTTGAGCGTCAAAGAGGAGAGACTACAACCAACACCAGTTTCTGCCGTGGGGGGGCAGGGGAAGGATGAGTTTGGAAGTCGTTAGTGAGGGATTGCGATGTGACAGGGCCGGTGATAGAGGCATACAACTCCTATAAGGTGTTGCGATGGATAAGCAGCTACCATTCACCGGTTGGAGTCATCATAACATTGGGTGCACATATGAGTTAAGAGTCCTCGCTTTATGACTGAGTGATAAAACTGCGAGGTATCCATCCTCCAATAAATAATCTCTCGACGAAACAGAGATTGTCAACATGGTCTCATCAAGTCGCATAGATAATCTGGAGCCTTTTTGGATCCTTTGGGATGCAAACATATTGACGCTGCATCATGATCATGTCGGTCAAGTTTCCATATCCAAGAGAAACAAGAAGTGTTGTTACCTTAATAAGGGATAGTCAACTTGTGTGCAGTTAACATCGATAGCCAGATCATATCAACAATTGCTCCAACCAGGGACTCCGCGTATCCCTAGCATCATTGAAGAGGTTCAAGTACTCTTTTAAATACTGCCGTTATCGCGACAAAAAGATGAAACGCGTACAAATGTTTATTGATCCACAAGTGTCTTGTTCACAAGACACATGATTCTATGGTCAGGCCAAGTCTTCTTTCTCCGCGCCATTCAACCCATTTGCAGCGACATACTCAAGAGATACTGAGTGCCATGACTAGAAAGTGCCTCGTTGGCCATCAATTGGGCCAGGCGGTTTTGGGTATTCGTTCTTGTTTCCACCGACTCCAAGTCCAGATTCCGCTACTAGGTTGTTCATTTCGAGACGTTTTGGATTAATGAGACGTTGTCTCCCTTCAACATAATTTGACCTGAAAGGTATTAGTTGACTTCAAGATTGGCGGATCTTAAGAGACGTACCAAGAGGTCTCCTGGTCTCCTTATCGTTGGTTTTGGTGACCTGCTTAACCTCCACAGCCTCATCGATGACTAGGTTCATGAACTCATCGAATCCCTATCGATAGTCAGTAGTCACTCTTCAGCACGATTCCACATGTACTGACTCTGATCTTGCCCTCAATGCGGATGGAGAGCTGTTCGTACAGCCAGATGCTGACTGTGGCGTGCTGCGATTGTTAGCAAAGTCCACAGATCTTCCCGAGTTCTTCAGCTCGCCGTCGCGGACCTCGAAACACAAATTATTCCGATCCTCGCATCCTGGTGGGGAAATGGGGTGCCATTGTTGTCTCCAGTCTGATCACGAGGGTTCGAGATTGTCGCGCCATGACAGCCAAGCCGGTTCAACCATAGCGGTCCCAAGAAACAATAAAGCAATGATCACCACGTAAGAAACATTCAGGTCCCTGGCTCGTGTAATTTCGACATCGTCAGGCGCAGAATCGGTCCAGTTTGTGTTTTCGAGGTCCACCCAGCGGTCAAGCGTAAAAGCGTTCGGTAGAGCGCGTAAAGACAAGACTTACTTCTCGGAGAAGCTCGAAGATATACTTGCTACAGAATAATTAGCACAATGCTCCAAACATCCGACAACCAAGCGATCGCGTCGCAGAGAGGAACACGAGGCTTACATGGGAGGCAGCATAAGACGGCGACCACCGCCACCACCACGACCAGTCATTTTGTGAGGAGGAGCGCAAAGGATCGATAAACTGATTAAGGGTGCTCTTGCGCTGGGGATCGAGGTCGAGAGGGGGGATAAAAAGGTTCGACTGTTTGACCACCGCGATTCTGCTGTCGCAAGATCGAAGTGGAAGCTCTAAACACCAACCCAAAATCTCGGCGGAGGTGGGGCAATGTTTATCCGGGGTATAATCACTCCCGGGTAGGTCAACAAACTGGGAGATTCGTCGTCTGAATATGAGTAACTGCTAACTAAGGTATGCCTCGAGGCTACTGACTACAATGGATTATTTGGTTTCTACAGATTGCTATTATTCTGGATGTTTTGTCAAATCATTAAAAGCAAAGATTTTGGGTTGGGATTTAGCAGCGGGGACAGGTACTTGTTCTTCGTTCAGATTCCCTTCGAATTACCTCCTAACGAATTCGCATACATATATCACAATGACCTAACGAGTAAGGATAGACTGAAACAGGATTCTGGGTAATCCGTTAGCAAAAACTGCTTTCAAGGGCTAAAAATCCGGTTCCGTGTATGGTTAACACGTTTACCATCCATAGGATTCGCAATCAGATCACGACGTACACGAAAGAAAGTTAGATCTCAAGTAAAGGACAATTCATTAAGCGTTATCTCACAAGTAGTTATAGAAACTATCTTCTTATCTTTGACAGGGCCACTGAAAAGAGACCATGATTGTCAGCTGTCTATTTAAGCCATGATGAATGCATCCATTGATGGAGGAGGAGACGGGCAAGCCCGGCACAAAAGAACTCAGTAACTTTAGGTTAGGCAATGCCGGACTGCCGTGGTGCATGATACCTGCCAAAATATACAGTGTTCATTCAACGCTCTTGAATCGTGATGTGTCTTAGTAGTTTGAGGAGGAGGGGAGAAAGAGCAATTGCGTCGACGATCAAGCATCACCCTCTCTCCATGGCCCATGTCAACCTGCGAACAATCAACAACACATTCAATCACAAAAGTCTCTTTATCATTCTATATCATTCTTTCATATCAACCGTATAGTCTCGTCACTCACTATCTGGTATTCAATAGCCAGTCATGGACTTCCGCTTTGCAAACCCTACGCATGCTCAGGAACAATCTCTCTTCTTTCGACTCCCACCCGAAATACACGCTGAAATTATCACCCTCTGTGTCCCAATATTTTGGCAAAGATTCGAAAAGTGCCACCAAGACGAGGGTAGGGAGCCTTTGCGGCTCATCAAAGCCGAACGACACCTGCCAGCCCTGCTCAGCACATGTCAGAGAATGTTACAAAAGGCACCATACGATATTTAGACTCAAGCATAGCTTGCGTGGGTCGCTCCTATACCTCCATCTATCTCCTGCTATGGGCAATATAAAAATATTCCATGGCTCAATATTCCAGTCTTCCACGGCCATGAGAGGTTCCGAGCTTTGGTCGTGCACGGTTCATTGTCTTCAGAAGGAATTGTTGGGGACAGCCTCAGCCAGCTCTACTTACCTCCAATCCTGAGGCCGTGTTCTCCGCAGTTAATCATCCTTTATACCTAGAAAATGAGAGTTCCGACGGCAAGACGAGTGGGAGGCAGGGGACATAGCTAGGCTTGGCAGCGTTTGGTTATAACAGCGGCGGTATTGGTAAAGCTCTGCGGTCCCCATTTAATGAATCCGAATTTGAAGTTTTCAGTAGAAGACGGAGCAGAAAACCCAGGCTCCATGAGAATGTGACTATCATCAAAGTTGAAGTTGAGATTCTCCCCACTAGAGACGATGGTTATCAGAACCGATGAGGCAAATCGTCAGGAGTCGAAAAGCTCTATTTGCCAAACGAGAAGAGCTTGGAAAAGAGATTAGAATGCTGTGACACCCTTACCTATAGTGATCTGCTCATCGCCGTTCGATATTGCGAGTATGACCTTGTTTCACAGATCATCTTTATAACCAGACG
Source organism: Fusarium redolens (assembly GCF_020744475.1). NCBI lineage: Eukaryota > Fungi > Ascomycota > Sordariomycetes > Hypocreales > Nectriaceae > Fusarium > Fusarium redolens. The sequence goes on along the minus strand of NW_025763674.1, from coordinate 139,228 downwards.
AGGCAGTGAAGAAGTAGTATCAACAAATGTAGCCCGCCGATATTCAAGTCAGTAATGAAATACCCTAGTATTACTCTCCATTTTCCACCTATGATAAATGAGCCGCCTGCCTGACGCAATATGGTCGCATCGTAGGACTTCTTTCAGGGGATGGCAACACGTCCTCGAGCCTGTAAGCACGATGTCAAGCAAATAGAAATATTTTGTAGAGAAACAAAGCTTCAAATAGATCTTGGTACATCATCAAGTTACATTTTTACCGTGGACTGACGATGGGAAGCATCACGAATGAAAACAAGATTCTGGTAGTCAGTCAAAAGCTGATGGAATATAAGAGACGGAATATATAAGATCAGAAACTATATCAATCTATAATGAGATGGGAAAGAATCGTAATAGCGTAACCAACATAGCTCATGCCCAGCATGAGTCCCGTCATCCATCATATATCTCGTATGCCTACCCAACGCTGAAAAACGACATGATATGCCTATACGACAACAAGCAGATACCCAATAAATGATAACAAAGCAATACCAAGACCAGGTCTTGTACTAAAGGCACCGCCCTCCTCTTTCGAAACCTCTTCCTTGAACTGACCCTCGACATTACCCCTGGGCCAGTACTCACAAACAAGAAACCAGCCTCGTTCACCGCAAAGCTTTCTTCCGCATCCAACAGTCGTAGTATCCTTCCATACAAGCTGAGTGAAGTGACCCGTCTTCTTGCTAAACTTAGCCTTGTCGAAATTGTACTCATCACGCTCATCACCCCAAGCCTCGACGCTCGCTGTAACATTGGGATAACCTATAGCCAGGTTCTCACCATAGGGTCCACCAGAGTGCTCAAAGTCACAGTCATCGTTGTCGTCGAGGTAGTCTGTCGCGAACCCCTCGAGTGTTTTGTTCCATTTTAGTGCTGTTGCGTTGTGTTCCTCGCGATAGAAGTTGGTGCTGTTTAGAACGGCAGATGTGAAGGATTTGCCTTCTTTGTATTCAGGCTCATTGGAGGGAATGGATACTGGAGCTGTGATTGTGACATCTGCAGCGAGGCTTGAGCCGAAGAGGAGGGCGGTAAGAGGAAAGAAGAGGTTCTTCATGGTTGTGGGATGTGAGTTGGTGGTACGGTATGGGTCGTGTAAGTGGTGTCACAAGGACAAGTGGCCAGCCGCCTTGAAGCTATTTAGACACGAGGCAAAATGCCAAAATGATACAAATCACAGGTGTTGATCCAAAAAGTCTATTCACAAAGAAACAGAAGGATAATTGAAAATTTAACTCTATTCTTTGTCCTCTCAGCCTGATTTACCAACATCTCGGCCTTGGAACAGGCCTATGACGTATGCCTTTTACCGCCAATAGCTGTATAGCACATGGCTCAGCCAACCTTGATCGATGACGAGGGACAAGGCTGGGCATTTGCTGACCATAAGTGAGATATTGAATTGAGGCTACTCAGTAGCTGTATTCGAGATGTAAACAATGTGAAACTTGTAGTGGAGGGTGATCAGTCTCTAACAGCTATAGGTTATGCAAGACTCGATTGACTTGAGACGGTGTCGAACTGGGGGGGTGGCCGTTTCTCAATCCCCCACCATGAGTGTAAACTACTGGATATAGCTTGAGAATGACGGCAATTGGCGCTTAGTCGAACAATTATTGACTGATCTGTTCATCTCAACATTTGCTAGTATTTTTGCCTCTTGTCAATTAATCACAGTGCTTAACCCCCCACGCAATTACTACTCAGAGCCCGCGGCCGCCGTTGACGTGCATAGCCGATTCCATGGAAGTTAACAATATCACAGTAACAACCGATCCAAGGCATCACAGGCATAGGCATACCTAGGTAATAGGGAGTGTGAGTCACCGGATGATTAGTCCGACAGAGGTTCGGCTGAGTCTACCGTACAGTACCGTATCGTATGCGCATCATACCTTACCGTACCGAGTATGCCTTCTAATTCTGTTGCCTTGTCTGTCCTGTCCAGTCCCACTCGTGCGCGTACTCGTCGACTAATAACGCACTCGTGCGGATTCTAGTGGTCCATTCTCATCGCAGCCGAGTTCTAGATCCCACCGTGAAAGTGGGCTATCGAAACGGTAGCAAGAATAGAGTCCGGTTCTCAGACGTGTATGGCCGATGACCGGTCATGATTGAGCGATTAATTCAACAACGAGTCTCTGTGTAACAACCACCGAGTCCATGAATGGCTGAGAATCGTTCATTGAAACGTGAGTTCCAGTCTAAGCATAAACGCTTTCTCTCACAGGCAAACACAAGTGCCGGTCTTCTTCCCGTGGGCAAACAGCCATTGCAACCCCCAACATCATCTCGTACGTCAAGTCGCATCGCAGATCATTGTTAAAGAAATCATTAAGCGACCAAAACAAGAAAGGGCAAAAAGGCAAAAAGCGAAAAAGCTCCGATGCTGCGGCAATTGTGAGATGTTTCCTCTAAACCGTTAATATAATTGTTTGTTCAACTGTCATGCCACAATACCACCCCAAAAGACATAGCGATATCCACCCCCAAAGGAAACAGTAGAAAAAATAATTATTAAACAAGACGTGATTCGCTCAGAGTTGCTCAGGACCCTGCTGATCATCTCGACGTAGGTGGTAGATCTCTTGGAGCCAAAAGGACTTTATCTGAGTTTGGGCATTCGCACGGTTGAAACCAAGTTTTTTACTGCCTTCTTGTTCTTCTAGTCAACTTCGTGAGCGCCACTATCGCCACTGAACTGAACAAACAGCCAACAATCAGTTGATGTGATGATGACCTGCAGAACGAGCAGAGTGGGACCAGCAGTTCAACGAGAGAGGAATGCACAGCCGCTCCCTGAGTTATACCGGGACGCAGCCAAGTTAACTGCTTGCCGGCTGTAACATTACGTAGGCAGATGAAACATGACATTATGTTGCATTGTCGAATGTGATACGATTCTCGCTGCATGATTGTCTTCCGGGCCGAAGATTAACCATGTAATTCCAGATGCTGAGGTATCATTGGATTGCATCTTTTGGCCACGGCTGAGGTGGTCTTCGGCCACGATACCCTCCAACCGCCGATTCTAACCACTACGGAACCTTTCCGCTGGCCGGCCTAACCCCAGACTTGACTGATTTGTCTGTGCTGAACTAACAAACGAGCCGTACTATGGTTGTATTATTGGTGATAGATCCAAAAGTGATCTTTACTTCTCTCACAGGTAGATATTCCTCGTGGCGCAAATGTAAGATATCCCTTGAATTACAGGGTCATCAAGTCTGTAAAAAATAACTCACAGGGACTCGAATTGGATCACCATTCATCTTCCTGGTAAGCAAAAGCCACAGGCCCGCCGTTCGTGGGCAAACTCAAAATATCTCATGTGTGTGCCAGCCCCTGCATCTTCCCGAGGTCCTTGTATGGACGGATGTACAGTACTAAACAAGTTCTTGAATGGTGCTTCGATTCCATGACTTGGGAGGACTGCCATGGTGCAGCTAAACTGAATCAGACTATGCCTCGCTCCATCCAATCCGACAATCTTTGCGACTTTGTTGGCTCTGTCCTGTAACAGGCACTAATAGTCATTGAAATGTTATTAGCTTACCGACCCCATGGCACTCATTAGTTTGAGTGTTTAGTGTAGACATCGCCTGTAGACTTCTCTAAACCAGTTCAAGGTATTCCTCGCCACAAGGAAGAATCAAGTCAGCTTCTGGATCTTCAAAATGTTAATCTCAAAGCTTCGCCTAGATTCTTCGGACAAGCACGGGGCTATCGGTATCCACCAGTATCCTCAGATCGTCGACAAGGCGCCTTCCTACAACGCAAGTTGTGCTGCTTTTCGATTAGCTAGGAGGCTAGCTCTGTTTGGCTCCGGGGCCTTCCTGAGCCTCAATTACGGTAATAACAAGCAAATGGGATTATCCGTCAGCTCTGATTAATGGCTGCCCACTTGCAACAGAGCCAACGTAGCACTCCAATTAGTTGGTGATCCGACCGGGACCCTCGCAGCACCGAGACTTCAGGTCTAGTCGCCAATGAAGAGGTTGCATGCGTAACCTCTAGAGCTTATGGTTCGTGGCCTCGAATCTTAGTCGTTGTTCCAGGGACAGGCAATGGACGTGACAGCCTCGAGAGAACCGCAGCATCCGAGGACGCGTCAAGGCGGGCGTTGACGAGCGCTGAGGGAGGTGCTGCTTGTTAGCTTCACTTTCTTGCAAGATCAGCCATTTGATCTCGGGTTCTTCATTTCATTTCATTTCATTTCCAGCTCTTGTCATGCCTGGCGCCGCCGCAAACAGCAAAATCTGGGGAAGCCAGGGATGGGATGCTGGAAGATGGTGTGTGCGCCGTCAACTACAAGGGACCTTGCCAGCTAACGCAACGTCCGGGGGCCGGCCCCAGATTCTTCTCTTTCTCCATGATCCATCTGTCCAACCATCCAGACGGAGAGAGCCTGGGGGGATCCGGGCTTGGCTCCGCTAAACAGAATTTGGGGTAACTAGAGAGCACGGTGACTGGGGGAAGAGACCACCAACGAGTACTGTGCGAAATTGCAGCGCTGAAATTCCAGATGACTTGGCCCAATAGGCGATCTCTTGGTTCAAATGGCTCAATTGTCCGACTGGCGAGTACGGAAAAAGTTGAACAAGTGGCGTGCAGGGGTTGAGTTAGACGAAGAGGAAGGGCGTTGAAGGGAGGGATGTTAAAAACGTGGAAGAATTGGTCAATGTGCCTAATATTGGGTAGACCAGCGGCTTCGTTGGTCAATCCCAGAAGCTGGTCTCACACGCATAAGCGCGTGGTGTGGCAGACCCTTTTTCGTTGTCAAATTTTCGATTCGATCTCTGAAGAAAGATGATGAAAGTGCTTCTGTCTCTCAGAGGGATGATATCCATTCCGACACAAAGCGTCAGAACTCGGCTCAGTCGTCACTATAGCGGTATTTCTTGGCCATTTTGCCCTTGGGAAGTAGCGTCATGGTGATTCAATCTGGTCCAGTCTACCTCAACCGACCGACATCGCTCATTTGGACTCGAGACCTCGAAATGACAAGCACCCAATCCCAATCCCGAATGGGTTGCAGGAGCCTCTAGCTGTGGGCCGCGGCTGCACCTGACCCCTTTAACCCTTGGATCGAATGGAGATATGCCTCTTTCTGGAGTTAGGATTCTGGGGTTGTAGGATTCCTCGATCAAGGCCTGTGTGGCCTTGTCTGTCTCTGTCTGGCTCGTTTATGCAGTATGGTGACGACAAGAGAAAGGGAACCATAGCTTGCCCAGTCCCTTCTCCAAATCGTTAGGGCTGATTCAGATTCTAAATCCTGTTTCAATCAAGAAAAAGTCCCCGACCATGATGGATTGGAGATCCTTTGGAGAGAGAGTAGGGACCAAATACTCCAAGCCCAGCAATGTGGTATCATTCCTCACTGGTTCAATGTTGCTTTGCTGATATCAGATCCTTGATAGCTCTTAACATGTTGGTTCCCATACTACAGAGGGTTACAATTTGCAGCATCCAGTCCTCATTTGCTAAGTACCTTCTTGGCTCGATAGTGGACCATATCTGCATCTGTAATGCATTGACATTTCTTCCGATTAGCCCGATTCCACTTCAAGATGCTAGTCCGCCGCGTCGACGGGAAGAAACTCTCGAGACATTAAAGAACAGCAGTGGCATCGTTAATAAAGGCTCTGTAGCAGCAGATGTGGGACTTTAGACGGAGACCCAGCAGTGGATTCGAGTCCAAGGCACCAGCACCACATATCTGATGCTGGATTCTGCATTCTGCATTCGTACAGCTTGGGGATTTAGGATCACTCAAGTCCCACCGTGATGCTTGGCACATCTCGGGGGGCTGTGCAGCGGGTAGACTTGGGTCAGGGGCAAGGATCACTCTGGGAGCCTGTGCTCAAAGCAAAGACCAAGTCAAAGCAGACCAGGCCAGAGATAGCGAGTTGGAGAAGCTCTGGGAGTGCGTGGATTACATGACGTTTCATTAGAGCATCTCATCTCAATGTGAAGAGCCTCAGAGTCAACCTAACCGCTAACCGTTCACACCTCAAGTGCTTATGGCGCAAGCCGCCAAGCTGATAACCTCGTGATTGCAAGATGCTAATCCGGCATGTGAAGAGCAGAAATTGGATGTTTTAGAGACATGCCTGGATCAACATATCCACCAAGAGGTGGTTGAATTAAGAGGCTGAGAAGTTATGAACTGCATGATTTACTGTTCCTCTTTTGCTACTGTGCTCACGTACTGTACACAAGTAGAGAAGGTGTCTGCTCAGCGATGTTGGTGCTTATCTAGAAGATCACTGCGGACATACATGTGCCCGACGTCCGTAGCTAATGCAGAGAAACTCGCAGGCGTCCAAAATGGTCGTGTTCCTGGATCCTCGGTGAAGTAGCTGATCAATTGGAGTGAAGCATTCGAATCTGGCACGACTTGAGAGCCGTGTGGTAACGATACCGTTGAGCATGGGAGGCCACACATTCCTTGTGTTCGGCGTGGCAAGATGGTCCTGTGACTGCAGTAGCGACATGGCTCGTGGTGTGTTGAACAGGGATCAAGGGCTCTCTGCAATCGAAACCCCATTCGTGCTCTGCTCCAGAAAAAGACCCAGAGCCCGTCTAACGATGGATGCTAGGCTGTTGCTAGCAGCCCGTCTCAGGGCATGGCTTGTCTCTCTGCCGCGGCGGGCGTTTGATGGATGGACGCTCATCATTTAACCGAACTCAAGCTGTCAATCTGGCGGTGAGTGAGAATTATTCGCCGTTTCGGGCTGCGAGACAAGATTCGGATAGTCTGGCACCGATCGAGGGTCCGTCGACGGCAGTGCCAGCCTATCTATCACTATATCCGCTACGGAGAACTCGCTTCACCACTAGAACAAACAGTACGTAGCATAGATACGGTACAGTCGAGTCTGTAAGGTAGCCTCATCACCCCCAGGATAGGATGGATCTTGCAAGCTGCGCTGTGTGGAAGGTTGGCTGTGACCCTAGCTACAGTACAGCAAAACCCCTGGATAAACGCAGTGATTGGATTCGCTGGAGCTTGTCTGATGCAGAGCCAAGACCTGGTCCCTTTGGCTTGCGTGCAGGTGGATCGGGGCGTAGCAAGCATCGAGGCATCTCGTTCTGGTCTGGTCTCGCCCATTTTCTTGACGTCTTATCGGATGAGACCATCCCCGGCAGTTTGTGAGAGAGAACAAGTCAACTCACTCAGGGCCAGGCCAGGTCCACAGTTCAGTGTGGCATCCATTTCGTTGATTTGCTGGGAATATCGACACTGAGAAAAGATACCTTATCCATGGACCTTGGGGCCTTGGACTGCATGTGTGACACAACAACGTGCGGCCCCATGCCCTAACGAGGTATCTACCAGAGACAGTAAGGGTCAAGGGTCTGCGCACGGCCCTTTTGACGATTGATTCGAACTCTGACTGCCTTTATACGTATTACTAATACTTGGATTGTCCAATGTAAGGGACGCTCACGCTGTGATGGGAGAATTGCATTGCGGTCATGGTCTTTTTGAAACAGACTAGACAGTGGGCTCGTGGATCACGACAACGTCTTCTCGGTGGTAATCTCTCCTCTGTACGACCAAACCGCCAGTCGTACAGGACACGACAAGACAAGGTAATTCTCTAGAAGTTCTAGGGTCAGAGTGGCAAATGTTCTGGACGGAATGAAGAACACTGATGAGGCTGAACAGGCCGATCAGTCAAATGCCAAATGGCGCTTGGTTTCCACCAGAAAAAAAGAAAGTTCCGTAGAAGCGACAATCATCATTGAGGGTCTTGCTGTTGTTGTCTGATAGGTAGAGAGAGTCTAGGGCTTGGCCGTAGACACACCTCGAGCTACGTACGTGAAACGCACGTTGGGCTTACAATTGGCTCTGACAACGGCACATTTTCTTGTGGCAGAACACATGACCTTGAGATGCGGATACTCTATTGTGTTGTTCATTTCGTTCTGAGAATGCATCATCTAAAGTCAAGTCAAGCCAACAGAACAGTCTCACTCACAGTCACCCTCGTCTAGTTGTTGGCCGAGCCGTGAGCAATATTCTACTTCGCACAGTAGCAGAAGCCCCTACTACAGTCAAGACCCAGGACCCTATCGACGCTAAAAGCTACAGGCGATTTGATTGGGGTGGACCCGCCCAGTACGACGACGTTAGGCAATCAATCAGCTGGGAGTTTGAGAATAGAGGCAATTGATCGACTGATTACGACCGAATAACTTCCAATTGATGCTCATGCTTGCTAACGTATCAACCTAGCGGAGGTTGTGATTCACTTCCGGACTTATTACCGACGTGAATCATAAAACGTAAAACAAGAAATCGTATCAAATAGAGAGTCACGCTGCAGGATTGGGTCATAATCTCCTTACTCGCCCAACACGTTATGGTTCCAAGCAGCCCAGACTCGAATAAGCAGAGCCAGCCTCTGAGAGATCATTCCATCGTTTGTAAAAGCAGACTATCTCTGACAAGCGTCACGGAAGGGGTCCTCTCAAAGACGCCATGCCATCATCCTTAGACATCCCATGAGTTGCTCTACTGGAGTTTCGGGTTAATAAAAGCCGCAGACCAAGAGATAATCAGTCAGAATCTCAACAAACACAGCACAACACAACAGCAGCGGGCGCTTAATATCATAGAAGTGGAACAGGCGATTAGTTGAATGTCATTTATCTCGCCATCATATCGGTGGAAATGAATAATAATAATAACACCAGCAGAAGCTCCATATCTGAATGATGTTGCCTCTCGGCGTGGCTTGTGGACAGAATGAGATTCCCCAATTGGGAGCTCTGCAGAACAGAGATCGACTAGGAAGCTGCTGGACCAATCCTACGCTGGTGTTTCTAGACCTGGCTCATCGTCATGTTCCAGCAAGATTAAGCGCCAGGATACGAACAATAGTTACGGGGAGGGAGAGGTTGGAAGAGATAACAAACAAACAAGCATCGACCGGAAACGGTCCTTGATAAATATTAATTATCTCTTGGAGGTTTCGAACCAAAGTTAGGCCGTGCCATGACGCTAGTAGAGACGGCTCCAGTGTCAAAGCGAGCTACCGATGGGTCTAAGCCGTGGCCACTCGTATCTTAGACCTCAAAAACAGCCCGGGAGAACGTTCAAGGGTCCTTCTTCTCCCTCTGAGTCCCCTTCAATTCAGCGCATGAATTGAATTCGAACGTTACATGCAGGCGTTGGTTGTTCTGCATTCGGGATGCTGCAATACCATCGTCATTCATCACACCCCAGTAGCTATTTCGAGTACACCCGAATCCAAACTCCAATATGCGTATGCAGTTCCTACAGCCCGGAGATGCACAGTGCATACTCGGTCAGTTGAACTTTCAGCCCTGGCGCAGCCATCACCTCGTCGTACTGTACTGTAGCTTGTAGACGCAGATACCGGTACTGTGCCAAATGCCGTGGCAAGGTAGCTGCGCAGCGCAGGTTGGGTATTCATGCTCTACAATGTGAAGCTTGTTTGAACTTCGCATAGGTAGGCAAGAGATAGTTCCTAGGCAGAGTTCTTAACCGGGAAGTAATTGAGAAGTAAAAGTTGACGGTGATGAACTCTACAATAAACCCTGGAATATCTGGCACCCCTTGTAAGCCAGACACAGACAGACAGTCGGTCCATCGACCGGCTTGCCCAGCCATATCGAGCCGTGATATACTCACAGCGCATTTGCCGCGTGATGTGACAAACCTACACTGAATAGAGTTACTGCTGTGCCTTTTGTCACCAGAATTTTGAAGAATAGAATCGATGAAAGAAGACGGTCGTAAAGTCGATGAGAGCAAGCTTCCTATCGAACAAGGCCTGAAGGTATGAGGTATCAAAGCATCCCACCATCAGGAGACAGACGCACGAAGGGTAAAGAAGGACGACTAACGTCGTACTCTGAAGATAGAAGAGGTACGTAGATACCCACCCATCCACGATTGGGGGAATTGTGAGCCTCAACTGGCGCAAGTAAACACATTGGATGATGGTCGATAAGCCTGAACCTAGGTCCCAAGATGACGCAGTTGAGGCGACTGGTGACAACCTTTCGGGCGTCGAATCCGAGCTTCAATATTTGAGCAATTGGTTGAGTTGAAAGAAGGATGGTGAGGTGGACAATAACACTTCTTTGCAGACCCAACCGAGATGTGCTACCATGTATTTCGGTTTGTGATGACACGTCCATTAAGAAAGAGTTGGGGGGAATAAAACTCCTTATTAGACCTACTTTCCTTGATCACCATACCATGTTCCTTTGCTATACTGCTCGAAAATCTCTCTCTCGCAATACAATCTGCAAATCTGGCTGTCTTGTCTGACTTCTTTACTCCGAGCGAACTACGGGAACTTGATGCGCCCCAGGGAACCTAGTCTAGCCTACCTTAGCGCTCATAACGGCAACGCAAACGCAACGCAACGCAACTGGAGCCACACCCCCAATAGCGAAAGAACAGGGAAGGTCCAAGGTCCCTTGCTAATTCCGATTCAACAACAGCGTGCACAGTATTACACACACCGTGCTCCTGCTCTTGCTCCTGCGTCCTGCGTCGCCCATCCGTCGTCAGGTTCAGGTATCCTTGCCTGGGCCCTTTTTCGGCGCCAACCTTCCTTCTTCCACTGCACTTGCCGCCCGTGCCTCCAACTCTCTTTCTCTTTCACTTTCCTCAAGCAGTTGCTGCTTCGCCTGTACGTTCTGAACGACGATCTGAATTGCTTCATCTTTTCTTCTTTCTATACAAACAGAAGAATATGCTCTCATCGTTTATAGAACGCTCATTTCGTTCAATCTAAACATCTCTCTCTCTCCCTCTAGATTATCTACTTATCTCCCCTCCCCCCACCAAAGAGTGACGAACCGCGCCCGCCGCCCACCGAAACCTCCCCGCCATCTATCCTATAGCACTCAACTCTCGCCCAACCTTGTGCCCCGCGACGAAACACTTTCTGCTTCTGCGAGCACGACAGGCCCAAAATCTTCGTCTTTCGACCCTCGCGAATGCGAATCTGAACAATCCGACCTGCCATGGTGATAAACGACTCTGGCATTAGAGTCTCGCGCCCCAATCTCGCCATGACCGCTCCCGCACCGACAAACACCGTCGCAGGCACCGCCGCGCCCTCCACCACTGACGATATTGGTGAGCTATCCCGCCTTCGCCGGCATTGCCCCTCGTGTTTCTGAGCTCGACTCGACCCGCACCGTTGCCGATACAAAACCTTGGATACAAAACTTCGATTTATACATGCTAACACTCGTAGCATCCACTATCACAGTCAACACAAAGGCGCCTGCTAATAATTTCCCTCCCGCAAAGACGGACAAGCCACGTCCTCACGTCTGCGGCACTTGCCAGCGTTCGTTCGCCCGATTGGAACATCTCAAGCGACACGAACGCTCCCACACCAAGGAGAAACCCTTTGAGTGTCCCGAGTGCTCAAGATGCTTTGCCCGCCGTGACCTTCTGCTGCGTCACCAGCAAAAGCTGCACCAGACTTCGACCCCGTCTTCCCGTCCTCGTAATCGTCGTGAGTCCACAACCGGTGTCGCTCCTGGTCAGAGTCGTGCCCGAAAGAACAGCGTCGCTGGAGCCAACGCAGCTGCCGCTGCCGCTCCGGCTTCAAATGCCTCAAACACCATGCGACCCCGAGCCAACACCCTTGGCCATATCGACACAATGGCTCTCAGTATGGCCTCTGCCAATGCCTCCGTGGCTCGTGGGCCTCTTCATGGTCATAGTAGACACCCCAGCCTCGCTGGCTTTCCAGTCCACACCATGGATCCTCTCTATGGTGGCATGTCCGCTGCTATGGGTCAACGAGCTATGCAACCTGGCATCCCTAAGCTGGAAACAGGAGCTTTTAGTAACCTCGACTATGTTAACCCTCTCAGGACGGCCCCGATGTCCTTCAACGAGTTCGATTTCGACACCATGCTCTTTGGGACGGCCACGACAGTAAACCCAAACAATCTCCATTACAGCGACTCGCCGCAGGTGATGAATTTGGAAAACTCGCCCTTCGGGCACTCGATGAACGACATGTCTACGAACCCCCAGTTCGACGATCCCGTTGACTGGTTGACTGGTTTTGAGCAACAGATGTCATTTGCGAACGAAAATGTGATTGATGATGGATCGAGTCCGTCCGCAATCAGCACGACGAGTCAGAGTGGGATTAGCGATGTTATGTTGGATGGGTCGAATCATCCCGCGCCGGCTGGGACCAGTACCATGTGGCCGACATCTGTGATGGCTCCTCCACAGATGCCCTCGAACCCTTTTGCGATGGAAATGAATGGCACAGTCTTTCCGGATCTCCTTAGCGGAGCACCGTTATCACCTCAGCCAGCTACTCAAAAGATGAATGACCCTTACTTCTCTACGCCTCCACCCTCGCTGAGCTCATTGAGTCCCTCTGTTGTGACGGGACTCGGCACCCAAAACATTAACCAGACCCTTGGCTTCAACGCCGGCCCGGAGACGCCATCTTCTCTAAATGGGGGCAACCACGGCGCTTCGCCAGTGACCACCATTACAGATGCTACCCGGCATGCCATCGTGAACATCCTGTCCCAGTGCCTACCCTTTGGGGGTCGTAAACATTCTTTTACTTCTCAAGGATCACCTCAGTCGCCACTTTCCCAGTCTGCTGGCAATGCCGCCTCATCCCAAGCAGCTAATCTGCCCAGTACTCAGGACCTTCAGCGATATGTCGGTGCCTATCTAGCATACTTCCACCCCCATTTGCCTTTTCTTCATCTTCCTACTTTGTCCTTCGATATGCCCATCTCTGCCAATAGTCGTCCAGGTGTAGGTGGTAGTGGTTGTCTGATATTGTCCATGGCCGCCATTGGCGCGCTCTACGAGATGGATACTGCCCAATCACGAGAGCTGTTTGAAATGGCCAAGAAAATGATCTTTTTTTACCTTGAGGAACGTCGAAAAGCCGATGTCCGAAAAGCAGATATCCGCCGAAGTACCCCAACTGATCATAGCAATGATGGCGGCGCTCACACTCCCGTGTGGCTTGTGCAAGCCATGCTTCTGAATGTCGTCTATGGCCATAATTGTGGCGACAAGACTGCCAGTGACATCGCTTCTACGCATTGCGCCGCCCTGGTCAGCCTCGCCCAAGCAGCTGACCTCTTGCGACCCAATCGCACCAACGCCTCTGACGGTCAGGATGTTCAGATGAGTGATGACCGAAACTGGAACACGAATCTGGAACCCGATCAGGCAGAGTGGCTGAGGTGGAAGTCAGGAGAAGAGCGGAAGCGAACTTTATACGCAGTGTTTATACTTTCCAGCCTCTTGGTTTCCGCTTACAACCACACACCTGCGTTAACAAATTCAGAAATTTACCTGGACCTCCCTTGCGATGAAGAGTTCTTCTCAGCTGAAACGAGCGCAGTCTTCCACTCACGCGGTGGAGCTGATGCTGCAGACCACAACCGAATGACATTTCACGATGCATTGGGTGACCTCCTCCATGTCAATGAGAAACAGCATCAATTCTCTTTTGGTGGACAGTTCGGCACCGATGGAAGCGACCCTATGAGCGCACCTCTTCGACCCAGCACATTCGGATCTCTGATACTTATCAACGCACTGCACAACTATATCTGGGAAACACGACAAAGACATCACAACAAAATCTGGACCAATGAAGAGACGGAGAAGATGCATCGGCACATCGAGCCTGCCTTGAAGGCGTGGCAAGCGGCCTGGGCAAGCAACCCTCATCACAGTGTAGAACGCCCAAACCCTTTTGGTCAAGGCCCTCTGTCAGCTGATGCGATCCCTCTGCTCGATTTGGCGTATATTCGGCTATTCGTGAACCTTTCACGCTCAAAAGAGAAGTTTTGGCAAAGAGATTGGGACGGGATGGCTGAGGAGCTTTCTCGGGGAAATGAGATCGTTCAGCATGCTGAGCAATCACCGATCTCAAATTCTGAGTCTGGCAGTGCCGAACCTTCGGATAACTCAATCAATGGCTCGGGATTTGTAGAAACGCCTGCGACACAGACGTCATCGATGGATTTCTCCAATACTAAGCTTCCTCTACGGCCAGCATCCTCTAGTATGTCGAGTCACACTACATCTCGCAGGGAAAAGCATCTTCGGAAGGCAGCTTTCTACGCCGCCGACTCCCTCGCCATGTCGGATAAGCTCGGTGTGACCTTTGCCGACTTCACAAGTAGGGAACTTCCACTTCAGTCTGCCATGTGCGCATTCGATTGCGCCCAGGTTCTTGCAGAGTGGATTGCGACGTTGCAGGATCGTGTTGGCTGCTATTTGGGGATCCTTGGTCAGGATCAAGTCAATCTCTCTGAGGTTCCTGCCATCATGCTTCTGGAGGAGGAAGATGTGAAGCTGCTGGGCAAAGTTCAAGAAGTGCTATCGTCAGCAGAGATGAAGATGAACATGGAGCTTGTCAATGGCATGAACGGCCAGGAAGCCAACCTGGACATGGGTGGGCACAATGGCTACGCTGCCAAGCTACTCCGAATCACTGCATTGATGCTTGACAAGGCTGCAGTCTGGCCAGTGACACGACTCAAAGCTCGATGCCTGGAATCTCACGCCAACTTCATGCGAACACGAGCTGAGAGGTCTATCATACCCCAGCAAAACGCACATGTGTAAGAACAGATGTAGGAAAAGGGCATCTTCACAGTTTTGTTTCCTTCAAATCAAGTGTCAGCATTCACGAATCACGTTGAGATGCATTGAAGGACTTGAAGCGATATTTGTTTATGATTTACACCAAACTCGAGCAATGGCTTTACGTATCATGAGATCTTTCATGTGAGCATCGTACACAAAAGTCTATGCTTTCTTTCTACTTGCAAAATTTGGTTTCTGGGCTTTGTTATTCGTATGGTCTGTCAGTTTAGCGTTAGGGGCGTTTGGTGGTTGTCTCGTTAATAGCTGCGATGTCGCCACAATGACATTGGGAGCTTGCGTATTATAAGCTTTGCTTGCTTTATCGTGAAGGATCGGTAGGGTTTGGCACGAATTGCACATGGTAGTGCCGTGATCGCACATGGATATGAAGTCGCCGCAACGACTGTTGGTTGAAAGGACACGCAACAATCGTTGTCGGCTCACACACATGTGCCATAACAACATTCGAACTTCAACAAGGAGAATGTCATCCGACGGTGAGGTTCATGGAATGTGTTGGAAGCTCTGAGGAGGGAGGCAATAGCAATGAGAACTGCATGCTGGAGAAAAGTGGATGTCAGCTCTCAACGGTTTTGAGTGCGGGACCTCGTACATGTACCTATGGACGGCTGCCTCTCATGTACCTCACCCAGTCGGCTTTTTAGCCTTGAGATGTTCAAGTAAAATAAGAAGTGTGTATGATTGGATCGTCTGCATCTTGGTATAAGTGAGTGAGTGAGTGAGTGAGTGAGTGAGTGAGTGACGTGACATGACGGACTCCTGGCCTTGTAAAACAGAATATCACAATAAACACCCATGTTAGAATTCTCTTGCCAATTGGAGGATTGAGATGAGCCTCTTGATTTTTATTGTTGCCTATTAATATTAGGCAGACATGGAACATTATGGCGATAGCTTGTTGATGAGTGAGGTGAGGCATTAGCGTCATCAAGCAGGTCCAATACTGGGGCATTTCTCAGTTGCAGCCTCACCTCATTCTCATCTCTTCAACTTCAACTTCAACTTCACACACAACAACACAAAATGACCGACAAACAAGAAACAAACCTCGCTCCTCCAGACTTCAACTTCACTTTCGACGAGTCCGTCGCAGAATGGAACGTCAATCACCGCGAGTGGCTCAAAACCCACGACAAGACATGGGACTCCCTCGCAACAGGCGCCCTCGTCTTCGACACCTCCAACCGCATTCTCCTTCTTCAAAGAGCACCAGACGATAGTATGCCAAATAGATGGGAGATTCCAGGCGGTGCTTGTGATGACGAAGATGAAACTGTTCTGTACGGTTGTGCGCGCGAGCTTTGGGAGGAGGCAGGTCTGAGACTGCGACACATTCGACGTGTTATTCCTGATGGGGCAAATGGAAAACCTGGAGCTGTGTTTACGAATAGAACTGGGAAGAGGTTCTTTTGCAAGTTTAGCTTTGAGGTTGATGTTGAGGATACGGCGGAGGTCAAGTTGGATCCGAAGGAGCATCAGGATTATGTTTGGGCGACGGAGGAGGAGGTCAAGGGGCAGAGGATGAGGGAGAGGGAGATTCCACTGACGAATGGATTAATGGTGAGGTTGATCGAGAAGGGGTTTGCCAAGAGGAGAGACGACAAGGGGGCATGATGATATGATACGTTGCTCTTCTGTATGTTCTGAGAGGCTCTTTCGTTGTTCAGTGATTAGGGTTCATATTATTATTAGAGTAAAGTAACGTCTCAGTACAATTTTGAAACTCCTTGATACCCATTTTCCTTTCTTTTATCCAGCGCCAGACTAGGTATATTTTCCAATCTCCATATGTCATAACCCAAACTCCCATAAAAAAAGACCAACCACAACAAATATAGTCAAATTCAGATTCGCAACGAATGAAAATTATTCAAGTACTCCTGGAAATTAAATGATAGTCTTGGGAGACAGCCACTTCCCAATGAGAAGAGCTCGGGCTGCAAAGTAGCAAGCTCCCCCTACAGCTGTCATGCCAGTGAAGAGACCAGCGAGAGCTTGGGGTCCCATGTTTTCAAGCATGGCACCACTTGTTGGGAGAGCGATGAGCAGTGCGAAGGCGGTCACAAAGTTCATCATTCCTGAAGCAGTGGTTAGTTATGGTTGAAGCTGTTGACACGAGAGTAGGCTTACCATAATATCGACCATAATCCTTGGCCTCACATGTTTTACCCATACAGACTGTTACCCGTTAGCCGGCTCTCATATCAGTGATACCGTCAGATACATACCTGGAGTAATGGAGAGGAAAGACCCAGACCCAAATCCCCAGATAGCAGACCAGGCGTATAGAGCAGTTGCTGACTTGGTACCAAATGGAACGAGCAGAGCCCCCATAAAGATGATAGTAAACACTAAAGTAGCAAGTAGAACATTGAAATGCCCATACTTGTCGCCAATAATTCCGGGAATGATTCGGCCGAATGTACTCGCCGCCCCAACAATAGAAAGAAGAGTATATCCATTCTCGGCAGTGAAGCCGACCCGCGTAGAAATGGACGGTAGAAGACCCGAGATACTGAAGATGACAAACTCAAACATAAAGATACCGGCTGTAACAAAACAGAAAGCAGGTGATTGAAAGGCAGTGAAGTTGAGTGTTGAGCTCTTGGGGCTGGGTTGGCCATCTGTAGATGATTTGTAGATCTTGTTGAAGGTGGTGAAGCAGAGAATGGCGGGGAGAAGTAAGCCTGCTGATATAAACGCCATGATTCGCATTGACCATTGCCAGCCGAGGTTGGGGTATGTTGAGCGTAGAATGATAGGGAATATGACAGCGCCGATGGACGATCCTGCGAGTGTAATACCCATAGCGAGACCACGCTTGCGGACAAAGAGCTTTCCTACTATGGCTATCGCTACGACCATTGTAATAGCAGCGCCGATACTTCCGAATACTCCCAGACAGAGCATGAAGTGCCAGTAGTTGCGACATTCGGCCATGAGGAGAAACATGGCCACATAAAGAACTGCTCCAATAGGACCGATGATGTTGGGGCCGTGGACATCAACCATTGGGCCGACTTGGACATTGAGAATGAGTGAGAGGAAGAGGAATATGCCACTGATCCATCCAACTTCGCCTTCGCTGTAGTCGTGGAGTTGATTCATGCTTAGATATGTCTGAACTGTGCCCAACGAGTTCATGAAGCCTGGTCCATCGTCAGTTATTGTTCTGCTGTTGGGGTGGTAGACCTACCAAATGTAGGTATCAAAGTTAGAAAAGATCCAAGGACGCAGATCCATGCACTGACTGACTTTTCGACATCTTGTCTCGAGTCTGCGTCAGGTTGTGCTTCAGCGTCTGTGTTGATGTTTGACACTGTAGCTGTGATGGGATCAAGGCCAAATGCCGCCCAGTTGGTGTTCTCTTGAAAACTATTGCGTTGGACGGCTTGTTCTTCTTGAGTTGAATCAATCATGACTTTCATCTTGAACAATTGCCTTTGTCTTATGGAGAGGGATGAAAGTGTCAGATGTAGTATATAAGAATTGTACGGAAGTGGTCCCGCAACGTTAAATCTTTTTCTTTCCCAGTCACTTACACAAACACACACACAAGACGAAACTAGCAACAAATTAGGAAAAAAGACTGCATCTAGACTCCGCTCATGGCAGTTTCTAGCGTCGAAATCACGCCCTACGGAGCTCCTCGACCGGATCGGAACCGGCTACCGATGGAGGGGCAATGAGATCTCATATTACATGCGATTTATGGCTTAAGCGAAGCTGCTCTCATTGTCGGTGAGAGCATGGTCAGTGGCGTTGCGGGACCGGACTTGTGGAGTCGCCGAGTCTGCTGGGGTTAAGATATGGCAACTTTTGCATGAGGTTGCGTTGCTAAAACTGCTGATAGGGTCATTCATTCATTGTGTTGCGGCTTCGGTATGGGTTACTATTCTAGTTCTCGGGTGGGGGGGGGGGAACTTTTCTATGATGAGTGTATAAGCCTAAGCCCAAGCCCAAGACTCATCATAATATTATTAAAAAAAACTTATGTTTATATAAGCTGTTCAGAGGTGACTCGTAGTCAGTTACATTTCTTGGAGAAGGATTCCCTTGTCTTGCTTTCCCTCGGTAAGCTACAAGTGATTATGAGGTGACTTTGTGATACACACCATCATTAGCACTGCATCTTATTCAAGACACGGATATATTTTTACAAGAGCCTGGAAATTCTCATAATGTTGAGTATCTGTCAATACTAGAAGCAGTCCTGTCCAAACTTCACCCCTCTTCAACTGAGTTTGTTGTTCTCTATCACCTACCTAACAATGCCATATCATGAGATGGAAGTAGGAGTGAGGAACCACTCAGCCAGGCTAATTATTATCAGTCCCAAAAAACTGTGTCTCATTGACTGGATTGCTGTCGCGCCTCTTCTTCTGCCCCTCCCTACGGCTCCTCGCTTTAATGAGCCTAGCGATCGTAGGCCATTAACTTATACCGAGTATTCATAATCACCATAAACCTCAGTGACGGGGTCACACAAATGGTAACACCATGATAAAGTTTTCTCGCCCTACTTCACTCGAAAGTGATCAAGAACAACAACGCCAACAGCAATGCCGCTTCACTTTCACTTCGTGCCTTGAAAACGGGCCAAATCTCAGGGGTAAAGTATACTCTCCTTCTTTTGCATGACTTGACCAACCTCAAAGCACATTATAAATACCGTTACAATGACCTTCGACACCAATGCCCCTGATATCTATACTCTCTTTTTCGAATGTATTGCCCATTTTGATGCAGTTCAACGTGAAATAAGACACCAACCCGCCAAGCCAAACAATCCTTGCCTTCGCGAGAAGATATCTCAAAAGCCCATCAAGATTTTTATCGATGGGGTATAAGTTACAGGGCGAATCTAAATCCAACATCTACAATAGCTTTGGACTACAAGTTTCGTAACCAGGATTATACTAGATCGACAATTCTGTCACAGCTTGGATACTTGGTCGAGGATCTGGAAAGTCGTAAGTACAGTGTTGATCCAAGATGACCGTACTGATTTAATCATGTAGTTCAGAAGATGTGTGATGGGGAGAACTTGCGGGGTGACGCCAGGTATATATTCGGGAGGGTCGAAAATGTGGTAGCTGAGTTGATACGATTTCTCGGTCATCTACCAAAGGAACTATGGCTTGAGCCTGAGAAATGAGAACCCCCTCCATCTATATATATATATGTATAGCAAAGTCTCAAAATAGCCTTCCAGCGAAAAAGAAAGAAAGAAAGAAAGAAAGAAAGAAAGAAAGAAAGCTCGAGGTTTTGATAATCTTCAGAATGGCAGTGTCGTGTTTGTGCCCCCATGCATGTGGTTGCTTTATCATTATGATACCTGTCCTAGTAGTAAGGATAAATAGGCTCAGGAGCCTCAAACGGTGTTAAAACTTGCGATCTTACAGGATCTTGACCAGTCTCTAGGTACTTTATATATGATCGTGTGCGCCACTGAACCACTCCTCGCCGCTCGTTTGGCTAAAGTAGAATAAGACTGAAATATGTAGTTGATGGTATAAAAGCCTCATCTATGTCTATCTTGGGGCAACCCTTAGCTAACTAAATACCATCCTCTCAAAGCATTACTGTTACTTCGTAGGTAGTCATGGACTCGTGATGTTGATACATGAACCTCCTCTCCTGACTCGTTTTTCTCCTTTGTATCTCTACCGTCAATTTATCATGTCATAAATTATTTCTGTAACACGCGATCATGTGTGTGACAGAACGCTTCATGTTGGTTGTCTGCCCTGTGGGCTTCCTCGATAACTTCCTCTGCCACGTCGGCCACGGTACCAAGGGGATCGTCCTCGTCGACCACCGCGGCCACCACGACGTGGAGTGGAACTGATGGGGTTCTCTCTGGGCTCCGAGATTTGGTTATTGCTGTGCTTGACACCGTCAGTGGTGCTTGTTCCTGCAGTCACATCATCTTTGCCTCGTGAATCTTCAAAATTTGATGATAGGCATGTTGCGCTTCTGCCTGACATGGTAGGTTGCGTTTTTTGTTCAGCGCTTTGTTTTCCGGAGCATCGATCGATGTCGCTATCCTGAACCTTCACTGTCTGGGAAGCTGAAGAAAGTGTTTGGTTGTGCTCAGTGGGAACAGGGATTTGAGATCCTGCACTAGTCTTCATAGGAGGCAGTGTAACTCGACGATGCTTCTTATATCAGATACAATGACCACAGTAGATTTATTTAACACTTACCGGAGACCTCGACTTCACTATCGACGAGATGAGGGGTTCATTGTCCACGTCGGTTCCATCGGATCCCTGAGATGCTTGAGATGGTTCGCTCTTCGACTGGGCACGTCGAGAATAGTACGGCTGTTTATATTCGAAAACTTGACTCTGTGCCGCGTCTCGTTTCTCCGTTACCTCTTCAGCTTCATCTCCACCTTGGACCAAAGCTAGGAAAGTCAGTGGAGTTCAGGAACTCGGTCCTTTGAACTTACGCTCCGAGGTTTTTGCTTCATCAAATTGTTTCGCTTGTTTGTTCTTTATAGCACGGCCAACTGCTGCAATAAATGCTTTCTTTTTCTCGCTAGAGTTCGTAGCTGGAGTCGTAGTGTCATCGGTACTCGTAATGGTTCGACCCTCCTATGGCCGACCAGCAACGACTGGCTTCTTCAAAGTCTTCTCATCTTGTTCGGCAACCTCGTCAGACCACTGTCGGCTTGTTTGTGAGCTCACATTCAGCAGCCCGTCTTGGGCGGTAGAGGTGGTTGATGCCTCAGAAGTCTCGGTCTCCATGGATTTCCTGATCTTAGCCAACCTCCGAGGAGTGAATGTAGCGGCAATAGGATTCAACCGGGTTCCCTGACAGCAAAGGTTAGAATCACCAAAGACTATTTATCTTCGGCTGAAACTACCTCTTGCTTGCGAGCTGGGGTAACGGTAACATCCTCTCCGCTGGCTCTGGCCTCAGACAATTTCGCTTGCTCGTTGGTTGCTGTATTTGGCTTGTTGACTTTTGATAGTTCGGTCCTGGTCTGCTCTGAGGATAGGTCATTAACAAATCCTGCTTGACCAGCCGAGGCACCAGCGTCCTCCTCCTTGGTTCGCACAAAGACCTGCTTTGACCAGAGATCGGCGTATCTCCCACCAGCCACGATTAATTCATCGTGGTTCCCCTGCTCAAGTATCTCGCCATTTTCAACTACAATGATCCGGTCTGCGTTCATAATCGTTGAAAGACGGTGGCTTTGCGAATTAGCATAATCTGAGAGAGGTTGATGAGCAACAAACTTACGCAACGATGAACGTGGTTCGACCCTGACACAGTCTCTTGAAAGATATCTGGATCTGTTGCTCTGTATCTGTGTCAACTGCACTGGTGGCTTCATCGAGCAGAACAATGTCCGGCTTCTTCAGCATTGCTCGAGCTATTGCAATTCGCTGAAGCTCACCGCCAGACAGTTTCCTATATAAGTCAGCATGTAATTCTATAGTACTTTTTGAGGTTTACTCACACGCCGCGCTCTCCGACACGTGTCTTGTATCCTGTTGGAGGTTAGCAATGTCCGATAGATAACTCAGAGATGTTCTCATACCATGAGTGAAGCCTTTGATTTTATCATGAATGCAAGCGGCTTGACATGCTTCAAACACTTCCTCATCGGTCGCGGTTATTCTTCCATATCGTACATTGTTCATGATCGTGTCGTCGAATAGAATTGGATTCTGAGGAACGACTCCAATTCGATCGCGAAGACTAATTAGTTGTGTTAGTGGTAAGTCTTGAGTAACCATTAGTTAGGATCCAAGGTCTTACCTGAACAGATCAACATCCCGTATGTCTTGACCATCGATGCAAATACGGCCATTGCCCACATCGTAAAATCGATCAAGGAGTTTGATGAGTGTCGATTTTCCTGCTCCTGTGGCGCCCACGAAAGCGACTGTCTGGCCAGCAGGAACATGGAAGCTGACATTCTTGATTATGCCCTTCTTCTTGTCGTAGCTGAAAGAAACTCGTTCAAACTCAACCTCGCCAGCTACGAACTTCAGCGGTCTCGCTCCCTTCTGATTTTCAACTGATGGCTGAGTTCTCATGATGTCCAGCAGGCGCTCGGCATCGATGAAATCATCGCTGACGTTCTTTCCTAACTTCGCAAAGAACTGAAGCGGTGATGTCAATTGCGCCCAATACATCAAAAGCATTGCAAATTGTCCAGGTGTTGCCTGACCCGCTCTGATACGGTACACTGCTAGAAATGCGCTCGCGAGAAGGCCAGATGTCAGGACCAAGGTTTGAAACCCGATTGAGATATACCACCCAAGCACATATTGCTGCTCTCTAAGCCAACGATTGGTGACTGCATTGGCGTGTCGATTGTCTTCGTACCCGATTTGGTTGAATGCACTAACCGTCTGCCACCCAAGGAAGCCAGACTGGCGCACATAGTGTTCTTCATATAGTGCATTGACGCGGTTGCGGCTTGCAGCTTTGGAGTTAGCCACAAGTCTGCTGGCGATAAGAAGGAAGAAGACACCCGTAGCCACGGTAATGAGTCCTTCGTAGGGGCCAAAGGTGATAGAAAGGTAGACGATAGCCACCCCCATATCGATGAGCATGGGCACAGCATAGAGCAAGACATTCTCAATAACATTGGAAACCGCACTGCCCCCATAGATCGCCATCATCATATCTGATGAGCTTTTTGAGTCGTGGAAATCTGCTGAAAGATGCATCATGTGCGAGTAGGCTGCTCGTGTCAATGCGTCGTGAGAATAGTACTTAACAGGAACCCAGAGCCATTGACGAACAAGCTCGATGCCCGACTCAGAGGCAGCTAAGCGGAGCGCAGCAAATACAAGAACCGCAATCCAAGGATTGCTGTTACCGGAGCCATTCAGGCTGTCCATGATAATGCCTGTCTGGCGAGGGATGAGCAGGTGAAGAGCATTGGATCCAAACAGGCATAGGCACACGGCCGCAGCACGAAGTTGCAGGCCAACATTACCGACAGGCCAGACGTATGGAAAAAGAATCTTGATAGAAGTTAGCGCAATGACCCTTACAAATTAAAAGCAATGTAATCTTTGGGGAGGCCCAATTGGTGGACATGTGCAGGCGTTCTTCACTTACCTTGAAGCCTTTGGCGTACTCAAACCAGTTTCCACCTTCCTCGAGCCTCTTCTTCATAGCCTCTTTGGCCTCCCTCTCTCGGCGTTCCCAGCTATATTCTGGAGCCTCGTCTTCTTCTTCTCCATCTCCCTCGGCCTGCAGTGTCGATCCGTATCCAGATTCCTGACTGGTCGGGCTATCAGGTGACGTAGTTGTAACTTTGGGCAACAATGGTTCCTGCTCTTCATCGGATTTCGATTTCACGGAAGAACCAACAGTGAACAAACTAGCGAGTGATATGAAAGACAGACAACGAATGCCGATGCTAACACTTGCGAGAATGCTGAAGATATTGATAGGGGAGAACAATCCTGAAATCGCAGACAATACAGTGATGACAATATCAAAAGACAGGCCAAGCAACCAAGACCCGATAAAAGGATAGAAGGGGCCTTCTTCAGCGTCAAGGCAGCGACTGAGTTGGATTCCGAAGGCCAGAATGCAAGCCAGATGTCCAATGATGATGTGATCATCTGTTGGCCAGTTTTGCGAGAGGATTGCCCGAATCCCAAGCAGCAGCAACTGGGTAGTGTATGCCAGGATACACAGGAGGTAGAAGACAAGTGTCAACCGTCGGTTGGGACATTTCTTCTTTCGCTCATCTTTGTCAGAAGAGTGTACCGTACAGGCCGAAACGAGTGAGGCGAAGAAAAAGTAGATGAAAACGAGAGCTGGGTACAAGTAGTACAGGATCACCAAGGCGGTCTCCGCGGGTGAGTTGACCGCCATGGTGGCTAAGTTTGGATCGAGCATCTGCATTGATCAGGAATATGAAGCTCTGAAGATTCCAGATAAAGTCGACTGAAGCGATGAGCAGGATCACAATTATTGGTGAAGCTGGCAAATGGAATCCAAGGCAAGGTCGTAAGAAGCGGCCAAGAAAGAGTGTATGAAGTACCCTTGGGGGAAAGCAAAGGACAAGGAATATGGAAAAGGGCAACCTCTCGATCCGTCGTAGCAAAGATTGCACTCACCGGTCGTAACCCGTGGTGTAATAGTGATAGCGGGAACCGGCGTCGAAGGAGAATTTGAGGATGTAGAAGTCCAGTTTAAGGCCAAGAGTTGAGGATCACTAAATGCGGTGGAACATAACAAACGGGATCTCTCCTGCACGTTTGCGTTCGCACTGGGCTGCTTCTTTCCTTCCTCGAGTTACCTGAACAAGGTATAATACAATCAGGCAGGTCAGCTGCTTGCGATCACCAAAATGTCTTGGTTTGTCTGGTATGCGGGAAGGTGCGATGCGCGGTCGGATGTTCCAGGTTGGCCGCCCCGTTTGTGGCTCGAGTAGTACAAGACACTTTAACCTCAGGTGAGGTGAGAGTAGTCGTCAGCGGTGAAAAAGTCTTCTTCCTCACGCGCTCATTCAATCGTCGATAAATCTGAAGCGAAATTCGTCCAATTCCTTCGGTAACAGCGTGCAATGAAGCATGTATTTCCAATGCTTCTCTCGCAATCGATTGTCACGAGGACGCAATGGTGATGTCTGGTATCGACAAGGGATGTGGATGACAGGCGCTTTCTTCCTGGAACTTCGACGATTTTTACTTCGCCTAAAACCTCCCCGACCAATGCGCTTGGTATCAAAGCCCGGCCTCAAGAAAAACTTCAGATTAGGATACAACAACACTGATGCCTCGATATTTGTTGCAGGGGCCTAGCGGATTTTTACTGCTGAGGAGCCGGGGAATTTCCACGCCGGGAGGTAATGAGTATATGATGATGCCTGTTCGAGAGTCTCCGCTAAATTTGGAAAGTCGAGGGGAACTTCAATTCGACTTCTCGCGGAACTGAGAAGCTTTTCGAATGCCGACTCGCAGGGAAGAATTGGAAAGAAGGAATCCTAACGTTTGCAGAATTGTCCAGCTTGAAATATATTCAGGGCAAAGATCAATGTGGCTCAACTTCTCAAAGGGGCATACTTCCTTCACTTGCGACAAGGGTACATTAGTCGTTACGAAGCTATCCATATGGGCCATACCCACTCCAGTCTGGCCATCTTCACCGGCTCATGCGCCTTACAAAGGCTGATTGGTGTATAACCAGTTTTTAACGACTTGGATCGCCTCGCGGAATGGAACCCCTGGTTTACGGGTCAGCAGCGATGTCACAAGGGAACGTGATGCTGTCACCGCTGAATTACCGACTGCTAGGGAGATCTCCAACAACCTGCATTCAGCCCCAGCCCAGTCCTAGCTGAGGCTCAACCCAGGTTCAAGATGCACTCCAACAACTTGGTCTCGTGCCAGCGAATTTCTCTCTAACCTCCTGCCGATTTATACCGCCAGACCTAACCTCAGAGCTTTGCCCACTTCCTTGTCTAGCCGTATCACTGCCGCAACATCTCAACTTTCTTCACGGCCATGCGACTTCACTACGAGATCTCAAATATTGAACCATGTTTTGCCTGTGACGAGCCAGATCAAATCAATAGGCGAGAAACAGATGGATCTAAATCACAACACTATAACCATCCGTTCCGGGACCGCATCCAGACAACACTGATCACTAAAAAGTCTGTCCGTCTATCAATTCAGGTGTCGCAGTGGTGGAAACTGGGTGGACATGGAATTTATTTTGTATTCATCCGACTTAGTTGACCTCGGCGTTGAGCACTTTCCGTCAGCCCATTATCCTCAACCCTGCTCTCCGTCGATCTTGACACGAATCTCCTCATTCAATACCATGATTTGCAGGTCCACGGTGACGATTGAGAATTTGGTCCATTCAACCTAGTGGGTCACTCCGATGCCATCACCACATTCGGCATGTTCTAATGCAGACTTTCGATTAGCTGCAGGGGAAACATGAGATCTGGGATCACCCCACACTCTTCGATCTGGAACGACAGCGATCCACCTCGCATTTAGGCATTTGACACGCCCTCGCAACGTTCTAATCCGTGAAAACTCCAACGAAGCTCGAAATCTAGTGGGACAGATCTGCACCACCCAATGGTCATTGCCACATTTAACAGGAGTTCAGCAAGCAACGAATATACTAAGAGAATTTACACCGAAGGAGGATGAGTGCCTCTGACAATTGGGCTCTGGAAACAGCAAAGGAGGATAAGCACGACAAATGTATCACCGCCAGCAGACTCAGCTAATAAGTAAGAGCTCGCTCCTCTTTTCACTTCGACGAGAAACCAGTTGATCTAAACTTCTGGATTGCTGGATAAGAAAGAAAGATACTGGCTAACCACCTTTGATACAGAACGCTCACAATATGTCACTCCCAAGCCAAAAACGCCTTCGCCCATGCTCATATATACAGGATAGCTTTTGCCTCAGTTCGCTTTCGAAAGTCCTAACCAAGCTACATGATCGTACTTTTCTCAAGGCGATGGTACAGGATCATAGCCTCGTTACTAAAACCCCCATGAAGGATTCCAACTGATAACATCCACATGCTGGGGTGGAGGTCCCATACCGACATACACCTCGGATTCGGGATGATGAAGTGGTGTCATGCTGGTGAGCGGTTGACCATGCATATGGATTGAGCCCTTGCTGTAAGGATTCATTGGCATCTCGAAGATTTCTTCTCCGACCTCTGATGCTGAGGCATGACCTGTTTGGAAAGGCTGTGACCAAGCTGGCGAGACTCCTTCAAACTCCGGAGTAGGTACACCCAGGGACTCAGTGGGGCTGGTGCCGCTATTGCATGAGCCTCGACGGTATGGGCTCATGGGGTCGCTGTCAGGCTGGAAGGCCGATGAACAAGAAAGCAGACCATCAACTGTCTTCTTGGCTTCATTGGCGATATATTTCTGAATCAGTACACAGTTGCAGTCTGTGTGTTGCAGCAATTGAGTTTTCAGGTGATATATCTCAGCTGTCAATGAATCAAAGCATGAGGAAAGATATCGGTTCTGGTCTTCCATGGCTTGTTCCTGAGAAGCAAGAGCGGATGCTTCGTCTCGTTTCCGAAGACGACACTTGGTCGCGGCTATCCTGTTGCGTTCAAGAATGCGTCGACGTCGAGGGTCCTTGGGAAGGTCATCTTCGTCAAGCTCAATCTCCTGACGAAACTTCCCCGACTCGTTGGCTCCTCCCTTGGGCTTGCGACCACGTTTCTTCTGCTTTGGGGAACTGGGCACAGCTCCTAGGCCGCTTTCTTCTTTAGGGGTGATAATGCTTAACTGAGAAGGTTTCCGGTTTCGAGCCCGACGGGTGGGCTTTTGCTCAGCCTCGCTGCTTGGCAATGTAGCCAGTGAAGGGAAAGGGCCATTGGGTGCATTGGATACCGGGTTATACTGGAATGGTGCTTGCATAATGCCAAGTGCCATTTCTTGTGGGTGAGGAGAACCACCTATGGCCTCTTCAAAGAAGGAAGGGTCTTGGACTTGTCCAAGAACAGGCTGGTATTCCATGTTTCCTCGACTTGTCGGCGACGGTGTCCTAGTATAATATGGAGAAGGTGTCATGATATATCCTGGTGATGGGGTTGCGGTCATAATGTTCATGGGGTTTCCAAATGGGAGTTCCATGTGGTGAGGATAAGAGTGTACAAAGGCAGCCATCGGAGTCTTGTTGTCTGTCCGGTTGAACAGAGTGCAGTTGATTCTGAATCAGGTTGCTCGGAAGAGTTGAGACACAAACGTCCCAAGGTCGAAGTAAGAGTTGAAGTGTTTGGTCAGTCCTCAGTCAATTGGGTTTAGCTGTTGATACAGCAAGGCAAAGAACAATATTTTGTTTTCCGTATTGACACAAAGAGACCAAAGATCTAGAGGATAACGGAACGGCGACTCAAAGAGGGGGGGTTCACTCAATATATGATAGGTATGATCTGAACTTCGTTACTACTACGTCTTACGAAACAGCACGTTGTACTCAACACTCCTCCAGGGAACCGGGTCCATCAAATATGCACGGCAGCTCTCACCCCAGTCCAGCCACATTAAACCAGCACGCCTGGTTAGTGCCCAAGCAGAGGACGGCATAATCCAGGCAAGGCCGTGAGGGGAAAATAGACTTTCGATCAAAGTGGAAGAGCTTTAGACAACGCCTGCCATTGCTTCTGCGGCATGATAGGGCCAGTAACAAGCCCCTCAAGCCCTCAGATGATTTCCATCTTATTGGTCCGGACTCCTCTCGGATGGTGCTCTTAGTCCATGTCTCCTCAGAGATGCCGAGTCTGCACCAGCTTCCTACAGATCCGGATAATGTGCATTGCCTTGGACGCCTTCGCGTAATAATAACATCAACCAAGTCCCAAGGCTAACGGGGGCACAAGATGTGATGTGCCCAAGACTCCGCCATCCGTCTCGTTCGTCCTGGATTGAATGGGGTTTGAACTAAGTACGGATATCTGCAAACCGTTGTACCTGGAAGCAGGCACGGTGGCGTTTGAATTCTCATACTCCTGGAAGAGATGCTAGTATCTCCTCCAGACGAGACTTGGCCAGGTCCCAATAGTTTCGGCCACCATCAGGAGCCACATTATCTGCATATTCTGGGCCTGGCAAACCTAATTCAAATTGGAAAGGAAAGCCTCCAAAGTTCAAGTCTTGGTGTGGCAATACCTACTCTCCAGCTGGTGTGGCACTTATCAAACTGGGAGGAAACGGTGAATTCCGGGGGTTGTTCTAACCTCTGTTTAAAGAAGCGGCGGCCCAGCATCGTGAGCCATTTGCTGGGTATGGCTGATCTAGACTCACTCAATCACGCCAACTGGCCTAAAAGACGATCGCTGCTTATGCAATACTTTCATGGCGATAATGGAAGAATGTTGCCTTGCATAGCAAGCCGACAACGGCCGAGCCCAACCGGCCTGATTGTTAGGTCACAACAACTCGGCCGAAGACTCACGAACGAACGCAATACTGCATCGGAAAGAAAGCTTGACTCTTGGCAAGCTACATGGACCCCAGGCCGCCCGGCCCATGTCTTCCTGCATCCGAGATGGGCAAACTTTGGAGCTAGACAAGGGACTAAGCTCAGACCAAACTGGTCAAGAACTTCAATACCAGCAGGATGTGAACATTTCTTTTTAGCTGATACAGAGCAACGAACCAGTGGGTGAGATGATCAACAAGCTTTCCGACGGCAGCGATGAACTGAGGGATCAGATTCAAATTAACTTAACACACGTTTAGCATGACGCAAAACAAGCCTGTGGCTCAGTTGCGCGCAACGATTGAGGTGAGACTCAATGAGGCATCTGCGGGGTTCATTATCGTCAAGCTGATGGGGTCTAACATAACATTACAGTCGAATGTCCACCAGGTGCGTATGTAGAAATGAATACATACATACTAGTCGACGGCACAATTTGGTTCCTGATGCAACTACCATTATTTAGGCGTATCTTCAAGTGCTATACTCAGTCCTGCCGATCCTGATAACTGACTGCTTCGCGCGTCGGAGCCTCGATGCCAGATTCATAGTTACATGCATAATGAGGATCAAGGTTGATGGTTGGTGGCGCTTTTGGCGCTTTTGAGTCGAGACCTTGCGTCCTCAGTGAGGCACAGAATTCAAGGTTCGCCAAGTTCCTGGAAACTGGGCGACCGTTGAACCTCCGCTACAGCCCCTCGAGCTCCGTTTCACTTTATCAACAAAGCGTCGCATGTCTCTCTATTTGGCCAACAAATCCCTGGCAGATTACGCACGCACTCCTCATGAGCCTTTAAAACTTGGACACTCGTCACCTTGAAAAGCGGCGGGAGGACCTTAAAGGAATACAACAGTCAAGAGGAAGACGTGAGGTCTCGAGAAGAAACGAGTGAATGCGATAAACAGGCAATTGGTTTGTTTTTCTGGTGGCTCTTGCATTTCAGGTAGCCATAAGTTAGATGGGCTGACCACCCCCATCTTTTACGGAGTAAGGTAAGCGAGTGCAACATCATCAAGCTTTTCCCGTTGAAGCAATGAAGTTCTCCTCGGAAGTTGGTCTGCTTTTGCTTTTGCTTTCTTAGGCACAGCTCTGCAGTATCTGTTTCCAGTGCTACTGTCCGATACTGTGTATGCATTACCAGACTTTCGAGGTAAGTACTTTACACTGAGATGAAGCAATTGATGATAGGCTAACCGGCCTCCTGGTCCCAAGCCCACTTCGTGTTCCCGGATCGACAGGCGCCCACAAATATTTCTATCCTCTTTCGGGAATAGACAGATATTGTTAGTGGATGGCTAGCTGTTGCTTTTGCTCCGCAAGTGGAGAGAAATCTTTCATCAGAACATCACAAACTAGAATCGGAGGGCGCCGACGGAGAGAGTTAACTGGTAACCTAAGATGAAGGAGCCGCTAATTATACTTTAGTCTCAGCTAATCGTGGGAAACTAAACCAAGAGCATCAATTTCCTTAGCTTGACGAGCAACCACCACCGAGCGAACTTTACACTGGAGAATACGGCTATGTGATGCCGCTTCAGCGATCCCTCCATCAACTACGAATACTATACAATAGGTATTCGCTCTGCCACTGTCGGGCTAAGCTCCTACTCCCCCCCAACCCCGCTCCAGAATGCAACGTCAAGCCAGGCTGAGTTGACGGGGAAATGATCCGCAAAGCATCGGAGAGGCAATCGACAACGGTTTAGTTGAACCTACACTAGGCTACACTCTACAACTCTTGGGGAAGACAAAGTTCGCAAGCCCATCTGCCTGTGCACGACAACGCCCGTGGCATCCACGCTATGTGGCTGTTCTGGACATGAAACCGACCCTGGATTGCATTTAGCAATAGCTCCAGGGGACCGGACTGGAACTGGTTCAAAGCCAAGATCATTCATATCGTTATTGCGACATCTCATTGTACAGATATTCTCCGTAGCGCTGGCATGGATTACCTGGCGGGTCCGAGTTTCCCGGCCGGGAGAGGTCCTCAAGGTGCAGGCTGTAGGGGTTGGAAATGTACTATTGTGATCCGGTACCGTATAAAGGCAGCAACTGGGTTTCTAAGAGGCTATACCCATCTTTTGAGATATCCTGATTTATTGCAGGAGGTCTTAAGATAGGTATCTCTTAATGTATTATACTTGCCACTTAGCTGTAAAGCCCTCCAATTAGAGGCACCGGCATGTGATCTATAATGCACAATGCATTTTCAACCCCTGCAGCCTGTAGGGAGCCCGCAAAGTGTTTATCGCAAGGACAACATTGTGACTAATTCTCCAGTGAGGGGGCTTTTCTTTCGTAGCCTCTTCTGCAGACATAAGCGATTTCTTACTATGCTGCCATCCCAAGAAGATCCGGCCATCACATCTCCGCAATTGTGTCCAGTCAGCTTGCATCTACTAGAGAAAACGTGTCCTCTCTTTCCATCAATCTCAAGCTAGGCTTGTGGAATTATCAAGACCCCAGTTTATTAAGGAGCATCGAGCTATCTCCGAGGGTAGATATTCCCGTGAGTGCGGAGAGAGACAACAAGACTTGCACCTGGATGTGCGCACGGATCTCGTGCTCGAGGCAGACTGGGCGTGGACCTCAAAATTCTCTCCCAATGTGCCATCCACAGTTCGAGACGTTCCTGAAGAGGGTGGTTCCTGGCTGTCCCTACGCACAGGGGATTGGCGTAACGATGACCCCTCCTCGACAAGGTTTTGATGGGCTGACTGGTGAGTGTTGTGCTAACAACCGTGCCCTGGTTGTAAAATGGCACCTGTCATCTCTTGCGTAGGCTCGATGTCTTTGACACCACACCCTCAGCAAGAGGCTGCACCGTGAGATGCACATGCAGCTCGCGCCACAGGACGATGAGAGGCTTGATCTGATCACCACCCATCTTCTGAGCCTGGACGCCGTTTTGGGTACGGGTTCAGCCAGCCATCCTCGACCAACACTACACATGCGACCGTTCACGAATGTGGATATTCCAATACAGTTTTGCAAGGAAGTTGCTTGCAAGGTGGAATGATCTGACTCCAGCCAAAAGTATCCCAACATAGCAATGACGATTCCCCTGCAAGGAGGGTTTCCTGATCTGCGCTACCCGGCTAGCCATTGTCAACAAACCGTTACGTGCAATTCCACCCCAGAGACTCTCTGGGTACTTGATCATAGAAGTACGATGCCAAGTGGCTGTGACTTGCACATGCATGTGATTTTTGGTCGCTGCAGACTACTACATACGTTTAAAGAGTGTCTTCGTGACGCAGTGCCACACCAATAAACAGTTTTCCTCAGTGCTAGACAGCCAGGGCGGCATGCAAACTCCAGCATGTTAACCGGTATCTTGTATCTGGCTATTCGTTGCAGGTGCCACCTTCAATCACACTCATTCTAGCAGTTGTTGTTGTTGTTGTTTTTTTTGCGATCTCCTTAGCAGATCTGACTCTATTAGGCAATTTGAAGAGACTACCTGGCAAGATCCAGATCTGGGCCATTTTCAGGTAGTCTGATTTGTGAATATGGCCAAGCCAAAAGTAGCCAGGCGGCATCAAGCTTAATGCCCTTGATAGCAGATGGCCCAGACCAGGCCAAGCACTGGTGCATGGTATTGTCGGATGCAGTTTTCCTTGAGGCGTTCATTTTGGATCACGTCTAAGCGCCGCAATGCATCCTTTATTCGGCAGTTACACTAAAGAACAGCTTATTCCCATCTCATGGGTGAAACAAATACGGATATAAGTCAACGACATAGCAAGTGGGCCTCGATTGTCAAAGCGCAAAGTCCTCTCCACACCAGTCACATGGAAAAAGGAGGTCGTCGCGATGAGTTATATTCGTCGCTAAGCCAGTCTCCTCGAATCTAGCCGTAGTGAATCGCCGCGGCTTGTGTCACCAGTCAAGTCTCTGGTTGGTGCAATGCATCGGACAGGGTGACATATCGGACCCACGGTTGAATATGCAGACATTCAAAAAGAGATAAACCAGGCTGTCCAGTGCCCGCTGTCGCTTAGCAATTGAGTGAATTTAAGGACCTGTTGGGAGAGGAAGAGGCCTCATCTCCTGAACCGAGTATCAAGCATACGGAATGGAGCGCCTTGACGATCACGGACCGACGAATCATAATCTCAATGGGCGCGGTACCCGGTTGAAGTCAAGGGTACATACATACTCTCGGGCTCTTCATCAAAGACTCAGGGATCTCGACAGCAAGCTTAACCTTGATGATCTACATTCACGGATGCTTGTCTGCTTCAATGTAGTAATTACTAAACGGATATGCCGCTGCTGCCATTGACAGGGTATGGGATGCTGATTCGAGTTTCCAAGGCTGAACCAACCATAGGCTTTGACTTGCCACGATCAGCAACAAGGGTGCTGGGTCTTCAACTGGTCTTTTAGTATTGTTTCTGTTGCTATTTCCAGGGACAAAATACCATTGAGCACTAAACGGTCAGTCCTTACGCTTGGACACCTCGTGCTTTGTCAAGTGCAGCCTTACCCTCAAGTCTTTAATTTTGATTATTCCTCATGCCTTTGTACCAACTTCGGCTGACGTCTGTGCTGCCGGAAAAGCAATGACCGAACCTGCAGGGATCCCTGGGTCCTGGTAGGGATTCAAGGTATTTTAGAGTTGGTGTTTGGAGTTTCGGCCTCTGAAAACCCCTGATATCAAACTTGTCACCTGCATTAGTTGCTTTGGTTCAAATCGATCTGAGATGACACTATCTCGCCAGGCGAACCAACCTCCCTTGGTCCGCAACCGGTAGTTGATTCTTTGATCGTCCGAAGTTCCATCATCGATCGAGTCCTTGTTTGCGACTCTACTACTACGTAGTAGACGATCAAAGTTTCACGAAAAATCATCGCACGGAACATAAACAGCCCTGAATGTCACCTTGGGAGTTTAACTTGTAGTTACAACTGCCGCGGTGGATATAGTGGCTCTCCGAGGTCCGGACGTCCCCGATGTCTGGACCGGCTCGAGATGTCGGCGGGGAACCCGGCCTGTCGAGCTCGGTTGACGATAACCGATTTCGGGGTCTTGCATCGAAACTAGTCGTTGTTGAATACAGCCATGTTTCATGCATTGTGGGCTATGTTGCGCTTTGACATCTTGCTAACGAGGCTTATGTTGTAGACAAGGATATCTGATTGCCATCGACTTGCTTCCCTGTCAGAAGACATGGCCTGTAATGGTGATAGACTTGATCCATGCTGCACATCACACGTCTTGATCATTTCTTGCATGACTGACCCAGAGTGAACCAATTTCTGAGTCATATGCAGAAGGACGTGATGGGCAGCACCAACGTCTGTGATTTCTGACACGGGACGAGGCATGGTGAGAAGCCAAGAGCGTGATAGAGTGTAACATACAGTGTTCCGAACCTGCTTTAATTCGCTTTCGGTTACTAATGGCTTGGAGGTTCTCCTTGAATAGTTGGGGAGGCGATGCATGCCCACATTCTTGAAAGTTGAAATTCTCGACAGAGACTCCACAGTCACTCATTGATATTATCTAGAAATCAGACTAATTTCATGAGATGAAGGCACAGTCACTGCTTTCATGTAAACGTTCTACTAGAACTGAATGCAAATACTCTGAATCTTATTGTTCTTTGACTTTTGTTTGAGGGCATGATGTTCTGGGGAGGTTGGACTGAGCAGACACCTCAACCTATAAAAGTCATACACTCATTTTCAACAGGGCTTGATGTCTAACACTTCTAACTAAGCTTTACCATTTTATATTTGAAGCTTTGTCTTGTGTATAGTTTTAATTGAACATATACTACGCATTGTTTCTTTTCAACTCCCGTTCGAGCCTTGCTCCTATACCAGTACAGCGCACTTCTACTTTCATCTTGAATGGTCTTTTCTGTCTTCCTTGTGAAGGACTATACTGCTTGTTGAAAGTAGAATGTCCATCGGAGATTTAGAAAGGAGAAGTTAAGTTTCAAGTTTAATATTACGCGATGGCGACGCACTTGTTCTATGAAGTTTGTCTACAGGGTAACTACAATAGTTCTCGTTATCCATACGTTGGACCAGGCCCGGAGCACAAGAACTTATGTTATTATATAGAGAGTTTATTCTCCTATGGATATATGTAAACTCTATTCATCCGCCCTGCCATTATATGAATCAGATATGGCTTTGGTGCCTCTTATAGTTACTCTGGCCTTTATTTCAAGCAATGGCAGGTATGGATGTTATTCCCATAGATGGTGAGCGAACCTTCCGATGCCATTCCAAATACATGGCATCGGAGGCATGAACCAATTTGGGCACACTATATTATATATTTATAATGTATACTACATACGCCAGAAGATACTTATTATCCCTTTTAACTGTCAGTTGGAAATACAGGAGGCGTTGCCTACAACATTGAGACCCAAACAGAAGGGTATAGGTTAAGCCACTGCCGATGGCATCGGCAACGCGACGACCAGAAGTCGAGGTCGAAAAAGAGGAGCCTGGTCATTAAAGACTGATACAAGAGCATGGGAGTTGCACTGGATATGTGTGATCGCTATTGGTGATTGAAGAGGTGATTGTGTTAAAACACTTCTCTTGCCCTAACATGAAACTAAAACTCGTCAATATCTCGCCCCCTTAAGAGTCCTAGAGCAGGTGTACAAGAGGGTAAATTATTCGGATTATTTCTGCTGAATGATCTGATATAAGAGTTTCCTTGGGATCCTTGACTCCCAATGCCTGATCAGCTGACAAGAGAGAAGAATGAGGCTGATGATCAACGGTTTGTAGCAGCTGCACAATGACCGAATAATCGGGGAGTCTTACTTGAAAAGGCAATCCTTCAAAGTCAAGCTCTCCGGAACTAACCAAATAAACTCAGGGACCAGTAATTTTAGCGCGGAATCCAAGATCTCGTATGCGCTGTATGACGCTTAAATTCTTAGCCCTCTCGGACAAAATTACCACGAGGGCGAGGAACCAGGAGCCAAACGCCGACTTTGAGTTGATCTCCCACGACGAAGACTTCCATCCTTGGAACAGTATGAGTTAAGTCGCGGGGAAGTTTAGCAACTTTGGGGAAATCTAAATATGGTCCATATTGGAAACAGCGCTCATGCTTGCTATTTCTTTTATAGGAATCTAGATCAAGACGCACGTATGGGGAAGTCTGTGGAAGAAGCACCAGCAGTTCCAATCCTATAATGCTGATAGGTGTTAGATAGTGGATATATTCCGCGAACTAAAATGCAATTCCTCAAGCGAGGAGTTAATATTGAAGCAGCTTTCAAAGCTTCTATTGTCAGGGACAACCTTCTAGATTGCGGCCCTGTCTTGCTCTGCCTTAAGTACCAGATCTGCTGATACTGATCATGTGAGGCTGTATCGCCGTATTTGTCTAATTCAGGGTCCAGCTACAATCCTCATGCTACCAAGCAAGATGAAGCCCTAGGGATCTAAGCGATAGCTGCGTCTAGAACATTTTGAACGAGAATCTCCGAGTTTGCGAAGGGTCTTGAGATCCGGCGATCTTCCCGGTCAATCCCCCGCGTGACGTAGAAAGAAATTAGCAAGATGAATTAACGTGGCATTTTGAGGTAAAAGTCGACAACATCTCCACTGCCTCCGCCCGTGATGCTATCCTTGGTGCCTCTTCAGAGGTTGAAAACAGTTATAGCCGGCGGATCTAACTGTAAATGGTTGAGAATCTGAGAAGTCAGGGTTCACAGTGGCGTGCCTCCGGCGGATCTAACCCCATATGTCTCTCTCAACTTAGAAACTCTGGCCGCAGAGTTCCACCATTCTCCAGATCTCGACCAAGTCTCGAAAACTCGACGAGAATTGTAGAGCAAAAACACCCACTCAGATGACGCAGATTGGTCATGTACCCGACCTCAAGTTTGATATGCGGGGAAAAAGAAGGGGAAGGATCCGTTGATAGTGTGCGCGGGCGGGCAAAGCGAAAACTTCTCGATATGAGGTTGACTTCTAAGGGCGGATGGTCTTGACATCAACTACTACATAAGACCTTCCTTCTCGCGACTTTGGAATTTGATTCTCCAAGCTCATCATCTCTCCCGCTCTCTCAACTACAACTCAACCATCAAGAACAATACAAGACTCTTCTCTCTACCTCCATCACTTCACTTACACACATCACACAATGGCCCCCGGCGCTGTCATTGACGACTTCTCCAGCCACGATGGCCAAGCCCTCGAGGTTCTCTCTGACAAGATCGACGATGTCAACGTGATCAAGTATGACGAGACATCCAAGTTCGACAAAGAGAAGGACAAGAACACCTTCCGCCAATACGCCGATGCCACGGACCGTGTCAAGAACTTCTACCGCGAGCAGCACCACAAGCAGACGGTTGCCTACAACCTCGCTGCCCGCAACCGCTTCTACAATGCCTCCCGTCCTCGTGCCGAGATGACTATCTGGGAGGCCATGGAGAAGCTCAACACTCTTGTTGATGAGTCTGACCCTGATACTTCCCTCTCTCAGATCCAGCATCTTCTTCAATCTGCTGAGGCTATTCGCCGCGACGGCAAGCCTCGATGGATGCAGTTGACTGGTCTCATCCACGACCTTGGCAAGCTTATGCTCTTCTTCCCCGAGCTTGAGACCCAGGGTCAGTGGGACGTTGTTGGTGACACGTTCCCTGTTGGCTGTGCTTTCTCCGACAAGATCATCTACCCTGAGACCTTTGTTGAGGGTAACCCCGATGCCACCAACCCCGACTTCAACACCAAGTACGGTATCTACTCTCCCAACTGTGGTCTCGACAACGTCATGCTCTCATGGGGTCACGACGAGTACCTCTACCACGTCGTCAAGGACCAGTCTACTCTCCCTGACGAGGCTCTTGCCATGATCCGCTACCACTCCTTCTACCCCTGGCACCGCGAGGGAGCTTACCGACACCTCATGTGTGACAAGGACCATGAGATGCTCAAGGCTGTCAATGCCTTCAACCCCTATGACTTGTACTCCAAGAGCGACGGTGTGCCTGATGCTGAGAAGCTCAAGCCTTACTACATGGAGCTCATCAGCGAGTACTTCCCAAACCCTGTCATTAAGTGGTAAAGGGGGAATAAAGCAAAAAAGAATCGATAAAATTGGGATATAGACGATGTTTTCTTTGGGATTTTGTTAGCCTGGAATTATGGGATATGGGATATAATGAATTGAGCGAATGATAACTATACTTGCTATTGATGAACCAACCTGACTTTTATCTCTCTCCGTTAAAGTAATTGAAGTGAAGTCGACTTCGACATGTAATGAAGTTGACTTAGATTGACACTTGTCTCTGCTCGAAGGAGGCAGCGACAAGTACTTCAGGACAGAAACAGGAAGCAGCTGGGTACCATTATTTGGAATTGTGGAGGCATGTGCCTACACTGTGTATGATTTCGCAACAGTGATAGTAGCATGAAAAGAACAACAACGTGAAGCTCTTCCCAGCCAAACAAGGTTAGACAAAGTTTTGGGGTGCATGTATTGATAAGCACGATAAGAAGAAAAAAAGTTCGAACTCTGAACGATTTTCTTCAATTTACGAGGCTAATCCCGAAAGCGCTAGCTTGAGAGCTGATCAGCCAATCAGGTAATCATCCGCCGCGTAGCTGCCCCTCAGCCCGCTGGAAATTTGGAGGAAAAGTTACCCAGCAGCGAAAGATTATCTCTGGGCAGTCGAGAAATCGCCGTCTTTCTTCGACATACACCAACACCACACAACAACAAACTTATACAATGGGGTCCTTAACGAAGCGAAAGCGCGATCAGACAGAAGAGGTCGTCGCTGACGAAAAGCCTGCTACTACCGAAGTTGAAAAGTCTACGAAGCCTGCGCAAAAACAAGAGGAAGAGACTTCCTTCGTCGATCTCGGTCTTGATCCTAGACTGCTACAAGCTATCGCTCAGCAGAAGTTTGCAAAGCCAACTCTTGTGCAGAGGAAGGCGATTCCTTTGGCCCTCAATGGACAAGATGTTTTGGCCAAGGCTGACTGTGGTTCTGGAAAGACGGCGGCATATGTTCTGCCTTTGCTATCTAGCATTCTGAAGCGCAAAGCTGTATGTCACCCCGATTCCCGAGATATCAAATTCTTGAAGGCTTTGCTAACAACTATGTGTTTAGACCGACTCTACTGCTTTCACAACCGCCCTTATCCTCGTTCCGACCCGCGAGCTTGCCGACCAGGTCTTCAAGGCCATCGAACAATTTGCTTCGTTCTGCGCAAAGGATATCAACACAGTCAAGTTGACCGACAAGGTGTCCAACGCTGTCCAGCGCGCCCTTCTCTCAAACTCCCCCGACATCGTTATCTCGACCCCTGCGACTGCCTGGCACAATATCAACTCTTCAGCACTCTCGATCGACAAACTCACACATCTTATTTTAGACGAAGCCGACCTTGTTCTTTCCTACGGTTACAGTGAGGATCTGGAGAACTTGTCGCGATCAGTCCCCAAGGGTGTTCAAGTCATGATGATGAGCGCTACTCTTACAGATGAGGTCGACACACTCAAGGGGATCTTCCGACGTGACCCGACATTGTTGGATCTCAAGGAGAAGGAGGCTGAAGGCGAGGGTATCACCCAATTTGTGGCCAAGTATGTCCTACCGATATTCAGATACAAGAGACCAGTTGCTAACATATTATTAGGTGTGGTGAAGACGAGAAGTTCCTTCTTGCTTACGTTATCTTCAAGCTCAAGTTGATCAAGGGCAAGTGCATTATCTTTGTTAGCGACATCGACCGATGCTACCGTCTCAAGCTCTTCTTTGAGCA
Source organism: Fusarium redolens (assembly GCF_020744475.1). Lineage (NCBI taxonomy): Eukaryota > Fungi > Ascomycota > Sordariomycetes > Hypocreales > Nectriaceae > Fusarium > Fusarium redolens. The sequence continues at coordinate 98,757 of NW_025763674.1, read as the reverse complement.
GTTCGGTATTCGAAGTTGTATTTTGAACTCTGAACTTCCTCTGAACTCACGAGTTCATGTTGTTGAGGAGTTCAACAAACACGTTTACGATATCATCATTGCCGCTGATGAGAAGAATGAGATGATGGGAGATGACGAGGAACCTGTTGAAGGCGAGACTGAGGATGCCGAGAAGCAGGGCGACGGAGATGATGCGGAGACAGAAGCAAAGCGACCGAAGAAGAAGGCTAAGAAATCCAAGGGCGGTGATAAAGAGTACGGTGTATCAAGAGGTATGTTTGCCCGGCGCTGTTATTTATATGGCAGAGAGTTACCCAAGCATAGGACATGCACTAACAACGTTTATAGGTGTTGATTTCAAGAAGGTTTCGGCAGTCATCAACTTCGATCTCCCCACAACAGCATCAGCCTACACACATAGAATAGGACGTACAGCGCGAGCTGGCCAGACTGGTATGGCTCTGTCATTTGTCGTCCCCAAAGATCTATACCGAAAGCACATGCCTACATCCACTCCAGCTTCAGAGAACGACGAGAAGGTGATGGCCAAGATCATTAGACAGCAAGCCAAGCGAGGGAAAGAGGTGAAGCCTTACAACTTCAACATGAAGCAAGTGGACCCTTTCCGGTACCGAATGAACGATGCTCTACGTGCCGTTACCAAGGTTGCTATCCGAGAGGCCCGAACAAGAGAGTTGCGACAGGAGCTGTTGAAGAGTGAGAAGCTGAAGCGGTAAGCATATACACAATAATGCATCATATCCAGACTGTACTAACAGCTGCCAGATACTTCGAGGAGAACCCTACGGAACTCACCCATCTTCGCCACGACGGTGAACTTCGAACTGCTAGACAACAAGCTCACCTGAAGCATATCCCAGAGTATCTCTTACCCAAGGATGGCAAGCAAGCCTTGACAGGCGACATTGGCTTTGTGGCACTCAGAAAAGACCGCAAGGGCCACAAGGGTAAGAAGGGTCGCGGATTTAAGGTTGGCTCAAGGAAGCGAGATCCGCTCAAGACATTCAAGGCGAGGCGCAAGACAAAATAGAGGGACTAGTGTAATACAGCGTTTTTGTGGTTTTTGATACCTTGATCTGAATTCAGGATTCTTTGTTCTCTTTGACTTGATTGCTATTGGTTGGCTTACACTGATACGAGTCTCACGGTGAACAAGATATTCCCCGAGACCGAGGCTGTCTTAGTCATTCATGCAGGATGGTTTAAAGTTTCGGAGACAAGCAGTCTTTCGGCCGCAAATGTGGAGATGAGGAGGTGCCTGGATCAGATCCGTGGAAAGCTAACCCCGTTTCATACACTGATGTAACCGAATATCAAGAAGGCACAGGAAATAATGTCGTAACCTGGACTCGGATAGGGCGGTTGATATGATGAGGAGGAGGCATTGAACTTGTATAAAAGGAGGAGAGTTTACCTGTGTTTGTGAAGATGTTCTTCGTATAAACCAAGCCACTTGCATCCTACCAATATCTCCTTCAACTGCCAATACTTTCACCTTTGACAACTACATCATCATGGCTCCTCCAGTTCAACTCCCTCTTCGACAGCTCACCAAGAATGGCCCCAAGATCCCATCCATTGGTCTCGGTCTTATGGGCATCAGCGTCGCATACGGAGCAGCTACGTATGCACCACCTCTTCACACCGTTTCACCTCACTAATATCCCCAGATCCAACGAAGAACGTCTCAAACTCCTTGATCGCGCCTGGGAACTTGGCTGCACTAACTGGGACACAGCTGATGTCTACGGCGACAGTGAAGATGTTGTAGGCAAATGGTTCAAGCTTCATCCCGAACGTCGTCAGGATATCTTCCTTGCGACCAAGTTTGGACTGAGGGCAGGTGACAAGGGAATCGTTACTGATTCATCACCTGAACATGTGAGAAAGAGTATTGAGAGCAGCTTGAAGAGGCTTGGGGTTGAACACATCGATCTGTACTATATGCATCGTGCAAACGAGGCTGTGCCTATTGAGAAGACTGTTGAGGCCATGAAGCAATTGGTTGAGTAAGTCATTCCATCATGAACTAAGCTAAGCAGGACTTACACCCACGCAGTGAGGGAAAGGTCAAGTACTTGGGCCTCTCAGAGATCTCGTCCACCACTCTCCGCCGCGCCCACGCCGTCCATCCCATCTCAGCAGTGCAAGTCGAGTACAACCCCTGGACACTTGACATCGAAGGTCCTTCAGGAACAAACCTTCTCAAGGCTTGCGAAGAGCTGGACGTAGCGGTGTTCGCCTACTCACCCCTTGGCCGTGGTATCTTGACCGGTCGTTTCCGCTCTGTCGATGATTTTGAAGAGACAGATACCCGAAGGCGCTTGACGCGGTTCAAAGGTGACAATTTCAAAAAGAACCTAGAGATTGTGGACGAGTTCAATGAGTTGGCCAAGAGCAAGGGATATACATCCTCACAGCTCGTCCTGGCCTGGATCTTGGAGCAGAGTCCGAAACTGTTTGTTATCCCTGGAACGAAGAAGATCAAGTATCTCGAAGAGAACGTGGGAGCCGCAAAGGTGAAGCTGAGTAAGGAGGAGAATCAAGAGTTGAGGAAATTAGCAGTTGAGGCTGGAGTTGCAGGAGGACGGGACTCCTTCTTCGGCTGCTTTGTTGATACAGCTCCACTGGAGAAGTGAGTATCCACAGAGATAGCAGTATTGGCTATGTGATGCTTGCTTCGGTAGCAGTTTCTAGGCCAAGTCCATGCGGAAAAGTTTACCATTCCACGAAGTCCCATCATGATCATTCCCAAAGCTCCCCATAATATGAAATCCTTGATCAACGTAGTATCTGTAACCATTAAAAATGAACCGAGTTGAGGGTGTCCTTCTGGGAACATACTGCACCAACTGCCCATTACCTCCATCCCAGCAATCAAGCCAAATTGTCTTCCAACCACGCTCAAGAGTATATTCCTTGACTTTCTGAAGGAGAGCAGCCCCAGCACCTCGACGTTTATCACCAACTCGATGATCAGTGACGAGGTATTGGAGGAAAACAAACTTGCCCTTTTTCAACGCAGCTCCGACCTGGGCTTTCAAACTCTCGGTCTCTTTCAGATAACTCACGAACTGTTCTTCGACAATCTTGACGAAACCAACAGACACAAAGACTTTTCCATTCTCGTCCACGCGGCGGGAGAGGTTTTCATTTGCAGTGGATTCTGAGGTGGTTTGATCGTCTTCAACCTCGGCGATAAATATTCTCTCCGGGTCACCAGTCCCTGTTTTACAGAACTGCTCTGACTTCGAGACAGCATCATGCATCTTCTGAATGAACGACTCCTTTCTAGAAAGGGGCTCGGTTCCCCATTGACCAGAGTTTCCCATGGCAACAAGGTGAGGTATCGTCGAGTCCATTGCATCAGCCATGAACTGAGCATCATTAAATGATGCGGAAGCGTCGCGGAAAGAGAACTGGTTCGCCATTTCGATTATTTACCCCTTAAATACCGAAAGCTCAGATGACGCCTGAAAAAAAAGGGCACTGTATGGCTTCAAGAGAAAGGTCGTGTGTAAAACAACAAATTTGCTTATTCAGATGACAGCAGTGTGTGATGTTTCAGGGTTGATAACACGTAAGACATGCTACGCTAGCAAGGATCGCAATCCTTGAAGGTTCCATGTGAGCTTCTAGAAGAAAAGGCCATTTATACCTTCAAATGCCCGCTGTTTCGACCGAGATTCTCAAGAAATACTCCAGGAACTTGCAAGCATCGTATCGCTCTAAACTCTGATTGATAATGAGTCCTGGAGACAATCCGGGGACCCCAAGCATCGATGATATGGTAAGCTCGTCCTCTGGGATCACTTAAATATGTTCTTCAATCAACATCACCTTCTTCCGCACGTAGATGGTGCTATGATAGCCGTATGGGATGGCTCAACCCATCAAGAATGGCTGAATGGACATCCCGACTTATCACGGACTTTTTCAGTTTGTGATAGCCGTGCGAGGCGTGGTACTTCTTGACCCCAGAAACATGGATCGTTGTTAGTGCCTCATCGCCCTCGCTGGCGGCCAAAAGCCTCACTCATACGAATTCCCGCGGCTATTGTATCCTTATTTGCTTTAAAATCATAGATAAAACGACTAATGGGAAAGTTGGCTTTTCCCTCTCTTACATCGCCAAGTCCATAGCCCGTTATCGCAACAGGAAGTGCATTTGCCGGCATCCTTAGCCCAACATGCATGACTCGGTATTTGTTCCATGATAAGTTATCATTTCGCGGTTTAACAACGACGGGAGACAGTCTAAGTGATTGCCTCGAGAAAACGACATGAGAGGCTTGTAGTCCAGTCCACGATTCTATGTTTCGAACCGCGCATTCCGAAGAAGCGTGGACTGTACAACTACGCCTAGCTCAATGTCGAGAAGCTTCCCGGACGAGGTTCTCCAACGAACTATGTTCACAAACTATGACATCGCTGTGCTTGTTGAATTGTTCATGACTACAAAGAGGTTGATAGTCCAGCGACCATGAGATCATTGCCATTCTTTCTGGACAACCTTGTGACTAGCTGAACTCAAAGACAAAGAAACATCTCTCGGGTACAGCGTTGGATCGCGTGCGTCCAACAAAGCGGTAAAAGTACCGATATTCCTTGGAGCCTGTCCCCTTGTCGGACTTTTATCTGTACGCGATTCAGCCTGTAAAAAGTTGAGAAAATTGCTTCTTTAGTTCAATCTCGTCATTCGCAGTTCTGGGTCCGCGATGCGTGTTAGTGGTGGGGGTCTTGATGCGATCTCTAGGGTCACAGTCCGCAAGACAACGGACAGTTCTCTTGTTTGAAGAGTCTTACACCCACCCTCTATGTTAGTGGATGGCTGAATCTCTGCAATTTATTACAAAAATCGTCGACGGCTTCGACTTTAGCAGCATTCAATACAAGAAGCTGAAAAAGTTGAGTTCTAGCTGGCACTTGAACCAATGAGTAAGGTTGGGAGCATAATCAGGACCTTGACCTTGCCTTATCAAGAACTACCCCACGAAAACAAGGTGGCCGAAGAGCAAGGACGGGGAAGGTTGCCACACCGACGGCAAAGTGACCGGGCATGAGTCGCTTCAAATTTGTGTTGAGATTTGGTTTAATGGCTTGAATTTGTACTTATTGGTTTGACAAAGCCGACCTTGGGGTTGGACGTCAAGGCCCGGGGAGTGGGCACCTTGATGGACGGACCCCTTCGACTTGCTGATCAGTTTGCAGACATAAATACCTGGTGCACTGCCGCTGGGCGATAGTATCGTATTGTCTTTGTTATCTTTGTAGGCATTGCAGGTAGCGGCTTCTGACGTGAGATCCGTCGTGTTGTCCGTCATTGTCCGTCACCGTGTTAGTGATTGTCGACACCATCGATTAGTACAATCACTAAGACTGACATCACCGAGCCATCGGCGTTCAAAACGAATTCCTCAGTCGAAAGACATTGTAGAATCACTTCAACATCTTCCTCCTTCTTTCAAGTATTGCGACGCAACTCAACCATCATGGCCGAAGAACCCATGCTCTTGCGAATCCCTCCCGAGATTCGCATGCTAATATACGATTATCTTCTCGACAACGGTGGGACGAAAGATATTTCAATCCGAAATCAGTCGAAATGTGAATACGAGGCGCGTCGTTCGAAGAGCCAACGCTCAGCATACCATATAATGGAGCGAACTATCGCAAAGAAGTCATATGAAACGACATATTGCGCCGACCCCCATCCCCGCCGATCCATGCACACTGCAATTATGCATATCAACAGGAAAATCCGAGAGGAAGCATCTCATTATCTGTACACAAAGCATGCTTTCCATTTTGGAGAAGATCTCGAGGCCTTGGTGCCCTTCCTCACTGATAAGACGCCACGCACTAGAGACTTAGTCCGAGAGATCAGCCTCTACAAGCGCAGTCCAACAAATGCCATGGAACCAGATTCATATGACTGGTCTTCTGTGTGTCGTTCTCTGCGAAGTTTGCAAAGCTTGGATAAGTTGACACTTGTCATTGAAGGCGCTCGGCCACGAGGACCATGGGACGGCCCGCAGAGCTTGACGGTATCTGACTTTCGGCTATTATATACAACTCGTCATGAAAGCTTGGATTGGGCGCGGGAACTGGCGTCGATCAAAACGATCAGGGAGGTAGTTATTGTTGCTGATATTCACAACCTACCTCATCCCGAGTCGAATATGATGCTGGTCCTTGCCGCATTTTCATCCTCGATTGATACGTCGTTGGTGGACTTCCTTCGTGATGATCTGGGGATTCCCGCTCGGGTTGGACAACCACAGTATTGTGGTGTTGGAGTATTCGGCCGATCCAGGAAATGTGAGAGAAACGGATGTTTAACAAATTTGGAAAACTGAATGATATGATGGATTTGAAGATTTGAAGTAAGGCGTTGAGGAGCTGGCACAGCTGACATCCATGCTGCACTGCAAGGAGTTGTTGAAGTTTATTTAACCATAACTAAGTATGATTGGCATTAGTTACTTTGAACATACCATGAATGAAACATAATTGAACATGAGGAAGATTGAACGACAGTAGAATGAAGTAATTCGATCATAATCAGTGAATTGATAAAGTTGACATAAGCACCTTCGGCCATCTCATCCACCCATGGATCTTTATTAAACGCAGAAACGACTGCCTGACACCACGTGATGAGTCCTTGCGCCGTGCATCTTAATTTTCAAGAATTGAGAGTCCGTTCGGGTGGCTGGGACGGACCTAGAGCCCCTGCCGCCTAAAGACAAACTGGTACAGCGCCATTATCCGCTGTCTTCCAGCGGAGCTCAGGCCCACCTCAACCCATCCAATCCATTATCTCAGCCTCCCCCGTATCGTCATCGCACCCGTTCGTTCTGCGCCTTGTATGCGGCGCAACCTATCGACGACAACCCTTCAACTCCGCGCGACTCCGACTCCCGCTGCCATCTCCTTCACCATTGCGTCTATCACGGTCGCATTCTAGTGAATTGCTAGGAGTTTGGCTTGTCTTGACCTGCTCCGAGCTACCCCGCCGTCATAGTCCGACAAGATGGCCACGCCAGCTCCCCCCGAGGACCAGGCTCGTCTGCTTGAAGATGCTCTCGTTGCCGTGCGACAGCAGACGTCCCTTATGCGCAAATGTCTCGATACTCCTGGAAAGCTAATGGATGCGCTCAAATGCTGGTATGTATATGATTGCCGCGACAGATAGCTCGGTCCCCTGAATGGCAGCGCTGACTCTCATAGCTCGACTCTGGTTTCTGAGCTTCGCACAAGCAGTCTTGGGCCCAAGCAATACTACGAGCTGTACATGTCAGTTTTCGACGCCTTGCGATACTTGTCTGTTCATCTTCGCGAAAACCACCCTGTCAACCACCTAGCCGACCTTTACGAGCTCGTCCAGTATGCAGGCAACATCGTTCCACGATTGTATCTTATGATTACAGTGGGAACCGCCTACATGGCCATTGAAGATGCGCCCGTTAAGGAGCTCATGAAGGACATGATGGACATGAGCCGAGGTGTTCAGCATCCTATTCGTGGACTCTTCCTCCGATATTACCTGTCTGGTCAAGCAAGAGACTACCTGCCGACTACTGAGAGTGACGGTCCTGAAGGCAACATTAGCGACTCCATCAACTTCGTTCTTACAAACTTCGTCGAGATGAATAAACTATGGGTTCGACTACAACACCAAGGCCACTCAAGAGAGCGCGAGCAGCGAATTCGAGAGCGAAAGGAACTGCAGCTACTAGTTGGCAGCAATATCGTACGCCTAAGTCAGCTCGTTGATCTTGAAACGTATAAGTCTAGTATTCTAGCACCTCTGCTAGAGCAGGTGGTTCAATGCAGGGACGTTCTCGCCCAAGAGTATCTCCTTGAGGTGATTACGCAAGTTTTCCCGGACGAATTCCACCTGCACACCTTGGACCAATTCCTTGGTGCTGTTTCACGCCTCAACCCCCATGTCAACGTCAAGGCTATTGTGATTGGTCTGATGGATCGATTGTCTGAATATGCTGAACGCGATGGACCGGAGGACAAGTCGGATGATAGAGCTCAAATTGAGGCGGATGCGTTGGCAAAACTGTTGGAGAAGGTTAACCTTCAAAAAGAAGCATCGACAGCCACACCTTCAGAGCCCAAGCAATCTGAAGCTGATGGCAAGTCGGGTGAGTCTAGTGAAGATGCTGAATCCGCCGATGCCGACAAGACACCCGAGGGTGAGGAGTCTACAGCCAAGGCCACTGATGAGACTTCCGAGGAAACTGCTGGCGAGAGCAGCAACGACGACTCTAGCACACTCGCCGAGTCTACACCTTCAGTTGCGGATACAGAAACCACCGCTGTGAACGGTCAAGGGTCAATTACAGACACCGTACAGCTTTACGAGGTTTTCTTCGCCCAGGTCAAGAACCTGGTGGAGGCCCAGCATCTTCCTGTGCAAGATATTATTGCTCTCCTGGTGTCACTTTGCAACCTTGCGCTTAACATTTATCCCGACAGACTGGACTACGTTGACCAGATCCTGGCTTACGCAACTACCAAGGTTCGGGAGAACATTAACAATGCCGACCTTCACTCGCCTCCTGCTCAGCAGAGCTTGCTTGCTCTCCTCCAAGCACCCCTTAACCGATATGTTTCCACTTTTACTGCTTTGTCTCTTCCTACCTACGTTCCTCTGTTCCAGTCGCAATCATACCCTACCCGCCGAGCCGTTGCTGGTGGCGTCGCTCGCACTTTGCTCAAAAACCAGACCAAGATCTCAACTACGGAACAGCTCGAGAACGTGTTGGAGGTACTGAAGGTTCTCATCAAGGAGGGTTCCCAGGCGCCTCAAGGATACCCGGGTGTTGCCCAACGACGCCCCGTGGAGACAGACGAGACAATGGAGGAGCAGGGATGGCTCGCCAGGATCGTGCACTTGCTACAAGCCGAGGACAACGATACTCAGTTCAAGTTGCTTCAAATGACAAGAAAGGCGTACTCAGAAGGAAACGAGCGTATCCGCACGACAACGCCACCTCTTATCACAGCATGCATGAAGTTGGCGCGAAAGTTCAAGCAGCGTGAGCACTTTGACGACAACTGGGAGACGCAGAGTAATGCTCTGTTCAAGTTTATGCACTCGGCGCTCAGCACGTTGTACACCCGTGTTAACGGCTCTGGGGCTGCAGAGATGGCGCTGCGTCTCTTTGCCTCTGCTGGTCAAACGGCCGATCTGACCGGGTTTGAAGAGGTTGCGTATGAATTCTTTGCGCAAGCGTTCACAGTGTATGAGGAGGCTGTGTCAGATTCGAAAGCTCAGTTCCAGGCTGTCTGTGTGATTGCTACTGCACTTCACCAGACACGCAACTTTGGAAAGGAGAATTACGACACTCTCATCACCAAGTGCGCACAGCACGGTAGCAAGCTGCTACGCAAGCCCGATCAATGTCGCGCTGTGTATCTGGCGAGTCACTTGTGGTGGGCGACTCCCATGGTGTCTAACGGCGAGTCGGAAGAAACAGAGGTATGTACCAATTCATGTGTAAAGGACCTCAGCTAATTTGCATAGCTTTACCGTGATGGTAAGCGAGTACTTGAATGTCTTCAGCGTGCCCTTCGTGTTGCCGATTCCTGCATGGAGACGGCCACATCGATTGAGCTCTTTGTTGAGATTCTAGACCGCTATGTGTATTACTTTGACCAACAAAACGAATCAGTAAGTCTCGCTCATGGAACGGTTGAAGCATTTGCTGACTCGGGCAGGTCACAACCAAATATCTCAATGGTCTCATTGAACTCATTCACTCCAATCTGGCTGGCAACCAACAAGATTCTGCTTCAGTTGAGAACAGCCGCCGGCACTTCCACCAGACATTGGAGAACATTCGAAGTCGACAATATGAGGGCGTCGTTTTGACACCGAACTAAGGTCTAATTCACTGGTGATTGGAAGAAAGAGAAGGTGATTGAGCGGCATAGCGATAGATAATGTTTAGCCTGCATGAATTGAGGAGGTAGCAGGACCACTAGTTGTATATATGTAAACTTTTCCCAAAAATTGATGATATGCGCGGTGAAGCCGAGCTGAGTCTCCTGCGACAGTGAGAGTTTTGGAAAGTCACTATCACCAACCCCTGATTGAGTGATATATGGACTATGTAACTCTCAGACAGTATTGCGTGGGCGAGGCTTCGGCTATTTTTGGGCTTACTATACATTCTTTATCTCGAATTACGGCTGAACAAATTAGCTGACACGTCCCTAACTTTACCTCGAGTCCAGAAGCAAAGCGATAATACGCACATCACCTCCCTGTCCAAGTTAGGCCGTCTCCTTATCCCAGCTTTTGTGGGGTAATCCTGGTGGCGTGCACGGGCGGATTCAGGAGAGTGAGTGATTGATTGAGAGAGCCGAGACAAGACAAGGCCAGGGCCTGGTCAGCTCCTTGGATGCCTCTGAGATAGATACATAGATAGTGTTAGTATGAATTATATTTCACGTGTAGTTTGGTCAAAAGAAGAGGAGCGAGCTATAGTATCTGTATAGTATTTTTACTGGCATTTCGTCAAAGTTTCCAAAGGCCAAGGCTTGCCAAGTCTCTCGGATCAACTCAGCCACTTAAGACCTCGACCAACTTTGTCTGGTGTCTTCTTCTTACTCCGTACTAACCGGCGGGTTATAGTTACAGTGGACTCCGGTCCCCTACCTTACGTGGACACTCCATTAGGTTCGCCATCATCCCCCCCGTCGCAGCGCATTGGACTTGCACTTACTGTACCTACCTGCAGCCAACAACGTAACTTGGTACTTTGACTTTAATCATCTCAGCCTTTTCTCCCCTTCTTTTTTCCCATTCACCAACATTTCGAGTCAGAGCTTAAGCCTGGACTTGTTAGTTTGGCGGTGCGCTTCTGGCGTCTGTCTCTTGTCTCTCTTTCTTGACGCTCCTTTCGTGCTTGCATCTGGCTCATCTTAATTGCTTCGTATCGATCGATCGAAACCCCGATTCGCCCGCTCCTTTTTATCTAATCACCTTCAGCGAATGGCACTGTTTATCTCGACTGCTTTGTGACACGCCTGAACCAGCTTCTATCGGATTGAATATACGGCAACCGAGGGCGCGGTTAGCGCTCAATCACCATCAACATGCCTTCCGAAAAGGCTCCTTTCTATGATCCTATACCGCCCACGTACGATCAGGCCGTGGCCAGTGGTAGTCATTACGATCCAGATGATTGGGCTCCTACTCCGAGGTCTCCAACAAACGAGCGTAATGCAACAGAGGCGGAATCACAAGGTCTCCTACAACATTCGAGTGGCGCCAGTTCCTCCCGCAGGCCCGACGGTTATCGACCACCAACAGTAGAGACCGACGATGAGGACAGTTTATGGGCCAGCGATAGCGAGAGTGACCATGAAGCCGCGCAGGTTCGACGCGAGATGCAGGAGATGGAGATCGAAGAACCCGACCGATCCCGAGGCTCTCAGTGGGGGAAGCGAATAGGGTCATATTTAACTCTACCACGGTGGAAATGGTCCTGGAGGCCGAGATTACCACGATTACGCATACAATTACCTCAACGAGCTGATGCGCCAGCTGCCGACAGCGCCGAGAATGCCACGGGTGAGAATGAGGAGACGCCAAGCCAGACAACGAGGAGGTGGAACATACCGAAGGTGGACAAAACAACCGTCATCTTATTTTGTGTGCGCATTTTGGCGCTCACAATTATATTGGGATTCTTCTATCTGCTATTCGCCAGCGATATGTTCGGTGGTTTGTCAGATCGATTAGGAGGTGGCTTCCGTTTCAACCCTGAGGACCTCAGAGCCCATCTGCTCCGTACGGTTGATCCTATGAGGATGCGCGCCTCAGTACAGCACTTTTCGAATTACGCCCATATTGCCGGTACCGAGGGTGATTATGCGACCGCTTTGGATGTCCAAGCCATGTTTAGTAGGGCATTACTGGACGAAGTGATGATGGATGAGTATCAGGTTTATCTCAACTATCCCCGCAAGGACGGTCGTGTGGTGCAGATCATGGACGATAAGGATCTCAAGAAGGCCAAATGGACGGCTAAGCTAGAAGAAGAGGAAGTTGGAGGCGAGACAGCAGGTCGACAAACCTACGCCTTTCACGGATACTCCAAGTCGGGAGACGTCAAGGGACCCCTAATTTACGCCAACTATGGTACGAGAGACGACTTCAAGTATCTTACAAGCAAAGGTTTCAATGTCACAGGAGCTATTGCGCTGGTGAAAAATGGTGGTCCTCTGGAAAATCAAGCTCTCAAGGTCAAGGCAGCCGAGCTGGCGGGCTTTGCTGGCTGTCTCATCTACTCCGACCCTGCGGACGACGGTTTCAAGAAGGGTGTTGTGGCTCCTGAAGGAGTGTATATGCCCTCAGATGGTGTTCAAAGAGGCTCTGTCGGTCTCACAAACTGGGGAATTGGTGACCCCTTGTCGCCTGGTTATGGTAGCAAGGGCGATCAGCGAATCACACTCGACAAGGCCAATGGACTTGTCAGTATCCCCAGTCTTCCTCTCGCATGGAGAGATGCCAAGGTCCTACTACAGCATCTCAAGGGCCACGGCGAAAAGGTGCCTAACAAGTGGGAAGGTGGTGTCCCAGACGTTGAGTGGTGGACCGGCAGTGAGAAGTCGCCAATTGTGCGCTTGAAGAACGAGCAAGACGAGGATTCATTGCACACTATCTGGAATGTTTATGGTCGAATCAATGGCATGGAGCAGACGTCCAAGTCTATAATTATCGGCAATCAGCGAGATTCTTGGGCTTTTGGTGCAACGGACCCCCACTCAGGTACAGCTGTCATGATTGAGATGGCTCGAATCTTCGGAGATCTTGTACAGCGAGGCTGGAGGCCGTTGAGGACCATCGAATTCATGTCTTGGGATGCTTCTGCGTACAACCTGATCGGCTCAACTGAATATGTCGAGCATAACTCAGAGGCCCTACGTGACAATGCCTTTGCTTACCTCAATCTTGGGGCCGCCGTTGTTGGAAAAGACCTGCATGCTTCTGGATCGCCTGTGTTCCGAAAGTCTCTCCTTCATGCCCTGGGCCGAGTTATCGACCCCTCTACTAACAGTACATTGAAGGACCTTTGGGATCAAAGCCATGCCGAACTCAAGCAACCTGAGGGACGTGGTGACCACATTCCATTCCAAGATATCGCGGGAACAAGTTCACTCGATTTGGCCTTTAGAGGCAGTCAGGTCCCTCACCACTCAAGCTACGACAAGATTGGTTTGGTAGACAACTTCATCGATCCCGATTTCGAGTATCACGGCGCAATGGGACAAGTTATAGCTCTTCTCATTCTCGACATGGCTGACCGGCCCATCATGCCGTTTGATATGGGCTGGTATGCACAGAGACTGGGTCAATGGGTTAAAGATCTCGAGAAGTGGGCACTTAAGCACATGAACGGCCAGCCCAAGGGCGAGCAAGACGCATTCAAGGAGCTTAAGGATGCTGTAACACTTATCCAACACAACGTCGCCACATTCGAGAAGTGGGAAATGGACTGGGACCGCGAGGTCTTGGGCAACGGAGGCTGGGAGGCCAACGATATTGGTGCCTCTCGACTTGCATACAACAACAAGATGGCATATTTTGAGACGGCGTTACTGGACATTGAAATCGGTGGTGGTGTAAGTTCCCCTCATGAGACTGACTGAAAGATATAAGCTAACCCTATCTCTAGATTCCCAGCCGAACACAGTTCAAGAACGTCGTCTTCGGACCAGAGGCTTGGTCCAACGACGGAGCCATCTTCCCTGCTATTCGTGACAGCATCGAGGAGGGAGACTGGAAAGCCGCCAAACCTATCGTTGCCAAGACGGCAGCGCTTCTTCGCAAAGCAGCAACGATCTTAGAGATGCAATAAAGCACGTGTATGATTTGAGCAGCGATAAAAAGCCCTCTCTTTGTTTCCCTTTTTATATCGATCTGAGTCTAGGCAAGCTGGCCATTGTTGTTTTTTTCTTTTACAGGATATACATAGTGTTTTGGTTTCTGATTCAGGACACACCGCGTGGCAGCCCTTTCACGCAAAAATGTACAGGAGGCATTGCACGGAGTTTGGTTTACGTGGAACCCTGCTTTTCTAAGCTTTTCTTTTCTTGGGTAGGGTAGGACTTGTTGAGGCAACTAGTCGGGATAGAGTGATGGTATGTGTCTGATCGCCCTGACTGGGTAGATGGGATGTTTTTTTTCTTTGTTATAGTTATAGTAATGAAGGAATGCGAGTCGCTCATGTACCCTGATATATTCCGTCATGTTACTTTTGCTCCAAGATATGCTTCGTGATCGCATCGCTCGACGGTCAAGTTGATCTCTTAAGCCTTCTGAGCCTCGTAGTCCTGCACAGAAACCAGCTTTCCAACAACGTTGTACTTCTCCAAGAACCTCTCCTCCCAACCCTGCAGCGCCTCCATCTGCTCCGCATCGAGTCCCTCCAGCTTATCAAGCGGACCATCCAGGTCCTTTGTTAACATATCTTCATCAAAACTACCACACGCAAGACCTCGACTCGCATCGCGACCGGCAAAGTTGCTATAAGGACCACCAGGGCCGTAGAAGTTACGACCCGGCGAGACGTCGAAAACGCGGCCGCGCACGGCGAGAAAGACAGGTCGATCCTCCTCGCCGTTGAAGGGGAGAAGAGTGTGTGGAGTGTAGGTTTTGAAGACGGTTGACGGCGTGTCGCGGGGGAGGGATGGAGGTGGCGAGGAGCGGAGCATGGAGTAGGTTGTGTATAGGACGGCGCTGAGGAGGATCAGGTTGAGGGGTGTGAAGAGCGATGCGCTGGGAAGAGTTAGTGATGAATGTTGAAGAGTAGAGAGTGGAAAGACATACGTTTCTTGGCTGGCTTGGTGAGCCATGTGTTGCTCGACGTGCTCCATCTTGGCGATGTCTTTAATTGCGATGTGTCTGGAGTATTGACTTGAGCTGAGGTGGTTGATTGAAGGTGTTTGTCGGACGTTGGAGAACAAAGGTAAGAAAGTGATGGGGTCCCCGTAGCTCCCGGTGGTTCCTTGGGGTTCTCCCCCACTTTATGCTCCGGCGCGGCGTTTTGGGCGGAAGTTCGCTTCGGAGCCTCCGGTAATATTTCCGGCAACTGGTCTATGAGGACTTTTACATTTGATATTGCTCAAGCATGCTTTTTACCATGATTTAATGTCAAACGTGATTCATCTCAAGACACCGTGTTGTCATGATTCAAAGAACACTCGGTCAGAGCTCCATGCAGTCGAGATGCTGACATGAGGGGCAACTACGTGGTACTGAGTATGAAGTTCGGAAGCTCAACAGCATTGTATGAAGCTACTAAGACAAGAGAAGCTGAGCATTGAAGCTTCAGTGCCAGTAGAAATCTCCATTCTTATTTCATCCGAAGCTTTGAATAACTACCTATTAATGCCAGAGATGGTGATTTCGCCGCTATAGACATCACCAGGAACATAAGTGAGCTTGAGAGCTCGGAACCAGACACAGCTGCATAAATAACGGTTTTCTTCATGGTCGACTTTATCGAGCGGTATAATATCAAGCAAAAAAGAATCTTGCGAGAAGGATTGTCAACGTGGAAAAGGCAAAAAATGGAGGCTGAGGGATTTGAACCCCCGGCCTTTCGCAAGCATCCGAAACAATGCAAAGCGAACGTGATACCCCTACACCAAGCCCCCGATGTTGGATATTAGCGGCTGTCTTAGCTTACACTATATCATTGGAATTGACAATATCAGCCAGTTTGTTAACCAGCAAGTGGCTTTCCAGTTATGCAAATCTCAGTGCATGCCTCTTGGATATTCTGAGCTTTAAGCTTGCTATCGGTTTCATCATCAACGCCCGCTTCTGGGCCGCCTAACTCGAGTGGTCATGACCATGGCTCATGCGTCAATGGACTTACTCATGTGGAGTTCATAAGAGATAGACATGCTACATAATCAGTAATCAAAGGTCTATGTCTAATGTATAATCCCTTTTGTGAAGGGTACTCATTTGTATACTCAAACAAACTATGGGCTTGGTATCTGCACCCTTCATACTCTTAGCCACTCTCTACCGTGAGTATTAAACTCCATCTACATCCAGTCATGCATGACTCACACCGAAAGTCATATAGAATCATATAACAAAAAGCCTCTAAAGTAAGTGGTCCATCAGGTAGTCATTTTCATCTTAGGCTTAAGCTGCCTCTTTGTTAGTATTGCCGATATCACACGGAGGACACGAGAGTGGTGCATATCTGTACTACGTGCCCCATGTAAGACAGCTTACCTAGGTATTACTACTAGGACACTCGAGCCTCAAAAATAGCATCAACCTGGGCTTCACGACTAATAAGATGGCTGTTGCATGATTTTGGCAGCGGTCAACCGTGAAAAAGCAACAGGAAGAAAGTCAACCTTGGCTTCCCCGTCTGACTCAACAGCCAATACCCAGCCACAGCCTCATTCACGGTCACAGCGTGCACTTTCAACCCACACGAACGATAAAGATGCACCGAATCTCATCAACTCTTCTTTTTAATTCTCGGATCACTATTCATCGCTACTCAGTAAAAAAATGGCTACAACATCAGATCCCGGTCCAGTGTATTTCTGGCGAGAAACAGACCCAGAAACAGGATATCTATCGCAATGGTATTATTGTCCTTTCAAGGATGATCAGGATGAGAAAAAGACATACAAATCAGCAGAGCAGTGAGTGCCGTCAATTCTACTGAATACTCTATTCAAGGTGAATGTTGACGTTCTTAAGTTACATGATGCATCAAAAAGCCATCCTATTCAACGACCAAGCCACCGCTGTTGAGATCCTCAAGACAGCCCATCCACGAAAAGTCAAGTCTCTCGGCCGCAAGGTGAAGAACTTTGACGAAACAGTATGGCTCAAGCATCGACGTGACATAGCCCGAAAGGGCAACATCCTCAAGTTCACGCGTGCTATCACAGAGGAGGGTTTCAAGAAAGGCACGCCTGGTGCCAGTCAAGCAGATTCATTACACCAGCCCATCGATGGTTCTCTAGCAGATATGTTGATCAACACGGGTGATAGAGAACTTGTCGAGGCGAGTCCATTTGATCGGATTTGGGGCGTTGGGTTCAAAGCTGCTGATGCACATGCTGCGAGAGAGTCATGGGGTGAGAATTTGCTAGGTAAGGAGTTGATGGAGGTCAGAAGGATCTTGAGGGAGAAACGAGATGGCCAAGGAGCATGAGTTTGATGATATATGAAGACTGGACTGTTCTACAAGATTGAACCGAGCAAGCGGGTATCACTTTGTTGAGGGGACAAGATAATGGTTGTTTGAACTGTTTCGGCTATACGCCTAGATAGATTGCACCGACCTTGAAAACCAAGGCAACTTTTGAACATGTCTATAAGTCCATCTTCCTCCCACCAATGATGCCCGGCCCAATGCCCCTATTCCCCTCCATAATCATACATAAAAAGAGCCTCTTCCTGAGGCAAGCAGAGCGGCGTGGTAGTAGTCATTTTTTGCTGTTTAACAGCCCCGAACCCATTCTCCAGAAAATGCTTGTTTTGTTTGGTAGTGATACGTTGTTTTGTGTTGTGTTGGTGGTGTTGGTGTTGGTGTTGTTTTTCGTGTCGAGAGCCCGCCCTGATATTTTCACATGATAGCACATATTTTACAGTAATTAACACATATTAGGCGATGCTCCCGTGTTCGCCTTCAATTCCTTCTCATCTCGTAGGTATCCAACAAAGGCAGATCCCCAACCCCTTGACGCCGCGTTAAAATGACTGTTTCTTTTAGTACCAGTCTCGTCCACTCTTTTGCATCTCAATCAGACGCCAGCCCCTTGTCTCAGGATTGTTGACATCTTCTGGTACTCGTGTGATACCGATGGCATAAGTCACCAGCTGGACCTTGTCCTCCATACCGGCAGCAAGCTCATTCGTCTTGGCATTGCGGTAGACGTGAACCTCTTGCGTGCGGCAGGTGATGATGAAGACAGGAACCTCACCAGGGTCGAGCATGCGGGCTCTTAGAATGTCGACATTTCGAATATCTAGAATCTTTCCGTCCGATTTCATGCCAGCCTGTAGGTATTGCTTGGTGAGGGCCTCGTATACAGAGTACTGGGCGGCAGAAAGCCACAGCTTCAGTGTCTCGGCATCACCCTTGACGTAAGCATCCAACACCTCAGGAAGGATGTACTCTCGAAGCTCCTGGAGGAAAGGCTCTGTTTGGAAGTTGGGGTCCATGGATCTGAACTTCTTGATGACCATGGCAGTCTCGTTCTCGGCGAAGAAGCCTCCGATGCGGTCGGTGATACTTCGAGCGGTCGATACGAGAGGGTTCTCAGACTCCTCATACTTGCCCCTCAAGCTGAAAAGTCCTTGCACATACTTGTTCTGGTCGCGGAAATCTCTCCAAGCCTCCTTCCAAGCCGCATCCTTGTGAACAGTAACACTGGTACCAGCGCTATCTCTTGTTAGACCAAATTCAAATGAGAGAAGTCGTAAAGATACTCACTTAATGTCCTCTTCCATAGGTGGAGGCGCCTTGTAACCCCGCTGCTTGTCGAGTGCCTCCCGGCGTTTCCTGCGCTCCTCCTTCTCAACCCAGCCACCGTATCGTGAGGAGCTGCCGTCGTCAATGACATCCTTGACGTTCTTATAAGCCTCTGTGTTTCGGATAGGCTGGGTAGCCTTGTCCACGGCATCTCCAGTGACATTAGCGGCCTTGCGCACACCCTTGACGACTGAAGTATCCCAAGTCCAAGAAGCACCCTTGCCAATGGCCCCGGCAGTGACCTTGGCACCCTTTCCAAGAGTCGAGGAAACAGCGCCAGTGGACTTCTCGTAGGCCTCGCGAGCACGTCGCACACCCTCGCTCTCAGCGAATTGGTTAGCAGATGCAGCGATCTGCTTCGTCGACTCGTTCCATTCTTGCGACTTCTGGAACTCAGTGTTCATGGTCTCCATGAATACCTGCCAGGGGGTCTTGTCGCCATGAGGAGGGGGGGGAGGGGCATCCTCCTTCTTCTTGTCTTTATCCTTGCCCTCACCCTCACCCTCTTCCTTTCCTTCCTTTTCAGCATTCTCACCCTCCTCGGTCTTCTTGGATTGCTCCTCCTCGGGCTTAGCCCCAGACTCGGCGTCAGCGTCAGTAGGCTTCTTCTCTTTTGCGTCGGTGGGTGCAGCAGTTGAGGGTTTTTGTTCAGTTTGAGGCTTCTCTTGCTGTAAGCGGCTGGAAAGGTGGAAGAGACGAGATTGAGCGGTATAAGTGGGGGAGTAGCGAAGCTCGGCGGGAACAAAAGAAGACCTCAATGGCGATCGAACTGAACCGAAAAGCATTGAGCTTTGTTGCCTCACACCGTTGTTGGAGACATTCTGAGATAGCTGGGATGCTAATCTTCGGTAGGCGGGAGATCTGCCAGCGGATGAGACATGAGCAGAAGCCCGTGACAAGGCAAGCTCCGAGGAGGCCGTCTTTCTTGCGAGGGTGTTCATTATTACGACAACACAAGGAGACAAATCCCTCCAGAAAAAAAGACAGGGCGTGGGTTTGGAGAGATGCCGAGATGGACGGTGGAAGGTGGTGGAATTCCCGGACGAAATTTTGGTTTGCGATCTCGGTCCGGGGGCGGAAAGTCAAGGAAGACAAACACCGAGGCGGCAAAGCCTCGGTAGAATTGTTCCCCGTCCAGCCCCGGCCGTGGGGGAAGTTACGGCCGCGAGTAAAAATTGCCAGAGGCAGATCATCAATTGACGACAGGACCAGGCAATTGCGAACAAAATGAGTCGCTCATTGACAAGTCGCCTCGCGGCGCAATCGCTCTTTCAAAGCTCCCGGGCCACCGTCCCAAAGTCGTCATTTCAAATCGCTCGATCGATCTCCCAGACAAAATCCAACCGCGATGATAAACCCAGAAGGGCGGCCAGCCGACCCAGTACAGCCTCGCTGTTAGAGAACATCTATGGTCCCTCAGAGACGTCCAAGACGAAACCCTCCCCCAACAATGCCATGGCCAACCTCTCCCAGAGTCTTGTCTTCCAGACACTTGACAAGTCTTCCAATATCGATACGAGCACACTATCCAGAGATACCCGTCGACAGGTCGAGGCAAAGGAGGACGATCTCGAGCCATACCACTTCCACATCTACTCTCACAAGCACAACACCCATATTACTTGCACCAAGCCCAACCGAGAACCAATTATCTCTCTATCGGCCGGCAACATCGGTTTCCGCAAGTCTCGCCGTGGTCTTTTCGATTCCGCCTACTCTCTCACCAAGTATGTCCTGGAGCGACTGATCCACACCGGCTGGCCCATGAAGATGAACCGACTAGAGGTTGTGTTGCGAGGTTTCGGTCAGGGACGAGAGGCTGCTCTGAAGGTCCTGATGAGCCCCGAGGGCAAGGTCCTACGAGACAAGATTGTCCGTGTGGCCGATTCGACAAGAATCAAGTTTGGTGGTACCAGGAGTGAGAAGCCTAGACGTCTATAAAAGTCTGGAATTTGGATTGGATTTGGATTTTTGGCACATTTTTGGGAATATGTTCACGTGAGAATATCACTTCACCGCAGAGGTTGAGAAAGTGAATGTACTATACTCTGTACGACCTGTACTATACAAATCAACAAGACACAGCTTGCTTTGCTTGCAAGTTCCCAAACGAATGATCTGCTCCTGAGCTGTACAACCATTGGTATCGTGCTAATCCATGGAAACGGTACCTCCAAACGCCAAACTCCACTTAACACCGCAGCCTCATTTATACTCTATCATCGGATGGCCCTTTCAGCTGGTGGTAAACGGCGCCCGGCGGAATCGCGGAGGGCTTGCTTTCCCTTTCCGCTGCCGCCACGTCGTCTTTCTTCTGCACTATCCCACTCGTCATCTTCGTTGCTATCGTTGCTTTCCATGAGCAGATGGGGGTCCGTCGCTTTCAGCATATGAGAGTTCTCGTTCGAGTTGTCGTAATCGTCCAACAGCGCGCCTTCGCTTGTGTCGTATTCTGGTGGTTCAATCCAATCTCGAGGGACGACACAAGGCAGCGCAACTCCAATACTGGCGGCACGATTCAACCATGCTGGACCCGACTGTCCTGTAAGCCTCTTGCAAAGATAAGAGGTAAAATGATTGCAGTTCTTGGTAAGAAGATTGTATGAAGTACCCAGAAACTCTTCAGAGGCAGATTGCAAAGTCGCATTAATCTCGTCTTCTGTCGCAAGAGTGAATCCGTGGAGGATCTCGCATCGAAATGTGCCTCCGGGCGGTTCGGTCCGGGGCTTTGTCCAGTATACACCTGTAAGGCCTCTTTTGTCATGTCCGCCATAGGCGTATTCTCTTCCGTTGATCACGACACCTGAGTGAAGTAGCGAGGCGCCTACTGTCCATAATACCGACGATAATCGGCCGGGCTGTCATGCCGCGCGTATCAGCGTCATGCTCATGAAAGCTAGTGAGATGAGTATGAGCGACTTCACTTACCGGCAGTAGATCATAGACATGTATAGTAATCTCGGTTTTGGATAAAGATAAAGTTGAGCGGTGAGATCTGCTCACCGAAGAGCTCTTCTTAGGACGCGGCATCATGCAAAAGATACAGACACTGCAACTATTGCGACGTCAAGTGGCTCGAAGCTTTGGGGTTCGCAGCTGACGGGTGAGCGGGGCTGAGCTGGGGAAATGGTAGGCTAATAAGGCTTATATAGCGTGCTGTAGGTTGGTATACGTAGGCGAGTTGACAAGACAAAGAATTCATGCGGACAAAGAGAAGATGTATCTTCTAACTTTGAAGGTTGATGAATAGAAGTGAAGGAGAGGAAATAACTGAAGGAATCGGACAGGCCGGCCCGGTTGAGCTCCCGTCGTTCCTGTCAGATCAAGCCCGGCGAAATCCAAAACCTCTGTCTCTGTACTACTCTCTACTAACTTTAGGTAACCTCAGGTAACTCAGGTTAGGCATTTCCAAAGACGGACACCTAAAACCACAGGGCCTATGCTCTGTGACATACTGTGTCTGTTCGCTGGATCCTGGATCCAGGGTCCTTCTGCGCACGGCTTGGTACCTTGATGCCAAGCTGCTTTCGTCAGCCAATGACGTCGACTTCAAATTCCAGCCGGAACTACCTTTTCCCACAATCCGAAAGTCTTGGCACAGCCCAACCTCTCTAAACCCCAGCAAGGTGGGGTCACGAACAAATTCTCATCTCATCTCCCCAAGCTCGGCTCGCGCAAAATAAAAAGAGAAATCTTTTTTTCTCTCCCTTCAACTTCCTCTTCTTCCCTTTTTCTTCGTCGTCGCTCTCGCTCTCGAAGCCGTCCGAGGTTGGCACTAGCCAACCTAAATACTTCACCACGAAGTCAATCACATCTTCCATCTTCTTCACTTCTTTTTCTCCTCTTGCACCCCGCGCAGCAAGCTCTGCAGCTCTTGGACACGTTCCATCCACAAACTTCGGCCTAGCTTTCTTCGTTCAACGTCGTAACTACGCCAAGTCACGCAAGATGCCTCCTAAGAAGCAAGTCGTCGAGGAGAAGATCCCCCTGGGCAGGCCTGGAAACAACTTGAAGAGTGGTATTGTGCGTGACAATATTCGATCGATGATGTATGCCACGTGCTAACCATAATCCAGGTCGGTTTGGCTAACGTCGGCAAATCTACTCTCTTCCAGGCCATTACCAAGTCTAACCTCGGTAACCCAGCTGTATGAAGCCCCCTCGCCATCCGCCGTCTTTAGTATCGGGGTGCTGACAGCATCAAGAACTTCCCCTATGCCACCATCGACCCTGAGGAAGCCCGCGTCGTCGTTCCCGATGAGCGGTTCGACTGGCTCGTCGAGAAGTACAAGCCCAAGTCCGTTGTTCCCGCCAACTTGACCGTTTACGATATCGCCGGTCTGACCCGCGGTTCATCAACCGGTGCTGGTCTTGGAAACGCTTTCTTGTCGCACATTCGCGCTGTCGATGCCATCTTCCAGGTTGTTCGTTGCTTCGATGATGCTGAGATCATCCACATTGAGGGTGACGTGAACCCCACCCGTGATCTTGACATCATCAGCGAGGAGCTGCGACTCAAGGATATTGAGTTCGTTGAGAAGGCCCTCGAGAACCAGAAGAAGAAGACCCGCATGGGTGGTCAGTCTCTGGAGCAGAAGAAGGCCAAGCAAGAACAGGACACCATTGAGAAGATCTTGGACTGGCTCAACCAGGGCAAGGATGTCCGCAAGGGTACCTGGGGCCCCAAGGAGGTAAGAATTTTTCTCTACTTATGCTCTACACACCCTGCTTTCCTGATGACAAAAGGCCATAAGGCCTGATCTAATCCCAGCTCGTCGAATGCCTCACCTAAATAACGCTTAGAGGCATTGTGAGATAAACTTTACTCTGATTGCAAATCTTTACACAACTGTTTACGTTTGAGAAGCTTATGAGAACCCTCACTGACATTCTCATCCAGATTGAGGTCATCAACCCTCTCTTCCTCCTGACTGCCAAGCCCGTTGTCTACCTCGTCAACTTGTCCGAGAAGGACTTCATTCGCAAGAAGAACAAGCATCTTCCCAAGATTGTTGAGTGGATCAACGAGAACGCCAAGGGTGACCCTCTTATCCCCGTCTCCGTCTCTTATGAGTCTCGTCTCACTCAATTTGAGACCGAGGCTGAGGCTAAGGAGGAGCAGAAGAACGTTGGTGCCGAATCTGTCCTGCCCAAGGTCATTCTTCAGATGCGCAAGACCCTTCAGCTTGGCAGCTTCTTCACTGTTGGACCTGATGAGGTTCGACAGTGGACCATCCGAACTGGCACCAAGGCGCCTCAGGCTGCCGGTGTCATTCATACCGATTTCGAGAAGACCTTCATCCAGGCTCTCGTCTTCAACTACAACACCCTGAAGGAGCTTGGTGACGAGTCCGAGGTCAAGTCCAAGGGCAAGATTATGACCAAGGGTAAGGAATACGTCGTCGAGGACGGCGATATCCTGCACATCAAGGCTGGTGCTGCCAAGAGCTAAGCTCTAGATATCAATCACCAGGCGTATTTAAGTCTATAGAAAAAAAAGTTAAATGCAATGATGTGATGAAGATCTAGTTTGTGTCCCATGAATATAATTTATATGTGTGATGACTGCTCCAAATTCTGAACCTGGTTTTCAGCTCAGACTGTGATATCCCTTCTGCTATCTTGTATGTGCAGCTTCTGGGCGTGCTGTTGTATCACGTCCACTTAATGGATGTACGTAGTGTCCTAGTGACTGTATTGTGTGACAAACTTTCTTTTTGAATTAACCCTGAATTGGACGAGGCAGCTGAAATATCAGTGGCAACCAACACCTTGGTTTTGTCGAACTTCGTACAACATCGATTACCTACCCTATGGACAAGTGGGGATATTATTGAAAAGACTATTCAGTAGACAATTAACCAAGTCAGACATGATATGCCATATTAGAGTACCTAGAGGTATAAGATCTGATAATCGACCCAGTGAATAAACTGCATTATATAGTCAACCTCAATCTATTTCAGTATAGAATGCTTCATTCTTCTCAACAGCATCCCACCACTCCACCCACCCACCTGATCATCGCTTCTCTCATCTTCCACGATGGTGGGGTTAAGAGGGGGCAGAAAACCCTGCACAAATAACAAGGCAGCAGATCTAAACCAAAAAGAAGGCAGATTTACAAAAATGACAAAAAAGAATTGTTTTGCCGTCAGCAAGACTCGAACTTGCGTTTTCAGTGCTTCGAATGAGCCACAAACTGATGTACTGACCCCTATACGATGACGGCTTTTTTGGTTGTGAAAACTGGTTCAGTAAGTCAGCTTATGTACATGGGGTGAGTCGTGCGGGAAAAAGTATAACGCCTTCTTTTGAGCAACCATGCCCCCCCGAATGTCAAACGTGGCTTAGTCAAGGCTTGTCTTTTTTATTTCAGTTGCATAAGAGATCAGTATGGTACTTATATTGAAGTGCTATTGCTAAGAATTGTGAAATGTCGAGGTTGTATGGTGGTGATGCGACCATTCGACAAGCACGCTTCGCTAGGCAAGGTAGAACAGACGTGTAAGTCAGTGAAACAGAAAAGTCTCTCTAGAACCCATGCCCAAGTCGCTCTTCTGTACTTCGCAGTCAGCTCACACTCATTCAGTAGATGAGGTCACGGTGATGCAGTCAATATGATTTTTGAAGTGTTTTTAATTAAATACTAAACTGATTACAAAATTCGCATGTTCATTCATTATCATGTCTTTTCTTTCCAATCATCCATCATCTATCATCTCATCATCATCCTGCTAAAGGCACCAGGCCCTTAGACTCCGCCATATCGGACACCTCGCTTTCCAAGTTCCTTGCGGCCAATGGCGTCCTCGGGCCACACCCATCCGCGACTTCTCTTGGCCTCACGCTTCTCAGCCAGCTGGGGTTGAGGAATCCAAGAGTCACGGGGTTGTGCCTTGCGGCGAGTTCCCTCAGCAGGTGCACCGATCTCAGCACGCCAGTGGGCGTGGCCAGCGGGTGTGTCATCGGAAGCAAGTTGGCAGAGACCCCAGAGGGCGAGGCATGCAGTGAGGGGAGTCTCGTGGGGAAGGGTTGAAGCGTCACCCTCAGGGGCAGAGGCAGCGAGCTGGACTGATGTGACCTCAAGATCGCCGAAGAAGGGAGTGTTGGCAGTGCCGTTGCGGACAAGGACGAGCTCAATCTCAGTGAGGATGAAACCATAGCGGCACCCGTGCTCGCGCATGGCGTGGTGGATGGCTGAGAGGCCTCGGAGATACTCAACACGCTTGATGTTACCCTCAACACGCATACCAGTGTTGAATCGGTCAAAGCTGCGAACAATGCCGACAACACGAGCAGTGGGCTTACCACCGAACATGGCAGCAGCAGTAGCAGACTCGCCGGCAGCGTTGGCAACGAAGAGGAGATCGCTCATGCTAGCAGTCTTGGGAGGCACTGAGAGGTGAAGAGGGCGAGTTGATGACATGGTCAAAGCCGAGTTCAGCTTGGGGAGATAGTACGAGGCATAGATGGAGTGAAGCTGAGCTTCAGTCTCGGGGTGACGAGAAGTGAAGGTAGGCTGAGGGAGCAGAGGCGCAGGGACAGGGTTGGTGAGAAGAAGAGAGGCACCAGGAAGAGAAAGAATTGCAGATGCGTTGAAAGAGGACCATGAGCGAATGTTGCGAACATCCCACCAGAAGTGCTTAGTGGCAGCATCTCGCACGGGGAACGAGATGTGGCGGACCAGAGAAGCAGCTGGGTTGGAAGAGGTGAGAAAGCTCAGAAGGTTGGTGTTGGGAGTAGGATCCGGAGTGGCAGTGAGGCTCAGTGGGGACTGAGCACGAGGGCTGTAGTCATAGAAGCCATAGTCAGATTGTTGCTGAGGGACGGGAACGAATGAGGGCATCTGACGGTAGGTGGGATAACCATAGCGATCGATTGTGGTGGCATCAAGGCTAGAAGCACGGCGTGAGTGAGAGCCAGAGATGTGAGCGGCAAAGTTTGCCGGAGAGGTGAGGAGTGACGCAGACAGAGTGTCATCAGGCTGGCTAGAGAAGCTTGTGTTGACTGAGCCAGGAGTGTCAAAGGTGATGGCAAGAGACTCAGGGTTGGTGTAGCTCCGTGAGTGACGAGAAGGGTTAGGAGCAGGAGGAGTAGTCATGCGATAGTGGCAAGGAGTAGCATCAATATCTTGGTCCTGAGAGCGAATCTTGGGGAGAAGAAGAGGGCCATGCTGACGAACAGCTGGCGAAGCACGAGGAGGTGTTGTGAGACGGGAGCAGAGAGATTCATGGTCCGACTCGGCTGAGATGGTAGAGTAGACTGAAGCCTTTGATGATGAGCGAGAGTGGCCGGAGACATGACCAGCTGCAGTAGCTGAAGCTGAAGCATAGGCCATGTCGAGAAAAGCTTGGTCAAAGGGCAGAGTTGACATGGGAGGAGGACTTGTGCGCTCAATAGAGGCTGAGGGGAAGTTGAAGTCGAAGGGCATATCGACTGCCAGACTTCTTGAGTGTGTATTAGCATTATGTATGTATGGTCGATAGTCTTTGGTGGTGATAGTATCTTACGTGGACATGATGTTGGAAGTATTAGTGAGAGTCTATAAGTGTATGAACAAGGATCAGGAGACCAGCTCCGTGAAAAGGTCAAGATGAAACCGGAAGTTTTTGGAGTTCGTTAGAACAAGGTCTCAGAACCAGCGAGACTTGCTAGTTTGCTGTGAAGCTTTTGATCTGATGATAGTGATAGTGATAGTGATACCGGATCACAATAGGTAGATAGAGATGTAAACAGATGGAAAGAGGAGAGTGAGGATGATTAGAGATGATTGGTAAAAGACAGGCTGACGATGAATGATGCTGGATAGAAATAGAAGAAAGAAGACCAGAGACCCAGGGAGAGGCCGTCTTCTTATGCTATCGATGAAGCAGAGAAGGGTAATGGTTGGCGATGGGCGGCTGACGGCTCTGGGCTCCGGCATAGGACCCATCCGATCCCCTTGACTCTCCACGAAACAAGAAACATCTTTTCTCTTCTTCTCTTCCTCTCATTGGGAACACGAGAAAGAGAAGAATCTGAAACACGTCCCATCGTCTCTCTCTGCAGAGAATTATCGCGGACGCGCTTCGATTCGAGGTGTAAGTTGTAGAGGCCATGATTGGTTGATGCGTATTGACACTGTAAGCTCTTCCTGTCCAGAGGAGGGGATATAAGTGCGAGAAGACATAGACACTGTGTAATACTACCCCAGGCGTCATGATCATCGCCAAGGATCATGGTTCTCGGCTTGGGTCTGTCAATGCACGAGCCCGGTCGCTGAATGGCCCAGCGCTTGTGACTCATTTTTAGATCCTTGACTTGGCATATCTAGCTCGTTCTCTCGTGGTTCAACACCAGAACGCGACTCTCAAAAAGTCGCGATATTCTTCTTCAGAGCGTGTTTTATACCTACATATATTTACTATCGCGTTTTACACCAATTTCTCGTTGCGAGGGACAACCGTTCATCCCATTTTCAGGGTCATTTCTACCCCCCCCGGAGTCTAAATCTAAAACATTCCCGTAGAGTACATGGCGTTTAGAAGAGTATACGTATGAGTATGAGCCTCAATCTTCCAAGTCTCAGAATAGAAGCAGATCCTGTTACGTGGTTTCAGTGGCCTTGGCCCTTCCCTTGTCGCTGCCGTTAACCGCCGGGCGTTTAATCTATTACTGTCTCTACCTAACGGGCGCTTAATACACCACAGCCAAATTGAGCGTCTTTGACTTTGTTTAAATATTAAAAAGCCCATCGTCGCACCATTCTCCGCGGCTACGGAAATTTGCTCTCGATCCACCAGATTCTTCATCTCTCTTCCCATCTCGACTTACACAGCCTCAACCTATTCTCTTGGAGAGTCGAGTTTGAATGTCGCGACCTGGATCTTGTCTCTCATTCGCTGATATCGACGCGCCAGGATCTCACGCGCCGTCAACCAATAGACATCGCGTCCATTAACAATCGCGAAGTTTCTTTGAACTGGGGAAAAAAATGAGTGGCTCTAGAATATGGGGAGGTTACTGTATGGAGGGAGTAGGTAGTATCTGCTGCAGACTATCGTGGACGTGCTGCATTTCCCTGTGTCTTGCCGTTTCTTGTTTCATGTTTCATTCAACTTTTGGCCATTCATTCTCTATCCTGGTCCTAGCCTCTCGCCAAGCTTTGACGGCTAAAGCGCCTTCTCTGATCAACGCGACCACGTCCACGCTTGTATCTCGCTCCACTTGCCTCTTCTGTAACCCCTACCCCTTGTGTTCACTGCAACAATGTCTCTTATGCCTCTCCGTAGTGTACTTTGCTCCCTGTGGTGGACCTCATGATGCCAGGTACACGCTGCCTCATCATCGTGCCACCACTGAACTCATACTCAATACCCTAGAGCTTCTGAATTTCTTGAACGTATTCTCTGCTTTTGTTTCAAATAACAATATCTGCCATCTCGGTATAATGGTGCTTATCTATAGTCATCTAATCCCAAACTCCTTCCAAATAGCCAACTGTATAGACCATATCCAACAGAATGGCTTGCTGGTATAAGAGATACACTTAATGCAAGTGACACAAGAAACTTCTCTATAACTCTCTCACCAGCTAGGGGTATTCATCCATCCATCCATCCATCCATCCATCCATCCATCTCATCTCATCTGTCTGTTCTGCTCAGTCTACGTAGGCTCTGCCTTACCAGCCCCTCCTCGCTTCGCTCAACCCATGCAGATCAGCTTCGCTTGGCATCAAGGACATGTGCTCCACCGCCACTCGACGCGTCTCTTCCATCTTCTGTCACCATATCACGCGTCCTTGTAGTGTTGTATACTTGATGTTCATCTCATGGATTGAAGTTCCCCGGTATCCACACCCAACACTACCCTCCTCATGAAGCCTCGCTATTATCCCCGTTCTCATCCATCTCGACTTCTTCAGGCTCCCTCACTTGTGACGGGGCTGGTGTTCTAGTCCCGTTACCCACCACAATCGTATCAGGCAACCTCACTTTACGTAGAGCTCTCAGCATACCATCCAACTTCATCCTCTCCTGCACCACCATCCCCCGTACAAATTCTCGGATAGCATGGCGGCCCATCTTCTCGTGTAGTTCTTGCCACCCTGCTAGTTCTGCAGCCACTGTCTGTTGTGTGTATCTAAGTTCCCTCGCAAGATTTGCGGCTTCCTCCCGAGACTTCCGTGCCCTCTCCTCCTTTTCATCATATAGTCGCTGTCTAGTATCATCCAGAAGACCCAGTGGCCACCTCGACTTGTTAAGAGAATTAAAGTTTCTGTCGGCCTCACGCTTGGCCGCCCTCATCTGAGAAATGATGGAGGGTGGCCGAGACAAGGACGCCAGCAGTGCCTGAACCGTAGATTGAAGAGCCAGGAATGACGAGTGAAGGTTTGCTTGCGCGTTTGACTGAGTGGGGACGATGGATCGCACATACGTCTCAAACGCATCTATGTATCTCGGAGGGAGGAATTGCAGTGTTGAAACAGCTCGATGAAGCAACACTGAAGAATCGTACATGTCTGGTCACTGGTTAGCTCACAGAAATTCATTGGGTCACAGTGTTCGTCAAGTGTACGTACCTGCTGCGACGAGTCCAAGATTGTTGGCGCGTCTGGTCGCACTCTTAGTCGAGTAGTTCACGCTCCGGATCATTTCTCGCGCATGATTGACGAACTGTTCCACCTCCCTCACGTCCTCCACAGGTTCATATTCATCTCGCACTTTTTCTGCTCGCGCTTCTGTTTTGAGAAGCGTCCGTTGCTCCATCATATCCAATTGCAACTCTGGTACCAGGAAAAACTCCCATAGCATCTCGTGCGTGGCAAAAGTTGGGTGCATAAGCATTATTTTCAAGAACCAGTCTGCGCGAGCTTGCATGTCTCGCAGAATGGCTCGTGATGGTTTCGACGGTATTTGGAACGGAGAGCGAACATCGGCGAGTGAGGGTATCCACGAAGCTGGATTTTCAAGCGCTAGAAGAGTAGGGAGATGTTCGAAATCAGAGAGCGAACGACGACTCGTTGTCACCGTATAACTATCGTGATCCGTTGGGGCCGCTGACTTCAACACCAACCTCACCGTCGCATCTTCCACGAAGAATGCCCTGACCACACCAGTGATACGTGCATCTGGCCCAGGGGGCATGCTGAACAAGGCAAGATCGTCGATCTTGTTCCTCACATCGTCGTCCTTAGCCAGCTCAACTGCTGTGAGGCCTCTGATCTCCTTCGCCCCTACATCCACTCTTGGATCGGCGAACAGGGTACGGACCATGTCATATCTGCCATACTTGCTGGCTACCATCAACGCTGTGAACCTCTTATCGTTCGTCGCATTGACGTCAACATCGCAAAATTGCAGTATGTTCATGGCAAGAC
The DNA here is from genome assembly GCF_020744475.1 of Fusarium redolens. NCBI lineage: Eukaryota > Fungi > Ascomycota > Sordariomycetes > Hypocreales > Nectriaceae > Fusarium > Fusarium redolens. The sequence goes on along the minus strand of NW_025763674.1, from coordinate 67,821 downwards.
TTGCGTTGCTGACAATGTGAAGCAGCGTGTTGCCCTTGCTGTCGACATGTTCGTCAATATGGAGGGGCAATCCATCATGTTGCGCTGCAGCTGCAGCATTGAGGCCAGCTTCCACCATTTCGAGATAGTTCTTATGATCGTAAGAGCGACAGAGAGCGAAGAGCGGAGTTTGCCCGTTCTTGTCCCTTTGTCGCCAAGGTATTAGGTGCCCGATTCGAGTGATCAAAGCCGGCGCGTTGAAGAGGTAATGAGCACAGCTACGGCCCCAGATGTCTTGCTGTGCCAGATATGAAATTAACTGTTCAGGAGTTGTTGAGGTGATGATAAACCCGAGTGTTAAATCTATGATTTGAGCATTGCCTAATTGGATGGCAGCACTCAGCAAGGTGGTATCTTCGTTGTTCATGTCATCTAGAACAAAAGAAGGAGAGAAATAATCGGTTAAGGAGAGCAAGTACTTGAGCGTCTCAGCACGTTCAGCTTGAATGGCCATCATCAGAACTGATTCTCCGAAGGAATTGTTCGTTTGTGACAATCGGTTCACTGAAACATCCCCTTCCAGAGCACTGCCGATGGTTCCAACGCTCCCCGTGCGAGAGTGGAATGAAACCTCAGAATCGCCTGATATGCTTCGGGTGTCCATCGCCACCTTCTTCACCCTTCGTACTGGTATAGAAAAGTCGTGCGAGTGTGTTTCGATCTCACCCTCTGCTTGGAAGGGGAATACATGGCTGAGTCCTGAACCATGAGAATAGTGTTCGTATGGGGACGGATCGTTAAAGGAGAGACGCAATGACGATCTTCTAGACCTCGAAGGGCCTGTCGATCTTGTGTCGTTTTGGAGATTCAATACTGTAGATGGTCGACGGCTGGACGTAGGAGATTCTGATAGCTCGTCATCATCAACAGCCCCTGAGTCAGGTTCCATGATCTTTTTAAGGTCGTCCAGAGTTCCTGTCTTTGCCGCATCCCACAGAGCTTTATTTCTTCTGCTGGCTCGCCTCAAGCCAGCCGAGTCAAGGACAAGATAAGCCAGCACTGCCTCGAATGTACTCAGCGCATAGCCCAACTCGCCGCTGTCTACGTCGTCTATAAAGATGAAATTCCTGACGTAAATCAAGCGTGCCTGCAACTGCTTGACTTGTGATCGGATGACCACATAGAGCAAGAATGAGACTAAGGTATCCGCGTTGATAGTCATGATGGGTTTCTCCGAGGATACATCCGATGACGCTGCCTGAGACTTTGATGAATCCGTCAAGCGAGACACAATCTTGATCGTTGATAGTAAAAGATCTAGCATGACTTGAGGGCAAGTGGCCGCAGATATCTTCTTGAATTCCTCAACAGCCGGTCCTAGCTGAATGATAAGATCATGCTTCGCCTTCGAACCACCATCAATGGCAATGCCTAGTTGTGAAATATCGATAAACTGCATCTTTCTGATCTTTGCTTCTAGTTCGAGGTCATAAGGTCTCTTGAGTGCATTGAGTCTCGGCCAGAGTTGATTGTGAACGTTTTCTGTGACATAACGCTCAATCAATTTCTCCACAAGAGGACCAGTCAGATCTGTCGTCGCGCCAAGAAGAGAAAGTTGTTGTTTGTCGACTCCTTGGAAGAGATCGATCGCAGTTGTGACTGCGGTTTCAAGAGACGCTCTCATAATATCTTCATCGTCCTCAGCATAGAAGTTCTCCGTCACTGGCAATCTGCCATCGTCACCCGTGCTTGCCAATGCGCTATTAGAGCGCGCTCGCCTTGCAGCATTGGTGATAGACCCATTCGGTGGGGGATCTGGAATGTGCTCGGCTGACGGGGGAGGAGGTAGTGGACTTCGGAAGACGTTGCTGAACTCGACGAATAACTTCTCAAGGCCGGGTTGCATCTGGCGCGCAATCATCGGGAAATTGTTCAGGAGGTCGTGAAAACTCTTGATGTCTTTCTTTCGAGGAGCAGTGTTTTCGGTCGACTCAGCGTTTGGTGTCTGTTTCTGATCGGGAATCCTGCGCTTTCGTACACCGGGGACCAAGATCGCTGGTGTAATCTTGTTCTCCTCCCAGACGCCCACAAGGGGTCTCGATATATAGTAGAGAAGCCATTGCCGTGGTTCGAAGACGTCGGGGTAGAAGACGATGTCATTCAGAAGCTGGGCCTGGGCGAGTGTTTTGAAGCCTATCCTCGGTTAGTAATATTACCTTTCGCCAGTTCTTGGCTTCGCACCTTTGTTACTATATATGAAAGCGTCCTTGATGACCACACTCTTGCCGTTAAGTGTCGTAAACTGCTTTGCCTTTCCTCTCACTTCCCTTAAGTTCTGGACACCATCTTTGCCTCCTGCGACGCCATTTGGAGATGGCACACGGAGGACGTGACTGGCGAGAAAGTCCTCCGATGCGATGACCTCAGCAGGGGCACTCCCGCTCTCGGTCTCGCGGAATGTGAGGAGCACATCCGTTGACGGAACCAGTAGGATGTGATGGTGTACTGGCGTGCACTGACTGGGAAGGGAGCTCTTAAAGAAGGCGGCCAGGAAGGGGTTTAGAGGTTGCATTCATTCGACTTGTGACCGGTCGTCTGGAAGCTCACTCGACCTCCCTAGGTCGCAACGTTGAGGATGGGAATTGGATCGAGTTTGGGCGTGGTTTATATAGATCGTGGACGGATCGAACGGGATGGCGACACATGCAGAACGAATGCTGTTCGATCCTGAGAGATTATCGGTGAACGTAATTAAGTCGCAGTAGCACTCGGGCTAAATTTCATGATACGGCAATGAGGCATTCGACAGCGATAACGATAGCGATAGCCCACTTATTGGTGGAAAGGAGCTATCTGGATGATGCGTATGACGTGAGTGAGGTTGAAGAGGAGAAGTGTCTTTGTCCTGTACGAGTCGGTAATCGCTAAAGAAGCTGTAGCGAGCGAAACGCTTGGCTAATACGTAAATCGTCGATCGTGATGTAAGATCCCTAGTCGAGATTGTCGATGTCTGTTGGGAACTTCAAGAGGGTGCGCAACAGGGCACGTTGCGATCACTTCAATGAGATCGACAGAGGTCTAGATGTACATGTACTTGAAACTTGAGAGAAGTTGGTGATGTACTGGTGCAGAATTTCTGGAAGACATGTACAGGAACCCAATCCTGTGGTCGCCCGCCAGCCCGCTCCCGAGCTCTCCGCACGGGCCCCTGCAGTGCCCCTGAACTTAAACCGGGGAATCAATAAGTCCGACCAGGAATGAGGTATCACATGTGACTGTGAATAGCATCATTGACTGACAAAGAGATTGTTGTACCACATTGATATTGTTAGAAAAAGTGGTATACATGTCTCAGGATATCGTATTGAAAACGCCCCTTGATTTTTAATTGTCCACCACCAAGCAGCATATAATGACTTACTCACGAGGGACAATGCCAGTTATGAGATTCTCCATGTGATGGATTGTAGTTGACAAAGAGAGCACGCCGTTTTGGCTTACGTTAGAAGGGCGATAGACTAACTGAATTCTTGCCTTTACAAGTTGATGAAATGTTCATCTTGGTCTTTGAACAAGAGGTCTTTGACTGAGCATATCACTTTACTGAACAAGTATCCTACTGAGAACAAAGAGAAATACTCATTTGAGCCTGATGGATTTATAGATACAAAGAAGATGTTTGAATGTTCAGTATTTCTATTCATATGAGCCATTGGTGAAAGAAGTGCCCATCCGAACAGTTGAACGTGCTTATATCCTCTGACCGTCTATATAACGGACCACAACTCCATCATATATCAAATCCCTTCAACCATCGACTTACAGATAATACTAATGTCTTACAGTTACAATCTCTCGAGCCTAGAATTCAACATGCCTAAGTCCTCTCTCTGCCAAATGGTCCGCTCCATATTCGGAGACAAGCCAGTGCCTTTTGGTCCTGCTCACCCAGACAAGCACTCCGTCTACATCACTCATGACCTTGTCAGGTCTGTGATGAACGTCATCGCCGACAGGAATATTCCATGGCCTATTGACCCCGAATACCGCGTCGAGATGGTCATGGTCAAGGTTCCAGTCAATTTCTGTCCGCAAAACATCGTTAATGCTATGCCCCCTGACCGCCCAGGAAGACATCCCTATGCTGTTGCCATTGCTAAGGCTAGGTTCCAACGTACCCCTGAGCACCCTGGTGGTGAACTCGTTGCGCTCGCGATGGCGAACTGGAATGAGATGGCTGTGGGCTTCAGTCTGAAGCCCGGAGAGCATGTCTCTGTTGTTCCCCTAACAGATCGTACACATAAGAATGAGGGAACTTATTAAACCAGGCTGGAGACAAGGGTATTGTTTCTGACAGTGTTGAGCGCAGAAAAGGCTAGGAGTAGAATGTAGTAATGGAGTTTCAATACCTTGTATATGCTTTCTTTCCCCCCTCCAAGACTTACATCATAACCTCCCTGGCGAAAACATGGCGAATGATACTATGTGCTTACTATATTCTCGCAACGGTGCCTCATCTTCTCACTCCGACCATGTAACTTCGTAAACCTATGTCAATGTACAACATATGGAGATAGAGGAGCTAGTTATATTTGCTTGCAATCGTCAGCTAAATAGGTATCATGAAAAGCTCAACATCGTAACCCGACAGTTCCATTATTTCCTGATTCAAAATCAGAACCAAGCCCATACTTTCTTCCACCAAGGTGTTTGGCCAGGGACATCCCTTTCTGTTGGACCACTCTTGTAATCCAGATCCAATCTTCTGCCACTGTCGAGATCGATGCTCCAACTGCGCTTGAGAGGATCCTTTCCACGCCATAGAAGCTTGCAGAATACGTAGATGATACCAAACAGTGGCACTAGGATATAAGCATCCACAAAGTTTCCAGCATTGAATGGTGATAACGTAGTCCATCCTTGAACCAAAGCCAAGAAAATGCAAGCCCCAAGACCAAACCAGGCGAGGTATGGGAAGCCGAGCGCCTTGTACGGAAGCTCATCGAGACCGCGACCCTGAGTAACCCAAGCTCGACGGAAGCGGATATGGATAAAGCAGATGCTACCCCAGACAAGGAAAGCACTGACACCAGATAGGTTGACGATATAGCTGTAAGCCTTGGAGGCACCGGTAGAGACGTTCATCATGGAAATGGAACCGACAGCATTGGTGATGAAAATTGCCCAGACAGGAACACCTCGGCTGTTGGTCCAGCCAAATATCTTAGGAGCCTTGCCAGACTGCGCCATATAGAAGACAGTTCGGGAACCGAAGTAGATGGATGAGTTGATAGCGGACAAGCAAGTCAGGAGAATGAAGGCGTTGATAAGGTGGACGCCTGCAACATGTTAGTATCTCCCCGGAGGAAAGGAAACAATGCACATACCTCCTTGCCAGCCAGCATTCTGAATCGCAATAGTCATGGGACTCTGAAGGGCCTTGGAACCTCCATTCACCAGTCCCTCCGCATTAGCAGGGCAAGTAATTCCAAAGAAGAAAGCTGATCCCATATAGACGAAGATAATACGCCAAAAGACCTGTCGAATAGCCTGAGGAACTGCAACACCAGGATTTCTCGTTTCAGTGGCCGCAACAGCGATAGACTCAACACCAGAGTAGAACGTCGAGCAAAACACGAAGACAGATGCAACACCACGGAAGCCATTTCCGTTGAAAGCTCCAGGGTCACTCCAGTACTTGAAACCAACAGATCCATCCTGACCAACCAAACCACCGGCTGCATAGATGATGGCGAAGATGAAGTACGCTGTTAATCCGAGGAGCTTCATCAGTGCAAGCCAGAACTCGGCCTCGCCAAAGGCTTCAACACCGAGAAGTTGGAATCCCATGAATACTGTCCAGAAGATGAGGAAGTATCCCCAGAGAGGAACGACTGGGCCCCAATATGTGAGAATACTGCAGATAACGTTGTACTCATTGGCGAGAACAGCTGCCCAGATGACGAAGTAATTCCAGCCTACAGCGACGGAGAAAGACTTGTCTACCATGCGCTCGGCGAGAGAGATAAAAGAACCTCCGCCGGGGTATAGTGTTGTCACCTCGCCGAGGGACTGCATAATACAGAAGGCGATGATACCTGCTAAGAGTCAGCATTAAAATTCGTAAAGATTTGAAGACAAAATAGAACCATCTGGTCCCATATCCTCTTCAAAGACCTTAAGCAAGGGGAATCATACCGACAACACCAAATCCAATGAGCAATGCAGCTGGTCCTCCGACATTCAATGCACCGCCTGCACCAACAAGCAGTCCAGGCCCGATAATGCCAGCCAAGGCCATCATAGACAAGTGTCGATTCTTCAGACCACGCTTAACACCAGAATCTGGGTCTATAGACTCGGCCTCTTCTGTATCATGCAAGCGTCCAGAGTCATAGTTATGCTCCGATGGACCATCGCCAGCGACGACATCTTCGTCCTTATTGTGGTTGAACGCCATACTGGCAATGACAACCTCTGTAGACAAAGAGGGGTCGAATCAGAGCTGATTGCCAAGAAAGATAAGCTGTTGATATATGGATACAGCCGCTGGAATGGGGAGAGGGAAAGTGTCTCGGACTCACGGAGATGTATATAAAACTTCTGTAAAAGGCTTGCAAGAAAAGTCGAGATAGAGTAGACACTAGTTTAAGAGGCGACAGGATGGCGATTATGCCATCATCAAGGGGCCCGCCGGTCTAACGCAGGCGAGCGTAGGGTTCTGCATTTAGGAGTAGGGATCGACCCGCTCTTCATGGATTCCCTAGAAGCTATCCTCGTTGGGTCTTATCTGCTGGTCATGGAGGTTGGGATGGCAGCGAGTCAGAGAGCTGTGGTACCCTGAAAGGATGGGAATATTCTGGACCTAGGACTCAAAGAACCCTAGTCTCATAAGATAGAGACGCATGACTGGTTAGTCTATGCATCTTTTTCTGTAATTCTCATATGTTTATTTTCAACGTTGAAGAGCTGCTGCTCTCTGGTCCCTTGTAAAGACCCCCCACTCCAATCTGTATGTGGCTTCATTGCTTCCGGATCTATGGCTCTCGAATGCATTTGTGGCGTTGCAAACCTGGGGTTCTCTAAAACGCAATAACCACCGCTGATCACGACATCAAAATATCCCGCAGGAAGAGTTTGCAAACCATAAAAGTGGTACATCAGTGGAGATTTAGAGATTGCTAGCGTGAAGTATTGAGACATCCTTGAATGAACCCTGAGAATGTGAGAGGGTGTTGTGGCAGGAGTTTAGATTTCAGCCGTATAGAATTACCTAACTACAGAACCTCTGGAGGCTTTAGATTATTCGCTGGTTAAGATCCTGTTTGTTTATGCTTCAACTAAAGCAGCCCTGATCAATTGTGTCATATCACCTGTTATGACGATTCTCAGCCAAAGACAACGCCAACGTGGGATTTTCATTTCTTGACATTCAACATCCAATCAGATTCTCTTTGTGTCTCAGCTTGTCTAATTAAAATGTGAAGCTTTTCCAAGACACTATTTCACATGCCGAGCCAAGCTGTAGCCGCTTCTGCGGCGCCGATTGTCCGGACCATCGGCGCCGTTGGCTCCACATCACCGGATTCAAATGGCGGGCCCATTCCGAATTGCTGGGAAATACTGGAGTTCAGCGAACAGTAGGAATAATAGTTTTTTAGTTTTTTATTTTTTATTTTTTATTTTTTCAGTTTTTTTTTTCTTCATATTTGCACTCTGAGATTAGTTAATTGGAAGAAGAATAATTCCGCCCCTTTCAATGTAAGCTTGTGTTGATATTACAGCCAGTCCCTTGCGATGATAACTTTCCTCGGGGGCTGGAGATGCAGAAGAAATATATTTGGTATGCATAACATCCAGATAGAAGAAAAAAAGAGACAGCTACGTTTGACTTGCGCCTAAACCGATGCTAAGTGCTTCTGAAAACATGCTCATGCTCCCCAGATCTCACTCATCTCATATCCTCATCTCAGACCTCAACACCACCGAGTACCTCCTCAAAAATCTCCAAATTACCCTCACCTCTCCGATCGTACACAGCAAACCAAATCTCTTCCCACCAGCCGCCTTGAAACTCGGGCTCCTTCAACACTTCCAGCCAACAACGAGCGACCTCCTTCGGCGGGTTCCTAAACGCGCCGCATCCCAAGGCACCAAGTACAAGCAGCCCATGGTTTCGTCGTGCCGCCATTCGCAGGCACAATCTCATCTTGAGCTTGGTAAGGTCGCGATCAGCAGGATGTGCATAGGTTGTACTGGCCACAGGGCCTTTGGGCGTGTTTAACGTGATGGTCCTGACGGGTGGTGTGCGTAGGGCTGCGATGCTGAGAACGCTTACGACGGGCAGGTTCTGGGCTTGGATGGTGGGCATGAGAAGCTGGTGTCCGGTTTCTTGATCGGAGCGGATAATGACAACATCGGGGGTGTAGACACCCATGCGTTGCCTCCATGGGTAATATCTTCGATGCAGTGAAAGATACAGCGAGCTTCGATAGCATAACGCTTCCTCTTGAGCACGCGCGCCTTTCAACCATCCTCCACCTGGGCTGACATGGCTTGCCATGTTCAGCACCGCAACGCGACCTGATGCGGATCCTTTGAGATCCGCAAGGTGTATAGCTGCGTTGAAACTGTCGTCGTTGGAAATTCTAATAGTTGCTTTCCCTGAGGGTGTCCGTCTAGGACACTCGGCAGCTGTGAGCGGAGGTAGTTGGTGGATCTCAAGCTTCTCTGATCTGCTGGCGTCGACATTTGGCAACTGAGAAAGGATACCAGGGAGGACTGTCCGTGTTTCCTTTGCTATAGCTGCGAGCGCAACACCGCGTCTGTATGGATCATCGCGTCTACTCCTGGATGAATACGGGTGCTGATTTGATGAAGTTCCTCTTGATGAAAATGCTTGAGATGATGAAGCAACAGGTCTTGATGGTCTGGATGATATCCACGAATCCAGCGTTTGTTGACCTCTGTTGGACGACATTCGATGAGGGCTTTTCTGAAAGGAAAAAAAAGGAAAAATTGTTTCGAGATAATCTGAGCCTGGTGCCAAAAATGGTTGCTCGGAATTTGTTTTTTTGCAGCTTGTGAGTTTGAAGACGATGGCTGAGTCCATATCCGTGGGTGAGCTCAGCTAAAATACTACTAGGCAACCGTGGCCCCAGCTAACACTTTATTCACCAAAAACTCCAAACGACGATAGAGTCATGAGCCTTGACATAAACACAAGGAAAACTGAAATTTTGTCTGTAATTGGACGACACATCTTTCCAGTAGTCGTTGGGTTTAACAGAGATATTTTCTTCATCCATTCAGCAACGCAAATTTTGTGCTACGGTTGACTCATTCTTCCAAGCCTCTTATTCACTACAGATACACATATCTCTATACAAGATTTCGTCTCAGCTCCATCCAGGGTATCAAAACAGCCAGTCATATGTTACATATTCATACAAATCTCAAGTGCACATGCATTCATGCAGGTGTCTTGATTGCTCCCTCTGGGACCTCGTCTGAAGCCTCAAACTTCCGGGGGATGAGACCATCAGCGTCATTAATAGCTCCTTCCATATTGTCCTTATGGAACAGGAACAGTCCCTGAATCGCTGCTGTGCTTGTGTGGCGATTCGATGGTTTGCCGTCAGGTCCAACGCCGAACAGGCCCAGCTCTTGGAGGCGGCCAAGGAACCGTTCTCGGCCAGAGTGATCTTTGTCAACGTCACCGTAGAATCTATCCCACATCTGAGCAGCCTGGTATTGTGTGGCCTCACCAATGCGAAGCATCAAATCTACACGACCAGGTCGGATGAGCGCGGCATCGAGGCGATCAACGTGGTTGGTCGTCAGGAACGCAATGCGCTCTTCACCAGCAGCAACACCATCAAGGGCGTTAAGGAGACCAGAGAAGGTAACAGTAGCACCATTGTAGCCATCAGAGTCTCGCTGGCGTCGGTTCACGAATGCTGCATCTGCATCTTCCAGCAGAAGCAAACTCCTCTTGGGTAGTTTTGTAAGGAGATATGCTAGCTTGTCATCCGTCATGCCCATCTCGCTGAGGTTGATCATGGCCACACTAAAATCCAGCTCTCCTGCAAGAGCCTGAATAAACGAGGTCTTTCCACTGCCTGGAGGACCATACAGCAAATAACCTCTTCGGTAGGGAATACCCCGATCCACATACCATTGTTGTCGGTTCAAGAAGTCTTTTACGTCGCCCACAATACTCTCCTTGACACCGTCATCCAAGATGACTGAGCCCAATGGGCGCTTCTTTCTTGGGTCACCCAGCGGTACCCAGTCCATTCCTCGAGCCGAGTATACAATAGTCTTCCCCTCATTCGCCTTTGCTGCCAACTGGTGCGCCTCGCTGAAGACTGCCTCGAAAACGTGTCGGTGCGCCCATAAAGTAGTCAATTGAACAATCTCGTGTGGTTCACCCGTATTCATATTTGCGGTATTGTGCTTTTCTCTGTTCACGGCAATGTACGCATTGCCGAACTTGACGATATGTCGTCCGAAACCAGGTTGTAGAAAGAAATGCGCATTCTGAGGTCCGCTGACTCCAGCCGTTCGAGATGCAGTCGTCGTTGTAACAGAGAGGTTATGTATTCGTGTAAGGCGAGAGGCAATGAAGCCTGGGTGTTCACGGGGTTGCGACAACCATGCAAGGATCCATGGATATGCGGGATCTTGCTTGCTGATCTCGACATTGACTAGCAAACGGCGACGAGCTGCTCCGAGTGCAGAGATTGCGCCTTTTCGTGCAAAAGCTGCAACTGCTCCTAATGATGCGAGGCCAATTCCACCGGCGAAGAGCGGATTCTCGAACAGAGCGTTGATGTTGAGCCCTGAAGCTGCTGCTGCGGGTGGTGCCGTTTTTTCAGCGTTCGGGAAGCTTTTGAGAGCGTCCTTGAGGGTTTCCTCGTCCATTTTCAGCGAAGAAGTGGTTGTGTGAATGGTCTAGAGGACAATACTGAATTTTTCACATTGGTTCTGGTCGGCATAGTCAACGAGAAGGCATTGGCACGATTGGTTTAAAACTTTGTGATGATGCTCAAGACAATGACGGGGTTTCTGGACGACCCTCTTTTTTTTCTATATCGTTGCACGTGAACGAGATCCAATCTTTATATTGCTTAGCGATGAAATAATACGACATATGGAGTATGAAAAGATAACCAAGTACAAGCATTGGATTCGATACTAAGTCTCTGTGTAATATTAATTCTATGATTTGGTTGTGATCAATCAATAATTCATGGATGAGTAGCTACTCATGTCACCACACGACTTACAACACCAGTGTCCAGAGAGTATTCCATAAGACTGCCGCTTATCGTAGCCACAAGTGCGCATTTTCAGACCACATAGGTGTAGAAAGCAACAACATAGTGCAGACCAACTTTGTAGGCTTGTATTGGGAAGTTCATTACTATGTGTGAGATCAATATTGGCAATCTTGCTCCAGGGTAGTTAGCCTGACTTAAACTCTATCCCTGTAGAAATTGAGATATCTATACCACTGAGTTTACATAAACCTTAGATTTACTGAGGGCTGAGATCTTGTGTTTTAGTCAATCAAGACCAAGAGTCTCTGACTTATAGCTACTCATTTGTTTATATCGATGCGAACAAAGGGCTACTGAGGTCCATAAATGCGACATCATCACCACCACCACCACCACCACAAGAATCACGGCCCCAAAAATCAGCAAAAACCGCAAAAAAAAGAACAGCTGATAGGCATTGGAAGACAATGCTCCCGCCAGGGCTTGAACCTGAGACCTTCGCATTACCGGATACTCGGTATGAAGTATTAGTACGACGCTCTAACCAACTGAGCTACGGAAGCCAATCAGCTGTTGTTGCAGGAGTCCTGGCTTCTGCAAATCCATGAGCGACTCAACTTGATTGACCGACGATAAGCAGCAATTCGTTAGCTAATCCAGCACTTGTAAGTGGGGGAGCAGGAGATTGGGGTGAGCTTCATGGAGTTCTGGAACCTCATAGCCTAAGCGGGGTTGAGGGACGGACGGAGGGACTGGTGGGGGTGAGATCTCGAAACTACAGTCTGGCTTTGTGTGAACCAATACCTCGATGCAATGTATTTTCGGGTGGACGGGACCTTGACCAGATCCGCTGAGGGATTAGACTATTCAAGGTTGCAATTGAGTAGTTTTCTAGCTTCCTTCGAACGCAAACTGCGTGATGTAAACATTGACAAGTTTATGACCATGTCCAACTGCCATGCATTGTCTTGTCGATCAAGCAGACATTGCAAAATTTGCATTCGCCTTTTCTGGATTAGACATTCGGCATCAGCCGGGAAGGGAAGTCGAAACTGGACATAGAAACATCGATTCGAATTGCTGATCCGAGTTTGTCTCGTCATTGGCATGATGAAAATGAATATGGAACTGCGGTTCGGTATTAGATCACCGAGATCATGTTTGGTTGAGCACCCCACAAGATGATGTCGAAGCTCCACCAATTCAACTGCGATCATGATTTCCAACTTCAGATTACTCAAATTGAGTGTAATATGAATGATATTGCTGGGTAGCATGTTTCAACACTACGCAAGTCTTGCAGTGTGCGAGAATGATCGAGAAATGGTTGTCGTCGGCAATGCAACTGCGGTGGTGCATTGGTTCATATGATTGGCCTCAGCTTCGTGGCTTTGGAGATTTGGTCAAAGAGCATCAGCGGAAGTCAACCCGGAATATCCACAGCCATGGGCTATGGCGGCGTTCCAGCCAACCGTGATGCTCACGATATTCAAGTATGCGGGGAAGATGGGGTCACACGAGAATCAGAGTCAGTGTGTTTGCTAAGAAGTGAGAGTGACGAGCCCGATCAATGGTCTCCAAGGGCCAGGCCGTCCCGCATGTTCCCGTCGAGTGCCCCGAAGCATCGGCTGTGGTAGGAATAGCTCTCGGCACAGAGGAGAGGAGGTTTAGGAGGGAGGGCATCATATAAGTCGGCTGCCCCTCCCCCCATATTGATGCTTTTCATTTTTGAATCCTGATAATTCTTCTACTATCGTCATTACCGACATCATCGCTGGGTCGCCTGTCTAACTGCCAAAAGTGTGTAAGTCGCATCACTCTCCACTGTCACCTACCGAGTCCAATCCCATCCACTGCATTTGCTCTTCAACGGCGCCGCTGTGTCGGCGCCCCCACTTTACCACCGAGCACAAGCTCAACAACGTCAGAGAGCTCCCGCTAGCTATCTCGAGTGAGCTTGCTGGGGGGGGGGGGGCGATTTTCTAGACAAAGTCTTGGTCTGACGAGGATGTGTGAACCGGGCTGTCCTATAGCGGAGACGAGGTGGGCAACATGATAGAGTCAAGAGTCGTGAGAGGAAGAGGCAGTAGCGCAGAGGCCGAGAGAAAGTCAGAGAAGACATATCGGCCGCGAAGCCACCGGAGAGCCACCGGGCATCGGAGCAGCCGTAAGGGACCTGAGACGAGAGCCTGAAATGGGTTGAGGTGTCCGGTGAACAAGATTGAGCGTTTCCGGATGAGGCGACTATCTCAATCGTCTCACTGGATGGCGCGGTGAATCGTTCAACAGTCTCAGCCCATTCAACAGCTCTAAAGCCTCACGGAACTCAGTTTACGGCCCGTGAGTATCAGACGATTCGCGATGTATCTCCGTTCTCGCCAATCGAGGAGCAGCATGCTGCAAGATGCATTAGACGAGTGTTCCTGGCGAGATGGAAAAAAGATCCGCGGTCTTATCATGGCCTCTCTTTATGCCTCACCGACACGGCTGTTGGATGTTGTAAACAGCTCATGGCCTCAATCTGATGAACTCATTCTGACCCGCACAGAGCAGCTCTCGGCAAGAGCGTCAGAATTGCCCCTCCTACTTGCCCTGTCTGCCCCTCCAAAACGCCGTAACTGCCACTCTACCCCTTGCCGTGTTGTCTCATTGCGCAGCTCTTTTTTTGCTATCGATAAGGCCCAAACAGAGTTGGATTGAAAACCCCGCTACACCCCCCTCTTCGTCATTAGGTTGCTCTGCTCCTCTTCATTCATAACTGACAAACTTTCTTGCTCAATAGGCTTTTTTCTTCTACATCTTTCATCTCAACCTACATTTTCTATCCATCCTAAACTCCACAAACAGCAACAATGGGTGTCCAAGAAGTCCTCAGCCGCAAGACCGGTGTCATCGTCGGTGACGACGTCCTCCGTCTCTTCGAGTACGCTCGCGAGCACAAGTTTGCCATTCCCGCCATTGTATGTCTCAACCATTCAAAAAACAACGCAAACCGTCGTAACTAATAAAAATATCACAGAACGTCACCTCTTCCTCTACTGTCGTCGCTGCCCTCGAGGCTGCCCGCGACAACAAGGCTCCCGTCATCCTCCAGTTCTCTCAGGGTGGTGCCGCCTACTTCGCTGGCAAGGTATGTTCCTCAACAAATTTCTCAATCGTGTCAACCCACTGATACACTCTTCAGGGTGTGAGCAACACCGACCAGGCCGCTTCCATTGCTGGCTCTATCGCCGCTGCCCACTACGTCCGCTCGCTCGCTCCCACCTACGGTATCCCCGTCGTCCTTCACACCGACCACTGCGCCAAGAAGCTCCTCCCTTGGCTCGATGGCATGCTCGATGCCGATGAGGCTTATTTCAAGGAGAAGGGCGAGCCCCTCTTCTCCTCTCACATGATCGATCTCTCTGAGGAGCCCGTCGAGTGGAACATTGAGACCACCGCCAAGTACCTCAAGCGCGCTGCCCCCATGAAGCAGTGGCTCGAGATGGAGATTGGTATCACCGGTGGTGAGGAGGATGGTGTCAACAACGAGGATGTTGACAACAACTCTCTCTACACCCAGCCCGAAGATATCCTCAACATCTACAACACTCTTTCCCCCATCTCCCCCTACTTCTCTATCGCCGCTGGCTTCGGTAACGTCCATGGTGTCTACAAGCCCGGCAACGTCAAGCTCCACCCCGAGCTTCTCGGCAAGCACCAGGCTCACGTCAAGGAGGCCCTCAAGTCCGACAACGACAAGCCCGTCTTTTTCGTCTTCCACGGTGGCTCCGGCTCCTCCAAGAAGGAGTACCTCGACGCCATTGGCTTCGGTGTTGTCAAGGTTAACGTCGACACTGACATGCAGTTCGCTTATTGCTCTGGTATCCGAGACTACATGATCAACAAGCGCGAGTACGTCAACACTACCGTTGGCAACCCCGATGGTGAGGACAAGCCCAACAAGAAGTACTTCGACGTAAGTTTTCACCACATTACTGTATATGTATGACAATGTACTAACGCTATGTCTAGCCCCGTGTCTGGGTCCGTGAGGGTGAGAAGACCATGTCCAAGCGTGTTGCCGAGGCTCTCCAGGACTTCAACACTGCCAACCAGCTATAAATGTCGATAAAAGACACTCAGTGGTTCTAATGATATCCCAACTGCGACACAATTCATGACTATCGTTTGGAAAAGAAAAAGAGGGATCTAGAAAAAGCCCGCACCTTGGTTCCGACACAACATAGCAGTGTTCAGTTGCAGGGGCGTTACGAGGCGATGAAAGTAGTAAAATTAATGAAGAAAAAAAATTTGATGACGCACAACCTGGGTCTCCTGCATGACGATGTAAATATATGATGTTAGGATAAAACTACCTACCTTAACTCGGCACACTGATATCGGACATTACATCAATGGACATTCTGGATGCGGACAACTGCGAATTTAGAAAACATGAAAACCATGTCATTAATCGTAGAACATATATAGCCTGTTAAGTATTATACAAACCAACCGTTGGAATCCCCCGTGGTTCGTCGCGGAATGTCTCTTATATCAGAGAACATTTGCCGAGCGCCGTGTATTCTAACCCATGTCCATGCCCGCCTCTTTTGATTTAACTTTGCACCTTTATCCGCATGCTTTCGATGATTGTGTATTATGCAGCTCACAATCACCAGTTCCTGTTCCTATTTCTCCTGTTGTTTTGAGATCCTGTTGGGCGTACCTATCGACCAAGAAGCTCCTTCTCCATCTGGGCTACAGCGTCTTCCGAGAGCTGCTGAGCAGCGCGAGCATCGGCCTTGGTCTTATCGAATCGCCAGAGACCACCAGTCTTGTCAGCCTCTCCGTCAGTAGGTACGCCGACGACCTTGCCGAGCTGCTCGAGGACAGAGTCTTGACCCTCGACAGCGGTGAAGTACTGGCGATCCCAGGTTCGGCCCTCTGACTTCTCCTTGGTGCGCATGTTGCGCTGGGCATTCTCAATCTTGCCCTTCTCAGCACCAGTGGTGTCCATGTCACCCTTCTGGATGGCGTCAGCAACGCGAGACCAGGCGCGTCGGGACTCGAGAGGGTGCTGTTGATCGATGGGTGCAACTTTGAGCTCAGTCTGAGCGGTGTTGACGGCGTCGTAGGTGCTCACAAGAGTAGACTTGGAGTTAGACTTGGCGGGTCCTGAGTAGATCTCGAGAGCCTTGTTCCACTGGCCAGTGACATTGTAAAGAACATCCTTCTCCTTGCCCGTAGGATAAACGCTGGCGACGATGGTGTTCTTCTTTCCAGAGAGCCATCCCTTGCCGCTATAGTCAATCTTGGCAGTGAAGCCACTGGAGCTAGTAATGTGACTTGAGCCATCAAGCTCAACAAAAGGAGCACCAAAGATCAGTCCCTCGATATGAAGGCCAGGGAGAGTGATGAGGTAGGATTCGATCTCGCCAGAGGGAAGAGGAACTCGTAGGACAGCGTGGCCGATTTGCTTGACAATGATGGTGCTTTTGAAAGTGGCCTTCTGAGCGTTGTAGCCCTCAAGCTCGATACCAGACTTGTCGTTGCGAATGCAATAGGCGGTAGCAGGAGGATGGTGGCTGACCTGCTCTGAGACAAGGGTGGTTTCGCCAGCTTCGTCGGACCAGGTACCAAGGAAAAGCTCACCCAGGAAGGGGTTTAGAGGCTTCTTTTCGTTTCCAAACTGCTCACTTCGGCTGGCGTACTGGTGCTTGAGGGTTGAGAGGAACCACTTGAGGACGAGCATAGTACGCTTGGCGGGATCAGACTCGGCAGCTGGGGCGGTCAGGACGGGAGGGTGCGTGGCCCAGTAGGCAGAGAACTCGGTGAGAGACTGGGAGGAGAGGATGAAGGGAGGCGCGGTGAGAGAAGATAGATCGCCATTGAAGGACGCGATGGACTATAGAGCACGTCGCAAAGACGAGGTCAGCTACTGCGATCACCCATATACGAATCGCTCCAAGCACGCAAAAGCATGGAGTTAGATATCTATATCTACCTTGAGGAAGGCGGTCCAGCTGCTGCTGTTAGCCTGCGCGGCCGGGGCTGTAGAAGAAGACATGATTGTATATTTGCGCCGTGTATAGAAAAGTCGGGAGGTGAAGAGGGAAGGTTTGCGACGGGATAGGAGATTTCGAAGGCGGTCTCGTGTACAGTAGCAGTAGCGTAGCAGTTAACGAGGGGCCGATTGCGGATTGCGGGGTTGTAGAAGCAGGGGGGAGAACAGCTAAAGTCAGGACGAGCCAGATGGAGCACGCGGGGCTGGCCTGGACTGTGATGCACTGCAGATTAAGGGTTCGATTGGGGTTTATTATTTATCGATGATGGAGGCGATATTAGTTAAATAGTCGATATAAATAAGGACTCCAAGCTTGGCGAGATCTTGAAATGGTGAATCTAATTTACCCGTGTTGTAGAAGTGGGACTTGGTTTCAAAGCCGAAAGGGGTAATGGGCAGATTGAACCCACGCGATATGAAGAAGAGTTGAGAAGAGTCAAGAATATGATGAAGGAGAATTCACTTTAGCCAAATGTCGAGCTTGTATTATTTCCTTGGCTACAAATCACGAGACTTAGAGACATCCTTCCCAATTCATCAATACATGACCAGTAGTGAAATTGACATACGCCCATCATGGACTCTTTCGTTGAGCACTGCCTCGCCCATCATCACTCGAGCCTATTACGTCAACACTTGAACGCCGTCATGACGTCCCGTATTCGTATGTATGGGTTAGTGGTTAGGCTGGGAGGTCTCCTCATTACTACTCGCGATTTATTGATTAATCTTACTATCACGTCACTTCTTGAATCTTGTTCCAACGACGTAGGTGTTATCCCTCATGTGCCGCTTAATCAGTAACTAATTTCGCATTTCAGGACGTTTCGTATCCGTAAATGTGACTCAGCTGCCTCTCGCTCTTGGTGTTGATCAGGCATGGGACTTTACTAGGGCTGAAAAGCTTAGCTATTGCACAGCACGTGGAACCCGGATATAGAGGGATATGCAATGGATTTATGCCAACGTGCACACAGCATTCAGTAATACATAACTTACACTTAGTCTATGGCTTTTATTCACTGTCAATGTAACCAGTTATACTTCATGATACGAACAGGCACCCACTTTGAATAATATCTCGCCAAATTATAACAATTCTTTTGTGGTATCTCATCAAGCCCAAACCCATATTACATACAGAGGATATACAGTTCCGCCGTCCAGCCATTACTCCATTCATCAAATCATGACCTTATCGCCAAGTATTACACCCAAGTCAGTTATACTTCCATCCCTCGATTAACTCCGCGACCTTATCGAGACCTCTTTGCATAGCCATGCCAGCTGGTGTGCCCTGTCGATAACCTCCAGTCCCGTCTCTGTCCTCCCAGGCATCCCACACTGCGTTTGCGTGGTACTGTCGAGCGCCTTTCTCAAGCAACATCCTCACACCTCCAATGTGCCCGCGAAGAGCCGCGTAATGAAGGGCTGTGGCGCCCCGATCGTTCTGATGGTTGACATCGATTCCCTGCTGTAGCAGGAGCTTGAGTGTTGCTTGGTTTGCCGATGCTTGGAAAAGAATCGTATCACCGTGTGTTGTTAAAGCGTGCGTATTGGCACCCAGTCGAAGAAGTAGCCGGACTGTTGAAATATGGCCATGAAACGCTGCTACGGAGAGAGGTGTCCGCCCGGGGAAGATGGTGCTCTCAAGAGAGGCACCATAGGATACAAGCCGTAGTATGATCTCGTCTCGTGCATGTTGAGCGGCAACGTGAATGGGCGTTGTCTGTGGCTCAGGCACCAGGTATTCCTTGCTGCCTTTCGAAGGGAACATGGACGACACTTGCATACCGGCTCCAAGCTCCAGGAGTGCTGTGACAAGGTCAACATCCCCCATTTTGACTGCATGAGAGAGAATGCTCATCCCATCCGGTCCTACTCGTTCGACATCGGCTCCTAGCCTGATCAAGCGAAAGATACTCTGCGCATTACCGAGCTTGGCAGCCACAAGAAGAGGAGTTTCACCTGTCTTATCCAAGACATCAACAGGCGCGCCTGCATCAAACAATAGCTGCAGAATGTGAGGTTTGTCCTTGTGCGCCGCCATATGCATCGCTGAGTATCCGGAGTGTCCTTGAGTGGCTGCTGGATCTGCTCCATGGGCGATGAGGTATCGAACAGTCTCGTCGTGTCCTGTGGCTGCTGCTGCTAGTAAAGGTGTGTTTCCGTTGCGGCTGGGCAGGTTGGGGTCTGCACCGCTATCTAGCAGAACAGCAGTGATAGCTGTGCAGCGAGAGTTGATGGCCATTGTGAGGGGAGTGTGCTCGCGGAGTACGCGATCAACGTTTGCTCCTCGAGATATCAACACTTGGGAGAATTCTTGGTTGCGCATTGCGATAGCCATATGGAGGGCTGTCTTTCCATCTGGCAATCGCACCTCTAGATCTGCACCAGCTTGTACGAGCTTTGTCGCCGCAGACCAGCGGCTATGTTGAATCGCCACGAGAAGTGGTGTCTGGCCATTATAGTCAACAAGGTTGATATCGGCGCCTGCAGCGATGAGGACTGGAAGCGTCTCATCGTCGATGACATCTGAAGCGGCCGAGAGGTGGAGAGCTGAGCACCCATCGTTATCGATCGCATTGACGTGGACTTTCATGTGAATCACAAGAGTCGCAAATTGTTCCGAAAACCCGCATCTGATCCCCCTCATCAATGCTGTATGACCATCAGTAGTTGGCTCGTCAACATCTGCGCCAGCGACGATGAGAAAAGCAGCAATTAGCATATGACCTTTGTCGAAAGCGCGATGCAGTGGTGAGAGCATCGAACCAGCCAACATTATGTTGGGGTCTGCGCGTTCGAGTAGGATATGAAAGACGGCCGTTTCATCGCTCCGTTCAATGGCGTTGTGCAGTTCATTTGCGGCATCCTTGGTTCGCACGTAATTGACCCCTGGTGGTGGTACAAGTGTATCAAGTAGGATCTGGATCTCGGCAGAGTCGCTGACTCTGGGTAACACGACAGATTGTTGGTTTGGTGCTGTGAACTTTCGAGCAAGACTCCGTAGTGCTTCATCTACTCCAATGTCTGGCTCAATCACGCGCCTCCTGTTGTCATTTTCCCCAAAGTTATAACCGGCACTACTCAGAGTTAGCCTTGAACCAGCGCACTTAAAAAAGAAGGTTACTTGCCGTGTCGCAGCATTAAGGAGAGTATGAAGAGACGCTTGATGAGTGCGCAGCCGCGCAAGGTACTCTTTCAATGCTGCTTCGTTCCAGACGATGATAAGCTGTGGTTCGCTGAGGTGAATGCCGCTGTCCCTATCTGGACCCTTTATGCGTTTCAATGCTGCCCTCAGCTCATGCACATCCTTCGAAACGGAATAGACGAATTCGTTGTTTGATGCCCGAACACTTTCTGTGCCACCTTCAATCGATCGACTGAGTTCGTGTAACCTGTCGAGCGCATTTGTGATCGCGCGACACTCCTTGGCAAGAGAAGCCAAAGTAACTGGACTGGTATTGAGACAATTGGAAATACCCCTACATTCCTCGGAAAGTTGCTCGCATATGTCGATCAGATCCTGCAGGTCTGCCTTCTCGACCCGACTCTGAAGTTGATCCATCCTTGGAGAAAAAACAAAATTTGATGGAAGTTGGCCGACTCAGAAATGCCAAAGTAGTACAAGCCACCAGACCAGATCAGACTCGAGCAGGAAACTCGGGGGGTAATGTACGATTTGACAGCTGCAAATACTTCCGTAAGCTTGCAGTTCCTGCAGAGAGCGGACCAAGCCCGTGCTTTCGCCTTCGCCGCGCTGAGATTCGTGCGCAGAAAAGCAAAAGAGAGGGTTGAAGCCTCAACTCAAATCGACTCAACGCAAGAGAGTGACGACGGCCCGGGCTCTAGTTGCTGCACACCGTTGTCACATATTCAGACCAGGTAACCCACAAAGTCACAAAGTCATAAGAGGCTAAAGAGGTTCCGAGAAGCAGAGCGAGTCGGCTTCTAGCCCGGAAGCAAGCCGTGCCCTGCTGTAAGCCAACATCCATCCATGGATGGTGATTCCTAGCGTTAGGTGCGTGGCAGTTGGTCCTGTCCTGTCCTGGGCGTTGGACCTAGTGCAACCGCTCAGGCATGGATAAGGGGACAAGCCACCCAGCTGCCTGGGAATTAGCTGATCAATACCCAGAACGGCGACAAATAGGGTGCGTTGGTGCTTGAGCTGGCAGATGGGTCGCAACGGTGGCGTCTGCATCTGCAGGTTCGTGAGTCGCTCTCTTTGCGCCTTTTATCCAATCTGGCAGTTACGGAGTCTCGAAGCCTTTTTAGCCTTATGGGGAAGTAAAGCCGCTAGAGAGATCCCTGACTGGTCGCTGAAGAAATGTGAACGAGTCTGTTGAGAACCTGAGATCCAGTGTTGATTATCTTATCCTCAATCAGCCCTGCTCAGGGAATACCCCGTCGGAGGATTGTACTCAACGCCCAAACGGTGAGGCGTCGATGGTATCAGAATGTCAATGCTTAAATGACGCCTAGGGCGGTCCAGTGTCCAGTAGGGCGAGAGGCTGCCCGCAATCCATCGCCAACATCTCCGGAAACCCGTCTGCCCTGTGCGATTTGCGATAACTGTCCATCCAATATCAAGCGTAGCGCGGCTCCATTCGGCGGTGGCTACTTGCTTCAGTGGGCGAAAAGCAATGCCGATTAGTTCGTCGTAGGCTGATTCAGAAGATGCAGACCCTGGATTTGAAAGGTGAAATTCTGCGTCTCGCCCTGAAAATGCCCCCCTTGGCGTCACGCTGGTTCCTGGCTTCTCGCCTTGACCTGGGACGTGCATCAAAAGTTCAGTAATATCTCACTGTCCTCACTCAGCTTGTTTCAGCCCCATGAGATGGAGCAAAAGCCCAGTCAGTTCGTTTCTAATAAAACCGACACAACAGTCAAAAGATAAGAGCAAGAGTTAAGGATCCGAAGAGCTTCAGCTACTTCTCGAGACTACGAGCAACCATAGTTGAAAACTATCTCGAATTGGAATGTCTCGCATTCAAAGCCTAATCCCCTCGTAAACCTTCTCTTATCAATATCGTCATTGCCTGGGGGCTTCTGTCGTGCAGTAATGGATCGGGACTACCAGGATCAAGCTGGGGGATCTCTGCAAGGATCTAGGGGCCGGCGGACCCAGAGTTTATCCGGACTTTCCGGACACAAGCAGCCGGGCCTCAGCTCCGGCTAAGTCTTTAGTTGCGTCACTGAAGTCGAGATAGAACCAACCATCACTCACGACAATTTTCTAACGACTAACGCGACTCGACTCGATCCTGTTTCAGATTCGTAACGAGCCACGTTTTTGCCTTACCACGCTAGCAATTATTTCTAATTTATAATCAGCTGAACTAAAACATCCGCCCACTCTGGCTGGGATACTCTGGAAGGGTTCGCCGGACGCTCAGAAACAGAGCTCCTCGCGGCCGAAAAATACCATGACTCAACCATCTACGCAGCCTCACCTTACTCCACAGTTCTGTTTCTCGTATGGTACTTTGCGAGGTATATCCGAGTCAGATGTACCGGCTGTTCGAATATCCGACTGATTCTTGCTTTTCAGACTTTCTTCGACTTTCAAGATCGTCGATCGATGATTCAATCACCCAGAATCTCAATGCGCTGGTGACACCGTCCCGATCCGGCTTTGACCCTTCGTCTACCTCGCAACGCGTCCCAAGACCAACCTCAAAACAGATCGATCCTCAGCCATGCTTAGATTTTAAGGAGAAAGTGCTGTTTCCATCATGGGAGGCCCGGACCGAAGTACTAAACTACTGCGCTCTCGTAGCGGCAAGCCCGGACCCTGATGACCCGGACCGAACCATGAGGGAACTCGAGAAAGAACAAGACCGCGATAGAATAGTCGACGAACGATTAGATCCATATTCCGGTAGATTCTTCCCGCGTGAAGCACGTACCGAGCGCCTGGCTTCGCTTGTAAGACAAGAGAGAGGCGTGGAGGGTATCGTACGACATAGAACATGGGAGGTCGTACAGCAACGATGCGGGGGCGGCCCTTTCGAAAGCTGGGAGGACATAATCAGCAAATGGAGGAAAGCTCAAAACTCGAAAACGAATGTATAAATTATGATATTACGACACGACCACTCAGATCCTCCAACTACCATTGGAGTACGAAATGTGTAACATGACAAGAGAAGGACTGTAGGATGGGGACTTGATGTACGATAAGCATGTTACAATACTAACACCTCTTATATAGAAGGATTAAAGATACTATTCGTCTAGACGAAAGATTGAAGTTTCATGGTCGGTCATGTCATGTCCCTCAGGAAGCAGGAAAGCGTCTGACTTAGGGAAAGGTGCCAAAAATACCTAGTCTAAGGTCCACTAAACCTTCACTAAGTCTTTTTGTCACTTAGGATAGACGTCTTAAGTTTTCTTGCCTCCCGTAGCATGTGTCTTTCTGTGGCCTTTACCACATGGACAAGCCCTATGTGCCAAACAGATGAAGCTATCTAGATACCAATGTTGAGCAGTCATTTCATATTTATTTTTGTTTTCAGGCGGAGTAGCTGCACTGTGTATGAAATCTTGAACTGTTCTACGCCATGAATTTATGGATTAATTCATTCAATATCAGATTCTTTGCCAACTCTCATGAGGCATCCATGCTGTCATGGGTTCTAAACTGCCCCGCCAAAACCACCAACTCCTCATAACTCAGCAACCCACCACAGGCAGCCTCCGAGAAATTGCCGGCCTACCGTAGCAATTCCTGTCCACATCATTCCGTAAGTCGTATGGTACAGCACCTTCAGCTTTACACGACATCTCTCCACAATCGCCGGTCAGGGAAGCCGCCTCTTTACCCTTCATATCCTCCTCTCATCATCTCCTGGCGAGGTCTTTGTCTCGTCCAAGCTTCTCTGTACCTTTTCCTCCCCCTCGCCCACACACCCCTCATTCGATCCTGCTGGAAGCTTGTAATCCTCGCCGACAACGGACGCTGGCTGCAATTAACTAGCTCACGACTTCTTTACAGTCCGAAGACTAGAACTGTTTTCCATAATCACGATGCCGCAACCTCTTGCCTCTAAGGAGGCCTCGCTCTTCCGATCCGTTATTCGATACTATGAAGACAAGCAATACAAGCGTGGTCTCAAGTCCGCCGAGCTTATTCTCAAGAAGCATCCGAAACATGGAGACACCACTGCGATGAAGGCCTTGATTCTGAACTCTCAGGGCAAGACAGAAGAAGCTTTTGCATTGGGAAAGGAAGCCTTGACCATGGATATGAAGTCGCACATCTGCTGGCACGTGTATGGTTTGCTGCACCGGGCAAACAAGAATTTTGAGGAGGCTATCAAGGCGTACAAGTTTGCTCTGCGACTAGAGCCTGAGTCGGCACAAATTCAACGCGATCTGGCTATTCTGCAAATTCAATGCCGCGACTATCAAGGATACATCCAAAGCCGAACCGCTATGCTTCAGGCCCGACCTCAAATGCGCCAAAGCTGGACTGCGCTCGCTATTGCTCACCACCTTTCCGGAAACCCTGCCGAGGCTGAGAAGGTCATGAATACATACGAGGAAACATTGAAGACGAAGCCCTCGAAATTCGACAACGAGCACTCAGAAGCAATTATGTACAAGAACTCTCTAATTGCGGAGCAAGGAGACTATGAGCGGGCACTTAAGCATCTTAACACCGCTGCCAAGCAGAATCTCGATCGATTGGCTGTCATGGAGGCGCGCGCCGAGTATCTCCACAAGCTGGACAAGAAGGAGGAGGCTGCTAAGGCCTACCGGGCTCTCCTTGACCGCAACTCGGAGCACCCTGCATACTACGAGAAACTCTTGGAGGTCCTGGAGGTACCAGAAGATGACCCCAAGGCTCGCAAGGCTATCTATGATGAGTATGCGGAGAAGTCCCCTCGTTGCGATGCTGCGCGTCGGTTGCCGCTGGACTTTTTGTCAGGTAAATCTGACCGAGACACTAGCCGGCCACCAGTACTAACCTGTTTATAGGCGATGACTTCAAGCAGGCTGCCGAGGCCTATTTGACGTTGATGCTTAACAAGGGAGTGCCATCAACCTTCGCTAACCTTAAGCATCTTTACTCCGACTCATTCAAGAAGGATACCCTCCGTGAACTGGCCGAGAACTATTTGAACTCGCAAGGTGCTGATTCGGAGAGCAAGGATAAAGGAGAGGCGGCGGCACTGTATTACCTTGCACAGCACTACAACTACCATCTCAGCCGGGACTTGACAAAAGCCATGGAGTACGTCGAGAAGGCGATTGAGAAGGACCCCAAGAGCGTTGATTTTGCCATGACGAAGGCACGAATTATTAAGCATGGCGGAGACGTACAAGAAGCCTCCAAGGCAATGGATCGAGCCAGGAAGCTTGACCTCAAGGATAGATACATTAACACAAAGGCAGCCAAGTATCAGCTTCGCAACAACGAAAACGATAAGGCTCTCAAGACAGTCGGCCTCTTCACTCGTGCAGAGACTGTTGGTGGTCCCTTGGCGGATCTTTTGGATATGCAGAGTGTCTGGTTCTTGACAGAAGACGGCGAGGCATATGCTCGCCAAGGTAACGTTGCGCTTGCTCTCAAGCGATTCCAGCAAATCTTCAACATATTTGAGGTGTGGCAGGAGGACCAGTTCGATTTCCACAGCTTCTCTCTGCGCAAGGGTCAGATCCGCGCCTATATCGATATGATGCGATGGGAAGACCACGTCCGTGATCACCCCTTTTTCTCAAGGGCTGCTCTGGATGCAATTGAAGTCTACCTCAAGCTGGCCGATAAGCCTTCCGCAAATGGTGTCAACGGCGCCGATGGAGAGGACGCTGAGGATGCTCTGGTCAAGAAGAAGGCCGCCAAAAAGGCTAGGAAGGAGCAGCAACGCCTCGAAAAAGAGGCTGCCGAATTACAAGCTAAGCAAGACCCTAACAAGGGCAAGGATAAGGATGGAGAAGTCAAGAAGCAGGACGACGATCCTCTCGGGTTGAAGCTCGCCGACACCACCGACCCTCTCGGCGACGCCATGAAGTTCGTCAACCCCTTACTACAATTCAGCCCTAGGAACATCAACGCCCAGTTCGCTGGCTTCGAGGTCTACATGCGCCGCAGTAAGTTTAATACTATGGGCAGACAAGTTTTGCATTTGCTGACCCGTTCTTCTTACAGAGAAGTATATTCTTGCCCTCCGCTGTCTCACAGCTGCCCTAGCACTTGACCCCAAGTCGCCCAGGGTGCATGAACATACTGTAGCGTTCGCTCAACTATTGAAGACTGCGACCGACATTGAGCCTAAGGTTCTGGAGGTGCTAAAGGCTGAGTTCAAGGCAGTCGATCCTTCCACGGATCTCGTCAAGTTCAACGACGAGTTCCTTGCCGCCAACAAGGGTAGTCCTAGACATGTTCTCTCTGCCATCAAGGCACAGAGACTATTGGGTCCAGATAAGGCTAAGAGCGAAGAGGATGTCTCTGGCATCTTGGATATCCCGGATGTCACCTATGAGGATGCCATCGAGGGACTTCAGGTGCTCAAGGGCTGGAGGAGTTCTCAGGTGGAAGCATACAAGAAGGCGGCCCAGGAGAAGTTCCCCAATGTGACAAGGCTCGCATAAGGGGGCATTGCATACCTTCTTACTTGCCGATACTCAAAAGTTTGTGGGGGTTCAGCACATGCCATGATGATATTGAATGACATTGGCCATACCAAGACATATAGATGCATGCAACCGAGGCTGCGATTCCGAGGTCTTCCAGTTCAGGTTAGAAAAAGGTCAAGGAAGGAGAAGGAAGGACAGTCTGGCGCAAGGAATGACTCCGAAGATGGCGGGGAAATGGAGTTTTGGGAACATGGGGAAAAGTTAAAGCATCCATACATCGTGTAGAATAAGCATGCCGCTATCAGCCTCATTGGTCGAGTGCATTGGCTAAACAAGAAGAAGCCGTTAATCTCATCGAATGTATCTGGGGAACTGAGATCTTAGTTACGTCGGACGTGATGACAAATCTGAGGTAAGCCCGTAAAGGGCAATAATTCCTTGTGTCGAAGTCAAATCGAAGTCTTCAAAGATATCTCGTGGCTCCGCGGCCACCGAACACCACAGCCAGTGTGGAGTTGGTGACCATTTCTGGTTGTCTTACCGCGGCACTGTCTGGGCAGGTACGATAGCCCGAGTCTTACATTCCACTACCTCAAGCACTGCGTTTGCACTATTGGTTCCAATCATCATCTGTCAGCAGGTGCGCAATTGACTTCTCTAGGGACCTGGCCAGTCGCAAATGCAGGCATTTACAGGGGCTTTAGGTCTGTAATCTCGGATGCAGACCCCCCGCAGATCAACAGCCTAGGTTCAACGGGCATCCGCGTAATCCGATTGATCCTAAGAAGCAACTCCTTGCGGAAACATTCCAAAACATACGCTCGTTATCAGAGGCTTTGGCGTTCTGTCTTTCCTTTTTATGTCGCCATAGCGAGCTGTCCCAGTCCTTCATTTTCTCGATTCTCTTTATTGAATCTACTGCTTCTGTACACGATCAATCATAATCGCGACGATCGAACTAACCCTTGCACCCCTTAGCGCTTTAAGGTGTTCAATATAAAACACAATCGATAAGCCTGCTGACTGGCATCAACTTCAATGAACACGGAGATCGATAGAAAAATGGAGGAAGGCATTGGAATTTTGCTCCTATTGGAGGGCAAGAAGAAGTTGACTATTGGAATCGAAGAACTGGAGCTCAACGGTGCGGATCTTCTGAAGGAGACATGACGCCAAGTCCTCGACTGATCATTAACAGACCCTGCTGCAAACAAGTCAACTCGCTCCTCCTGTGCTCCTTTCTCTGGCAGTAAGAATTTCAAGCTGCGACGCGATACCACATGGAAACACTTATTGATCATGCTTCTCTACAGAACCCGCTCCCAAGAATAGCATACCCTTTTACAACGTCCTCTGGGCCGAGCTCTCCAACAACCAGATCACAATCGACTACGCCTATCACGCTTCGAAGACATTGATCAAGCCTAAGAAATGGACTTTTACGCTTGCTAAAGACGACGAGTCGACCAGCGGTACCCCAGCCGAGATCTTTGTCAAGACCTTGATGACACGCGCATACGGTGATGCGCAGTCTCAGAAACGCGCCTACGTGCTGGTCAACCCGAACTCTGGCCCTGGCGGTGCTGTCAGGCAGTGGGAGACTGAGGTGAAGCCACTCTTCCAGGCTGCAAAGATGCAGCTTGACCCCGTGATATTGAAGCATGGTGGAGAAGCCGTTGAACTGGCGCAAAACGCCGACTTGTCCAAATACGATACTATCATGGCATGTTCCGGTGATGGAACGCCACACGAGATTTTCAACGGCCTTGCCAAGCGACCCGATGCTGCGAGAGCACTTTCTACGATGCCTGTTAGCCATATCCCTTGTGGCTCAGGAAATGCATTCTCTTGCAACTTGTATGGATCTCATCGACCTTCTTTCGCCGCCCTTGCTATCATCAAGGGCGTCGTGACCCCAATGGATTTGGTGTCGGTCACTTCCGGCCATAACCGTATTATTTCGTTCCTCTCCCAGACGCTCGGCCTCATTGCTGAATGCGATCTTGGCACAGAGCATATGCGATGGATGGGCAGTGCTCGTTTTGAAGTCGGTGTCGTTCAGCGCATGTTCAAGAAGAAGTGTTATCCCTTTGACCTGGCTGTCAAAGTTGAGATCGAAGACAAGGGCGATGTCAAGGCTCATTACAAGCATCACGCGAGCTCCACGAGCCTGAATCATCTAGCTAAGAAGCTTGATGCAGAACCCGTAGCTGAAGATGCAGGTTTGCCCCCGTTGAAGTATGGCACGATCCAGGATGATCTCCCTGAAGGATGGGAGTTGATCCCCTATGACAAGGTTGGCATTTTCTATGCCGGTAACGTGAGTGATCCTACCAAACTGTCGCTTGGAATAATACTAACTGTCACAGATGGCTTATATGTCACCCGATGCTCCCTTCTTCGCTGCCTCACTCATCTCAGATGGGTTGATGGACCTTGTCACTATCGATGGTGACCTGCCTTTCTTCACAGCTATTAAGGTCCTTCTCGATGTTGAAGCTGAGAGACTATTTGACAACCCTCATGTCACTTACAAGAAGATCTCAGCTTACCGCATCATTCCTCGCGATCAAGAAGATGGCTATATCAGCATTGATGGCGAGAAGTGCCCATTCGGACCTCTCCAGGCTGAGATCCACCAGGGCCTTGGACGAGTCATCTCCAAGTCTGGCAAGTATGAGGCTGCGGGACCCAAGAACTGGGACAAGGTGACACTAGCCGACCGCATTCATGGATGAGAAGAGGGCATGAAATCGGATGTATGGCGTGTTGGAATGGCAGTGGTTAGGGAAGCAGATGGGAAGAAAGGCTTCTTGGCGATAATGATACCCACGTAAAAGGATGTGCAGATAGCAAGACTTCTAGATGTAGCAAGTTTAATTTGGTTTTGATTCAGGATTTCTTTAGAACCAACGCTCTGTAGTGGCTATTCTTCTCAGTGGAAGTTCGTCGGAATATGCAGCAATTGGGTTTTCGATGTGACAATTGAGGAGAGAAAACATATGACTGTCTGTGTCTCTAAGATAGCCTAGTCACTACTCCCTTGATACAATCACAGTCCTAACTTATTTAAGGCATAATCAAGTCTTTCAACTTTCCATCTTGATAAGTGTGTGTGAGATGGACGCAGGAATCAACAGTGGATCGCGGGGTCCTTGAAAGCTACCCCACCATCAACCTCAAGTCTTCACGACAACTGACTTCATTCCATCTCTATTATATTCAATAACACCCCGTGTTTGCCCCGCGCAGCACAACAAGGCTCTCAATTCAGTGAACTCGAGGCCCGAGGAATTGCCTTCCCAATAAAAGGTCTTTTTGGTATCGAGAGCAGTTCATTTGTGCACGATATGACTCGTCGAGGTCGAGGTAACAGGATGCCATCAGGGCCTTGGGGGAGATTGAAACCTGTCGAGCAGGACCCGCTACAGAGTATTGGTCTTCCTTCTAAGGGTGATAACAGGTATGTATGGGACAGTCAACATCATCTGCAGACACGCGAGAATGATCACTTTCGACAAGACAAGAGACATGGGCTGACTAGAGACAGCTTACTCAACCCCAAGACCCAGGAGTGGTATTATAATCAGATAATTTCACGTTTCCTTGCTTTCTGTACAGAAGCTGGTGACAAGGACTCAATTATACGGAGTTTCGAAGCTCTAGATATAAGGGCAGTCGATCCAACTCCTGCAACACCATATACCAGACCTCCGCCTGGATATAGACCGCCTTCCACAACGACTTCTGCAGAAGCATCATCTTCAACCCCAGCCCCTGAAACTCCAGCCACAAATTCTAGTGGTTCTTCTCAACCCCCTGGATCAGCTTCTGCCAATGCTGTCGCATCGTCTGCGTCCTCTGCCTTAAGTGGCACTTTAAAAGCCCTCCGTTCTATCATACCGTCTAGTGGGCCATCAACTTCTATGTTGGCGGCTATTGAAGACCCTGACAACACTAAATCCCTGCAGGATGTACTGATGGCATTGAGAAAGCTTCGAGAAGGCTTAGTGGCTACAAAACGAGCTGATCTCTTCTCGATCCAAGCATACATCTTCTCTATCCGCCTGTCCATTCTGGCTAAGCATCCTGAATCATATCATCCGGCGATTCTACACCTTCTCAGATACATGGCTGTATGGACCCCCATGGTTCACAGCGAAATCGAGGAGATCGCCGGCTACTTCATGCTGGATGCCGCATGTCGGCGTAGGAACCTGACCGAGGCATATTTCATCAGACAAGACTTCAACATCAGGAACAAGAAACTGGACCGGATACTCAAAGCGCTGGCACACGACGACTATGTCTCATGGCAGTTCTCAAAGAAACAAGTCAGCCGACACTGCCTAAAGCTGATGGAGTGGGCCGACGACGATTTGAGGCTTCACACCCTGAAATGCTTTTCAAGGTCGTACTTCAACGTGGACTTACCGTTCTTAGAGTTTGCCACTGGTCGCAAGTGGGACGAACTGAAAGAGAAGGACAAGGTTGGATGGGAACTTGACGATGAAGAAAAGGTCACCATTCGGAAAGTAAGAGCGAAGTGATAGTCTTATCCCAGCGTTGGCACTTTCCTCAGCAGCTGGTGGCAGGAGCGAGCAGTGTCTGGTTTGAGGAACCCACTTATAACTCTTTCCGTTGATTCATTCTAATATACAGCGTTTCTCTTTCACGATCTCACTCTCCTATTGAAGCTTCGGCTTCTACTGCCTTTTATCGAATACTACCGGACTGAATAAAGGATCCCGACCAGCAGATTATTACCATGGCCTCCTATGTACTTCTAGTGAAGATCAGGCAGGGCCCTATTATTCTAGCTAACCTTTACCCCCTAATAGGGCGAATTCTGATAGAGGCATCCCGACGCGACCCTGTTAGACTGAGAATTGGGAAGTTGCGAAGACCGTGCCTTCCAAGAGGAGCATGCATTGCATTTTTTACTGATAAACAACCAGGCCCGATCTCGGACCTACATGTTGTGATTGTTTTCTTGCACCATCCTGACCCTGGCAACCACAACCCAACATCACGAACTCAGTTGGTAACCAAGGTATTTTGGAAATGTAAAAGCTTCTAATGAACACTAATTTAATTCAACTTTAGTAAACCTGGAAATCGCTACGAGCGATGGATAGCAACATCAAACCACAGCGTGCTTCACAACTAGATTCTGCTCTCTTCACTTTATCTGCATCACTTGCAAAGTGAAAGCGCACTCGACAGAAATCGCCTTTGATTCTCACGCACCCCACTTGAGCACCTTGAATCAACCCTCTCCGACGTCGCCATGGCACCTCCGCGAAAGAAAGCCCGGACCCGTGGTGGTCCTAAGGATGACCCTGCCGACGAGCAGTCCGCTGGCATCCTCACCGACTTTCGCACCTCTTGGCTTCTTAAGTATGCGCATCTCTTTCATCCCAACCTCAGAGGCCATTCCAACCTTGCGCTGGGGAACAAGAGTCACTGACCTATATGCATGCACAGGAATGATGAGCAGCTAGTCGAGCTCAAGGTGAAAGGCGAAACCTTTCAAGTCGCCAAGAATGTCCTGACCAAGAACTCGGAGTACTTCGAAAGCTGTCTCAACGGTCGCTTTGCCGAGGCCAAGAAGGGAGGCGTTGAATTCAACGACGAGGATATTGAACCGCGATACCTCGCTCTCTACATTGGGCTCGCCTACAGTCACTCTTCTATTGTCCCACATGCGCATCCCCGTCCTGCCCAGAGTCCCGAAGCAACGCCTATCAAGACTCCCATGCGAGACTACGTCGAAGTCTACAAGCTTTGCGACCGCTTCATCAGCCCCAGCATGGGCGAATTCATTGCCCGCTGCATCGACGTCGCCATCGGTAACGGACACCGCGCCCTCTACCGTACCGATACCGACCAAGGAACGCAGAAACTATTCATGCGCGACTTTGCCGACGGCTACGAGGCGCTTAACATGCAGCACAGCTCCCAGGCTGAGCTCGGCGGCCGGATGATCACTTACTTCTGCGAGGGGGTCAGCTACAAAGCTTGGATTGAGACCATGGAGGAGCTTCGGGATCGTCCCAATTTCATTGGCCACGTTTCTCGCGGCTTCGCGACCAAGCTTCAAGAGCTTCAGGCTGGCCGTAAGCTAAGACGCAAGGAGTGGGCTGGACCTGGCGTTGCCTAGGATGACAACATTCGTGGCGGAAGAAGAAGACGATGAGCAATTTTGGGAGGATAGGTTTGGTCGTTCGAGAAAGGTTCTGGTGACGAATAATACCCAAATGATGATATGATGATGATACCAAGGGTAATGGTACTTGGAATCATTGAGAAGGATGCATGGAGATGCAGCGTTACCAGTCGCTAGCAAGCAAGTGAAATGAGACTTTTCAAGAACATGACATGATGACATATCCCGTAAGAGTATTCAATTGGCATTGCCGTAGTGGCCTCTGCAGAGCTTCGTACCTCTTTAGAAGAGGTCGCCATACCACTCAACGCCATTCCTTGTTGCAAAACCAAAGCACCCATGTTTGCCCTTTGAGCAAGCACTTATTAAGGTCTGCAAGGTGACCATCAGCAATTTTTAGTTAGCCATGACATTTTATTTGAAGTCTGCTTCCGTAGAGTGGCTCGGTGTTGGGAGAATGTCAATTGACGTTCGAGATACATATCTCATGATTGAACAACATCGGGACCTCGCATAAATAGATTGGCGAGCCGGTAAGGGATATGATTGGCGTGCCTTATTTAAGATCAAATTTCACGTTTGACTAGTTTGATATCAAGTTATCTTTTATTTGACATGTTGTTTATTGCTTGGCTATTGCTTGTTCATTTCTGAGTTATTCAACCACATCTTTGACACTATCTCTATCAGATTTATCCAACCACCTCCGCGGCAACAATTCAATTCTCTTACCCATTGAATTGAGGTATTTCTCGGCTTAAAACTCAACAACGTTGCCCAGACGAAAAAGTCTTCTCGTATCATCGTCGCATGAAATCGCGGAAGATTACCACCGGGATAAACGAGGATGTAATGGACATCAATCACCGCGCATGGGCAACGTCAGAGACAATGTCCTCGGAAGTGTTCCTCTGATAGGGGTTCTTCGGGCCAGGGACCGGCTAAGTCGTCGGGAGTGGGGCCTTCGGGGGTGCTGATGGTTGAGAGATCGGTCGGGGCTCATTAGCCGCCGGGAAACCTCGGCCTGTGATCCAGCGAGGCTCATGACGTTTTGGGTTGAGTTGAATGTGAAAATCCAAAGCGTGAGCATGTGGGACTGGGCGACGACACAAAACAGGTAATCGAGGAAGAACAAGACATGGTGTGTAAATGAGAGAATGGTTGTGACCTGTAAAATGGGATATTTCTATACCCAAGTAGTGTATTGCAGTGTAGTGTAATCTTTCATACAAATCTGTCGCTAGGTCGTGTGAGATGAATCTGTAGACGAACAGTCTATTGTTGATGAGATAGATGTTGGACCATTAAAGCCAACCAGATGAATTGTCCTTTCAAACAATAATCCCAAGCAAGATGGTATTCCTTTAAACGCCGTTCCAATGCAATATTTCAAGGCTTTCGGTGGTCATAAAAGTGTACCAGTAAACTCCGACACATCTCCGG
Source organism: Fusarium redolens (assembly GCF_020744475.1). Taxonomy (NCBI): domain Eukaryota; kingdom Fungi; phylum Ascomycota; class Sordariomycetes; order Hypocreales; family Nectriaceae; genus Fusarium; species Fusarium redolens. The sequence goes on along the minus strand of NW_025763674.1, from coordinate 33,311 downwards.
GGGAGGCATCGCCGTCGCTTCAAACGAATAAAATGAGAGAAGGGCGTAGTAAAACCCGACTTTGATGTTTTGTTTTTTTTGTTTTCTTTGTTTCGTCCTTGGATGGATTCATTTATCGTTTCTCGTAATATTGAACGGCCTTTTCGAGTTCGTCGAGACTTGATCGATCACCGTACATGTTCATGAGAGCCTCATTTCGCTCTCGGTATGCGGCATTCTCGCGCTCCATGGCTTCCATCTGAGCAATACGTCGTCTTTGGGCCATTTCGAGTGATAGCTTTGCTCCGTAACCAATAGCCACAACAGCCGCGACGGGCTTGACGCTGTTATTGATGGTCAGCATCTGGTGTCGTGTGACACTGAGTATATGACACTTACAGTTTTCCAAAGGACATTCTCTTCTGGGGACGAAGATGAGGAACAATGTTGGGGTGGATACGGGCGGCAGTGGAAAAGGATTGTCGAGGAATGCGCATCATTGTGAAGGAGGAAGAGGAGGAGAAGGTTGTATGAAGGTTTGTGTCTGTTTAGGACTCGGCAAGGGTGGCAGGTAAGGAAGATGTAACTCGGTAATAGTAATCCGTACTTGAACTAGTCTATTGATGGGAGGAGGAAACGGGAAAACCGTTGGGGGGAGAATAGAGCGGAGAAGAGTTATTATAAGTTGTCTCTCCTGATAATTGTTTCAAATGAGAAATGTGCCAGCTAGTCTATTCGGTGTATGTGTTGCAACGTCAAGTGCATCTCCGGCTGGAACCCCGGACTTGGACAATAACGAACTGGGGTCATGATCGAACGACAAGACGCCCTGGGGATGGCGGCGATGGGCGATACCTAGGGGCTTGAGCCTTGAAGTTCAGACACAGGCTGTGGGGCGGGGGTGTGAGTGCGCCCCAGAGAGTGAAACGGCACAGAAGCCGATCAGCGATCAGGTGCCTGGAGCCCGACTAAACTTGCCTCTACAGAAGGGACGTTAGGGGATGGTCACACCCCTGTAGAGCAGGATACCCAAAAGCGTAAAGGTACACGTTCTGATGGTGAAGTGGGGAAAGCTGTGGATGGAGCGGGAGGGAAGTGAGTGGGCGTTTAGTGTTAGTATGTGGCACGATGCGGGATGAGCTTGAATTATGGCGGGGTCGGGAGGGATTGTATTGGCTGGGGTTTTTGGTCTTGTTCTCTTTGACTGGCTTGTGCCTCATGCAGCTCAAGAGTCAATAATGCTGTGAAGAGAAATGATGTGTTGTTGATTCTTTGGCCGACAAGATTGAGGCCTACTGAACACAAACATAAGCAGGTAATGAATGGAGTTTTCAGAATATTCGCGATAACTTCACAATGAAGCCATCCTCGGCTGGAGTCGGGTCTCACATTTTCTTCATCACTTTCTGGCATCTGCCCCAGATCTTTTTATTCCGCTGAAAAAACATTCGACCAAGGTAAAGCTCCCACCAAACAACGGCACCTATCCACGGCCAACAGTGGGGGCATCCCCTCTTGTCTCACCACCATGACCTCACCATGGCCTGGTCATTTTCCAATACTGAGATCCATTGTCCCCTAATGATAATGCCGGCTCTTGTCTAAAAATCTCCTGTTTTCTTCTTTCACTGGACCTATTGCTAAGCTGCAGTTGACCCTCTCCCCGATTTTAGTGGCACCACCTTCAACGTCTCGTGCATCTGCAACTGTTGCACATCTCAACTTGATGAATCTCGCCCCGTCTCTAATGCTTCATTCTCACACCACCAGACACAGCAAGACATGTGTTTCTTCTATTTTCTTTTTCAATATGCGTTTCTGTATTGCACCTTTTCGGTCACTTTCCGCTTTCCCCGCATTTTCTCTCTGTACGGCATCTCTTGTGCACCTTGGCATCAGATTGTGTCTCGTGTTACTGATTAGGAACACGTAACTGAAAACGCGTCTACTACTCGGCTGCACAAGCTGTCTAGAACATGCCGCCTGCGCATCCAAACCGTTTGAGTAAAGTAGCGTTTCCCCGCGTCTTCCATTTCACGCGATAACTTGGACAGAACACTATAATCCGCCAATCATACGAGCCGGACCCCTCGAGATCTTCGCCCTCATGCTCAGGCATTCACAATTGACCGCTACAGCAAAGAATCAAGTAACAAAAGCTCCTTGCAGCAAATGTAACAGACCAAAAGCTCATCTTTTGCGACGTATCCGCATTCATTTGCATCTCTCTTACAACACTTTCAGCCTCATTCGGCTCTGCACCCGCTATGGAGAATTCAAGGGTCCAGGCTCCACGGTCCAGACAATTACCGGCTCCACGCAAGGTCATGACCCAGTTCTTCTCGGCAACAGCTTCATCTTTCAGGCGCGATATTTCCATTGCCACAATCACATCGTGAAACTTCTAGATATCAAGACATCGGCATCGACTCTTTACGACTGTCTTGTGATAATCTACCAAGCACATAACCCCGCGTTGCAGATCAACATCCTCCGCTATGATGCTACCTTTCAGCCTTCGTTATTGGCTGATATACTGACTACCCCCCACGATATGTACACTCACGGACGCCATCATTTCATCAGTTCAAGACTGGTCTCGCATTTTGTGTGAAATGTCATTTACGAGCAGAAAACAGCATACATATTTCCTCTCCTCTCCTCTGAAACCGAGATTCTGCAACCGAGTGCCTGTCTCCATAATCCGGACCGGTAGTTACATGCCTCTTCCCGGCATGATTGAGATCAAGACGGCCCGGTTACTATGCAGCAACTGATCAAAGGGCCCTCGCATGTCGAGGCGAGCGGCTATGAGTTTCAACTGAAGTTACCGGATATGTCCTTGAACAAGCGCTTCACTCTTCGCTTCAATACCAAGCCATAAGGTCGTAGCAGTGTGGGACCCAGATTATCAAGTTGAACGAGGGCTTGACCAACAAGAGCGAAGCTCTAGGAGACACCGGCCAGATGTGCGGCCATCGAGTAGATGACAACGGATATGTAGTCCAGCATGATTCTGTGCCATCCATGATGAGATTTCGCTGTTATAAGCCAAATTGTTACCATCATCAGTACATACGACCAAAGGTAGTGGAAAATACGGGATCCCGTCCGCTCTCCCATAGTCAAGCCACTAACCGGCGGATTAGTAGTTGGGTCGGTGACGACCAGCGAATCCCCGCTGTTGTATGTTTTTGCCGTTGTTACTACATCTTACTTTTTAGCTATTAGATAAATCGTGTAAACTGAGTAAGTTTTGTTTTTGCTACGTTTGGCGACTGACTGGGCCGCGAAATATGTCTCTTGTGACTTTGACTCATCTGCCCAGCCTAATGTCCCCGCCACTGAACGGGATCCGTGGAGCCTCCAGGTAACAAGTTGAAGATGGGACAAGGTAAGACTGTCTACTAGACTCATCGACAAACATAAATCTTGACCGCGTTGTTGACTCTTTGCAGGGTCTTCGCCGAAGCTGGCTTCCAACCAGGCAACAACGATAGTTTTGTTGCCAGCTGAAGAACTGCTCCGTGATCTTCTGCTTGGGTGCCGACAACAGTCGGTGACGCAAGAATTGGAGATATGGATAACTGGTGGCTGGGTGAGAGATCGACTTCTGGGCATCCCCTGTTCCGACTTGGATATCGCTCTCAGTACCATGACTGGTGTGCAATTCGGCAACCTTCTGGCAGAGTTCCTTGAGCAGAATGAAGCCTCCTACCGGCAGCGCGCATTGAACTTGGGAATCGAGTTCAAGAAATTCAACGGCTTTCATACAACCAAGAAGAACCTCGACAAGTAAAAAAAAACTCGAGACTGCCGTTGGAAGAATCTTCGGCTTGGACCTGGATCTTGTCAACCTGCGTAAGGAGGTATACGACGACAATTGTCGTACTCCGAAAATGGAGTTTGGCACCGCCGAGGAAGATGCGTTCAGACGTGACGCAACTGCTAATGCCCTGTTTCTTGACCTGCAAAACCGAAAGGTTGCCGACTTCACTCGCAAAGGCCTGGACGATCTGTATGCTGGCATAATGCGGACGCCACTCGAGCCGAGACAGACCTTTCTCGATGATCCCTTGCGTAAGTTGTTCCAGCCATCCTGAAGCTTGGGGGTGCACGGACAGCTTGATCGGACCCTGGACAAAGGTCTAGCTATGTCCCCCCAATGGCGAGCTGGTGCATCTCAGCAAAGATAACAGTGCCAGACATAACTTTGAGTCAGGGGAACCGACAGCGAACTCACTCAGTACGTTCAGTCCAGGCCCTTTCCTGGTGCGCCCTGGTCTTCTGGTGCAAACTTTCGTTGTGTGTTCTAGGGACTTGCTGAAGTTCTCCAGATCCAAGACTTACGAGGTGCCATGTCGGCCAACCAGGTTTTAGGCTATGGTTAGGGCGCGGATGGAAATAAAAAGAGACACCCCAGATCGAAGGCCGCGAAGAGGTTGAGAAAGCGGAGAGAAGGGAGGGGGGCCGGACATAGGCAGTTCAGCCAGTCTGGTGAACTGAACCTCATTGGATAGTTAACTCTTACCCGGAACCTATACACCAATGCCAGAGGCGGTGGTAATGGATGAGACTTGCATGGCTATCAATTAATACCATTAGTTTAGAAGGAACAAAATATCCAAACTCATCTATCTCTTGTACCGATTAAACAGCCTCCTCAGAAAACCAATCAGCTCATAAATGCATTAGCCTATCCTCCGCATATCCCAGAAAACACTTGACAGGCCTGTAAGTATCATCACACTGACCAATACCTCCAAGATATCCCACCTCTTTAAAGACCTCTTCCTCCGACATCTCGAACTGATCTCGAGGATAGAAGAACTCGCCATTGACAACTTCATCAATCTCCTGTAGAGAGTATTTGCGCAGCCAATCGTCCCAAACTCGATCCCAAATCAGGTTCGTTTCGGTTCTACTTGTATACAAACAACCCTCTCGCCACATCATCTTGTAGTTGAGAAGCACGGCAGTGAGAAACTCGGTCGCTGCTTTACTGGAACCGAGCTTCCAGAGTTCTGAGCGAGGTGTCTTTTGCTGCCGCCATATTTCGCACCAGATGAGAAAGCGTAGGATGAGCTGATGAGGAGTCCACTGCATCAGGTCTTCGGTTGGAGGGACGATGTAATTGTGAACAAGCTCAATCCTCACAGCCGTTTTGACTCCGAACATGAGGCCTTGGAATGCTGGCTGAACTGCAACCAGAGCTCGACTGAATTGGCGATCAGTGAGCTTGAAGCCCAGCAAGTCATACCAATCCATGAAATGCGAAAAGGCAACTCGAACAGGCGGAGAATCAACAAAGGATGATATTTCCAGAGCCTTGCGTTTCTTGGCCTTGCTGTCCTCGATGGCAAAGAGCTTCGTGACTATCGCATTAGCAAAGTCATGAAAGTACACATCGGCATGGAGTCCTTCGAGACTTTTTGGACGATTCGCAAGGTAGAGAAAAGGGTTTGTGAAGATGACGAATTCGTAGTCGCACTGCACTTGTTTGCACCAGTTGACGGATGGATTTCCTCTGCCTCTGGCAAATTGACGACGAATCAAGCCTCGACGCATGAGTCGTGAGCGGCGGAGAGAGCGAGAACTCTGCTTAGTGTGAAGATCACCAGAGCCGTTATAGGGAGTGTTTTCGCATACCCGAAGTAGATACTTCATGCATACTTCTGCGCCAAATCGGCCTTTGGTGGCCTTTTTCTCTTCGGCGGGCTCAATTCCCTCTCTGTGGTCATCAGGGAGGTCTGGTTCATAGTCAGGGGTCGATGGACGCGAACCCAGAGAGTCAGTTGAAGCTTCGTTGATGATACCATGATTCTCCGGTTGCTTAGAGTCATTTTGGTGGCCATCTGGGGACTCTGACGAGACAGGTTCTAAGTCAATGTGAATAGACGATGGAGACGAAGGACGAGAAGAGACGGGACATGATAAACTACTTGAGTGTTCCATACTTGTAATACAGAAGTTTGACAATATCAATAATTGGGAGAAATAAAGCGACAGAGTCGCTAAGTTGAGGGAACGGAGGTAAAAACCTATATAACCATCATTGCTTAAGGCTCATTTCGAGTTGGTAATGACTGTTCATTCAACACCCAATGCGAAACGAAAGTCTGGAAAGAATTGTTCTGAGGTCTTTAAAAAGAATAACGGTAGACAAAGAACGCTGATATGTTCAAAGAGCCCAAGCCTTGATCAGACCCCGGGTCGCTTCTATGCGTCAAAGAACAAGGAGGCAGCCAGATATAGAAACTAACATAAAATGTGACATGTGTTTATTTTTATGTTTGAGAAAGCTAAAGGGAAGAAGCGAGCCACTGTTTCGACCAGATAGTAGCAAAACTGATGAGTTCATCGTCCAAGTTGCATTGGGATACCTCCCGTGTAAAGAGGCTCACCTGGCTGCTCGAAATGATCACCATAAGAACTTCCTGCACTTCTTGCTTCCGCATAGACAACGAGTCATATGGTCGATATCACCGCCCGACTCTTCTCCCTCATGTGAAACCCCATCAACATAGTCAAATGTAAGCTCCTCACCCTCCGGTATGTCCTTGATCGCGAACAGGGCAAGATCGTGAATATGCTTGTCAGCATGATCGCCCACCCGCGCAAAGATTCGCATGTTGGGGTCGCAGGAATGATTGACAAAGCGCGTTGGGCCAGACATGAATTCACCGTCGACTTCGAGAGATGGACCCTTCAACCGTTGATCAAATGACTCGGGGTCTGTGAATTTGTCGAGAGCGAATAGGTAAACATCCTTGCGTTGAGAGATAGCAGACTGTGAACGCCGGCGATCGGCTTCAGTGGATGTGATAATCTCACCGAGATATCGGTCGACGAACTGGCCTTTCTTAATCGAGACTGGAGACCTCACTCCTATTTCCAAGTCAGTGAATTGTTAGTCAAGATGAGAATGGCACTCACCCCACCCGCGGTCTGGTGTACGAAATATCTCCAAAGGAATCGTTCTGCCACGCTCGACGACGCGGTTTGGACAGTCTATACTGCAGGAGCAGCTTTGGTGGCACTCGTAGATAGGCATCTTGGAGCTATGGAACTTTGACCGCAAAAGACCAGCCTTTGCGCCGTGGGAGTGATAAGCATATGCTATTCTCCGAGGCTTTGGTGTGGCTCTCTCTATCTTGTCTCCAAAGGCATCTAATTCCTCTTCATCACTGGAATCGTCGTCCTCTAAATCGGCGAGACAATGACAACTTGTGTATTGACACTCCGAGTCCTTGGCGCAAGAGCAGCCGCTGCGGAAACTATCCCCAGCTTGCTCAACTCCTTTGCCAAGTACGACATTGTTGATGAAACGGAAGTCATCTGGGAGAACCTCGTTGTCTTCTTCGTTAACGACTGTGACTGGGAGTGTTGAGTGAGTTGAAAAGGAGCGAATTTGACACCAGTGACAATTATTGCGCTCTACTTCATAGCCCTGTAAGTCAGATTAGTCATAGCTATAGCTAATTTGAGATTAGGCGAGTGTATACCTCTTTCCCGTGGAAGTAGAAATGGCGTTCTGTTGCCTTTAGCATCGTAGACATGTTGATTGTGCTGTGTTATTAATGAGGATGGGTTGTTTGTTTTGGCTCAGAGACGGAGTAATGCTGCGCTGATAGTGAGAGTGAAAAGAAAAGGAAAAACGTGGAAAGGGCAGAACATTTATTATTGAACAAGGTTAATGATCGTTGCTTGAGAATATTAAGAAAGACACAGTTTATTCATGTCTGGTGTAAAGCAGAGATCTTGAGCTTGAAGAGTTAAGCCCATGGTGAAGCACTGAAAGTGAGTTGGTGGGTGCCTATCAAGCACAAGCCGTATGCTGATTGGCTCTTGCTCCGATGAACATGTCGCTGAGCTTGTCAAGGTGAGCACCACTACTCATCTATTTTGCAACTGGACTTGAGTATAGAAAACTTGTTGAGGATTCCTCCTGCAAGTCGAGGATTCGGTATGTGACAGAATGTAGGCAATGGATGAAAGGAAAGGGCTATCCCCACGCCCAAAGCGTGTTGCTCCCTAGACGTACTGCTGAGATTTTATAGCATGTATTTTCGACATTTCAAAATTGACCGAACGTCGCCAAATAGTTGGTATAGCGTCACTGTGTGCACTGCAAAAATGCTGTCTTGGACATTGAATGGTCTTATCCAGGAGTTGATAGAGGCGTCTTGGAAGTTCTCTTGGTCTGTGAATTGGTAAGTCGTCAAGATTAGGTAGATCACGGTGTTTCACAGTAAACAAGGGCATTCCTGGACATGGTGTTGCATCTGACAAGCACGAGATCTATAATCAGCGACTACTTTTACAGTGTAGAGTGAGTGAAAGACAAGGTTCCCCTCTGGGAACCCCTGGTCTGTTCTTACAAAACCCCACCAACGAGACTCAACTTGGTGATACCTGGAGAGAGCTACAGATGAATTGTCCTGTGGTTTCGTAACGAGTACCTCGAGATTCTTGGCTGAAGCCGTGGAGGCATGTACCAAGCTCTCCATCACATCGTGTGCATCATACTACATAAAAGGCCGCGTCTCCCCCGTTCTATGACTGACGACTTGAACTTAATCTTTCGTCACCTTCACCAATATCTGTGAATTGATCCCTGTCATGCTGCAGTTCATTGACTGGATCTGAACAGGCAATTGAATCTTGGAATTGCTACTGATGTCAATTCATATCCCACCTCTCTCCCCTTTTACTCGGCTAAGATTTAACCTGATCACCTAAACCAAATAAAGATTGATGAACAAGACAAGGGCCCTTTCTTCTTCTTCTTCTTCTTCTTCTTCTTCTTCTTCCTTTTTTTAGGCTTTAAGTTGGTCCCGCTTTTACGCCTCCCCCTGGTCTGCTCTAGCACTGGCTGGGTCTGTCTAGGCCGTGACTTTGGTGGAAAAGCCCCCAAAAGAAAGAGTCCATAGGTTCGGCGACTCCAGAACAAGACCAACAAACTCGGCTCCCGTCTATAACCACAACCATACACATACACATACATACATACATAATACCTAGTACATCCTTCTTCTGCGCCTCCTTCGTGCGTCCATCTTCTCGGCTTCTTTCTCCTTCTCCTCTTTCGTTCCTACAACAAGACACTCAGTCAATCATTCAACTGCGACGCCATTTTCGAGACCCGCCAAATACACTACACTACTGTCCCATCTGATCTGATTGATCTGCGACCTTACTTTGGCCAGCGATGGCTAGTCACTAAAGTTGGGATCCTCATTCCTTAACAAGACCTTCAATCCACAGGTCAACGGCGATCGTCGCGCCCCTTGTAGCAAATATGGTCCGGCTCTTCTCTGTCTCGCAACATAAACATGACATCGCCTCTAACATAACGCTTCTAGGGCTGCTGCCTCTCTCGTTCTTCGGGTCCCAACTCTCCCTACCCTGGTGGCGCACCCAACGCTTCGTCGCGCGCGATCAATCCTCCCCCGCTGGCACTCCCAGAAGCCGCTCAACCGCAGATTCCCGCCGAAAGACGTCGCCAACACCGTCGCAGTAATCGTCCTCTAGATCAGCATATCGATAAGCCTTTGCGACGACACGAGTGGACTTCCCGCGATCGCACCTGGACCAAGAGTGAATTGGCAAAGGAACGAGCTGCCTTCTTCGATACAAGAGTCACCGGCAGGCCTGAGATATGGCAGACTATTCATGCGGGGCTGGCAGTCTTGTGGGATCCAGCGGGCCAAGATGCTCAAGATGACGGGTCCAATGGCCTTGCGACGGCTCAGATGATCCTATCCGCTGCTGAGATCTCTCTGCCGACTGGCAACCTCTCCAATGGCGTGTACGATTCCCTGGGAAATTACTATCAATTGCCGGAATGGGTTGTTTGCGATCCGCTGAATGTGCAAGAGGATCGAGAGGAGGGCGCAAAGAGCAATCTTTCAAATGCTGGCGACGACACAGCAGCGGATGAAGAATTGAGCGATGAAGAAATGGAGGGCAAGAAACAAGAAAAGGGTAAAGAGGTGGACGATGCCCAAGTGACAGTCAAACTACGAGCCAGACTCAGTGAAAACGGCCAAGATATCAAAGTCACCATATATGAGTCGGATACTGTTCGTAGTGTAGCCAAAAAGATTGCTCTCGAGGCTGGCGTAAGTACCCTCCTTATCCTCTGGCCAGCAAACAGAATGCTAACAATATCCAGCTTGCGTCGACAAAGAAGATCAGGATAGCATACATGGGCAAGATTCTCAAGGACAATCTGTCTCTCACGGCACAAAACTGGCAGACTGGTCATGTTGTCAATGCCCTTGTCTTTGACATTTGACTGCCCCCTACCACTATGTTCCAGCACCAGACATGAAGCAATCTGTTCCCTGACCTCTCGTCTTAGCCAAACCTTTACCCTCATCGTTACCTCATCCCAATGGCAACTTTGCCTTTTATTGATCTGCCACGGTCGGCCACTTTTGGACAATACCCAATATCGTTCACCCTGTTTTCACCGCATCTGTGTCTTTTGGAGTTGGTGGATGCTAGTCTAGCGATGATTTCCCCATCACTTATATTCCTCTCATATCCCCTTGTGTCGAAATTGATTTTTGGGTACTATTACAGCCGTTGCCCTACTATACACATGTATATAAGCCCGACAAGGCACCCGACAGGGCACCCAACAAGTTTGGCAAGGCCCTCGCTAATATCACTGTTCCCTGTTCTGTTCTGAACGAGAAAGCCGAGCCATTCAACCACACTTCGTGATAGCCACTGGCTCTGACTGTGACCCTATGTGAAACCATGTGCCTTTGTAATCAACGTCTACCTAAACCTGCTTACAATGAACTCTACCAGGGACCCATCGCACAGCCTTTTGGTGGGAAAACACCCATTAACATGCTCCGACCCTGACTCCGCTCCAACCATCGTCATGAATCTTGCAATGCTGAGACAACCCTTCTCCTATAATTAGGTCCAGGTACTTGTACGTATACCAGCTGACCTAAGACGTGGACCCGATCTTGTTGAGTCCCTTCAAAGAGCCCAAGCTCAATGCCAAGCCTTGTGATCGACTTCTTATTCTGACGAAACCAGTGATGGGTCCATCCTCACCCTCCTTCTCAATGCTCAGATTTGCAAGAGCATCCTCACCTAAGTTCATGGTTAGCACAGTCCTATGTTGCGATAGACTAGAATAACTTACCGAACACACTTCTAGCGTACAGATTGGCACTCAAGAATTGACAGTCACCCTTGAGACTAGCCTCTGGTGTCAGGCAGTTCATATTTGTGCAGGCCATGAGCTGGTCGAGGAAGTCACGTAGCGACTTGGCCTTGGAGTTGATGTTGACCTTGTTCTCCCACTCGAATTCAGTCCACATAGTGCGGAATTGGGTCTCAGTGCAAGTGGCGGGCTGAATATAGTCCATGATATCGACGTGTAGGTCGTTAAGAATAACGACATTGGTATCAGTAGAGTGAGCGCCATCATATACGACGTTACCAAAGATGACACCAGTGTCTGTTGATGAGACCTTGATCGTGCATTGCACGTTGTGGAAGTCATGGGGACCCAGGTTCTGAGTAGTAGGTCGCTCGACAACCTTCAGGTCACCAAGCGTGGCGAACTCGACTGAGAGGTTTTGAAGAGTCTCTGTTGTCTGGTTGACAAGAAGGACATCGAGAACAATATCAAACTGATGAACCTTGACATATGCTTCAGCATACACAGGGTCAGAGAATCCAGTCAACTGAACCACGCGGCTCAGCTTGGAAGAAAGATCTTCGGCGGTGCCCTCACCACCAGTCGCCCTCTCCAGATCCACCTCAATCTCATCGAGGCCTTCAGTGGTGTTCTTCTTGGCCAGTTGTCTAATTTGGACAACATCGTCAACCTGTACAGCAGTCTTGGCCTTCTCGAAAGCCTCCTTGGCGGCTCGCTTCTTCTCTTCCACCTGGACCATGGCTCGGAAGGCCTTGCGGGTGTCATCCAACCAGACGGTCTCAAGCTCCTTCTTCTGCTCAAACTCGGCCAATGAGCGCACACAAGACATGATTCGATCCACAGAGTCCTCATCGATAGGAGCCTTGACAAATTGCGATTGACCAACACGGATGATAGAAATCATGATCAGCATGGCCTCAGCTCGGAGGGCGTTGGTTCGAGCCTTATCCGAGGAAATCTCATGGTGTCGCATCACAAGCTTGACGAGAGTAGATGACAGAACAGTGGCCAGATAGTAGTCTCCGTCGAGGATGAGCTGGCGCAGAGGAGGCTTTTGGGCAGTCTTGACGGCCTCTAACTTGGCAGCTGCTGAAGACTGGCTGGTAAGAGCAGTCTCGGTAGCATATGTGCCATCAGCCAGGACCTTGCGTGAGCCAGATGGGGCGGCCGGCTTCGATGTTCCGTTGATGTGATCGTCAGTCTGTTCCTCGCTATCGTGAGAATCCAATAGCCGTTGCTCCGACGCGAGAATGGGCATCTCGCCAAGACTAGCGCGTATCCTCTTCCAAGCCTCTCGGATATCCTTCTCTTCGAGAGAGTACTCACCAATAATCCACATGATGCCACGGTACACCTTGCCAGCTCGGACCTCACCCAGGGTGGAGACAAGTCGCTCAATGATGGTGGTACGCAAATTGGGGAACTTTTCGACAACTTCCTTGACAAAGTTGATAACATCGACAGCGGAAACGTTGTTAAAGTCGGCGATAAAATCCATAAGCAGCTCCACGACGCTCGCTGCGACCTCGGAAAACTTGATAGCGCATTGGTGAATCGAGTGGATAAGGAGAGATCGGTACTCGGTGTTCTTCTCGTATTCTTGGTCGACTGTCTTGGAGAGTTCCTTCTTGAGCAAGAGGACAACCTCTTCGACATTCTTGCTGGATACCATCTCAAGGGCAAGACCAAGAGCCTTTCGTCGGACGTCGATATCGGTACTGGACAGAACTCGGAGAATCTCCATGGTCAAGTCATCAAGGACACCCTCGTTCTTCTTGCGCAATTGATCAACTCGATCAAGCACGATCAGCTTGACATTGTTATCTGCCTCCTTGATGCTCAACTCAATGAACTTGGCGGCGGCGGCCTTGACCGCTACAGGGTTGTTGGTTAAAGCAGTAAGAGATGAGGCAGCTTCGTATACGACGGTTGAGGCGCCAGCTTCTAGCAGGTCGAAAATCAATCGCAGATATCGTGCCTATTGTATAGTCAGTAGCTATTCAGCCTCCTCCGTGAATGACTATTAGACAAACCTTGTTCTGGGAGTTCTGAACCGCATCCTTGCGAATGAACTCGAGTTCGACGAGCTGAAGAAGCTCCTCTGCATTGGGAATGCCCTCAAAAACGGAACTGAGGTAAACGAGAGCAGCATCGTGATCAATGCTAGCAAGAGCGGCAAACCCATTCCTTCGGCAAACACCGTCACTCTCTCCCTCGAGGAAAGTCGAAATGAGTTCGGAGGCATCAGGAATCAGGGAGGGCGAGTGCAAGAAAATGGAGGCGATGGCGAAAACGGCGTTCTTTCGGACGTAGGCATGTCGGTGTTCGAGACAAGATCGTGCTGAAGAGAGGAGAGGCTCAATGAGCTCAGCTTCCCTCAACTTGCAAAGGAAGCGCAGGGTGTTTCCTCGAATGTATTCGTTGGGATGTTGGAGATCGTTTCGGATACCGTTACTACGAGAGTATTGTTAGTAACAAACTATCGAAACGACCAACATGTCTTGGTGTATGAGTAGTAAGGGCGTAGCCGTACCAAACTAGAATCATCTCCTGCTTGAGCTTGCCGCTGCTGTCAAGCTTGGGGCAGATTTCGTAGTAGAAGTAAAGAAGCTTCTTGAGAGGCTTGTACTTTGAAGGCATAACGAAACGAATAATGTGCATTAGAAGACTGGGCATAGGGTCGCCATTGAGCATGATGGTCAAGATGCGCTTCATAGTATCGACCTTGGTCTCATCGGTACCCTTCTCCAGCTGCATGCGCAGATCGGAAACGGTGGGGACGTCGGCCGCATTGTCCTGGTGAACGAGACTGTACGCATTCTCAAGAAAGCCAGACATCTTGAAGAGTGTCGCCAGTTGCTGGCCGAGGAAGTTGGTGGGAGTGTTTGTTGTAGATGGGACGTGGCTCTTAGGGGGGACGTTGGAGGTGGATTGGAGGTATAGGTGGTATTGACTTCGGCGGTGGGGAGGCTCAGCTCAGGGGTTCGAGCTGCTGTAGAGCTTTAATTGTCGGGATGAGTAGCAGAATCCGCTGGGCCATTCGTTGAATTGTATCTGGCGCGCAATCGCTAGTAGCTTTTACCAGAATCCCCTGTGGTAATTTGGACCAGCTCTGGACGGCATCAACTTCAAGAAGATCTGTCCTGCCAGCGATGTCGAACAGGTGGCACTAAGCGACTTGATGTGAGGGACGCTATCACGTGATCCAACAAGGGGGAGTTTGGTACTTGGAGGCTACCATTCATTGTTGATTTCTCTATCCCTAATTGAAGATTGAGATGTGTAGTTCTAGAAAAGAAGCCGTCGGGTATTTTTCAACGATGAATTAGGACTCAATTTAGCACAATAGTCCGCTCTTATATTATTGTAGTTGCCGTGCCTTGTTGATAGCTATGCTTTTAGTTGACAGCTGATGTACTTCCAAAGCCGCATAGTTGGCTACCAACGATAAGGTCTTACACCTGTCGTAAAGCTGTTCTGCCCCGCCGAATGTGGTCCGTGCACCCATCTTCAACCACCAGGTCCCGCCATTCTTTCTCAGCCTTGCGATCTCAAGTGCGGTAGTTGATAATTCTTGACTTGAATAACATCACCAGTCTTGCCGCCCTCCCGCAGCAGCAAAAATGACGTCCTCAAACGAACCATTCTACTTGCGCTACTAGTGAGTCTATAACCAAAGCTCCTTCTAGCTATCTCATCCAATTGATTGTCGCGAAACGATGCTAATGACGTTTCCCCAAACAGCTCTGGCCATATGGGTCGCTTCGGTCATGAATTCCTTGGTACGAATAGTTTGACGATATCTATACACGATTCAAAGTAACTCTAACGTGTCATGCGCTCAGAATTCGATTTTCGAGTCGTTGGCGATGGCCGCAGCGCGGTAGCCCGATATGCCAACAACTCCAACTACCGAAACGATAGTTTGATCCGAAAAGAGAGTAAGGATTACGCATTAGAACTGTGCAATCAGAATTTTGACAGGTTTATAGTGTGTGTCAGCTCAGTAGTTGTCGACGAAATTAAGCGTATCATCAAGACGAGCGAGATCACGAAGTACGACGAACCGAATATCCAGTGGTCTTTCTTGAACATCGCTAACCCAATATAGAGAAGATGATTCGAAATGGCCTCAAAAGAACAAAGATGGACGCCAGGAATTGGAGATTCGGATTGGTAACGATCATATCGCGTTCGAGGTCGGTCATATTGAAACAACATATCTCAGAACGCTACTAACAGCACAGTAGACCGCCAAGATTGGATCCCTGGTTGATGTCACAGAGTCTGCTGATCCAGAAGGTCTGCGAGTGTTCTACTACCTTGTTCAGGATCTCAAGGCTCTTGTCTTCAGCTTGATCGCTCTGCACTTCAAGATTAAGCCAATCTAAAGGACGAACCCGACTAAAAATAATGGGATACGGTGTTATGGGATCGAAAAGTCGAGCATGCAAATGATCTCGATAATAGCGGTGATAATGCGGCTGTTGCTAAGAACGATACCCGGGCTGTGAAGGAAAGGCGCGAAAGACTACCGTAAACAAGTTATGTTTATATATCACGAATGAAAGAACAATATCAACAAAGCGATCCCACGTGGGAAAACATCTTGGGCATTATTGTCAAGTTGATGGGATATCAAAAGATACTTGTCAAACAGCCCTTCGATCAGAGAGCCAGGGAAACCATGAAGTCACAGATGCGCGAAAACTTGGGAGAATGTGTGGTACGACGGCTAATGGAGTCATTTATTAACTACCAATCGTACTTGATAACACGAGTCGGATCATGCTATATGTTCTATAATTCAGCCTGCAATATGCAAACCCAAATAAGACTTGAGTAACACACGCTTGGACCAGACTCCCTAGGCAGGCTCACATGTAAGATTGAGTGAGCGGTCAGGAAAAGCTCTCTGCACTTGCAAAGCAGATATTCTGATACCACGCCACTCCCGGAAAAAACAACAAGCAGAAGAGATGGAGAAGAGATGATGCAGGTGGCGGAGGCTCCGATGCTGTAAAAGCTAAGGAAAAGGCGGCGGATAGACCCGTGAAGAAAACGATAATCCGAGATTGAGATGGACATTACGTTGTATGATGATTTCAGATCATGCCAGCAAAACAAAACGGTTTCGGGGTTGGCGTGTGCATCATGTATCATGTCTCCTTAGAGGGGCCCATCACCCCATACGAAATGCAAGCGGCAACGTGGTGGGGGGTGCTGGGGCTGCCCGATGGCGCCTGGGCGCTTCTGGGGGGACGGCACGGAAGCAGCCCAATTCTTTTCCATTTGCATGAGGAAGCATCTGATTCTGATTCCGAGAGAGCCATCAACTCGAGTTTTGGGAAGGGCACAACTGGGAAGTCGAGAAATGGTAAGGTCCTCATTGTCACTTCTAAAAAAGTCAATTGTGAGATTTCCTTTGTTGTGATAGTGATGAAAGGTCTTGTTAAGGTTCATCATGGCCCGCTAAGATGGAACTGGAACTGGACCTAGACCTAGACCCTGGTCAAGCCTCAACATCTCAGCCGAAGATGAAAAGGAATCATAGTAGAGAGGACACCTCGATCTGCATCTTCTCAAGTTACATGTCACCCGGGGAAGTAGGCAAACCTTTCCACGGATACTTCAAATGGGGAGTTTCGGGCAAAGTCGAGTGACAATGGAAATACAGATACTTGGTGTTCTTAAGCTTTCTCACCGTTAGCACGCTTGTCTTTGTTGTAGGGAACATGGCTGTTGGTACCTGAGCAGAGTTTACCTATAGTCATTAAGGCCTGTATGACGGATCTTTCCACAGGAACTCGAAGTACTTTCATTTCTCATCATTGATTCAAATTAATGAGGCCGTCATGCCGTTTAAGGAGTTGCATACCCCAAGTTACATGGCATCAGCCTTTAACCCAAGACACCTCATGGACTGTAAAATAATGAGCTAGGAAGACTTGGAAGACTCCCCGTCTTGCCGAGTGGAGTGGATGGAGGTCGAGGTACCCACATATCCGCTATAGAACCCCGGATGGCAGCAAATCAAGCCCCTCGTCCGTCGATATGAAAATGGAAGACAGCCCAGCAGCATCACCGACCGACTTTGACCCTTTTCTTGCCATCACATCGACCCATATCCATATGCGATCTGGCATGCTTTAACCCGTTTGCTTGCTCCATCCATCCTCTTTCTGCCTCACCTGTGTTATTATTATTATACCACTCCTAACCCCCAACTTTTGTGATGGGCACCTTGTTTGCTTTCTAAAGGGCTTTCAGGCGCCCTGTTCAACTCTACCAAAGTCGCTAGTCCCCGAGATCGCCACCCGCTTTGGTGATTAGCACTAACTTGCTTGTTCTCCCCTCTGGCCTCCAACAGTGCTCGACGTCAGTCATATCCTCCCAACATACGTGATCTACCGGTCGATTTGATACCCACGATTCTTCTTGTCGGCATTTGAATCTTTGTCTATCCTGTGTCAACATTCTCGCTGTCTAATTGCACCATCTCCCATTACACGTCACAACCATGCCAACGCCATCATCAAATCCGCCGGTCGAGGCCGCTTCGCCGCGGTCTTACAGTTTCTCGACATGTCCTGACGATGTCCAATATCAGCCACGTCCTAACTGGCAGTCACGCGACGGCGATCAAGTCCACGATGCTGATATACCCGACTCCAATCTTTCTGTCGATGTCGGCTCGCCTCTTGCCGTCGACGCGCCGGCTGCGCCCGAAGGCCCAAGTGACGATGCCATCATGTACGATGGGCGTCCATCTGATGAACCGTCCTCAAGGTCTTCCACCATGTCTCCTCGTCCTCAAACTGCTACTACGACGGCCACGACTCCAATGCCTAGCGGCCCAGGGTCTGAAATAAAGGGAAGAGAGGCCGAGATCGGCAGTCAGTTGAGTCGAGAGCCTTCAAACAGCACGCAACGAGCGTCTGAAACTGAATCAATCCCTCGCGAGTCGTCCAGGCGGAGAGGGTCACCAAACGGAGAGCCAGAATGGATTGATTTCGATGCGCAAGAAGATGAGCTCTGGTCTCCGTCCATGGGCTCTGACTTTTCATGTATGAGGGTGAGTTAAAAGTCAACCGCACCGTATATGTAATGATCTGACAATCGAAGACCATCCCTTCGGCTCCTTCTTCTTATCTACGTCCGGGTAGCAAATTTCATGGCACGCAGCAGTCAGAGCGGCAGGTCTACGATGTGCAAGTCGAAATTAAGCATGTTGACATGCGCGAGTCTTTTCTATGTGGCTATCTGCGCATTCAAGGTTGGTGACTAGAGTGCAATCAAGATTGACAATGGGCACTGACTCTATTTTCAAGGTCTAACTGAGGACCATCCCACTCTCACGACATATTTTGAAGGAGAAATCATCGGTTCCAAGTACAGCTTCTACACACAACACGAGAATTGGGGCGCAAATAGCAAGGTTGACTTGAGTCATTGGGCCAAGTTCACAGCTTTTCGCCCTTTCCAAAAACAAGCTCGCAAGGGGCCTGTCACTATTCGAGATGCTGCACAACGAGAAACCATCTTCATGCGCTGGAAGGAACACTTTTTGGTTCCAGACCATCGAGTTCGCACGATAACAGGGGCCAGCTTCGAGGGGTTCTACTACATTTGTTTCAACCAGGTCAAGGGTGAAGTGAGTGGTATTTATTTCCACTCTAAAAGCGAAAAGTTTGTTTCCCACCCCAGTCACATGTCAATTCATGCATACTAATCGTTAACAGGTTCCAGCAACTGGAGCTGAAGCATGTCCCCGACCGGGGATGCTTTGCCGCTACCGAATTTCGTTAAACTTAAGGCTGCCTCAGTACAAAGCATACTACAAGCTTGAAGCGCGGCGCCGCTACAAGTATATCGCCAGCCATCACCTTGGTCTGTTGCAGGACCGGTTTAGGATATCCAGCACTGTTATAACAATACATAGATGGGAATACGGGAAGTGTTAGGGCCCGTTATCATGACATCTTGACGCGCCTACGTGTGTTGCTTTGTGGGTAATCAGGATTTGGGTTTTCTGGGCAGTTTATCACATATGAATGCGGAGCATAGGAAATCTTTGATGGGAGCAAAGCGAAGTCGTTCCTGTAAGCGAGGTTCTATTCTTCGGCCTCGAACTTTTTGAAATATCCACGTCGGAACGGGTTGAGTTCGTCTGCCGATGTCCCATTTAATGTGAGCTTCTGTCGGTTTGTGTAAGCTTCGAGAGCCTCTTGTGAGACCTGCGAGTCGGGGAGCCGACGGTAGGTGATGAGTCTCCTGGACCCTGCGAAATGTCAGTAGGTGCAGGATGAGCAACAAGGCTCCAGTGGCAACTCACACTTGTTGAACGGCTGGGTACAGACAACAACCACTTCCATGTAAGGATGGCTGGGCACGGGAATTTCTTGATCTTCGTCATTGGCTGTTGGCATCCAGAATGACAATCGCCCTTCATCCACCAGAGTCTCAGCTGCAAAAGTCAAGATATCATCGAGCATCACCAGAAAGCTGTAAGGCTTCTTAGGTGGGACATAGGTCGGTTTCCTGCGACATTCAGTGAATGGGCAAATCGAGTGGCTAGGGCATCACGTACATTCCATGTTGCTTCCCCTGCTCTATTAACCAGGGGGTCTTCTCTGGATCCCGGAGACCAAGAACCCTCAAACCTTCTCGCACGCCATAGGGAGGATCACAAACAATTCCGTCCCATGTACGACGATGCCTTCTAATTGGTGTGTTTGTCAAGTCGGCTGAGAATACATCCCCTAAGCAAGACCCAATGCTATACTGGTCAAAGTTGCCTTTCAAACTCTTCTTACCACCCTCGCCGCGGATGCTTCGACCATCGATATCGCTTCCGAATGCAAGAGCACCGAAATAGGCACATGCGATAGGAAAGGAACCAGTTCCAACGAACGGATCATAGAATAGCTTGCCAGGCGCGGCGAGAGCGATGTTGGCAGTGACGAGAGCGAGCTCAGAGTCCATGCTCGTCGTTGAGATATATCCTCGCTTCTTGAGGTCGAACTTGACCAAAATCTCTCGCGATGAATTCCCTACATGTCGTGCAAGATACATCATTGTGGGGTCCGGAATATTTAAGGGGACGCTGTTGTAAGGCCACATCTCGAAGATGGTGAACAAGTTGTCAGGGTTGGTCATTTTCACCGGCCCAGTCCAGCCCAGGAATCGGAAAGAGTTGATAAGTTCGATTCTCTTTTTGGCTGAACGAGTTCCTTGGTAGGGGTCAACATCGAACTTGAATGATTTTCCAAGATAACTATCCCAGACGTGAGATGTCTTTGTCTTGACTGATTCGTGGAGTTCATCCAGGGTGCTTCCCTTGCCCCAGAGCTCATGGATAGATTGAATGAGAATAGATCTCTTGGCCAGGCGCTTAGCCGAATCAACTGAATCAAGTTGCACGATACAAAATGGTGACTATTCACAGTAAGTTTCTGAATTTAATCAATATTATTCATGGGAGAACGGACATCTTGGCTATAGTCGACTATTATCATATCCAGGCCTTCAACCAGAGCCAGAGCCTCGATTTCAGGGACCCGAAAGGTCTCATGCGCCTGAGCAAATTTGATAAGGAAATCCATCTTGATATTCAAGTTCTGGTGAATTTTGTTGTGTAGGAGGAAGTCCTGTTCACTCTAGAATTTGAGTTGAGTTGAAATAGTGGGGGATGGTCACGCTGAATGCCTGACTTCGTTGATCAGGAAATTGCTTTACCGCGGCCCTGCCACGATCAGATATGAATCCTTAGAGCGTTCAGCGTTCTACAGGACAAAATCTCTGGAAAACCCAGTAATTTGCAGGAGTTGAAGATGCGGCTCGACCAAGAGATCCTCTTTAGATTCTCATCTTGTGAGAAAAATTCACCGAGAAAAACCCGGCTAAAACCAACCCGTTCCTATTTGTGTTACCCAACACCTTGCATTTGCGACTTACACACGCGCAAAAACAGAATTTAGCATCGCACACGGTATAATCTCATACTTTTGCCTCAACTTCAACCATGTTTCCAGCTGCTGCGCCATCGATTTATCAATCGCCAAAATGCTTTGTTACATACGGCACCATGAGTCACCTTGATACCAAACAAGCTCCTCGCAAGGGCAAGCCTTGGACCGCAGTTATGTCATTGGATTTCATTCACAAGGTTTGAACAAACATTGATGTTCGCAGTGTATCAAATACTGAACTGAGGCTAGGTTGATCTAATTCTACCTTCAGAGGCCTACGATGCTGCTTGCGAGCAGCTGAGTACCGCTCAAAATTCTCCACGCTACTCGAAGGTAGTAATGTCGCTTGGAGATATTCTACAAGGCGACTTTTTTACTGAGTACATAAAAAAGGGCAAGTAGATCACTCTGTGTTTGAGTGTGTCTGACATTGACCATGTATCCAGGTGATATCATGATGCTCTCGGAAGGAAAGACAACGGTTGGCACGCTATTTACCTTACGCGAAGGTATACAAAGGGACTAAATCCTTGGAGATCATGGACTGACCCTTAGCAGGTGTTTTAACTATGTTCGTCGACAAGGAGACTTATGAACGTGCAGGACTTGTTGGTAAACCGTATGGTGCAAAGGGTGGGAGAGGATCAAAACCACGATGGGGTGAGTGGCCAGATAACAAGTGCCAGAAACAACAACTAACCCTCACAAAGTTATAACGTACAACCTCAGAGATCCATCCATGTTTCGAGGACATAAAGGCTATGACAGGCTGATCTATGCCTGCAAGTCTGTTTTCACACAACCCATGACATGGCTCTTCTGCAATAGCACAACCCAAAGTAAGCACAACCAGGCTTTAAACCCGTAGGTTGGCCTCATGCTAATACTTTCAAGCCCCAAATCCTGATCCCCTGCAAAAGTTCTCTCCCACAGCCTGTACCTCAACATGCAACATATTGCAGGATCTCGCTGTTCTTCAGCCGAGTCTCAACGTCGACCCAGAAGTTCTCTCTGAAAGTGATCGCGAGTCTCTGGAATACTTTGCCACAGAGATTTACGAGTGGCTCTCACTCATTCGCCTGGGTAGCTCGCGTGTAGAGCCTCGTGACAGTATTGACCCCTATCTTTCAAGGTATTCCGTGCCAGGCGATGGTCCCAAGGCATCCAAGGTCTGCAAGTTGAGTTGGGAGGGTTTCATGTCAGCACAGTGGCTTCGTGGCTTGCTCATGGATGTGCTGGTTGCTTGTCCTTCGGGTACATGGTTTTCCCTCGGTGCTACGTGCTTTTCGAGAAGTGTACCTGGCAACAGTGATGACCTTACTATCCTGAGACCACCCAGCGCGGCTGGGAGGTATCTCATGTGGGAGACAAAATCATCGGATTGATCCCCTAATCTTGCTTTGATCGCACGTTTCGTTCATCCCCGACACCGCCCTCACCCAAAACAGCATCCTCAACCAACTTCCGCAGCTCGACTTGGCCTTGAGGGGTGTTGAAATCGTCGCGTTGAGCCAGTTCCTCGATTCTTCTTCGGAACTCTGGGTCGATTTCCTCGGGAATTTCTGTGGTCTCGTCCATCGTGCCAACAGTAACCTTCATTCCCTCTGGAGGGGGAGGGATAACTTCAGGCATGACAGCCGCTGCGGTCGAGGCAGGATCATCGGCCTTCTTAGCTTCCATCTTGGTTAGGTATTCCGCAACAGCAGGAAATTCAGCTTCCGCTTCAATCTTTTCTCTAGCTGTTAATCCCTCTGATCCCTGGTGGTTGATGTTTGCTCCGAGCTCTTCAACGAGGACTTGCGCCGCATCGTGGGTCTCGACAACAAACAAGGCAGTCTCGTTGTCCTCATCTTTCAGGTCAACGTCGACATTGAACTCGCGGATTAGCGCTCGCAAGAGGTCGAGATGATTGTAGCTGGCGGCGGCGTGGACGAGCGAATAACCATGCTCATCTTGCGATGATGCGAGTGCTGGGTTCTCTCGGAGGAGGGGCAGCAACGTGGGGTTGTTATCGGCTGCAAGAAGGAATGGGTTCGGAGTAGCCATGGCTGTAGATTTCTATTCGGTGCTGTTTTGCGACAAGGATAGGGTCGGGCTGGTTCCTTCGATGGTGAGGTAGTACCAAGTTAAGGTAGGTATTGAGCTTGCCGCGTTGTCAGTGTTGAAGCCTCCAGCTCTAAAACTTTGTATTGTAGAAGATTTTGGCGGGGTAGCTTGCATCCTTGTGGAACCCCACAACCCGTCATGACGACTGACAAAATATTCAGACTCCCTCACTCAGGTACCTATCCAGACAATATAAGGTCTTCTATTAGGCAGAAAGCAACTCTGTAAACTGATTTAGCCCCTATAACTCCCATTTAACGCTTTACCTGGACCTGCCCGACGTTCAATGTTGCCGGCGTGACGCATCAGACACTGCGAGGTCATTATTCTAGGGTAAGACCCATCCAGAGTTAGTACTTTGCCCCTCCACATCCAAAGTGCTTGCCTGACCTGATATGAAAAGATCAGATCCATGGGATGACTAAGTAAAGGTCAACCAGCTTCCGAACCTGAACACATAGGCCTGGGGCTTTGATCGAACATTACTTTCTCTTCCGTGTGACCCTTGCTCCCCAATAGCGGCCTGACTCACTAAGAGAGTCTAAGGTCGTTCTTTATTGAGGCGGTGCCGTAAGGCAGTTTTCAACTTATGCCTGGCCCGCATCAGCCTTAGTACAACCGCCACAACCTCATTTGAGCTGCCTCGACAGAAATACCATCAGAGACCCGGGCCATATATAAAGGTCTAGCGAGTGGGAATACTTGTATCTGTTTTCAGTCGATATCCATTCACAGATACACCTTGTGCACAACACTACGCACCTTGTTGTCTAGTCCACTCCGCAGGCACTGTAAGCAACTGGATCCTCCCAGCATCATCACACGGACGACTCTTGTGTGCTTGGATTTGACAAAAGTGAGTTCTTCCAGATCGCAGATGCTAAAGATTCCGAAAAAACAATCCTTTGGGTTTGCAGGAATAAGTTGGGTCAGATCACTCGACAAAAGATTGCCCCTCGAGTGAGGAAAGCGTATCATCTTGCCCGAGGACCATCGCCATCAACCTCATGCTTGCTTACCGTCACTCTCTGCGTTCTCTTCTCACACCCCTCAGCAGAGTCACCACGAATCACCAGAATATTCGAGCTTCTTCAACGGCTCTCGACAGAATGTCTGCCCCTTATACTCCCCAGGACGTTCAAGCCGTAGCGAACGTGGTGCGTGCTTTGGACGGTGCCCGAAAGGACAAGAAACGTGGCGGATTCGCAGTCAAAAAGACAACGTTCGATGTCAAAGGATCAGCGGATGGCATTCAAGTCGACTCGTGGCGCTTGCAGGACTGGGATTACAAGCGACGTGATTTGCCCACATATGCGCGCGGCCTCTTCACTACCAAGACACGAAGAAACGAGCCGGAAATCGCCGTGAGGGGCTACGACAAATTCTTCAATGTTAACGAGGTTCATGAGACCAAGTGGGAAAACATCTTCACACGGACCCAAGGCCCCTACGAGTTGACACTCAAGGAGAACGGCTGTATCATTTTCATTGCCGGATTGGAAGACGACACTTTGATTGTGTGCAGCAAGCACTCAACAGGTGACCGAGATGACATCCAAGTCAGCCATGCTAGCGCTGGAGAGAAGCGCCTAGAAAAACAACTGGCTGCCGTTGGCAAGACAAAGGCAGATCTTGCGCGAGAGCTCCGCAAGAGGAACGTGACTGCCGTAGCTGAGCTTTGTGATGACCAATTCGAGGAGCACATCTTAGCATACGGCCCCGATAAGGCTGGACTGTATCTCCATGGTATTAACCTCAACCTACCCGAGTTCGCTACCTATCCCAGCCGTTTCGTTCAAGAGTTTGCCGATGAGTGGGCTTTTCATAAAACGGGTCTCATCACAATGGACGACATTCATCAAGTCAAGGTTTTCCTCGAAGAAGTAGCTGAAACTGGAGCACACGATGGTCGGGATGTCGAGGGTTTTGTTATCCGTTGCAAGATGTCGCACGACCCTTCTACACATCCCTATCGCGACTGGTTCTTCAAGTACAAGTTTGAGGAACCATACCTGATGTACCGACAGTGGAGAGAATGCACCAAGGCTTTGATTGCTGGAAAACAGCCAAAGTTCAAGAAACACACCAAAATCACCGAGGAGTATCTGCTCTACGCCCGAAGACGACTTGCCGCAGACCCGAAGCTGGGAAAGGAGTACAACAACAACCACGGGATCATCGCTCTCCGCGACGACTTCTTGAAATTCAAGAACATCAACGGTGCAGATGCAGCTAATATGGGAGAGCTGGATCCTCTTGTAATGACAGAGGTAACTCGTGATGTAATTTTGTGCCCTATTGCCACCATTGGCTGTGGCAAGACAACCCTCGCTATGGGACTCTCACACTTATTTGGTTGGGGTCATGTTCAGAACGACAATATCTCTGGCAAGGGCCGGCCTCCACGCTTCACGAAGATGGTATTGGACGAACTCAAAGACCATCCTGCCGTGATTGCAGACCGAAACAACGCACAGAAACACGAACGGAAGCAGATCATCACGGATGTCAAGCTCCAGCATTCTTCTGCCAAGCTTGTCTGCATGAACTTCAAGCATGAGGAAGAGTCAATCGATGAGATTCGGCGAATTACTCAGGAAAGAATTATCGCGCGCGGTGATAACCACCAGACTATCCATGCAGCAAGCGATAAGGAGAAGTTCATTGGTGTGATGGAGGGCTTTATCAACCGATATGAAGCCTGCAATCCGCACTCTCGACCCGACGATGGCTTCGATGCAGTGATCGACCTTGATCCTACAGCTAGCAGCCGACAGAACCTCGAAACTCTTGTGACACAACTCCACAAGTTGTTTCCAAACCTTGTCAAAGAGGTCCCATCTGCTGCAGCATTTGACGCTGCGATGGACTTCGCCCTCGGCTACAAACCAGATTTCAGGCATGATATACCAGATAGGGGCAAAAAAAGCTACCCCCAGCCGCAAAAGCCCAAAGTACAGAAGCCAAGAAAGATGGAATACATGTCTGTTGGCATTTCGACCCAGGAGGTCAACAATGCTCTTGAGCAAGCCTTTAAAGCCACCCCACCTTCGACTTCGCGGCTTTATACACAACTGAAACAAACACGTCGCGTACAACCAAAATTTCATGTTACTTTGCTGCACAAGGCCGGCAGCAAGGAGCACCCCGAACTCTGGCAGAGATACACTGCGCTGCAGAAAGAGGCAGAGGCTGCTGGTAACCCTGAAGGGAAGGTTGGTGAATGCGATGTCATGCTTGAACGAGTAAGTTGGCCTTGAACCCATGAGCTCTACAGTAACTGACTGTAAATAGGTTGTGTTTGATGATAGGATCATGGCTATTGTGGTTCGCCTAGCAGACCAAGATGATCAATGGCAGTGTGTAAATCGCGTTGCTCACATAACGGTCGGAACTCGAGATGATTCCGTAAAGCCCAAAGAAAGCAACGATCTCCTAGCCAGTTGGCTGGAAGTAGGTAGTTCCCCAGAAACCAAGATTGGAGAGGTTGTGTTCGAGGGGAAGCCTACGCTCAAGGGTACAGTGACACCCGTACTTAGCAAGTTTTAGAAAAGACGAGTAGTGAAATGCAAGGGTTGAGTATGCAGTGATAGGTTTTCAAGGAGCATTGGCATGATGTGAGAATATGGAATCTGCGGAGTCCAGTCTCAGGGGTTGAAAATAGATTTTGCGAGACCTAAATAAGATACTTCATTCTTGTCTCCTCATGATCGAATCCAATCTCAAGTACCCTAAGTGGCTTGAAGTATTATGGAAGATGATCTTCAAGGACTGGGTGCATCAGCTGGACTTAAGAGGTAGAAGAGCTGAGGCTGAAGGTCCTTGGCTTTCTAGAACCATTAAAGTCTGTCAGATGGGTGCGAGCATATCTATTAATATGTTAAGGCAGAGAGTCGCTTCTAGCATGAGGTAATTCGATCGTGAGCCCTGAGATCCGAAGGGGTATTGTGAATACAAGACTAAATGGGCAAAACTCAAAAAACAATACAGTACACGTAGTGTGTGCAACTCAATTATTCGTTACTCATCATCAAGGAATCGACTAGCTAGGGCACCGAAAAAAGGCACCTCGAATCTAAGAAGTCTATCAGTAACGAGATCGGTATGGACTGGGAGAATTTCGCGTACCTGTCGAGTATCTCTGCATCTTTGTAAGCTCGTAATGTGAGGACAGCGATTAAGGCAATGTCGCAAAGGAAGAATAGCCAGCTGAGGAATGTTGACCATGAAAATATAAGATGGAAGACCATAATGGCTGTGAATAGCAATGCAGATTGCCAAGCATGAAACCTGATGCGAATGTCAGAAGACGAACATACATGGCAGTTTCAGAGAGGCCTGGAAAATCTAATCATACCTCACATAGTCACTATTCCGCTCCAAGATCAGCAGTATAATCGCACCCAGTGGTGGAAATGCGACATATGCTAGACAGGCTTCGTAATCCAGGCGCATTCCTAAACTTGTGTCGAACTCGCTGACTTCGGCAGCAGGATAGGCGCCAGGCATTGTGCTTGATGCACCAAAAGCGCGGTTATCAGGACTAATGGCCGCCCAGCCAGCTGACTGGCCATCAAAACCGCTCCATCCTCGTTGTGGCTGCGGGTGCTGAAGCGGTGGAGGAGAAGCGACCGGCGAAAACGATCGTCTGGCATCGTAGGATGGTCGAGGCGATGCATAGTCGGGAGAAGTTACACGTGAATGCTCCGGAGGAGATGATTGATAAGGAGCGAAGTCCATGGTTGCCAGAGATGAGAATGGATATGTCGTATTGTATGTGTTGAATGTCGATAGAATGGTGAACAGACTGCGGTCGAGCACCTGTAACTTCCAGGCGCCTTGTTTGCCTTTTAATTCACACTTTTGCGATATCTAATAGGAAAGCGGTGATCTTGACGTGCAGCTGTAAAGTGATTTGCGACTGATTGAGTTGATCGAGAGGCGGGGCGGTGATAGTAGGTCAAGGTTGTTCTTGGTAAGGTAGTAGTTAGCTCTCGCATAGAGTACCTGCATATAGTAGTAGTAGCTTTCAGCCACACATTACAGCCACAAATACTTTTAGGTCCTGATATAGCAGAGTATCATTTGGAACGTTTCTGTCTTTCCTCCAAAGCAACAGAGAATTTCCTGACGTTTGCTTCTGTAATCAATAGACAAAGTGGCACGGAATATGGCTTTGCCGAGAGAACTCCCGATCTAGCCAACTTTGACATTGTAGCGATCCAATATGTTGTTCGTACATCTAAACATACATGGCCTTCACAAGGCGTCTTATTTGTACATCGTATCTCAAAATCCCCCAGTTCTATGTTCATTCGCCGTCTTTTTTGTCGCCCTTGGCCTCGTCTTCTAGCTGGCCTTTTCTGCCCTCCAGAGCCAACCACAAGCTTCGGCTTCCGCCCTCCAGGCTACTGGTGATGCCCAAACCGACGCCTTGGAGCATGGCCACCAGCTGGCCCCTCAAGCCTTCCAGACCACCCTCAATACCGCCGACCCAGTTGATACCGGATTGATCAAAGATCTTGCCTTCAACACGGCCACCGACAAGTAGTAGCTTAGCAAGCCCACTCTGACAAATGGGATCGTGAAAACCGGGGTTCTTCTTCCTCGAAGGAGCCGGGAATTTACCCGGAACAGGCGCCAGGACAGTCAATGCTGCAGCGAGATGGGCTGGAGAAACGGCAGGGAGAACCAAGGCAGCCAAAGGGCCAACCATTACTGGCTCGATTTGAGCGTAGCTCGAGTCCTCAGGTACCTCGGTATTCTTAATGGTTTCATAGGCAGCTTCGGAAAGATCATGAACAACAGGACCCCGCACCGTTCTCGTTGTCTTCTCCGACGCAGCAGCAGCTTCAGGATCGTAGAATTCGACAAGCTTGAGTGCCACGCGCAGCATGTTGGTTCGCACCACCTGTAGTTGGACTAATGGGGTGATATCGACAGGTTCAGTACCAGGAATCGCATTGGGCTTGGGAACTGTGGAAAGAGCCTTCCTCAGCTCTCGCCGCACTGCAGCCCACTCTACGGCCGTCAAATTGCTATGCTGAAAGAATAAGATCAAGGGAGTCGTTCGGAGGAGTGATGTGTAGGTTCGAATCAACTGGCTCTTTCTCGTCTCAACTGGTCGGGCGCTGGGGGGTTTGGTAATGGGAGCGTGGTCGATTGGCTTTCGAACTTCGGTAACCGCAGCCGAATAGTTTGGCGACGTCGAAATACTGCGAAGAGCCGTGGTCCATGGTTTGTGAGAGAGGTGTGATTCTCTGCGCAATTGACGCAGACAGGGCGACGCAGCCCGTGATATTCGTGAAGCCATGTCTTCTAGCTTTAGAGTATGTCAGAAAAAAATAGCAGGTTTTCAAGAGTCAATGCTGTACATACATGAAATTGTGCTGCTGGCTTCGTAGCCAGATCAAAAATTCCACAAGCACTCACAGCCGCTACATGCCAATTGCGAGAGTTTACGATCTGGACTTGGCCCGTGCATCGGATCAACCCACCGCCGATCCCCGGCACTGCAAGGCCACTGGAGCCAATGCCGGGCTGTTGCTGGCAGGCCAGGCTGATTACGCGCGACCTGACTGCCTACCTGACAGCTTGATCTTGGGTGTCTGTCGTTAGAGCATCAATAGCTTTTGACTTTTCCATTCAATTCACAGTTGTCCGCCAACACAACGACTTTACGTTTACCTCCAACACCCCTAATAGGAACTTGTAACTGTATCACCGCATTCAAATCAGATTTAATCCACGTCATTTCCCACCATGTCGACTCTCGAGGAGCTCGATGATCTCGACCGCCGAGACAAGGAGGAGAAGAAGAGAGATGGCGACGACAAGAAAGAAAAGAAGCCTACTGATGGCGACGCCGACATGCAAGATGCAGAGGAGGAGGAGGACGACGATATCCTTGACGAAGAGATCCTGGGATTGAGCACACAAGACATCCAAACACGCAAACGCTTGCTAGAGAACGATTCCCGCATCATGAAGAGCGAGTTCTCGCGGTTATCACACGAGAAGGCTGCCATGGGCGAGAAGATTAAGGAGAACCAGGACAAGATTGCCAACAACAGGTTGGTTTCTGGTAAACCGTGAGCGTGTGGGCGTCATCGCTAACTTGGTTCATAGACAACTCCCTTACCTTGTCGGCAACGTCGTGGAGCTCCTTGATCTGGACCCCACGGCGGAATCATCAGAAGAGGGTGCCAACATTGACCTGGATGCCACTCGAGTTGGAAAATCGGCCGTCATCAAGACGTCTACACGACAAACGATCTTCCTCCCTTTGATTGGTCTGGTCGACGCCGATAACTTAAAGCCTGGTGACCTTATTGGTGTCAACAAGGATTCATACCTTATTCTCGATACACTCCCGGCCGAGTACGACAGCCGAGTCAAGGCTATGGAGGTGGATGAGAAGCCTACAGAACAGTACACTGATGTTGGTGGACTGGACAAGCAGATTGAAGAGTTGGTGGAAGCAATCGTATGGCCCATGAAAGAGGCCGAGCGTTTCAAGAAGATTGGCATCAAAGCCCCCAAAGGTAACACTGGAGGAAAAGTCGTGAAAGGCAATCATATATACTAACTCTGCTTAGGTGCACTGATGTATGGTCCCCCAGGTACAGGCAAGACTTTACTAGCACGAGCCTGTGCAGCCCAGACAGATGCTACGTTCTTGAAGCTGGCAGGTCCTCAATTGGTTCAGATGTTTATTGGTGATGGTGCCAAGCTTGTACGTGACTGCTTTGCGCTGGCTAAGGAGAAGGCTCCTGCGATCATCTTCATCGATGAATTGGATGCAGTTGGTACCAAGCGTTTCGACAGCGAGAAAAGTGGCGATCGTGAGGTACAGCGAACCATGTTGGAACTACTGAACCAGCTCGACGGTTTCGCCTCTGACGACCGTATCAAGGTGTTGGCTGCAACAAACCGAGTCGATGTTCTTGATCCTGCGCTTCTTCGATCCGGCCGACTCGATCGCAAGATTGAATTCCCCCTGCCCAATGAGGAGGCCCGCGCTCAGATTTTAAAGATCCATTCTCGCAAGATGAAGGTCGACCCTGGTGTCAATTGGGGCGAGTTGGCCCGAAGCACGGATGAGTTTGGAGGTGCTATGTTGAAGGCTGTTTGTGTGGAGGCTGGTATGATTGCTTTGCGATCAGGCAAGAACAAGATTGGCCACGAACATTATGTTGATGCCATTGCTGAGGTGCAGGCCAAGAAGAAGGACGTAAGTGACGAAAACTTGGTGTCGTGCCATGGGATTTGCTTGCTAACTAAGCTGAACAGACTGTCAACTTCTACGCTTAATTGTGATGATGGTAGATACTGCGGACTGGGTTACATGTCACACGAGCCGGGGCATTGGGGATTAGACGCGGTAAAGGCGAACATAGATCAATGTAACACTATCTCGGCGTGTCCCCGTCCTTCATGGGGCATTGACTTTTGAATGGTGAATTAACTCAACTCGAGAGTCTAAAAATCGACTTTGACTGTCGATGTAGATGCTTCCTATTACCTGGGATGTGTTGGTTATTGCCTCGAACCAGTTTGTTATATTAATATTCTTGGGATTGTATAAGAACAGCAGTAGGGACAGGGCTTCAACACTCCCAGACACGATACTTCAAGTATTCCAAGGTAGTCATGTAAACAATACCTAGCCAAGTCGTAGAAGTCTCCAGACAAAGATCATTATGTCAGCATCAACTTGGGAATTAGTAGACCTGCTGGAAAGAAATATGTCCTTCTCAGGTCTATCTGTATGACCTAACAGTGTTTGTTTGATATGTATGGATTTGGCCAGAAAGCAACCTTACCGGAGCATTTGTTCCATTCGAGAATCGAGATCGACCTCTAGGAGAGCGGTTCGATTAAACATGGACGAGAAACAAGCTTGTGCTTCGCTGGAAGGACATTTTCAGCCCAGCTAGAGCAGTTTTTGGCAGCGGAATGTACCGATATGCAGCTCGTAGGCTTAGTCACCAGGCGTCTTACCGGTTCGAGCCTGAAGCTTGTGCGGGGCGGGTCATGCAAAGTACGTCATGGTGGCGCCTGGGGAGGGCACTCATCCAAGGCTTGTTTTTGCAAAATCACATCGCGATGATGAACGATAGGCAATGATGATGCTGATGGTGACGCTGCTGCCCCTTTGTTGACGAGTGATGAAGTACTATGATACAGACTCTTGTGGAACTGTGTTGGTGCACCTGCCTCTCATAATCCAGGCTTTGATTAGCTGTTGCGTAAGTATTCTGTACCTCTCAGTTACTCAGTGTAAACTGCCAAATTCCAGCCACCCATGACAACGGCACAGTGACGTGATAGATTTCCCTTCCCGTGGCTTGCTCTGCTCCTACAATCTGTCTTTTCTTTTCCCACCTTCATCTCGCTTCAGTTGCGTAACTCTTCTCATTCCTCTTCCAACTCTTTATCCTCTAATTCCCCCCAGGTGATTTCTTTTATCACACTCTTCTGCGACCTAGCTCCTTCCATTTCTTCGCGACTTAGCATTGTTTATACAAGGAAGAAGATTTGCACCAACATTTCCATCTCTCTGAAGCAGAAGCAGAAGTCGAAATGAGATTCTTAAACGCCGTCTTGGCCGCGGTGGCCATCAATGGTGTCACCGCCAGCACATGGTTCCCTGGCTCAAAGCCTGGTAAGCTTGCTACCGCCTTTTCTCCTGGCCTGCGTCATAGTCTAACGAGAAACAGTTTACAACAAATGGCACGAGACCGAGCTGGAGCGTTGGCTCGCAGATCACGATGTCCCCTACCCAACACCTGCCGATCGCAAGGATCTCGAGTCTTTAATTGAGAAGAACTGGGAGAACTACGTTGTTTCTCCTTACAACAGCTGGGACACCAACCAGCTTAGCTCTTACCTGCAATCAAAGGGTAAGGAGGGCAAGAACGAGGCCGCTGCCTCAAAGGATAGCCTTTTGTCCCAAGTAAAGGCCAACTGGTATGAGACTGAGGGCAACGCCCAATCTGCCTGGCTCAACGTCAAGGATTGGATTCTCGACACTTGGACTGAGAGCCAGTTAAAGGCAT